>NW_027507787.1:15361589-16091952 GCF_037356315.1 Lithobates pipiens
GAAAAAAAAAAGAATGCATTTCCTGTGATTTGTTCACCCTCATTAATTTACCACAAAATATAATCATCAACAAAGTCTACTGATTAAAATGATACATACTGATACTATATTATTGTACTGCTCTACAGCCATTCACAAACAGCCTCCTGCTACAGCCAAATATTGACTCATCAGTCCAGAGCACCTGCTGCCATTTTCTGCACCCCAGTTCCTATGTTTTCATGCATAGTTGAGTCGCTTAGCCTGGTTTCCATGTTCCATGCATGATGTAAGTGCTAAGCACTTAGCCACTGTGAATACGTGACCGTGGCTAAGTGGTTAGCACTTCCACCACTAGCACTAGGGTCATTGGTTAGAATCCCAAGTGGCACTACTTACACTGAGTTTGCATGTACTCCCTGTGCCTGCGTGAGTTTCTCTGAGTACTTTGGTTCGCTCCCACACTTTAAAAAGATTCTGGCAGGTTAATTGGCAACTGTCTAAATTGCCCTAGTATGTGTATGAATGTGAGTAAGGACCTAAGATTGTAAGCGTCTTGAGGGTGGACCCATGTGAATGTACAATACACATAGATATAAAGCGAAGTATAAAAGTGATGGCGCTATAGAAGTACCTGTAATAATATATATACATACACACCCCCACCCAAATCCAAAAAAAAAACTAAAAAATATTTTTTTGCTGGAGCTGCACTTATATCTATCTTGACAGATATTGTAACCAAATACTTAAAGGTTAACAACTTTTGTGGGGAAAAAAATAGCAAAGAAAAAATAATATAGCGTATACAATGACACAAGTCATATTGTAATGACATCTTATCAAAAATTACCTTTCCAATCTGCAGCGCTGTAATATTCTGAAAATGAAATGCAAAATGGCTACCAGGAGATGTTCTGTACACAGCATGTACTGACCACTCCCCAGAAAAATTATTTTCTGCTTGTGTGATTGGCTCATCAATTTTCCCAGAAGGCTGCCTAAGATACAAGTCAGATTTCAGGCACCCCTGCCACAAAAATTTAATTTTTGGTGAGATTCTCCAATAGGAACACATCTAAAGGGAGGCAGGCTCAGCAGCTTTCCTCATTAGTGCTCTGCAGCTGCCACAGCTGACTGATAATTATGAAACCACTCTCATTAGACCCAATCCGCACAGAGGAACAAACAGTGATTTCTTGAAAATAACAAAAGGTAGGAATCTGCAACAAAGGTTGTTATAATCCTTGCAATGTACATACAATGGATATGAAAATTCTACACACCCCTGTTAAAATGTCAGGTTCACGTGATGTAAAAAAAAAAAGAGAGACAAAGATAAATAATTTCGGAATTTTTTCCACCTTTAATATGACCTATAGACTGTACAACTCAATTGAAAAACAAACAAATCTTTAAATAAAAAAATAATGTGGTTGCATAAGTGTGCACACCCTCTTATAACTAGAGATGTAGCTGTGTTCAAAATTAAGCAATCACATTCAAACTCATGTTAAATATGAGTCAGTACACACCTGCCATCATTTAAAGTGCCACCGATAAACCACAAATAAAAGTTCAGCTGTTCTAGTAGGTCTTTCCTGACATTTTCTTAGTCACATCCTATACAAAAACCATGGTCCGCAGAGAGCTTCCAAAGCATGAGAGGGATCTCGTTGTTAAAAAGTATCAGTCAGGAGAAGGGTACAAAATAATTTCCAAGGCATTAGATATACCATGGAACACAGTGAAGACAGTAGTCTTCATGTGGAGAAAATATGGCACAATAGTGACATTACCAAGAACTGGACATCCTTCCAAAATTGATGAAAAGATGAGAAGAAAACTGGTCAGGGAGGCTGCCAAGAGGCCTACAGTAACACTAAAGAAGCTGCAGGGATATCTGGAAAGTACTGGCTGTGTGGTACATGTGACAACAATCTCCTGTATTCTTCATATGTCTGGGCTATGGGGTAGAGTGGCAAGATGGAACCCTTTACTTAAGAAAAACATCCAGGTCCAGTTACAAAAACACATCTGAAGTCTCCCAAAAGCATGTGGGAAAATGTGTTCTGGTCTAATGAAACCAAGGTTGAACTTTTTGGCCATAATTCCAAAAGATATTTTTGGCGCAAAAACAACACTGCACATCACCAAAAGAACACCATATCCACCATGAAGCATGGTGGTGGCTGCATCATGCTTTGGAGCTGTTTTTTTTCAGCTGGAACAGGGGCCTTAGTCAAGGTAGAGGAAATTCTGAATAGTTCCAAATACCCGTCAATATTGGCACAAAACCTTCTGGCTTCTGCTGGAAAGCGAAACTTGAAGAGGAACTTCATTTTTCAAAGCATACATCCAAATCAAAAAAGGAATGGCTTCACCAGAAGAGGACCTGAATCCATTTGAAAATCTGTGGGGTGATCTGAAGAGGGCTGTGTACAGGAGATGCCCTCACAATCTGACAGATTTAGAGTGTTTTTGCAAAGAAAGTCAAGATATGCCATGCTGATAGACTCCTACCCAAAAAGACCGAGTACTGTAATAAAATGAAAGGGTGCTTCAACAAAGTATTAGTTTGACCACTTATGGACCGCTAGCCATCATTATATGGCAGCTGTTTGAAGAGGAATAACGTTGTTATTGCAGCTATCTGCTGCCATAACCCTGGTATTTTCTTCTTCAGCGGGCGGTCCGCTTTCAGATAAAAGTGGTCGCTGTGGCAGATTTGACACAAGATCACTTTTAATTGGGGGTGAGTGAGGGACATCCCTCCCACCGTGCTCCGGTGGTCTCTGCCGCTCGGCGTAACATTATCTTTCACATTTAAAAAAAAAAATTGGGCTAACTTTACAGTCGTCTTATTTTTTAATTCAAAATTATAATTTTTTTACAAAAAAAAGCGCCCTTGTATTACCGCTGTGCAAATATAGTGTGACAGAAAGTATTGCAACGACCGCCATTTTATTCTCTAGGGTGTTTGAAAAAAATATATATAACGTTTGGGGGTTCTAAGTAATTTTCTGTCAAAATTTTTTTTTTTACTTCTAAACACAGAGTCTGAAAAATAGGCCCGGTCCTTAAGTGGTTAAGGGTGTGCACACTTATGAAACCATATTATTTTTTCGTTTTTTATTTTTACTTTTCACCACCTAAATAATTTCAGTTTGTTGTTCAACTTGTACAGTTTATAGGTCACTTTAAAGGTGGAAAACGTTCTGAAATGATTTATCTTTGTCTCATTTTTTTACATCACAGAAACCTGACATTTTAACAGGGGTGTATAGACTTCTTATATCCACTGCAGATCATCCAGAGGGAAATGTTTTTTTCTCAACAGAAGTGGAGTTACGCTTTAAAACTAGTATTTAAAGATTTAATTCTAAAACTGAGCCTTAGCAGTTGACAGCGGGGATATGGGGGATCAACATTACTGAAAAAGTTGGTATCTCAGCAAACTTCAGACAATATCATCTGCTTAAAACTGCCTTAGTTTGAAATGGGTCTTAATGGCCAAATTTACAAAACCCTTGGTACTATGGTTACCACATGATTTCAAAAAATAAATAAAAATCGTGGAATTTTTTAAAAAACATGATCAATTGACCACGGATGCAAACTCAGGCTCTTGCAGACACTGCCTGCAGCTCTCTGCCTTTACCTCTGTACAGACAGTTACTGAGCAGCTGTAATTGTCGATGAACTAAGAGGATGTTGATCAGCGAACTCGTAGTAAGCACACTCGTAGTCAATTGAGAACTACAAGTCTTTCTGCCATGGTTTGCAGACTGAACTTGTAGCTTATTAATTATACCTGCTTATTAATTTGTAGATCATTATGAATGATGCAGCTGTGCGGGCAGAGCCCCACACAGCCGAGTCAATTTCAAATGTGACAGCGGCTGTGTGGAGAAGAATCCCCCCCCTCCACTGCCACAAGGGAAGGGGCTCTAGGAGTAAGGGGTCTGGTGATTACCAACATATGTAACATGTTGGTAAAGGTGAACTTATCCGGTTCTAAAGACAGGACATGTTTTACCTTACTGTATTCACTGCAATAAGGTAAAAATGTCACATTGGTTGTATTGCCCCCTCACCTCACTAAATACTTACCCAAGTTCTATCTCGAGCCAGTGCTTTTCCTGAGTGCAGCAGCGCTGTTCTCTTCCTGGCAGGAGTCATTGGTTCCTGCTGCTGTCAATCAAATCCTGTGAAGGGGGAGTGTGGGGAGCCACACTGTTTCTGTCTATAGACGTACAGTGCCCTAAAAAACGTATTCATACTCCTTGAAATTTTCCACATATTCTCATGCTACAACCAAAAACTTGCATGTATTTTATTGGGATTGAATGTGATAGACCAACATAAAGTAGCACATAATTGTGAAGTGGAAGGAAATAACAAATGGTTTTCAATATTTTTTACAAATAAATATCTGAAAAGTATGGCCTGCATTTGTATTCAGCCCCCTTTATGCTGACACCCTTAACTAAAATCTAGTGGAACCAATCGCCTTCAGAAGTCACCTAATTAGTAAATAGAGTCCACATGTGTGTAATTTAATCTCAGTATAAATACAGCTGTTTTGTGAAGCCCTCAGAGGTTTGTTAGAGAACCTTAGTGAACGAACAGCATCATGAAGGCCAAGAAACACACCAGACAGGTCAGGGATAAAGTTGTGGAGAAGTTTAAAGCAGGGTTAGGTTATACAAAAATATCACAAGCTTTGAGCATCTCATGGAGCACTGTTCAAGCCATGAAGAAAGCCATTGTTAAAAGAAAGCTTTAGTTTGAAAGAATCCATGTGGGGGACACATGTGGGGGACACAGCAAACACGTGGAAGAAGATAAGACCAAACTTTTACTTTTTGGCCTAAAAGCAAAACGCTACGTGTGGCAGAAAACTAACACTGCCCATCACACTGAACACACCATCCCCATCGTGAAACATGGGGTTGGCAACATCATTTTGCAGGGATGCTTTTCTTCAGCCGGGACAGGGAAGCTGGTCAGAGTTAATGGGAAGATGGATGGAACTAAATATAGGGCAATCTTAGAAGAAAACATGTTAGAGTCTGCAAAAGACTTGAGACTGAAGTTCACCTTCCAGCAGGACAAGGACCTTAAACATGCAGCCAGAGCTACAATGGAATGGTTTAGATCAAAGCTTATCCATGTGTTAGAATGTCCACACCTAAATACAATTGGGCATCTGTGGCAAGACTTAAAAATTGCTGTTCACAGATGCGCTCTATCCAATCTGACAGAGCTTGAGCTATTTTGCAAAGAAGAATGGGCAAAAATTTCACTTTAGATGTGCAAAGCTAGTAGAGACATACCCAAAGAAACTTGCAGCTGTAATTGCAGCGAAAGATGGTTCTACAAAAATTTGTAGAATGGCTTTCTTCTGGCCACTCTACCATAAAGACCAACTCTATGGAGCATATGGCTTATTGTTGTCCTATGTACAAATACAGTCTCTGCTGTGGAACTCTGCAGCTCCTCCAAGGTTACCTTAGGTCTCTGTGCTGCCTCTCTGATTAATGCCCTCCTTGCCCGGTCCATGAGTTTTGGTGTGCGGCCGTCTGTTGGCAGGTTTGCTGTTGTGCCATATTCTTTCCATTTGGTTATGATAGATTTGATGGTGCTCCTAAGGATCCTCAAAGATTTGGATTTTTTTTAATAACCTAACCCTGACTTGTACTTCTCAACAACATTGTCCCTTACTTGTTTGGAGAGTTCCTTGGTCTTCATGGTAGTGTTTGGTTAGTGGTGCCTCTTGCTTAAGTGTTGCAGCCTCTGGGGCCTTTCAAATAGGTGTGCATATGGAATAACAGATCACGTGACACTTAGCCCTTGTACACACGGTCGGAGAATCCGTCGGAATGTGTCCTATCGGACCGCGTCGTTGGATAATCCGACTGTGTGTGGTATGCATCGGATTGATTCCATCGGAATATCCGTCGGACCCAATTTTCCAACATGTTTTCCAACATGTTTCCGACATACTCCGATCATGTGTAGAGAATTTTGATCGAACCAAGTGCCACGCATGCTCAGATCAAATTCCTACATCAAAGCTATTGGCTACTAGCCTGAATGTAGTCCCATCGTAACGAAATTACGTCATCACGTTCTGAAAGATCGGATTTTTCGCCAACTTTGTCCGACCGTGTGTATGCAACAGTTTCGGACAAGATCCGACGGACAAAATCCGAAGGGCAAAATCGGACGGATTTGGTTGTGGAAATCTCCGACCGTGTGTACAGGGGCTTAGACTGCACACAGGTGGACATCATTTCACTAATTATGTGACTTGTGAAGGTAATTTGTTGCACCAGAGCTTTTTATGGGCTTCATAACAAAAGGGGGTGAATACATACGCACATGCCAATAATAATTTTTTTATTTCTGAAAAACAGTTTAATGGATATATTTTTCTAATTTTAATTTACTAACTTAGACTATTGTGTTCTGATCCATCACATATAATTCAGATTAAAAAAACATTGAACTAAGGTCTGTAATGTAGCAAAAATACATAAAAAGCCAAGGGGTGAATACTTTTGCACTGTATGTAAAACTGTATTTTTTCTTTTGTCGTTCTGTTTACCACTACAAATTTTTGCTGCTGATATGCATATTTTAGCAGTGCCTCTTATCTTGTTAAAGTCACAGGGACTGAGCTGATAATCAATTCTCACAAGCAGAAAGGTAGGAGCTGTGAAAACAGAATATATACAGAAGAACTGCAAACAATAAAAAAAATAAAAATAAACACCTAAACTAAACCGTTTTAGAAAATATATTATAGAGTCAATTAGCTGTAAGCAAAATCAACTCTCGAAGAATTCAGCTTTTAAAGCCTACCATACATGGATCGAAATTCAGGCCAATTCAGCAGGGCCCAGCTGAATTTTGATCCATGTATGGGCAGGCTAGTTGTACACAAGTTGATCTATTGTTCAACTTGTGTACAACCAACCTGCTGGAAAATATTCTCCTGGCTATGCCATTGGTGCCGATCAGTGCATCCGGATGGGGAAAGGGGTGGGGGAGTCTTCCTTCTGTCAGAATACAATAGCTCAGTGAGAGGGATTCCCCCATCCACATGGAGTGTGTGGTTGGGGAATCCAATCAATTTCTCTCATTCAACCCACTGGTTGAACAAAAGAATGAAACGGTTAAAAAAAAAAAAATATGACTTGCGTATGGCCAGCCTAAGACATCTTTTAGGACTATAAAAGATTGATCTTGAAGTTAGTGAAAGCGACTCAAAGAATATGTATTACACACTGAACATGTATGCTGGAAAGCGAGATGTTTATATGGGCTGTAAAAATTGTGTGAGGCCGGGTTCACACATATGCAAATTGCATGCGGATTTCAACACATCCAATTTGCATGACAGGAGAGTGTGATTGGCTCTCAATGGAGCCAGTTCATTTAGCTCCGGGGTGGCCGCAGTCCTCATTTAAAAAGTGTTGTGTGCGTTTTTGGTTCTCATTCAGGTGCAAATTAAGGCAAAAATTCAGACCTGATTCGCACCTGAATCGGTGAACAGGGACGCATCGGAACCATGCTGTGAACCGTGCCCGCAACATATATGAACCTGGCCTAAATCTTGTTGTAAATTAAAGTGGTTCTGCACTCAAAATACAACATTTGCCCATTCTGTTGCCTATAGTTAATATATCTCATAATGCCACCTGTTTTTTTTTTTTGATTCACCTACCTTTTGTAATCTTCAGTACTTTATTTCAAACCCCTGCGGCGATGGGCGGTCTCTTGCGGGGATCAGCGTAATTTCCTGTTGGAGATCACAGGAGACAGTGCGGCTAATGCACCCGACATCTCGCGAGATTTCGGGTGCTACAGCCGACATCTCGCGAGATTTCGGGTGCTACAGCCAACATCTCGCGTGATTTTGGTAATTACAGCCGAGATCTCGCGAGATCTCGGCTGTAATTACCAAAATCACGCGAGATGTTGGCTGTAGCACCCGAAATCTCGCGAGATGTCGGCTGTAGCACCCGAAATCTCGCGAGATGTCGGGTGCATTAGCCGCACTGTCTCCTGTGATCTCCAACAGGAAATTACGCTGATCCCCGCAAGAGACCGCCCATCGCCGCAAGAGACCGCCCATCGCCGCAGGGGTTTGAAATAAAGTACTGAAGATTACAAAAGGTAGGTGAATCAAAAAAAAAAAACAGGTGGCATTATGAGATATATTAACTATAGGCAACAGAATGGGCAAATGTTGTATTTTGAGTGCAGAACCACTTTAAGACATACTGGTCAAATTGCAGTTCATCCAACATTCATCATCCAAAAGGAAATACAAGTCAAATCCAAAAAGTGGAGAGTTCTTGTGCATGCATACCCTAATACACAGAAGAACACACCAGGCAACAATTCATTTGTTTATATACATTACCAGTGAACATTAACATTCAAATCAAGTCTCCATCATAAATGAGCAGCTCTAACATTTGTGAATAAATGATAACAATAAACATGCTCAACTGAAACATGCTTTGTGCTCATTACGCAGGAGAGAGACTGAATGTCTAATATGTACCTGTCCAAACACAACACTAGGATGAAGCAACAATATCAAGAAGGAATTTTACAATTAGGTTTCTACATGTCATGCAAAATTCACAATTAACTGTCCTGATAAAGAATGTAAACACGAAAACGCATCCTGGGTTGAACTCAATATTTTTAACAAAAGATGCAGATTTTTTTTTCATTTTTTTTAAATTATTTTTCTTTCAGATTTCAGAAAAAAAAAAGAAAAAAATGCAACTTTAAAGTGTCATTAAGGCAATTTTTTCTCTCTCTCTTTTTTTTTTTTTAAGTTTTGGATAGAATGAAGGATTAGAACCCCTGCCTATTCTTATTCGTGTCTGTGCCCCCCTTAAGGAGATTCACCATCTCTATTTGTCCTGCTTACCATTATCATTAAAAGTAAAAGTCAAAGAAAATCCTACATTTTTGGGTTGTCCCAAGAAAAGTAGTAGAGGAGAAATCTTCCAATGGGGACACTAGTATAACCCTGGGATTCCCTCACTTCCTGTTTTGGCTATGGCAGAGTAAGTGAAGGTAAATCTCTCCAATGGAATGCATATAGCTATAAAAAAAAAATAAAAAAAAAATAAAAATAAAAACTGGCTGGGAAAATAGCCCCCACTCACTCTAATATCTAAAAAAGCAACAACAAAAAAAAGTTATGCTTTAGTGACACTTTACATTTTTATTTTTAAAAGTTAAATTTTATATATATATATATATATATATATATATATATATATATATATATATATATATATATATATACACACACACACACACATATACATAAAGACAGTGTTCTAAAATTAAAACAATGTCTATAGGGAGAGTAGAGGCAATTTGAACTAATCATGGGGGTTGAAACAAACAAACAAAAAAGATACAGTGCATCTAATTATGGATAAAAAAAAATCAATACAGCTAAAAAAAATATATATACATTTTTACATACATCAAAAGATGGTTAACTTCTCATAAGAGAGTTTTGTTAAATCTTAAGAAAAAAAAAACTTTATTTATAGAATTTCCATAAGGATATATAGGCTAAGAACACATTGAGTTAGAGAGAACTCCATGATGATAACTCATAGAGACAAATTTCTGAGTAATTATCTGTGTGAGGAAGGGGCCAATCTCAAATGTTATATTTTTAAAACTTGTCAGCAAAGCCCTAAATTTACAGGAGGGAGATGCTGACAAGAGTATGTAGAGTATGCAGAGGAGAGCATATCAGGGTAATGGTCCTGTACTATGTATAAGAATCATAATGTTGTTGCTTAGCTGTAATCAGGTCCTGTGGTCTCAACAACAAGCAAGTTACAAAGAACAGAAAATATGCCTGGAAAGAAAACAATTTTTTTTCCTTTCTGACTTAATAAATGGCAAACATGTGAAATAGTTGCTGTAATTATTAAATAAAAAAACTAATACATTTTCACCGACATAGTCCAAATAGCACTAAAGTGATGTAAATCATGCAGCCAACTAGGCAATACATCCTGGCAGATCGGTAACAACTCGATCGGGTTCCATGACATCACCCAACCCAACCTGCAGCTCCCTGGACAAAAGGGAGTAGCTTCTTGAGCCATTCCGTCATAAATTATAAATGTTCACAGTCATGGCTCACCTGAGCGTGAACCCCTGGTAGTTGGCACATGCAAAACGTTCGTTTTTTTGCTCACTATATAGAGTTAGATTCTCAGACCATTAAGACAGGAAGATAAAGAGATGTTGTGGGACAGCGTTTGGAAGAGATTTTGTTTTATTTATTACAATAAAGAGGTGATAGGGGACAGAGTTCTACATATGCCATGGATTGTTCCAAAGCTGCAGATAATATAAATGGATTGCTGACATCATATATTGCCATACAGGAACATTGTGGCAATTCAGGCATAGTATGATCTCAGGCTCACAAAATCACTACGTGAGGATGTTTGCATATTCAAGAGAGACATTCTTTAGTTCAGAAGAATTTTGTAAACCTACAAACTTCCCTGCAACAGATGTAAAATAGTTACCATATTTATCTGTGTATAACACGCACTTTTTTCCCCTTAAAATCAGGGGAAAATCGTGGGTGCATGTTATACGCCTTTCCTCCGCGATTTCTGGGCTCTGGGCGGCTTTCAGCCGCCTTCGGCCCTTCTCGCGGCTTTCGGCCTTTCTCGGCGGCCGAAAACCGGCGAGAAGGGGGAGATCGGCCGAAAGCTGCCGAGTACGGCCAAAGGCGGGCAAAAGCCGCCAAGTATGGCCAAAGGCGGCCGAAAGCCACCGAGTACGGCCGAAGGCGGCTGAAAGCCGCAGAGTGTGGCCAAAAGCCGCCGAGAACTACCAGGCGCCGCCGAGATACACAGGACATCTCAGCGACACAATTTTTTAAAATAAAAGCTGATATCACTGAGGGGACAATGACGGGCAGGCTGCATGGCGGACAGGCTGCAGGACAAGGCTGCAATGACGGACAGGCTGCATGACAAGGCTGCAATGACGGACAGGCTGCAATGATGGACAGGCTGCAATGATGGACAGGCTGCATGACAAGGCTGCAATGATGGACAGGCTGCATGACAAGGCTGCAATGATGGACAGGCTGCAAATGACACTGACAAGGCTGCATGACAAGGCTGCAAACGACACTGACAAGGCTGCATTGATGGGCATTTAAATGTACGTTTTTTTTTCTTAAATTTCCCTCCAAAAAGTTTTTTTCCTTAAAATTCCCTCCTAAACTTGGGGTGCGTGTTATACGCCGATAAATACGGTACTTAGCCTTCATTTACACTAGGAACTGCATATGGATTGCACAGGAACCATACCGCATTCCTGTTCAATTCACAGGCAATTTAGTGCAGTGCGATTTGAGCCCATTCATTTTGGATGGCCTCAAATCGCACAGCATCTCACCAAATTCATGAATACACTAATTTTGGAACTGCACTGCAATTGGATTGCAAGGTCATTTTGCATGCATGTGATCCGGCGAGCTGCATTTGCCACCTGTGTTTGGGGTGTCAGTAGGATTGCACTGACACCCACTGCAGATCACAAGGGAAGTGCGGAAACATGCACAGATTGTGGGTTTCCCGCACAGCATTCTAATGTGAATCTAGGCCTGGAGCAGTTTGTCACACTTTAAATGGCAATTACTCAGCCATGCAACACTGCCAGCCATTGTACATGATCACTGCCATAGACATTGCACTTGCTCTGGTGACAGTATGTAAAAAGAAAAAATACATCTTTTTTTTACATACTGTTACTAGAGCAGTGAAATATCACTATAGTGACACTGTACTGTGCTGTCGGAGTGATCCGGATTTTTATTTTTTTTTTTACACTGTGAATGCGAATACAACCATGATGGCTGTATAAACAATTATATTTCATATGGTTTGGCTGCATTGTTGCACCCATTAAGTAGTACTGTAATAGCTGTAATTGGCTACAAAACGATCACATGGTACAGGGTTACTATGACTGGCCCTGTGCCATGTGATCACTATAACCAATTAGAGAGAGATCACAGTAGTAAACAATGGCGACGTGAATGGCAGACATGGTTTACTACCGTTTACAATGATCGCTGTGATTGGTCACAGCCATTACATGGTACAGGACCAATCATAGCAGTCCTGTACCGTGTACGTGCACCCAAACTGGGGGGACGTGCAGGTACAACCTTCTAGAACTTGCAGGATCTTCCCTTTTTATTTTTGTACAAGGTTTATTAAAAGCCCAACTCCAGCAAAAAACTTTTTTCACGTTTTACGAAATGGAAAAGGTTTTCAGGTTGTTGTTTCCATCTGTATTTCTATTTTGGATCAGGATATAAAGCAATAGGAAACAGCACCAACACACGCAGACGAGGGATAGGAAATATGTGTAAATCTCCCCAGTGTGTCTATAGATGGAAACTGTAATGTTGCTCCACTCTATCCAAAAGAAAAAAAAAATGTAACTGGAATTAGGCTTAAATATATACGATTATTACAAAGTAGAGTATTATTCAGTAACTAATCTGACATCACCGTTCATGAATTTGTACACGGTTATCTGTTTAAAGCATATTTCTAACAGGTTGTCATGGCGTATTATGGATTATCATGTCTGAACAAAGACTGAGCATCTATAGGTTAGCATCTGATATAGTTTTCACAAGCCACCACTAAAACAGTGCTATTATACTTGCTCTGACAGGTTACTTGTTTGCACTAAAAGGGTCCTGCCAACTCGCAGGACATAACTCATTATGCCCATGGTTGTCATGCTTTCCAAGAAACAACACAAAGCGTACATATGCCAAGATACAGGAACCAACTATAAATGCCTGTAATAAACAATAAATATATCATGCAGATCAAGCATTCTCATCCTAAATAATCAGATGGCTCTGCATATGTGACCTTGGGCACTCTACTTTTTTGCTCTCATTCATTTCATACCTGTGATTCCATGCCAAGAAAACCCACATTATCTAAAAAAACATACCACCATCCCTAACTCCACCCTGTGTTGCCTCTACTTGCTCTTGCTATCCAGATTTTGACTGCACCCTCTGCTTGTCAAATGAAAAGAGACCAAACATAACTATTGCTCTTAAAGTTTCATATAAATGACCACCACGAGCTGTTACCCTATCAAAACGTTGGCCACAAAAAAATAAAAAAAAATAAAAGAAGTATTACAAGCTCTTTTAAAGGAGAAGTATAGCCAAAGCTTGTTTGGTTATGCTTCTCATGTGAGTCACAGGAGTGCACTTACTTGTGACCTGCTGTCTGCTAATGTCACACAGCCACTTCCATTTTTGGAAGGATCTGGACAAGAACATCAGGATTCACTGAGCTGCCTGAGCCGCAGATGGCTCAGATTCTCAGTGCACCACAGAGAGCCTGAGCCAGCAAAGTGCTCCAGTGAGCACTAGAGAAGCAGAGTAGAGAGCAGTGACTGATAGCCCCTGTCATCCGCTCAGTTCTCTGGCATAAAGTCGGTGGGGGACAGCTGTAACATAAGACTCAAGCTGCAGCAATGAGGGGAGTAGAATACATACAGTTGTTTTCATAAGTTTACACACCTTGGCAGAATTTATGATTTCTTGGCCATTTTTCAGAGAATATGAATAACACAAAAACATTTTCAAAAACATTGAGCTCATGGTTAGTTTTTGGCTGAAATCATGTATTATCAATCAACTGTGTTTACTCTTTTTAAATCATAATGGCAACAAAAACTACCCAAATGACACTGATCAAAAGTTTACATACCCTGGTGATTTTGACCTGATAACATGCACACAAGTTGACAAAAAGGGCTTTGAATGGCTATTAAAGGTAACCATCCTCACCTGTGATCTGTTTGCTTGTAATTAGTATGTGTGTTTGTATAAAAGGTCAATGCGTTTCTGGACTCCTGACAGACCCTTGCATCTTTCATCCAGTGCTGCACTGAAAATTCTGGATTCTGACTCATGGGGAAAGAAAAAGAATTGTCAAAGGATCTGTGGGAAAAGGTAGTTGAACTGTATAAAACAGGAAAGGGATATAAAAAGATATCGAAGGAATTGAGAATGGCAATCGGCAGTGCTCAAACTCTAATCAAGAAGTGCAAAATGAAGGGTTCTGTTGAAACCAAACCACAGTCAGGTAGGCCAACTAAAATTTCAGCCATAACTACCAGGAAAATTGTTTGGGATGCAAAGAAAAACCCACAAATAACTTCAGGGGAAATTCAGGACTCTGAAAACATGTGTGTGGTTGTTTCAAGATGCACAAAAAGGAGGCACTTGAAGAAAGATGGGCTGCATGGTCAAGGCACCCGAAGAACGTCAATGCTACGCAAATGCCACAAAGTATTCTGCTTACAATACCGCAAGCAGCACAGAGACAAGCCTCAAACTTTCTGGCACAAAGTCATTTGGAATGATGAGACACAAATTTAGCTTTTTGGCCACAACCGTAAACTCTACATTTGGAGAGGAGTCAATAAGGCCTATGACAAAGGGTACGGAGGGGGATCGCTGATGTTTTGGGGATGTGTGAGCTACAAAGGCACAGGAAATTTGGTCAAAATTGTTGGCAAGATGAATGCAGTATGTTATCAAAAAATACTGGAGGACCATTTGCATTCATCAGCCAGGAAGCTGTGCATGGGACGTACTTGGACATTCCAATATGACAATGATCCAAGGCCAAGTCGACCTGTCTTTGGCTACAGCAGAATAAAAGTGAAGGTTCTGGAGTGGCCATCTCAGTCTCTTGACCTCAATATCATTGAGCCACTCTGAGCTCAAACATGTAGATCATGCAAGACAACCCAAGAATTTAGAGGAACTGGAGGCTTTTTGCCAAGAGGAATGGGCAGCTTTGCCATCGTAAAAGATAAAGAGCCTCATCCACAAATACCACAAAAGACTTCAAGCTGTCATTGATGTTAAAGGGGGCAATACCCGGTATTAAGAACTGTGGTATGTAAACTTTTGATCAGGGCCATTTGGGTAGTTTCTGTTGCCATTATGATTTGAAAAGAGTAAACATGGTTGATTAATAAATGGCTTCAGCCAAACACTAACCATGAGTGAAATAAATGTTTTTGTTTTATCATTCATATTCTCTGAAAAATGGGCAAGAAATCATAAATTCTGCCAGGGTATGTAAACTTATGAGCACAACTGTTTGCCTCTTTCCCACAGGACAGATCCGTGCTGATCCACCCCGTGAACATCCACTTGCTCAGCAGGGATCGCTCCGTCAATCCCCGCTGAGCAGGAAGATGACAGGTCCGTTTCTGCACACGGACCTGTCAGAGAGCTGCTCTCCTCTATGGGAGATCGGATGACACCGGACCGTAGAGTCTGTCATCACCCGATCCGCAGGCGGATGGAAAAGTAGGTTTTTTCTCCGTCCCACGGGTCGGATATCAGTGGACATGTCACCGCTGACATCCGACGTTCCATAGAGGTCTATGGAGCATCTGTTCAGGTCCACCTAAAAAAACCTGACAGGCGGACCTGAACGGATCGTTCGTCTGAAAGAGGCCTAACACTTTTTAATTGGAGTATAGCATAAAGTCAATTAAACTCCTGGGATATTGATCTGGCCAGTTACGTACCAGAGGGGATTTTAATTTTATTAACGCCAAAGTAGCTGAAACTGATTAACAACAGGTGCACTAGATGGGCAACATTGTCCATTGTCCATTATCTCCAAAACACGAATGGTTTTAAAGGTGGAGGCCACTAAAATAAATTTCCCCTACTCATTTTTCCTGACTGTTTTTCAGTAGTTTTGCATTTGGCTAGGGTCAGTGTCACTACTGGTAGCATGAAGTGATATCTGGACCTTATAGAGCAGGGATATGCAATTAGCAGACCTCCAGCCGTTGCAAAACTACAAGTCCCATCATGCCTCTGCCTTTGGGTGTCATGCTTGTGGCTGTCAAAGTCTTGCTATGCTTCATGGGACCTGTAGTTCTGCAACAGCTGGAGCACTGATAATTGCATATCTCTGATATAGAGGTTGCACAGGCAGCCCAACTCCTCCATGATGGCACATCAATACGTGCCATTGCCAGAAGGCAAGAGCATTGAGGAGATTCCAGGAGAACAGGCAGTTACTCTAGGAGCGCTGTTCAGTTTTCACCATTTCACACAAAGGTGCAATTTAAAATGTACAAAATACCTGTATCTGTTATTTATTAACTCAATACAGTTTTAACTTTTATATGTAGTAGGAATTTAGCAGGAATTTTGAAAATGTTTCCATGTACAAATCCACTATTAATGATTTTAGTGTATTTTTAGCAAAAATATTGTTCTGAAAAACATTTGTGCAAATATCGCGGTCCCTTAAAAATCAGAAGCACCTTTTTTGAATTCTACTGGCCATGTGCTTTCAGAAAATATATTGTTTGGGGGTCTTAAAAGAAAAAAAAGAAAGAAAGAAAGAGAAATTTTTGCGTACATCCGATTTTCACTATTTCTCAAAAGGTGCAATTTTAAATTAATATTTGTTATTTATTAACTCAACGCAGGTTTAGCTTTTATATTTAGAGTAAACTTAGCAGGAATTTTATAAAATGTGCTGTTTGTATCCACTAATAATGATTTTAGTGCAGGGCCTTAAAATTCAGTAACACCTTCCGTTTATTCTACTGGTCCTATGCTTTCAGAGAATGTATAGATCTTTAACAAACTCTGAAAGCTGTAAAGAAACAATAAAAACCTTCAGCTTTTTAGAGAAATGGTTATTAACATTTTTGCGTATGTTAAATTTTCACCATTTTGTAAAAAAAATAACATTTTGTTATGTATTAACTTAATACAGGTTAAGCTTTTATATTTAGTAAAAATTTTGCATGAATTCTGCAAAATTTGCTGTGTTTATATCTGATAATATGTGATGTATATATGATTTTAGAGAATTTTTAGCGAATATATTGTTTTGATGAACATCTGCGCAAATATCGCAGGATGTTAAAATCAGTAGCACCTTCTTTTTATTCTACAGGTCATGTGCTTTCAGAAAATATATAAATGGGGGGGGGGGGGTCTTTAGCAAAGCTGTAAGTGGAAAAAAATTAAAACCTCTAGATTTTTAGAGAAATTTTGAGATTTACATTTTTGAGTATGTTCGATTTTCACCATTTCGCAAAAAAGGCACACTCTAAAATTCACAAATTATGATTATTTATTAACTCAATACAGGTTAGTTTTTATATTTATTAGGATTTTTGTAAAATGTGCTGTTTTTATCTGCTAATGATTTCAGTGTATGTTTTGCGAACATATTGTTTTGATAAACATTTGCGAAACTCTCATTGTGCCTTAAAAATCAGTAGCACCCTATTTGTATTCTTCTGGTCCTGTGCTTTCAGAAAATATATTGTTTGGGGATCTTTAAAAAACTCTGAAAGCTGTAAGGGAAAAATAAAAAAAAGCAGGGGAAAATTGCAAAAATAGCCTTGCTAGCCAAGTTTAAACGTGGAGCACAGTCTGGCAGCGAAAGGGTTAAGAGGTAAGCCTCACGTTGTAAAGTGCTGCCTAATTTCTCAAAAAAAAAAAAAAAACGCCAAAAAAACAGACACATGGATGGGGGAGTGTGCTTTGAATATTATAAATTAATTGAAAAGCATTTTAGGTTTGTGGTGCTTAGATGCAGTGTAGTTCTACATTAAATAAAACAAATAAAAATGATATGGACAAATTATGGACTCTTGGCCTAAGATTTGCACAACTTGAGACAATCACTGCAAAACAAGTGATTTCTGCAGCTCCCAATGGGACTTCTGCACCAGCCAACAAGTAGTTTGGCCCGCTCTTCTTGAGAAAACGGCTCCAACTGTTTCAGGTTTGAAGGGTGCAGTTTCCAGACTGCACGTTTCAACTCTTTCCATAGACGTACGTACAGTATTCATTGATAGTCTTGAGATTTCACTGTGCCCTACACAGATTCAAGGAACTCCTGCCAGTTGCAGAAAAGCAACCCCAAATCATAACTAAGCCTAGTCCATGTTTTACAGTAGGTACGGTGCTTTAATTTTTTCACTTTCAAAAAGTTCCAGTTTTGCCTCATCTATTCAAAGGATATTCTCCCAGAAGTATTGTTGCTTGTTAATATGCATTTTAGCAAACTCCAAGTTGCCATTTGTATGGAGGGAGTAGTGGATTCCTGATGGGTCTTCTCCTTTTGAACCCACTGTCACTCAAAATCCAATGGAAGGTGCGGATCAAACGCTGATGTACCTTGACTTTGTAGTTTAGCTTGTACCCATTTCCTTGACCCCTTGTCTAGCATTCTCACAATCCTTCTGTTCAATCTTTGCTCAATTTCTCCCTTACGTCCAGTGAGGTTGGCTACACTTCCATGGACATTAAAATTCTTAATATTTGCACCTGTAGTCACAGGAACATCAATCTGCTTGGAGATGATTTTATAGCCTTTACCTGTGACCAGCTTGACTATAATTCACTTTCCAATCTCCTCAGAAAACTATTTCCTTTGCTTGCTCTGGTCCATGTAGTGCACATGATGATGCCAAACAGCATGGTGACTACTTTATTTCTTTTAAATAAACTGATTACAAGATTGAAGACGTGTGATACTAATTAGAGAAAGCAGTTCATTTGATATACCATTATGATGCATTTTTTATATATTTTTTATGACACAAACAAATCTGTCTAGGTCATATGACAATATCTTAGAACAAGCAATAATTTATTTTCACACTGTCCTTGCTTTACTCTATGACTTGCGGGTATACAAGAGATATTTTTTTTTTTAATCTCTTCACTTCCCAGGAGGAATTAAGTATTGTTTCATTGAGCTGTAAGGGTACCAACAAATGTATCGTTGATTGCAACTACCCTACTTTGATAATAGCAATGTCATTTAGAAAAATTCCATCATATAAACATTCTGCTACATTTTCTGTGTATTTTACATTTTAGTACTGTTTCCTAGCCTTCTGAGGATATTCTGGTATTTCTACTGCAACAAAGTGCTTCTGGGCTACAAATAAAGAAATGTCCAGTCATAGTCCTTGGATTTTTATATGTTATTGTGCTGCTCATGTAAACTACTAATGAGCACTGAAGTGTGAGAATAGTAAATGATCAAAAAGTTAATAAGTGGCTATGAAAACAAAGAGGAATTAATTTAAATCTCAGATTAAATATGTGCTTTAGGTAGTATCAAATATGCTCATAATGAATACACTGGCAAATAGGAAGTTCAGAGGATATTTCTAAGAAATTGGTTGATTGAGAAACAAATGGCATAAAGGGGTAAAGTGAATGAGTGCAAACAGCAGTCAGAAGATGCAAAGTATGCAAATCCCAAACTAGAGATTAGGTCCAGGTTTGCTAATACCATGGGTTCAAGATGAATTCTGTAGATTCCAAGTTTTCAATCTAAGGACAATTTTCTGCAGATTCACCAATGAGAGCTTTTTTCCTTTTTTACTCCAAATTCCCCTACAGGGGGATTTTGAATAAGCCAGCCCCGACACAAACACAGTCATTCCCTACACATTAAAATGCCGTGAGGTCCAGATGAGCTATTCCAGAAATAATCTTCTGCTTGTCAGAATTTTGTAAGCGCATGTACGTCCAGAAATTTCTTGTAGTGCATTTTAGCCAATTCAGCCTCATTGGTGGGTGGGCCTTGTGTAATTCTGGGGCACACTAAACTGGAGCCCCCAAAACTGTGACCAAGCTGTCACATGAATTTAATGGTCACATACTGATGATTGGGAGCGGTAGGACAGGCTCCTGATGACATCAGCAGCCAATCACAGCACAGAAAGTTTGTGAACCCCTTCCACTGGCCTTAGGATTGCGAGCCCATTTAAAGCACTGGCTGTAGGCATGGTAAAGAGGTCAGTGAGCATTTGATATGTGTTGTCCAGCAGCAGGATAATTTTCATCAGTAGGACAGCCACAGCAAACTACTGGCCAACTTCTATCTCTCGGCCAAAGTAGGTTTGTTGGCGTTCGATAAAAAAGCATGTGCCATTGTTAGCGTTTAATGAAAAATCACGTGTCTTTTTGACCCCAGATGTCTCAGTAAAGAGAACCTGTCACCAGAAAACCATTACATAGGTTTATGTGACAAAAAATCCCCCTCCCCCCAAAAAAAATGTCAAGGCCCTCCCCCCTACATATTCGCACGTAAAAATGTCAATGCAAATGTCAGGAGCGCCTACAACTAAAAGCTTTGATTGTGATATACATATTACATATCGACATGTACATGTATCGACCTTCTTCGCAACACTAAACTGATGACTTGCAGGGGGCTTTTAAAGTGTTGCCTATGGAAAGTATAGGGTACTGAAGTTTGTTGCCATTTTATGGTGGTTTGACATGTTGGTTACAGATTTACTCGGTGCAACCTCATTTTTATATTTTACCAAAAAATGTGGGTAATTCATTGTGTTTGGGTGCCCTAAAATTTACTTTAGTGTATTTTTTAACTTAAGTTTTGTGTTTCCTAGAGCTTTGCGGTAATATCATGTAATATAAAAAATGTTTTTTGTTACATGATATTTTTTTCTCTAGGATGCCTGCTTTCTGAAAATATATAATGTAAAAGGTTAAATGTATTAATGCTGTCACTGCAGGGTGGCACTATGGACAGCACAATTAATGATACGCAATGCCATGTCCTAAATTTATCATACAGATACGAGTATTGTAAAGTAGAGTTGTACCAATACCACTTTCAGACAGAGTACAAGTACTGATACTTTTTTCAAGTGTTTGCCGATACCGATTATCAATACTTTTTTTAATGTCATGTGACAGTTTTCAAAGCACAATATATAGACTAATGATATCTTCTGACACTGATTAAGCAACACTGATGAGCACTAATAGGATTAGGTGGCTCTGATGGGCACTGGTATGCAGCACTGATGACCACTGATTGGTGGCGCTTATGGGCACTGATGGGCAGGCACTGAGATGCAGCACTGATTGGCAATTGCTGGCCTGGCATAATAAATTATAGGGGGTGCGTTCCATAAGTAGCACACCCCTTAACCACACATTCTGTACGTAACGCACCCCTCAACCCCGCATTCCATATGTAGCACACCCCTTAACCCTGCATTACATACGAAGCGCACCCCTCAAAACCACATTCCATATGTAGCGCACCCGTTAACCCTGCATTCAATACACAGCACATCCCTCAACCCCGCTGTAACCTGGGGGTAGCTCTGTAATAACTGTCAGCCAGTTTATTGAAAGCAAATAGTTAATTTATTTTAATCACAACAAAACAACAGCTTAAATAACTCAATAAGTCCAAAATCCTGGTAATTTAAGCAGGCTCCCCGCTAGTTTTTTTTGGTGTCCAACTCACAGCCCAACAGTGTTAAGCATGCGGCCCAAGGAACATGTGGAGGGCCGTCGTGCCAGTATAACGGCTGCTGCAACCAGCATTGAAAGCCAGGCCCATTCATGTCTGGAGGGATGCCATGTATGCTCGGTTTGCAATAGCACCAGTAGCGGTGAATTCACGGACTCCCAATAGCACCAGGCAAGTAAATGCCACCTGGCTGGATCTAGGGAGGAGATTTCAGTTGTATAACCTGCGAGAACCTGTTTTTACACAATGTGCATTTGAAAATATGGTACGTGTGAAACTATTTTTTTTCTACACAGACAGAGCTGCTGTACTGGCATGGGATGAGAGTGGGACGATCACCAGAGAGTCTCTGAGAGAGACAAAGTTCAGTGTCATTGATCATAGAGGCACACAGCGGCGCTGGCAGGGGATGTTTGTTTCCGTTCAGTCAGCGCCGTCGGGAGATTCGAAATATGTCCTCCAGTGCTGCGCCATGATGACTGGTGATCAGTTGGATGGAGAGGCTGTCTGAGAGTTAGTTAGTTACATGGTTGCACGGCACTGAAAACTTACAGCACAGAGAGTAAGGAAACCAGTGGCTGGGTGCCCTAAGCGGCTGCCTAGTGGTAGCGCCCACCCTGAATATATCTATGAGTTATTGAAGGTTTCACAACCAATTATCTTTTAAATTAAGTAAAGTAAGTGTTGGTGCTATCGGTTATTGCATATTATACACCACTGCCATTTGTCCTGCCTTACGTAACAAGTCTGCAATATACACACACCGAAAAAAAAAATCACTATCAGAACGTGCTCTGAGCAAAACCCCCCACAGACTAAATACAATAATTTACCTCAATTTGAGTTTAGGTTATTGCTAATCTCAATATGAAAAAAAAACTTTCTAGCAAAAGATGTAGATGGTTTCCAGGACAGTATCCTTCACTTACTCCCACAGGGACACTATGTTCATATGTAAATCTACTGGATACACCATGGCAAGCTAGGAACAAATTGTTCTTCCAATCTGCATTGCTAATATATTTCCTCTGAAGCGGATTTCTTTAAGCCAACATGGATTGTTTGCATTAATAAAGATTTGAACGTGTGTAAGTTTTAAAAGGACTTGTGACAAACTGAAAATGTGACAAACTGAATGGCACCTTTGATTACATTATCTCAACTTGAGCAAGGACCTGTTTCAATGGACTTTTGTTCACCTCAAACAAGTTTTATATTTCCATACAGGTCGAGTGGAAAACCTGCTCTAAGAAGGTCAAATGTGAGTCAGAAGGTGGCCAACTTTAAGACAAATGCACCTGCTAATGAATTCTGAATGATCTCAAAATCATCTCAAACTGATACCACCAACACAGCTCCAAAGTCTGTTGACACAGTCTCTATAAACAGGTTATATATGTGGGCAATAATGTAGTAATATACACTCACTGACCACTTCATTCACCCATTCAATTGCTTGGTAACACAAATTGGCAATTAGCCAATCACATGGCATCTAGAGATGGTGAAGATGACTTGCAGAAGTGCAAACCAAGCATCTGAATGGAGAAGAAAGGGGATTTAAGCATGTAGCATGGTTGTTGGTGCCAAAAAAGGCTAGTCTGAGTATTTAAAAAACTGCTGATCATCTGGGATTTTCATGCACAACCATCTCCATGGTTTACAGAGAATGGTCTGAACAAAAAGAGAAACTATCCAGTGGCTGTTGTGTGGACAGAAATGCCTGATTGATGTCAGAGGTCAGAGGAGAGTGGGCAGACTGGTTAGAGATGCCAGAAAGGCAAGAGTAACTCAAATAAACACTAGTTACCACCAAGGTATGCAAAATACAATTTCTGAATGCACAACACATCAAACCATAAAAAAAATGGGCTACAGAAGACCACACCGGGTGCCACTCCTGTCAGCTAAGAACAGGAAACTGAGACTACCATTTGCACAGGCTCACCATAATTGGACAATAAAAGATTGGAAAAACGCTGCCCGGTCTGATGAGTCTTGATTTCAGCTGCGACATTCAGATGGTAGGGTCAGAACTTGGCGTAAACAACATGAATCCATCCTGCCTTGTATCAACGGTTTAGGCTGGTGGTGATGGTGTAATGGTGTAGGGGATATTTGGGGCACAGATCACTACAGCACCCTCCCAGATCTGGCCCAAAGTGATTGGTTTAATCTCCCTACATAAGTTATATATATGTATGATATATGTATATCTGCTATCTTCACCTTTCTACGCTCACATGCTTCCACGACTCATGCTGGTAAGAGAGGAGCACCAGAGAGAAAAATAGAGCTTTGGAGAGAGATAAGCTAACACTACAGATATATGGGCTTCGATGAAGTTTGTGACTGAGGTTTACAACCACTTTAAATGAATGCATTTTCTGGTGAATACCCACATTGCACTATACAGGATCACTTTCACTTTACTGTCAGGAGCCGACTGCAGAAACAGGGCATGCTGCTACTGCAGCCACTAGCTTGTGATCATCCCTACATAGTACATCCAAAGAGCTGAACTAGTTAACGTGCTACTAAACCCCAAAGCAAACATTATATTGCAGCTTACCATTTCTTAGATGTGATAGCTGCATTCGCTTTCTTTTTAGGCTCTCTTTTTTTCACCTGTTGATTCTGCCAGTAAGTTAAAATAATGGGCCTACTGGCAGGATCAATAGGTAGCAAAACAAAACAATATTAGAAGAGGGGCTCAGAAAAAAAAACCAATCCTGTAATAGTAATACTATTGACAGACGAGTCATCAATTTTTATTTTGCTTATGGTTCCATTTTAAATTCTCCAGGACACTCACATACCTTAGCAGGTCCAAAAGTGGTAACATAATTTAGGCCAAAGTGGTAATGATTGGTAAAAAGATCATCTGTTACTTTAAACATGCCCATACTAAAGTTGATACGTTACTGTTAATTGTGCATTTTTTAACAGCAGAATAATGTACTGTGGACTTATTTAGTAGGCACTATTTTAATTAACTCTGATTTAAAAAAAAAATGAGTTTAATTGCAGAAAGGCCTATACTAGAGGGAATGCGGATCTTGCAGAAGCTGAAGATTACCTTAGAGGTTCTGGCTGTTAATAGCAGCTTTACATTTGCTGCTCTCAATGTGTCACTTTTAGATAAAGAACCCCAGTGCTGTCCTTGATATAGTAGAATAATAATTTTCTGGCGTGGAATGGAACAGGGGAGTTAAAAATTAAAACATTTTTTTACTAAAACTTAGTGACAGACTTGAATTAGTAATGTTAGAGTTTATTTATTTAGTTGTTATCTGTGCTACTTTTTCTTGAATCAAGTCTGGGAGACATACAGTTAGGCTATATTTTAATTATTGACATTGCAAATGCAGGCAGATGATGATCATGACTAGGGATGAGCCGAACACCCCCCAGTTCGGTTCGCACCAGAACTTGCGAACGACCCCCGCGTTCGGTACGAACGTTAGAACCCCATTGAAGTCTATGGGACTCGAACGTTCGAATTGGAAAGTGCTAATTTTAACGGCTAATATGCAAGATAGTGTCCTAAAAAGGGTTTGGCGACCTGCCTCCTGCCTCAGGGGACATGGGTCACTGCAAAAAAAAGTTTTAAAAACTACCGTTTTGGCGGGAGCACTGATTTTAATGACGATTAAAGTGAAAAAAAAAAAGTGAAATATTCCTTTAAATATGGTGCCTGGGGGGTGTCTATAGTATGCCTGTGAAGTGCCACGTGTTTCCCGTGTTTAGAACAGTCCCTGCACAAAATGACATTAAACGGAAATAACACCATTTAAAACTGCTTGCGGTTTTAATGTTATATCTGGTTCCTGCAATATGGTTGAAAATCATTCAGAAAAATGGCATGGGTAGCCCTCCCTGCCCATTACCAGCCTATTTGGGTCTTGTACACATATTAAGGGGAACCCCGTACCCATATTAAAAAAAGGAAATGCGTGTGGCCCCCAGGCCCTATATACTCAGAACAGCAGTATACAGGCGGTGCAAACAAGACAGGGACTGTGTAGGTTTGTTGTGTTAAGTTGAATCTGTTTGTCATTTTCAACCGGTACATTTTTAAAGTGTAGCTCCAGTCAAAAAAAATATCTTTAAGCTTTTTGGAAAACATAGGGAAGGGTTATCACCCCTGTATAATTTGTTTTGTCGTCCATCTTTTTTCATCTCACTCGCTGCTGTCTCCTTGCGTTTGCAAGTAGGAGATGTTTGTAAGTTGGATGTTTGAAAGTAGGGGCCTGCCCTATATTATAGCGGTATGTACTGGGTACAGAGCACGCAGACAGCACGCACTATCTCCTAACACTACTGACTGCAAGCTCTATTATTAACCACTTGTTAGCCCAATGTTTGCATAAAGTGAAAGATGAAGTTATGCTGAGTAAATAGATATCAAACATGTCACTCTTCAAAATTGCACATGCCCGTGGAATGGCGCCAAACGTCGCTACTTAAAAAATCCCCATAGGCGACGCTTTAAATATTTTTTTACTGGTTACATGTTTTGAGTTGCAGAGGAGGTCTAGGACTAGAATTATTGCTCTCGCTCTAACATTCTCGGCGATACCTCACATGTGTGGCCCATGCGAGCACATGGGGACATGGGCGCTTTAATTTTTATTTTATTTTTTTATTGTTCATTTTACTTTATTTATTTTAGTTTGACATTTTTTTTTCCCAAAAATATATTTTTGATCACTTTTATTCCTATTACAAGAAATGTAAACATCCCTTGTAATAGGAATATGGGGTGACAGGTCCTCTTTACAGTGAAATCTGGGGGGTCAATATGACCCCACATCTCACCTCTAGGCTGGGAAGCCTGAAATAAAAAATAAAAAAAAGATTCTGGCTTTGATTGTACTGGCGAGTTGATAGAAGCACCGGAGGGCGGTGAGGGGTGGGGGGCGTCTATGGCTGGGTATTTCAGGGTATCACCGAGTATGGCTGGGTATCTCTGAGTATGGCTGGGTATGGCAATTTATGGCAGGGTATTACAGAGTATTGGCGGGGTATTGGCGGGGTACTACAGAGTAATAGCAGGGTACTGCAGAGTATTGGGGGTACTGCAGAGTAATGGCAGGTACTGCAGAGTAATGGCAGGTACTGCAGAGTATTGGGGGGTACTGCAGAGTAATGGGGGTTACTGCAGAGTAATGGGGGGTACTGCAGAGTAATGGCGGGGTACTGCAGAGTAATGGCAGGGTACTGCAGAGTAATGGCAGGGTACTGCACTGCAGAGTAATGGCAGGGTACTGCACTGCAGAGTAATGGCGGGGTACTGCAGAGTAATGGCGGGGTACTGCAGAGTAATGGCAGGGTACTGCACTGCAGAGTAATGGCGGGGTACTGCACTGCAGAGTAATGGCGGGGTACTGCAGAGTAATGGCGGGGTACTGCAGAGTAATGGCGGGGTACTGCAGAGTATGCACTGGTATTGCAGAGTATTGGCAGGGAATTGAGGGGTTAAATTCGGTGAGCAGCGATGTGGGCACTGCAGATGCAGCCCACATCGCTGCTGACACCGATCTCTTTCCCCTCCGCTGTACCGATCGGTACAGAAAGGGGAGGGAGGAACAGGCGTCATAACATGACGCCGGTTTGTTTCCAAGTGATCACTCCGTCATTTGACGGAGCAATCACGTGGTAAACGGCCGCTATGAGCGGCCGTTTACCGTGATGCGCCGGGTCCTATGGACCCGGCGGTCACGGATGCTCTCGAGTGCGCACACCTCGGGTCACGCGAGAGCAGAATTCTGGGAGGCCGTTAATTAACGGCCTCTCTGAGTTAAACAACCACCCTGAAGCCGTTAATCGGCAATGGGCAGTTGTTTAGTGGTTAAAGCTAGATCACTAGCTATATAGGTGAGGTGAATATAGTGGTGTATACTGCAGTCAGGGCACAGACAACAACCACTACACAGCAGCAAGATAGGAAATCAGCCAAAAACAATTGGTGTGTACTGTGTTGAAGGTACACAGAACACCCACTGCTTCAGATGCAAAGTAACACACTACAGGAGGCCGCCTTAAAGGTGGCCTTATATAGTGTGGGGCGTGCACTACACAGCCTGAGCTATGATTGGCCACAGGCAGGATGCCTGTGGCCAATCATGGCTCTCCTCGCTGCCGGCACTGCGATTGGCCAAGCATGCGGGGTCACAGTGCATGCTTGGCCAATCATCGGGCAGCAATGCACTGCGCCAACGCAGTGCATTGTGGTCCGCGCGCGGCACTCGAATTTTGACGCGAACGGCCAAAACGTTCGGAATTCGCCGAACGCACGAACAGCCAATGTTCGAGTCGAACGTACGTTCGAGTCGAACACGAAGCTCATCCCTAATCATGACCACAGATAAACAATCTTCTGGTCGTGAGGAGGTAGCATTGGTTTGATGACACCCCCCCCCCCCCCCCCCCCCGAAAAATAAATTTCGAGCACCATCCGCCACTGTGGCACTATGAAACTACAGGATCAATGCACATGTTATGCAGGGGAAAAGCACAAGGTGCAGGTAAGGAGGTTTAGAATGCAATTTGGACCACAGAAACACTGCAATAGGTCAAAGGCAATCTGAGACTAAATACTGTATATCTACATTAGAAGCAGATGTAGACAACAATCAGTAATTTAATGACATTTTCTGTACCATGCATGTTCTAGAGCAGTGTTTCCTATGCTATGGGTCAATCAAACTCACAGAGGTGTTTGTGATGGGTCGCCAGAAAGATAAACACATCAAGCTTTGATATGTTAACCACGGCTGTTTTCCATGTCATGGAGGGTGTCAGAGCTTGTACTGGATCTCCCACAGGTACTTGGACAGAAAAAAGGGGCTCAAATAGCGTAATTTCACTTTTCTCTCTTGTTTTTTTTAAACTCAAAATTACACGTTCCATTAAATCCATCAGTCAATCAGTACTTAAAATTATCAGCATTCAAAAAGGCATTCTACACAGCACAGGACCCACAAGACTCACAAAACTAAGGAAGACAGCGTCCGCCGCTTACTACAGGTTGTCTCTTCCTGGCCGTGGAACACAAACGTCACTTCTGGTCACCGTAAGGTCACGTTCTAGAGATCCAGTAAAAGCTCTGACACCCTCCATGCCGTGGAAGACAGCCGTGGTTAACATATCAAAGCTTGAGGTGTTCATCTTTTTGGCGAGTGAGAACCCCTAAGGGGAGTGTGACGCACAGCTTACAGATTCTGGTGTGAGGTACACATTTTTTAAACCATATTTTGACCACTATCTGTCATTCTTCAATTTTCTCATGTGCCATTACCATATGAAAGCTAGTCATAATAAGCAATGACATTAGCGCCACTTTAGTAATCAGAGGTACCTTCGGAGTATCTGTGGACATTTACTATATTGTATGAATAATCACAGCCTAGTTTGTCCAAGTGCAAGATACAGAGAAGGTGATATTGCACACTAGGAGTGTATTATCAGAAAGCATTTATTTCTATGGCTTTACAAAAGGATACAGAAATGTGTTATATGTTCAATGTTATTTGTCTTTACTGACATTTTGGTAATAATTCTCTTCCTGGGTCCCTGTACAGTGACACCTTTCTTATTTGGGTCTTTGGATTAAAAAGGTCAAGAATCCCTCATCTAGAGCTGCTCAGAAATAACACTAGCCAGGTACTCCAGAAGAATCGTATGAAAACAGTCTGTGAGATGAGCTGTATACAATGGACTAAATGCCAGATGGACCCAAAGCCCAAATACACAAAAGACATGATGTCCAGGAAAAGGTCATAATTTATTCCAATAAGAAATTGAAATGTTACATGATGGGGCACAGTGTGTACCAGTAGCTGAACAAACACAGGCTCAGGGCAGAAGGGATGTGGCGGAGGACCCAGATGACAATGGGAGTCCGTGACAGGAGAATGCCGGTCATGGCAGAAAAACAAAGAAGCTTATGTCACCGGTAATGAACGCACCAGAACCTGGAAGTCTGCAGCCACAAACAGAAACCACTGGAAGGCATCAAAGCGTTAAGTCTGTTGCTGGTACATGTTTCTGGGCATGTCGCTTTATCAAATTTTCTTTGATTTGAAAGGGGTGTGCCCCGAAACCGTCCCACAGATTGTTTTCATCCCACTATCCCAAAGGTCACTTTGAGGCTGCCTGGATTTGCCAAGATATTGCACATTGTGCGTCATTTTGGCTCCTGATCTCTATACAGATGATGGTGCTGCTGTCCAGCACCCTATACACTTGTTTTATTTTCTTCTAGAGCTTTAGCAATAAATCTGTGGTCTGTAGACATGAATTAAAAAAATCATGTTTACAGACAAAAGTACCTCAGCCCACAAAGTTGTGTAATCCAGTCATTGTAGAACTTTGGCACTGAATTCTACATACCTGGGTGTTATGTTCCATTCAAGTTGTTTGCAACAAGCCAGTAGATACAGGTACCAGATCCCAAGCTGCAGGAATGCTATTGCATAATGCCAACAAAAGACTTATGAGAATTGTATGGATAATGGAAACAGCACCTAGAAGTACAATAAATAATTGAACCAGCACCTGAGGAATTGGTTAACTTGTGTATTTACTTCCAGAGATACCTTACTCATGCTACTCAATAAATAAACTACATTAAGTATTAATCCAAAAAAGAAAAATAGATAACAGCCGTATATGTAAGCTGCTTTAATGATGAGTTAACCATCCCAAGCGACACAGAATGATTAGCATTCTAGGCTGCATTTCTTCCCGCCAAAGTCTCATTTATTCCAAACATCAAATTCAGAGCAAGAAGAGCTAAAGGACTAGAAAATGACATTTACATTACAATGAACATTTTATTAGCCTTCAAAATGCAGATAAATGAAAAGCAATTCACAAAAGGCAAAATAAAGATTACTTATTGTTTCAGGAAAACATAAATAATGTTGATTGGAAAATTTGTATTAATTCACATTAGTGGAAAGATTCCCAGCTTAAAAACTCTGATTATGCACCCTTTATTTAATGTCAGTTATTTTCATGGAACAATCACTTTTCCTAGTAAGAAATAACAAGTAGGCAGTACGTTTTGATTTATTACCAAACAACAACAACTGAACAATCTTCACTTCCCCCTATAAACATTCACTGTCTTGTTTTCACTAATTGGTTTTGCACAGAGCAGCCCTGATTCTCCTCTTCTAGGGTCCCCTGCCAGTACTTCTGGCCCCTCCCCCCTTACAAATGCCCATGTAGCAAGCTGCTTATTATGGCGGCACTTTTGTAGGCTCAATCCCAAATCGGGCTCAGTGTGTCCATTTACACACACAGCAAGGGTCAGCCCTGCCCCTCTCCTCGCAGGCTGTGAATGACAGCAGCAAAAGCCAATGGCTCCCACTGTTACCCTTGTCCAGCGAGGAGGGAGAGAGAGAAAAGAGCTGTTGCTCTCAGGCCAAGTGCTGGATTGAGACTGAAAGTATGAAGGGGGCTGGGTGGTGGAGCTGAACACAGAAGGTTTTTTTGCCTTAATGCAGAGAATGTATTAAGGTAAAAAAAAAAAAGTCATCCTCTATTACCACTTTAAACAATGGTAGAGATTGGAATGGGACTTTGAATGAGGCTGGTTAATGATTAACCACTTGGGATCCGCGCTATTGCCGAATGACGGCATTAGCGCGGACCTAGATTGCCGGGACTACGTCTATTGACGTAGTCCCGGTTACGAGCGGCCTGCGCGCCCCCTGAGGGGCGCGCGCGGCGCGCTCTGTGATCGGCGAGTCCGTGAGACTCGCCTGATCACCGATCCGTGTAAGGGGTCGATCCCGACCCCTTATCACGTGATCAGCTGTCAGCCAATGACAGCTGATCATGTGATAAAACGGAGCCGGTAATCGGCTAGTATTCCTCCTCGCGCTGACAGCGCGAGGAGAAAAAAAAAAAGCCGATCGCCGGCGGCCGTGTTCGGGACATCAGTCCCGATCACGGCCAGCAATTCAACGGACACCTGCCCCCTGCCAGTGCCCACCTGCCACCCGCAGTGCCATCCTGAAATAAAGTAAGTGCCCCCCTGTCAGTGCCACCCAGCAGTGCCCATAGTGCCCACAGTGCCACCCAGCAGTGCCCACAGTGCCACCCAGCAGTGCCCACAGTGCCACCCACAGTGCCACCCACAGTGCCACCCAAAATCTGCCTCAAAGGTGCTGCACCCCAGTGCCGCCCATCAGTGCCCAGCAGTGCCACCCATCAGTGCCCAGCAGTGCCGCCCATCAGTGCCCAGCAGTGCCACCTATCAGAGCCACCTATCAGTGCCACCTATCAGTGCCCATCAGTCCCATCTATCTGTGGTACCTATCAGTGCCCATCCGTGCCACCCATCCGTGCCACTTATCCGTGCCACCCATCCGTGCCATCTTATCTGTGCCCATCTTTGCCCATCAGTGCCGCCTTATCTGTGCCCATCGGTGCCGCCTTATCTGTGCCTATTAGTGCCGCCTTAACTATGCCTATCAGTGCCCACCAGTGCAGCCTATCAGTGCCCACCAATGCAGCCCATCAGTGCCCACCAATGCAGCCCATCAGTGCCCACCAATGCAGCCCATCAGTGCCCACCAATGCAGCCTATCAGTGCCGCCTAATCAGCGCACTTCAATGAAGGAGAAAAATGACCCGTTTGCAAAATTTTATAACAAACTATTAAAACATGATTTTTTTTTTTTTTTTTTTGCATCTTTTTTTGTTTGTTTAGCAAAAAATAAAACTCCGAGCTGTAACTAAATACCACCAAAAGAAAGCTCTATTTGTGGGAAAAAAATGATAAAAATTTCATTTGGGTACAGTGTTGTATGACCGCGCAATTGTCATTCAAAGTGCATCAGCGCTGAAAGCTGAAAATTGGTCTGGGACTGAGGGGGGTTTAAGTGCCCAGTAAGCAAGTGGTTAATAAGCTGTTTCTAATGCCTAGATATTAAGGTCATATTGTAACATGTTCCAAGGAGACATAACCATATCAATAAATTCATAATACATTTAATAATACCGTAATCACAAGATTTACATAGTAATATTCGTATAAAATATTTAATATAATTAATCATTGGACATAATGGTACAATCAATAAAAATAATAAATCATACAGAAGGCATATAATATAATTCGTCATATGACTCTGTGTTGTGGGAGTCGTGTCATTGTTATCTTACGCCTCTGCGTCGGGGGGGCGGGCATCCACCGCGATTGTTATTCCGCGGTCGGATAGTCGCCTCACCTTTGCACGCTATCCCGGCGTTTTTTACATGACATAGGCGTATCCGGGGTATATCAATATCGGTTTCTTGCCGATTCAGTCCCTGCATGATCGCTGGCTGGGAATGTCCAACCTGCATAACACATCACTTTACCTTAGGTAATTATAATTGTTAAATTTTTTTTTTTTACTTTTTTTTTGCCACTATATACAAATTTTCACTGTATCAACATTTTTATTTATTTATAATTGACTTAATTTACAAATTATTATAATTTTTCTGCATCACTAGTATAAACATATTAATTCAATTCTTCTCTCACTCAACCCCTACACATATTTTTTATTATTAGAATTGGACATCCACGGCGGCATGTCTGCACATTCCCGAGCAATGGTGCACTGTGCTGCTCCGGTGACTATATCGGCTGGTTTCCCCTGGTCTGGGGTTGACCCTTTTGGGGGATGTTCTCTGCCTCAACCCTGGTTGAGACTAATAGGAATCCAGACCACCACTGAATTTCACCTTAGGAGCTTTGACCAATTTTGGGTGTTTTTTAAGGAAATTATACATTTCTTTACATTTATCCTCTACTTATGTAGAGGATCCTTTAAGCTAATAAATTTATCTTAAACTATTTTTTTTTCCTTATCCAGTCCATACTTGCATGCACCTGACTCTTGACGATTGGTATAAAACCGTGAAACGCGTAGAGTTAACATCTAATGAATGCCTTCCTCATTTCCTCATAAAATTATCAAAGTTAATGTCTTGCTGATTTCCTATGTATATATGGCTGTATTAATTATATTATATGCCTTCTGTATGATTTATTATTTTTATTGATTGTACCATTATGTCCAATAATTATATTAAATATTTTATACGAATATTACTATGTAAATCTTGTGATTACATTACAATAATTACCGTTATTATCGAAAGTAAAATAAAATCTCAAATTTTGGGTTGACATTAGAACAGGAATAGAGGGAAATCTCACAATGGTGAAACTAGTTCTAGTGACCCTGGTGTCACACTGGGATTCCTTTTACTTTGGAGGAATTTCCCCTCACTTTCTCTTTAAGCTGTGGATCAGGAAGTGAAGGGAAATCTCCCCTATGGGATACAGATACCCCCCCAAAAAAAACAGGAGTTATAATCTCCCCTTACGCTACTCAAAAAAAAAAAGTTCGGCTTTAGTTATACGTTAAGCATTGCTAGGATAGAAAGAGAGAGGAAATCTACTCAACAGGACACAACCTATAAAATACCCTTAAAGATTAATCTTATCCTTGAGATGGTCCTGTGTCATGTTCGTAAATCTAGCATGACAAGATATTTTATTTCCTAAAAAAAAAAAAAAATACATTGTATAAGCCACACAGCTCTTTTGCCTTTCAAAATAATGCATTTTTCAGCAGAGATCTAATCTCATGTGCTGTATGACAATTTAACTGTGCTAAAGAGATATTCTAGCCAGAGGGAACTGGGAAAAAAAATATATTTAAATCCCACTGGTGAGGGCTAATACCACAGATCTCTCCTGGGCACAACAGCCACATGACAGCCTTAGGGAAATGTTTTGTTTGACATAGTTAAATACACTCCCTCTGCTCTCGGTCTTGTCGCTTACAAAATTTAAACAGTGGTGTAAGAATGAGAACTCTACAAATCGGCTGTGATTGCATCTAAAATTATAAATTGTTGTTGGAAATAAAAATGCATTTTTACAAATTTTGGTAATAGTGAAATGTTTTAGATTGGAATAGCTAGTATCCCAAACTACAACTGTCATTTTACAGTGGTAAATCAGATTTCTCTACTTGGCCCACCTGCATGCACTCTGTTATTTATCAAGAAACCAAGCATACCTGAGCATCATTTATTACAGGCCATACTGAAGAATGCCATACCCTTATGTCAGGATATGAACAGTACTTTTTTTTTTTACACAGACAGAAGGAGATGCTTTTTACATGTTTTGCTCTCTGTCTTTGTCCCATGGTGAAAAAACTCAGTTGTTTATAGAAATAAATAGCTCAATGGGGGATGGACTCCTAAGTGTGTGCTATTAGATTTGCTTGTATTCATCACTTCTCCTCACACCACCTTGCAGAATCTACTGTCCCTTCTGAATCAATTTTGAGAAATGTCATGCCTTATTGTCAATTGCGACAAGTCAGAGGCAATGAACATTAATTTGCCTGAATTGCTTCTTCGGAACCTATGGTCTCAATACACATTTCAACGGCAACAAACTTCCCTCACATATTTAGACGCAAGACTAACTCCTATGGTCTATTCCCTTTATAAGGCAAATTAACCAGCCTTGTTTGGTAGGCCCTGGGAACAAGTGAGGACATGGTCGGATGCGGGTTTGTTGTGGATGGGGAGGATAGCTTTGGTTAAAATGACAGCCCTACCCAGATTGTTGTATTATTTTAGAACGTTGCCCATTCAGGTTCCGTTAACTGCTACAAGACAGTTTCAGTCACAATTTTTTCAGTTTGTCTGGGCAGCCAAGGGTATCAGAGTGCCCCGAACCACAATGTATGCGCCCAAGAACATGGGGGGTTTGGGAGTCCCAGATTTCAGGAAGTATTATGTAGCGGCACAGGCAGATCATTTGAGTCAACTTCTTAGTAGATGTTACAGGCCATATTGGGTATATTTAGAAGCTCTAGCTTGTTCCCCAACTGCAATAGATTCAATGCTTTGGATAACCCAGAAACTCCACAAAGCTATTTTGTGCCCTACGCTCTCCCATTCAATCAACTTATGAGACATTACCTGTAGGAGGCAGCCCCTGCGCTCCCCCACACACCAGAAGCCCTCAGGTTTCATAATCCCCTTTTCCTGCCTGGTATGCAGTCTTATAGATGTCACTGGTGGATAAACAAGGGCCTTTATCACAAAAGAGACATGCTAGACAATAGAGGGATACGTCCCTCATCATACTTGGAGATGCCCCCCAATGGAAAACTTCAGTTTTCAGCAAATTTACAATTTTCTGAATACTCTGCAGAATCACAGCCCAGACCAAACAGTACGCACCAGGTTTGAAAACAAAATTATGCAAGAAACCCCATTGTGGGCATGGGTATCCAACCTGTACAAGCTCTTTATCACTCCATCTGATAAACTTTCTTGCCAGGTGGTGTGGGAGAGAGATTTGGGTACAGCTTTCGAGGCGGAGGACGGGAGTTCCTGGAGTACAAAGGTGTACTTAACACTTCTCCGATTGAAGCAGGATACACAGTTCAGGCTAGATGGTATTTGGTGCCAGAGTGTCTTTCACGAATGTACCCAGGTTCATTGGCATCATGCTTCAGAGTTTTTGACCAGATAGGCACCACTTTACACATACGATGGACTTGTCCTAAAGCTTTTGGATGAGACTCCATTTGTTTATTTACTCGGTAACTATGGTAAATATTACCAGGGCGCAAGCATAGCCCTGTTGAATAAGCTGTTTGAGAATTTCCCAAGACACACAATCTACTTTATGTTTTTAGAGGTTAAAATCGCTATCACATTGGCATGGAAAAGCCCAGTTATGGATCTTGCCTTGATGAAAACGCTAACTTACTTTTATCATGCTGAACGAAAGGATTATGAGTGTCTTACAGGACAAACAATCGTGCTTTGAAAAAATTAGGCCCCCCTGGCTTAGTTACTTGCAGGTACTGGACATGATGAATTGACCCCCAGGCTCGAGAGAGCATGACCTAGGCGGAACCACTGTCTTCCTTCTCTTTTTCTTCTTTTAGACATACTATTCTTTCTTCTATACTCAGTAGCTCTCCTCACTATAATTTCTCAAAGTTTTTTTTTATATGCATGCGACCCACCTGGTATTGATAGAGGGGTCCTTGGACCCAAATACATGGTTGAACAGATGTTTGGACTTGGCCCTCGGAGGGTACTGGTTATAAGATTATAATATTGTTGTTATATAGAATTTTCATTGATGCTCAGGTTTTACGATGTTCTAGGTTTTGAGGGATTTTACGCTTTTTACTTGGAGGGGCACCGTTTTCCTTCCAATCACGCCACAGAACTGCTGCAAGTCGGCCCAACATCACTACCTAGACCTTTCACCAAACTATTGAGCAGTTCAATTTTGTTCCTTGTTGCCTTATGTGAGCCCATGCTGCTGTGTATGTTACCATAGCAAATTACTGTTGTTGCTATATTTTGTATTCTTTTTATATCCTGAAAATAGAATCTTAGTAAAAACTATTGAAACAGAATTAAATAGCTCAAGGTAATATGTCACATAAGGCACTGAAAAATTCATTGCATTTCCTATTTTTTTTAAGGCTAGTCAGGCATTTTTGATCCCATAGACATCAATGGGAATGCACCCATTTAAACACCTGACAATGCAGAATTCCATTCTTTTTAATGGTCCCTGTTCACACTTGTAGACTTAATTGCCCTATGCTCAGAAAAGTGCATGAGCTTTTTTTTTTCTTTTAGCGTATTCAGACATTTTTGATATCATAGACTTCAATGGGAATGCAGTAAACACACAATACGCTCTGCTCAGAAGAAAATGCCGGATAAATGAGCAATCCCTTGTTTTTGTGTGTTTTTATGCCTGATGAAATCCTCTCCCCCTATAGAACTACTCGCCTGAGCGCCTCCCCTTGCCCAGTCCAGAAAAGAAACTCCTAAAGCTTGATGGACATGGAAAAAACACAAGAAAAATGCCTGTAATATGCCAGCAAACATCTGAAAAAAAAGGATCAAAACCACCAGGAATACCCACTGCTCAGGTGTGAATGCAAAACTCCCAATATTTGTATTGCTACAAATTCATTTATATAAAGAACCAATGTATAATGTGAAATAACCACAACAATAAAAAGAAGAAATAATCAAAAAACAGTGAAAATGTTTTGAAATACACACACACACAATCTATGAGTCCATATGCTGTCATATAGTGATTGATAAAACGTGAATACAACAGTTCATAGATTGACAGTGAAAAAAAAAATCTAGCAGGAAAAGGTATTCCACATGCCGTCAATGTTGAAAAAAATAAAAAAAATGAAAAATAAAATAAAACCAACAACGGTTGTGTGAAGATTGTAGGGAGTCAAATGGGCATACGCCCAATGAGTCAGCAGGGTTTGTGGTATAAACACCAATGTATAGGACCTTTGCGTCTGTATTGCAGATCAGGGTAGAAGATGGTCCATTTGTTCTGCAAATGACTCAGAGAAGCAGTCCTCAGGAGCAGCCAGCATATTGGACCAGGTCCTCTCATATATTCAGAATGGTGTAGCCAAAAAAGAAAATACTCCACATAGTGTAAATACGTAAAAACAGAATTTATTAAAATTGGGAACACTCACATTTAATAAGTAGATCAAGCGCTTGAAATATTTAGTCTAGGCAACGAAATTACATCAGTAGGGCTCGTCCCAATGCGCTTCATCTAAAGAGACATCATCTGGGTATATGAGCCAGCTGTAGTCACTGCGTTTATTTAAGAAATGAGACCCCAATATCAAAATGACTAACCTGTGATGCAAATCGTATTGTCATCGCACTTCCCAGTTGGCCAAAATGGCACCGGGGCGTGCGTTCCAAGCCTCACTCTGAGGTGAGTTAAGAAATCCATGGATTTGTAAGGAGGCAGGCTAATGCGAGTTCAGCCTCGCAATGATCTGTGTGCCAAAAATTGGCAAATCAGCTAACAAGCAGAAGGTCCCATATGGATGTCAGCGTGGATTGTGCCCTGATCTACTCTGGATTGTTTGCGGTTCAAGCCTCAATTTTCAAAAATGAGATCAGCCAGCACATCTACCACGTCATCAGCAGGAAGTGAAAGGGCAATAATCATCGGCATTAGACCCGCCTTGGACGCCTCCCACAAACATTGTGCGGTTCAAGCCTCAATCTGAATAAACCAGAGAGGTCAATGTATCACCCACAGGGAGTTTTGGATGGCGGAGACACCATCATGTATTTTTAAAATACAAAGGAAGCAGACAATAATGTTTCAAATATAAAAATAGGATAAAAATTACATTTTAAATTTAGAAATTATATTGCAATCACAGGACTGGTCACTCATACAAAAAAATATACAAATGCTAAATAAAATTATTATTTGCCTTAACGATAATAACCAGGCATTCTCTTTGAATCATGAGTCTAGTCATGAGCAGATTCATTTCCTGGACTTGGAAATTACGATCAGTGATTTAAACCAACTGACCGTAATGGGTTCATCCCTGTGGATATCTGCCACCACAGATCGTGGCTGCGCTGTTCCGCGCAGTAAATTTTTTAGGTTGCATAGGTACTGCTTCCGATACTGAAACCTTCAAAGCCCAGGCCAATGTTTTAAAGCAGAGATTCCTGGATTAGGGCTACAACCAGAAGGAAGTGGAGGGTGAATTACAGAAAGCATTAGAAATGGAGAGAAATTCTCTACTGATGGATAAACCTTGTATTGATTCTAACGAGACCTTTAAGTGGTCACTCATCACGTCATTCTCCACTCAGCATGTGCAGATTAAGTAATTTTTTCACAAACATTGAGATGTTCTGAAAAAGGTTAAAATGTTGGACCCTCTGTTGCCGGATCAACCTAAGGTGACATACAGGGGGGTTTCATCTTTACAAAGCAAATTTGCATCCAATATCATTAACCGACCCCCGTTAGAACATATTTTTTGAATAACCTTGTCGGTTACTTCCCATGTAAGACATGCAATGTTTGTTATTATAACACACGAGGACGGTGCAAGACCTTACAATTTAAATTGGTTACCACCAATCGTCTATATGACTTTAACCCCTTCCGTACATATGCCACAAAAAATGTGGTATACCTGCTCATTTGCCCAAGCAATACGTGGGCAGAACGATTCTGGCTTTTTCAGTAAGGTTTAACGAACACATAACTCTCATCAGAAAGGGTGACACTAAACATAATGTCCCTAGACATTATAATTTTTAATCATTGTTAGGTACATTCCCCTTGGAGGGGCGGGGTAATGACCAGGGCCGTGTCCCGCCTTGAAACTTATTGAATCTATGAGCTCCAATGCCACTCCCCCTTAAGTTTAAATATCGAGTGGGATATTAATGCATTTATTAATAAAGCATAAAGTTACGTTTGTATTCATTTATTTTATTTTATTTTTATTATTTCTAACAATTCATTTAACATTTAAAATCAATATTCATTTTATTTAACATTTGTATAATTTTTTTGTATGAGTGAACAGTTCTGTGATTGCAATATCATTTCTAAAATTTTAATTTCATTTTTATCCAATTTTATATTTGAAACATGATTATATGCTTTCTTTGTATTTAAAAAAATACATGACGGTGTCACTGCCATCCAAAACACCCTGCGGGTAATACATTGACCTCTCTGGTTTATTCAGAGTGAGGCTTGAACCACAGAATGTCTCGGGGAGGCATCCAAGGCGGGTCTAATGTCGATTATCATTGCCCTTCCACTTCCTGCTGATGATGCAGCAGAAGTACTGGCTGCCCTCGTCTTTGTAAAGTGAAAAATAAACAGCATAATCCTTCTGAAAAACATTTGGGAATGTTTTAGTTATTTTTTTACTCACCCCTTCTGCACTATTGCTATGGGGTCTCTTGTATTCTGCCACTTCCTCTCCATGGCGATTGACAGAATATCCCTCAGTGCCTGTGCTCGCTAATGCTCCTGTGAGATGTGTGTCATTATTTCCCAGGAGTCAGTGGGCGGCACCGAGGGCTATCATCACATTTTTTGGAAACCGGTAGTGATACGAGCACTTGAGTGCATGTCTTCTGCTTATCTTCGTTGCCATCATAACGGGGCGGGCACTTCCATCGTCGCCACCCATTGTGAGGCCACCTGAGAAATTTCCTGCACTGCTAGGTGTGCTTACTGCACATGTGTGAGAACGGGCGGTGCATGCTGGTTATTCAGCACCTTATCCCAGAAGTTTATCCTTGTAGGCTTTGCCTGCCCACAAACAAGATTGTAAAGGCCAACCAGGGGGAATATTAGGTTAGTTTTATTATAAAATATGAACAATAGTGGCACAATTTACCAGGCTAATGAGTGTATCATTAGGCCTCATGTACACTGCTGCTGGAAAATGGACGTTTAGGAGCAGTTGGGAGTTTTTTTTTTCAACTGCCCCTGATAAGATAACCTCTATGTTATCTTATCAGTACATGTACACATGGTCATTTACAGTCGTTTCTAGGCAGCTGAGTTTAGCGTCATTTTAAGGAATGCAAAGAAATGCGTTCAGAAGCTGAGTACACAGGCATTTCAAACGTCAAACGCGGCTAAATGCTCCTAAACGCGGTAACTTGCATTTAGCTCCATTTAGTTTACAGGGGTTTTTCATTTTATGGCCATTTTGAAAAAAAATTAAAAATTGTTTTAAATGCTTCTAAACGCAAATGTGGCTAAACGGACATTTTAAACGTGGGTTTCTAGCTGTCAAGTTAAATTGTTCAGGAGAGTTTGTAAAAACGTCCCGTGTACATGAAGCCTTAGTATAATATGATTATAACAGATAGATTTTTTAAAAAAATTGTATCTGTCATTGGACTCTGTTTTAAACGTTACTCTGAAAACAAAAAACAATGAACTGCAACAAAGTATAATTCTGCAGACTTGTAATAAATTGACTTGCTTTTATCTTCTAGGTATGACACAAGGCAATGATATATTCCAGGACATCTATGATTTACCTGAAAACCACTCACAGAGATTGTTCACATTCATAAATTATGTATTCTAATCTAAAGGAGTTTCCAATTCACTTTCTAGCATATCATTAGCTTTTTCCCATACTCAAGTGGGAAAAAAAGAAAACATTTTACTGGTCATTTTACTCTGCTATTTTTAATTTAGATCCTAACAGGTTTAACATCCCTCTTTTTTCCTATACCTCCTTGAAAATCCAGTGATGATATTTTTCATTTACTGGAAATGGCTCAAAATGCAGCAAGAGTATGAGAACCTGTTACAAGTGTGAGACTCTGAGGTTGTAGGGGCAGGGGGTGGTTGAAGCAATCTCTTCTGCGGACTGCCTGTCAATCATTTTGCAGCAGTGCCTACCAGAATCTAAAAAAAAAAAATGTTTGTTGATGGCTCACACTGTCTGCATTTAGGACACACACCCTCATGCACATAGATAAACTGGGAGCAGCGGCTGTGTCCATGCAACCACTGCATTCCAAATTGCATGCTACATGTGGATACACAGAGCTCCTGTGCATCTCGTGGGGGCCAACACAGCCCATTTTACAGGTGTATGCTTAAGTACATCCATGTGAATGAGGCCTTATTACATGAGATACTTTTTCATATATGGGAAAGGTAAGTAGGTCATCAGCGAATTAGACTGTATACCGCAAGAACAGATCTCATCAGAAATTCAACGAGACAGCTTCCTGTAGTGAGTTTACAATGCTGCCTCTGCCGCACTAAAATCCTAAGCAGTATTGCCAAGTCTGCCTTTGCTCCTTTGGCTGGACCACAGAACAAAAGCTGAAAACACTGCTTGGAATTTCAGTTATTTCTGTACCTGCAGCTTTTCTTTTTTTTTTCTTCTTTTTTTGAGGCAAAACATGGATACAAGTTATTTCAAAAGATTGTACTGAATATTTCATTATTATGATTAGTAATTTTATTATTTTGCCCAGTCATACACTTCTTGGGCTCGTTCGCACTGCTAAGTCGTAGAAATGAATGAAAAATCACTGTGTCTCATTTCAATAAAGTTACGAAAAAACAATATAAAAAGAAAAAAAACGGAAAAACACTGCTCTGTGTTGTAAAAATACAAGGCACACCATCCAGCAGCTGACACCAGACTGCACAGTAAATAGACCTTTTTCCTGTAAGGGTAGTATGACAGAGCCCAATCATTTTTTTCTGAGAGAAACGTGGAGGCTGCCAATTCCACATTCTGTAATTCTCATGCTGACCATCTGACTTTATATCTTTAGTAACGGTTTCAGAACAAGTATGCAAATAAGGTTTACCTAAAAGGCCATTTTAATCTATTCTGTTGCATTAAAGTGTGGTATAACATGTGTTTTACTGTGCACTGGAGTAACACACAAAACATGTGAACGATCTCAGGGCCTCACCTCGATGCTACCCAATACAGAGTGTGGCAGAGTGTCCCAGAGAGAGCCGGGAAAAGTCCTGTTCAGGGTTTATACGTCTTCCAGGCTCCTCTCATATACATTCAGGAAACTGATCCATGGTCCAGTTTCGGATCTTGGTCCTCTCCCCCAGACCAATTTAAAAACACCTGTGACAGACAGCCAATGCTCGCTGCCTGGGAAGATCAGACAATGTTGGTCTTTGATAGCAACAGGTTGGGGAAAGCCATTATGCAGTTTATGTGGAAGCTGACAAGATGTAGGCTTGCTCAGCCTGGTAATGAGGGCCTGTATATTGTATAGTTAGTGCCGAGACACAGCTAGGTTTTTGTTTGGCTATTTTCGTTCTATTTGTTTTTTCGAAACCACTGTACAGCACCTGTATATAAAAGGCTTTTATATGTCACCAATAAACACCGCACTGTTTGTCACTACCTCACTGGATTTGTTATCCGTGCCTGAAAGACTGCTCATCCCAGGGTTCTTTGTACCTGCTACCTGTCCCTCAGGTTACAAGAGGAAAAATTTAGCCTGACCTTTAGACTCTGGCTATATATCCATCCATCCCTACTTGCAAGCCATGGAACAAAAACCTCTACCCCAGGCCCAAGGAACATAGTTTGAGGGCCTGGCCACTAAGCTACAACCATATGGTTCCATCTGGACCATTTAATGTGTTTAAATGCACACCATATCCTGAGGGCCATTCCCCTGATGAGCAATACCGGTTTCTCCTTCCAGTATTTCCCATAACCCCCTTTTGCAGGAGACCAATTAACCCATCATTTACAACCTCCCCCTACTTTCCTTATAATCCTCCACTAAGTCAGGCTTGCCATAATAGTCGCTACAAATGTAATACTATTTAGGATACACTTCTCATCACACTTAGTGGCATCCTACAGAAAAATACTACATACAATTCTATGACCTGATTATCTAGTATTTATACAAAGTTCCTCTGCTCTATCTCAATTGGCAGTTCATGGTACTCATATTATTTGCTGTTTTTTGCCTACTGGAAAATGTCACCTACATTTTTATGTATACCTGTATACACTCAAATTGTTGGAATTACCTGAGACAATGTAAATAAGTAAAAAAAATAAAAAGTAAATGCTGCATGTCTGACATTATGGTCTCATGTCAGCCCATTGAAAACATGGCCATGGCTGAGAATGCATTAACATGTTCATGCACTGCAACAGGGTAAACTTGCTTCCTTTTCAGACCAGATGTAAACGTCCCCCCCCCCCCCCCCCCGCCAGTCTCTTCCCCTTGCTACTCCTGCCTAACTGCTCCTGGTACTCTTCTTAAATAAGTCACAATTTTTTTTTATTTACGTTTGCTTATTTGAAGCTTATGGTGAATGTATACATTATTTCAGCATATATGTAACTTAGAGATACCATAGATACCCAGGCAGCTGTAAGCACCCATTTGAAAGTCTAACAGATAGGTTAACCTAGGGGAGAAAAAAGCTATGTGATTTTTTTTCAAAATAACAGAATAATTAAGTACGGTCTGTAATACTTACATTTTTATTTGCACCGCCATTTACATTTTCAGGACAAGTTTCTGGAGTGTCCCCTTCTCAGTCCAACCAGTGCAGATACCAAAGCTTCAAATAACAGCCTATTATTTCTAGAAGTGTTCAATAGTGTGCATAATAGACAAGACATTACAGTCTACTGGACTCAGAATGAGTGCAATGTAGAAGAAAGAAGTACTTCAGTTTAAGTAACCACGCCCACCTTGCACAAAAGGTGTCTCATACAGATAATACATCTGTTCAGAGTCAGAGCTGCTTGAGTGGAGAGCACAGGGTTGCTTCTTACACATTACGTTATTTCTACTGATGCATAATGAATTTGTTTTTTATCTCGTGTATGGGGAACTTCTCCACAGAGAATATGAAAAAAAAAAAAAAACAGTCCACATGACTTGGCTCCTGATCCTGGTTGGTACCAGGCTAAAACAAAAATCCAAGCGTATGACGCGTGAGAACCCCTTACAAGAGGACAGAACAGTCCTATACTGCACGAAATAGACTGCGGAATGGGATTACTCAGCCCAACAATCAAGTTGACCTACCATGCTGACCCATCACCTGGTAAATACTTTCTCAATAACCTAATGAGTACCAAGTTATTTTATGACTGTTGACTATTCATGTACTTGTTCCCACTACAAGTGAAAAACAAAAAAAGGAACGACTGGAGTATTACGTATCAGCATTACCTACAGCAAATGTTTATCCTCTCTGTTCATTTTCATTTTTTCTCATTCGTTTACTGTATATCAAGCTGTAATACCCTGTCTCCTATAAATAAAGATTGTTTAAAAAAAATAATAATCCAGTACTGCTTTATTGAAGATAACATTTCTACTCCCTACCAGAGAAAAAAAAAAACAGAGTGACAGCCACCAGGGGTGGCCCAAAGCAGACCTAAACTCCCATAGACACGGAAAAGACAGACTTTCTTCAATATGGGACCCAAAACCATGGTGGATATCTTCTCACTGCCACTTTTAGACAAAAGTTGCCCTATGATCAACAGCAAATCCACCCCAAACAGATGTTGGAGCATGTCAGCAGATTGAACTGCTCTTGCAGCAGTAACCATCTCCTGATTTATGCCACCGAACACTCATATGTGGAGACACATGACAGGCCTCAGGAGAGAAAGCAACCCCACCCCATGTTGTCCTGAAACAGGAACCAATGGCTAGATAACAAATCAGCTGCAAACTGCATTATACCAAGGCACACATATATTTTACAAGCATATCCAAATAATACAAAAAAATTAGACTGAACAAGAACAACTTTGACAGGCAGCTTGATCATAAGACACAAAGATCATAATTTCCCCAAGTAGTATTACATCTAATTTACATTTCGAAATCCATGCAGGACATGGAGTTTGTATGTTCTCCCTGTGCTTGTGTGAGTTGCTCTGACACTCCACAGACATGCAAGGGGTTAACTGGCTTGTGTCTTTAACTGGCCCTAGTGTGTGTGTGCGTGCACGAGTGAGAACTTCGATTTTAAGCTCCCTAGGGGCATGGCCTAATGTGAATGTACAATATGTAAACAGTACTACATAAAAAATTGTAAATATCTGAGAAAAAAGTAAAAGCCGATGTGTGTTCACTCCTATTCAGTTTTTTTTATATCTTGCCCAGGAAAACTAAAGTTGCCAGGATGCAATATGGGGCTTTCTTTAATCTGCCCCATATAAACAACTACTTGATGTGGTGGATAGAGGTTAGGGACTTAAGCAGCTCTATACTTGAAAAGAGTGGCAGAATTCTCTTAAACTGGATACACGTCTACAGTGAATGTACATTATTGCTCGTACTGCTAATGTTATTACAGTACATTAAGTACATACCTATATATCGTCCAAATCGTCCCCTCTGCTCCTCCCAGGACCTCCTGTTCTCTAGCTCCCTTGTTACCTCCTCTCATGCTCGCCTTCAAGACTTCTCCAAAGCCTCTCCCATTCTCTGGAACTTCCTGCCCCAGTATATCACATCAGCCCCTACCTTATACACCTTTAAGAGATCCCTGAAAACTCATTTATTCAGGGAAGCCTATCCCTCACCCACCACCATCAAATCATTCTCTGTACAAATCATTTTGTACCACCCCCTCCTTTTACAATTTAAGCTCTACGAGCAGGGCCCTCCTGTACCTCTTGTATTGAACCGTAATGTGATTGTGTTGTCCCCCCATACATTGTAAAGCGCTGCATAAACTGTTGGCGCTATATAAATCATGTATAATAATAATAATAACTGTCTGGATTTATTTAGTAATTTAGCAATACATTTAGGCATATATTGATATTGTCAAACTGGCTAACTCTTCTTATCTGCACCTGGAGGGTTAATGTAGAATTAAAACCACAGATCAGCATTTGTGCCCTGTCACTAGTTTTGTTGCAAACTCACTTGGATAATGTGATATTCTTACCTAGAAGAGGAGATTAAAATTGGATTTCTTTAGATGCTGGTCAGCACTACAGTCAGAGAGAAGCAATGTACACTGTCCAGTAAGCTGCTTTGTGTAGCTGGAGATGACGGTGCCATCTGCTAGGAGCACAAGTCAGGGTAGTACACCGTACAGCAATAAACAAGCTGTGTAAAATAAACTGATCACTCCAATTAAACTATAGCTGAAGCTACAGCCATCCAGACACAATGTCTTGAGGTATCCTACATCTAAGCAATGTCCAAGCTGCTTGTCTATTCAGGGTAAACCACCAAATAATGCAGTTCAGTATTAATTAAAAATAATTTAAAATGTATAACAAGTGTAAGTGGCTAAACATGTCTAGATATCAGCCTTCTTTTTTAAGTGGAAGAAAAGGGGACAGTGCTAGCAGGCAGAACAAGATGAAAGGAGGAGAGAGCAGAGTGATGATTTCATAAAGATCTTGCCGCTTCTTCACTATTCACAAACGGAAGGCAGGAAGGTAACCAAGCTACACTGCTTAACTGCAAATGATAAAAGAGGTTACCAACCAGCACACCTATATGTTTTAATTTCAAGACTTCATAGACTTACTAATCACATGGCAGACAAAATATCTCTCATACGCGTAATTCAACTGTGTGCACTTTGCTTGGAGTGCAGTCTTAATGTGGAAGTAAACTGCCAGATTAATGTAAATATTTTGGGCCCCCAGGAGGCTCCTGCCATAATGTACATGTATGCATAGCATATTTGCACATTATGGCACTCTACTCTTAACTTGGAAAGCAAACCTCTCCAGCAATGTGATGTAGGTGCTCTCCTCCACCGCTTCACTTCATATGATCTTCTTCCAGGTTCAGAGGCTTCAGCTTCTTGACTGACAAGGTCCAGATAGCATGACTACCATCCATTTTATTTTGTCTCAGCACACAATCATGCAGAGACTGTACACTAAGCTGCATATGCATGGTACAGTCAAGGCTGTCAGAAACCACAGGACCCTCTCCCCCTATCAGTGGCCCTGACCACTACCCTGCACTCTGAACCCCCTTTACCCCCCAATCTGCACCCCTCTACACGGTTACTTTATACCCCATGCATTTCCCATTACCCAGCTACATGACTTGCATCACCTGCATCCCGCAATACTCTATCTGTACCTGCAGTTCATCTCATTTGTATCTCTTGTATCTCTATCCTGTGAGATTCTCACTCTTGCCAGGTCCCACTGCTGACTTGATGGGGTCAGTACCCTGTATCAGCAGCCTTGGGTAGAGTGCACACTTTTAGAAAAGTGCTGACAGGCTGGTAGAAGCTTCAATGGCAGAAGAGACATACGCAGTTTGTCCTAAAAAAAGCAGCCTGTTGGCATCTTTTACACTAAAGATTTTACTTACAGTTAATCTAGGATAATATTACCGTATCCCCAAATTGCAAACCTAGCATGGACAGAGGCAGACGATATCTCCGTACTTAGAATGTATGTAAAACATACTTCAGTTAAAAGGATACTGGTAGTTTAAAATGATTTAATAGTTTATTATTAAGAACTAGATCAGTCTACCCTAGACCCCAAGTACCCTTCAGAATACCCTTCAGAGCAAGGCCACTATGGTCTTTTTAAATTCCTTAATTTTCTTTATTAAAGAGAAGACAGCAGCATCACAACATCCTCCGTGGACTTTGTAAAGGTCATAGACAACTCTATACCTAACCAAGTTATCAACCAAAACTACATACTACATGAATAAAGCATCTTTGGAAATTACGGTCTACTCAACAAAATTTCCAAGGATTTGTGGGTTCTGGCTTCATATATTCACATTCCAAATGGTACCCCATGTTTGAAATTCTAGCGCAGTCAACAAGACTCCCTTGAAAAGCCAAAACAACTGGGAACTCAGGTAAAAAAAAAAAATCGCTATTGCTAGAGTCCCCAAAAAGATAAATTAAATTGTGTAGATGATTTGCCCACCTGACTTGGTCACAAGAATGAAAAATTACCATAGTTCAAACGGACTGACCCTTCGAAGCAAAGGATAAATGTGGGCAACCAAATATGGCACAGACTGAACAGAGTAATTGGAATAATAAAACATAATGGAGTGACATGTTCTCCAATTTCACATTGATTTTACACTGAACAAAAAAACAGCCTATCTGTAGTTTTCAATACAAATAGCCTTGAGCAATCTATAAACCTATGGACATTCTGATGTTTTCTTCACACGACTCCCAAATGAGCCCTTTGCAACCCTAGGGGCTATGATTTTAAAGTTATTTTTAAAGTATTTGTACTACATATACAAGGATCAACCACTAAAAAATTCTGAAATTGGCACGTACACAAAAATTCTGCTCCCTAGATAGCATATCGTGCATAAAAGCAGCCAACCGAAAGTAAGCTTTTAGCGCTAAAGCGTATGAGACTACTGAAAGCTAAAGTCTGACTGGTCAGCACTTTGTGCAATTAAAAATAAAACAAACCGGCAGCGGTGTGGGAAAGAATGCACTAACTCCTTGATGAGTAATAATTGCTTCTCATTAGTTACTTGGTCAGTAAGTAAACATCAATGAACCCGTTTGGATTCTTCTCTAATGTGCACTTGAGACTACACTTGGCTTCTAAAATATTTCAGTGTCAGGGATAAGTACATACACCTCAGTATTGATTTAATTACCTTTGTGTCACTGCTAAAGCATATTTTATTAGCTTATTACAATGCAAACAAATATATTCACATGCCTGGATACTGTAAATGGACACAAATTTGACAGTTTTTTGTGTCAGTTTTGGGCTTACACTTTATAAGTGAAATGACTGTATGAAATGTGCAGTAACCTTCAGCAACTAGTAATCAGGAATCACATCTTAGCTGATTCTTATAAAAAAAAAATGAATTGTGAATGCTATCTTACAGATCTTGCCCACCTTATAAAATGTCTGAAAATTGAATACCAGGCACAGTGTATAAAAGTATTGCCCAACAGGATTATAATCCCAGGTAGATACTGCTGCATTACAGTCTTCAAGTTCTGACTCTTAATTGGCCATTACCTGACACACCACTGGTGTGGCTTCCTACCTTCTGAACTAACATAGGGATCAAAACACTTTAATTGACTTTTAAAAAAAATAAGCAGTGCTGGGGTGATGATTCAGTTTGTGGGGATCCCTTTATTTATCCAAGGAGCGCTTGTTGCACACCAAAATATGTGCTAGTATTGCTAGCAATACAGAAAGCTTCCCCACACTCCCAGCACCTTCCTTTTGACTTTTCTATTTGGATGGAGTGATCCAGTTTTTAACAGCAGCTAAAGCTATTGCTGCCGATGCTACTTGTGATCTATTATTAAAGCGTATTTATGGTAAAAATGTAAAATTCTATATTCATTTCCACATTCTATTTGAAATATGTCTAGCCTATTCTTATTAATCTGAATGATCTTGAACTCTGTAAATTGACCTGGTTAGATCCTCACACATTTACATTCTTAAATTCTGTGACATATTCTCTGTTAACTTAGCACCTCATGAACAAACATTCTGTATCTGAAGCATCAACCTTCATTCAATAAATATGTAAAAATGCAACCAAAATGAGACTTTCACAAGTACCATTTAAGTTATGTTTTACATACGTATTCACTATACCCTGTGAGTAGACACTGCTAAGTCAGAATTTGTAGAACCTGCCTTCTGAACTAGAGAGTTGCTGAGAGGAGGAGTTTCAGAAGTCAGTAAAAGACACATTGTTTGTAGGCAGTAAGGTTCCATGGGATATGTAGTCATTAGAAATCAAAGGTAAACAGCAGAGGAGAAGCTGCAAAGCTTGCGGGGAATTCAGGAAGTTGCAGAAAAAGATGACCAACACTTCAACACATTGAAGTGATTGTAAATCCTCTCCTTGTAAAGCAACCCATTCAAAGGCAAAATATGTGTATAGATTAAAAAAATAAAATAAATCAAACAAACAATTTGGTTGCAGAAGTGTGCACACCCTGTTATAACCGGAGCTTTAGCTGTGTTCAGAATTAAGCAATCACATTCAAACTCATGTTAAATAGGAGTCCATACACACCTGCCATAATTTAAAGTGCCTCTGATTAACCCCAAATAAAGTTCAGCTGTTCTGGTAGGTAGGGTTGCACCGATACTAGTATTGGTGCCGATAACATTATCCATGCCGATATCGAGCATTTGCACGAATTCTTGTACTCGTGTAAATGCTCCAATGCTTAATCCGATACCTGGGAAAGAAGAGGAGTGATTTCTGGAAGTTAGTGGGTGAAGAGGGCATCAACAGGCTGGCAGCAATGGCAGGTAAGCTGGCCGGGGGGTGGGGTGCAGCCGCTATGTTCCCAGTGCTGGGTGTTCTGTCAAAATCTGCGACCCGTCCCATTCAGTAACGGAAGTGACGTTCCACCAGACCACCACGATGCCCATCTTGCAATATATGGCCTGGGTGTAACAAGATTTACGCTGTCGCCTTCTGACTGCAGGCTTACTGTGGCCAAGTGTAGGGTGCACCAAGATGGGTGTCGCAATGTTCTGAGGGAACAGTCATTTGTCTGTCTTGCTAGCAGAATCACATCTTTTAACTATTAGTTGTCTCATTATACCAGCCAATTGCCCATCAATGCTGCCTTTCATTGCCCATCAGTGCTGTGCCGCCCATCAGTACCACCTATCATTGCCCATAAGTGCTGCCCATCAGTGCCCATCAGTTCCCACCATTGCCGCTCAGTGTTGCATATCAGTACCACCTATGAATTCAGTGTCCATCAGTGCTGCATATTAGTGCCTCCTCATCAGTGCCACCCCATCAGTGCTCTTCAGTGCCACCTAATCCTATCAATGCTGCATATTAGTGCCTCCTCATTAGTGTCACCCCCATACATTTTTTGACAGAATCTAAGAAAAACGTTCACATGACATTACAAAAAAAAAGTACCGGTAATCGGTATCGGTGAGTACTTGAATAAAAGTATAGGTACTTATTGGTCTTAAAAAAAGCGGTATCCGTGCAACCCTACTAGTAGGTCTTTCCTAAACTTTTCTTAGTCACATCCTACAAGCAAAAGTCATGGTCTACAGAGTGTTTCCAAAGCGTCAGAGGGATCTCATTGTTAGGCCTCTTGCACAAGATACTCCTGTTTGAGCATCTACTTTTTCAAATGTAATTTCGGGCTTTTTTTTGTAAGTATTTGCGCATATATTTCACGCACATTTATTTTTGCACTCCCATTGCACGTATTTGCATGCATGAGGCATAAATTACTGACCATAAATGCAGATTTCCGTTTTGTTTGTTTTTTTTACTGAAAAATGCACGGCGCTTCTTTGCGCACCTGTGTGCATAGGCACATTACAATTAATGGGCCGAATTTTAGCTCAGTAAAAAAAACCTGTACTGGGCTTTTTTTGAGCTGCAGTGTGCAAGAGGCCTTAAAAGGTATCAGTTAGGAGCAGGACGGACTGGCCTACCAGGATACTGGGACATTTACCGGTAGGCTGCCTGCCCTGGGTCTGCTTTGCGCTATGCTGTGGCTGCAGCATAGCTCAAAGTCACGCTGTGTCACGGAGCTCAGTGTGACTGTGAAATGTTCGGCCACGCTGTTACAAATGTCCCGCCCTCCTCCTAGACCAGATGTGTGATAGACACAGTGTTCTATCACACAAGCTGGTCTAGGAGGAGGGCAGGACCTTTGCAACTGCCCTCCTCCTAGACCAGCGAACATTTCCTACTGAGCTCCGTGACACAGGAGATGCACGCTGTGCATAATCCACAGGCACTGACTGGTGAGGTAGCAATGTTTGGTACAGTAAGGCGGCAGTGATGGGAACAGTATAGCTGCAATGATGGGCACGGTGAGGTGGCAATGATGGGCACGGTGAGGTGGTAATGGTGGACACAGTGAGGTGGCAGTGATGGGCATGGTAAGGTGGCAGAGATGGGCATGGTAAGGCGGCAGTTATGGGCACAGTATAGCTGCAATGCTGGGCATGGCGAGGTGGCAATGCTGGGCACAGTGAGGCAGCAATGCTGCGCACGGTGAGGCGGCAATGATGGGCACGGTGAGGCGGCAATGATGGGCACGGTGAAGCGGCAATGATGGACACGGTGAAGCGGCAATGATGGACACGGTGAAGCGGCAATGATGGACACGGTGAGGCGGCAATGATGGACACGGTGAGGCGGCAATGATGGACACAGTGAGGCAGCAATGATGGACACGGTGAGGCGGCAATGATGGACACGGTGAGGCAGCAATGATGGACACGGTGAGGCAGCAATGATGGGCACAGTATAGCTGCAATGATGGGCAGGGTGAGGTGGCAATGATGGGCACAGTAAGGTGGCAGTGATGGGCACGGTGAGGGAGGCTAGGTATACAGAGAGGCTAGTGTATATACAGAGAGGCTAGGTATACAGAGAGGCTAGTGTATATACAGAGAAGATAGGTATACAGAAAGGCTGGGTTTACAGAGAGGCTAGTGTATATACAGAGAGGCTGGGTATATACAGAGAGGCTAAATATAGAGAAAGCCTACAGTATACAGAGAGGCTGGGTATACAGAGAGGTTGTTGTATTATATGTGCAACTTATATGCGTCACTGGCTAAGCAAGAAGAAAAAGTCCATGTCTTTCGCAGTCCCAATGGTGTGGAGGGAGCATGGAAATGTTACATGAAAAAACAATACAATACATGAATGTTATTGGTATCAATTAAAATATACATTTATAATGACTGGCGTGGCGCCTTTCCTGTTGCTATATCACATTTAGCAGAAAAGTTATGGAGCATAATCACACATCCCCCTCGTTATTTTAAAAAAATTTTGATGCACTTTTGACCTGGAAGCTGCATTTTGGAAACTGGAGCCAATTAATACTCAAGACTTAATTTTCCTTTATTAGTGACTCAATTCTGGTCAAATTTAGCTACTTTAATTTCCATGGCTTTCTCCTTGTAGACCAGTGTAAGTGTATATCTGCAAAAGAGAAAGAATTACCATACAAATCAAGGCCATCATAGTGCAAACATCCTAATTGCATGGGGTTTGTTGTGTTTTCCAGCGCAAAAAAGGGTTTGCTTTAGATTCTGAACTGATCTTCAATGCAAAAATCATCACATGGCTCAACATCGGATATGCAGCAACTAACTAGCTTCCAACAATCTTTGATGTCTTAATTGTTATGTATTGCCACGCTTAACATTTCCAGATGGCAAAGAACGCCCACAATACCCAAAGCACCAATTAAGGCAAGCTACAAAACATTTATTTAAAAAGGTCTAAAAAAAAAAAAACGCAGGCCTGGTTCACACTAGTGTGATTTCAGATGCGACTTTAGTCACACAGAATTGCATGACAATGGAAATCACATTATTGTCAATTGTGGCCTGTCACATCAATGTGGCGCAGTGTGCTTTTGGAAAAGGTTTATGTGCTAATTTGGTGCAGATGTTGTACAATTTTGGCCTCAGACAACACACCAAAATGTTTGTAAAAAGCATGTAAAAGCATTTTTTGTGTAAATTAGGCAGGCCTTTGGGTATAAAATTCAGTCTCCTAAAAAAAAAACAAAAAAAAAAAAAAAAAAAACACGAAGAATGAAAAACGTTTCAAAAAATGCACTAAAAAAATTGCACCGCAAATCAGGTCAAGTCTCAGTTACACATGTGTAAACCTAGCCTTAATCCTCTTTAATATAAATTATTGAAACAGTGTAAAACTTGTACTTTTGTCTTGTGTTTGATAGTAATGGCAGCGATCAGCGATATTGAGGCGGACAAATCGGACACTTTACAAGTGGTGTAACAGAGTGGTGGAACTATTGCAATTTTGCTTTATCTTAATAAATTAAACCTGTAAATGCTGATACATTACCTGTTATGTATTGCCACACTTAAAGTGATACTAAACCCTAACTTTTTATGTTAGCAATTTTTGTTCAGAAAGTACAGACTTGCCTATACAGTACCTTGAAAAAGTATTCACTCCCCTCGAAATTTTCCACATTTTGTCACGTTACAAGTAAAAAAGGAAATGTATTTTACTAGGATTTTATGTGATAGACCAACACAAAGTGGCACATAATTGAGAAGTGGATAGAAAATGATAAAATGGTCTTCAAAATTCTTTACAAATAAAAATCAGAAAAAGTGTGGTGTGCATTTGTATTTAGCACCCTTTACTGTGATACCCCTAACTAAAATCTAGTGGAACCAAATGCCTTCGGAAGTCACATAATACATAAGTAGAGTCCACCTGTGTGTAATTTAATCCCAGTATAAATACAGCTGTTATGTGAAGCCCTCAGATGTTTGTTAGAGAACCTTAGTGAACAAGCAGCATCATGAAGGCCAAGGAACACACCAGACAGGTCAGGGATAAAGTTGTGGATAAGTTTAAGGCAGGGTTAGTTTATAAAAAAATATCTCAAGCATTGAACATCTCACAGAGCATGGTTCAAATCCATCACCCAAAGCCCTTGTACACACGGTCGGACATTCCGACAACCAAATCCGTAGGATTTTGTCCGACGGTTCTTGTCCGAAACTGTTGCATACACACGGTCGGACAAAGTTGTCGGAAAATCCGATCTTTTAGAACGTGATGACGTAATTTCGTTACGATGGGACTACGTTCAGGCTAGTAGCCAATAGCTTTGATGTAGGAATTTGATCTAAGCATGCGTGGCAATTTGTCTGATCGGAATTCTCTACACATGATTGGAGTATGTCCGATCGGAGCAGTTTGACGGAAAATATTTCCGGCAAGTTGGAAAATTTGGTCCGACGGATATTCAGACGGAAACAGTCCAATGCATACCACACACAGTCGGAATATCCGACAAAACGCTCCGATCGGACACATTCCGACGGAATCTCCGACCGTGTGTACAAGGGCAAAAATGGAATGCCTTTCTCATGTTAGAAAATCTAGTGTCATCTAATATGCAATCCAGCACTGTTTTTCTAATAATTAATACCCAACATATCTGGAGGCTAAGGACATATAGAGGACTTTTGATTAACTGGTCTGGTTTATGTAAGCACAAACTTTAACGCATCAATGTAATTTCAAAAATACATTCTTAAATTAACTGAAATCTGCACCTTTCATGAAAGCAGTACCTTGTGATCCTGACATGAAGGTCCCTTTTTAAGCACTTATTGTTCTAGGACAACAATGCTTTGGTACCTACTATATGTCCCAATTGTCATCCTGCCACATGAGCTTATGAAGGAAACCTAAATGGCCATTGCAACACACATTATTCAGTGACAATTTATTGCTGCCACTCTGAGAAAAGATGATGTGGGGGAAAAAATGCATGTAGACAGCAAAAAGCTGCAAAGTAGCTTCAGAGTCAGTTCCTTCAAGATGGTTGATGGAGGATTTTTCTACAGGAGATTAGAGCTTGAGTTAAGGCCTGTCTTAAAAGACAGAGAACACTGTCTCTTTGCTGCAACAGTGGTACATTAATGGTACACTGATGCATAGGGGAGCTGGAATTTAGAAAAAAAAAAAGGGTTAACCTAGCCTTTAAGGCTGCAAGCCTCCACAGGACAGTTAGTGGATCAATATCTGGACACGCCCAGAGGACTGATGCCCTGGGGCTTAAGATCTGCCAGCTTGGAAACTGAGCCAAGCCAATAAGGGTACTCGCAAAACCCAGATGCAGAAGTAAGAGACCTAAGGTAACCTTCTGTGATCAAGTCACTGTATGTAGCAGCAAAAAGGTTTGACCCTGAATTTCAGCCGGCGTGTTGCCGAGAAAGTTCCCCCGGCGGATAAGGACCCCCCTGTACTGCGCATGCGCTGCACTTGCGCAGTGCGAACAACTACAGAGCTGCCGAAAGTCTCCGAAAATGAACAGCTGATCGTCAGCTCTACACGGCGCCTGCGCACTACATTCTGCCCTAAGTCCAGGTTCAAGCCCCACCATCCAAGTGGACATAGAGTTAGAATATTAATATGAGGGGGTTACCACCGCTCCAGGTAGGTCTGCTGAAACAAAAAGGTTTTTCCTCCAGGAAATGAAGAGCCCCAGGTGCCGGCTAATGCATATAGCAAATCAAGGTGAGTAGAAAATTTTGGACAGCCCCACTCCAAATGAAATTTCTCGTGCCTTTATTAGAACATCAAGATCACACTGTACATGTCACAGCAAAGTAATACAGAACCAAATCAGCTGGTTTTGGTTCTGTATTACTTTGCTGCGACATGTACAGTGTGAATTTGATATTCTAATAAGGGCACAAGAAATTTCATTTGGAGTGCGGCTGTCCAGAATTTTCTACTCACCTTAATTTAGAATATTAATATGCTGAGCGAAGTGAGGCCGTGCCCGAAGTGTGGTGAGTGAAGTGAAACCGAAACAACACCGATACCGAAAATGACTGTTTTAAAAAAATTATTTTTATACAGGAGGTGGTCAGAGACTGGGGACATGGTACAGGAGATGGTCAGAGACTGGCGACATGGTACAGGAGGTGGTCAGAGACTGGCGACATAGTACAGGAGGTGGTCAGAGACTGCATGCATGGTATAGGAGGTGGTCAGAGACTGCATGCATGGTACAGGAGGTGGTCAGAGACTGGGGACATGGTACAGGAGATGGTCAGAGACAGGGGACACGGTACAGGAGATGGTCAGACTGGGGACACGGTACAGGAGATGGTCAGACTGGGGACACGGTACAGAAGATGGTCAGACTGGGGACACGGTACAGGAGATGGTCAGAGACTGGGGACGTGGTACAGGAGATGGTCAGAGACTGGGGACGTGGTACAGGAGATGGTCAGAGACTGGGGACATGGTACAGAAGATGGTCAGACTGGGGACATGGTACAGGAGGCATCCCCCATTGCAGCCAGTGTGCCTGTGCCCCATTGCAGCCAGTGTGACCCATTGCAGCCAGTGTGCCCCATTGCAGCCAGTGTGCCCCATTGCAGCCAGTGTGTCCCATTGCAGCCAGTGTGCCATTTTGCAGCCAGCCTGTGCAGGGAAGAGAGCCGCCTCCGCCGTCACACGCAGCCCCCCCCCCTTGTCCGGGCACTTTGATAGACAGATCATCCGTCCAATCCTGTGCCCGGACAAGGGGGAGGGGCTGCGTGTGACGGCGCGCGGCCGGGAACACACAGCTATTGAAATGAAAGCTGTGATGTTCCTGGCGCTGTGATCAAACAGGCGGCGGAGGCGGCTCTCCTACGCTATACACCCCCCATGGCCCAGACCACGCCCCATTTTCGGCTCCATTATCGGACGTTTTTCTCTTTCGGCAAATTGCCGAAAAGGGCATTTTCGGCCGATATGTTTCGGCGGCCGAAATTTCGGTGCATCACTTTTTACAATAGTGTTGGCACGCAGACACCGTGTACAGCTGACCCACAGGTGTTCAGCTTCGGCTATTTTCGGCGGCTCCATTGTGGTTCCTACTGCATAAGCGATGCGCCGTACAGGTGGGTCATTATCAGCCGGGGGGAACTTTCTCGGCAGAACACCGGCATTGCACCTACTCAGGCTGAAGGACAGGAGAGGTAGCAGAAAATCACCCAGGCACACTAATGTGGAGCACAACGCATTTAACCAGTTCCTGACCGGCGCGCGCTGATGTACGTCGGCAGAATGGCACGGCAGGCATATTGGCATACAGGTACATCCATTTTTAAATGCTGCCCTGCGATAGCATGCGCGCCGCCACGCTCGCGGGGTGGTCGGGACCCCCATGAGTAAGGTCGCGGGTCCCGTGGACTCTATTGCCGCGGGGATACCCGCGATCGTCTCACAGGGCATCTCAACTGCGGATGTTGTAAACAGCATCTCCCCGTTCTGCCTAGCAACAAGTGACGCTGATCTCTGCTCCATGTGATTGGAGCAGAGATCAGTGTTCACTAAAACAAAGCCCAGCCCCCCACAGTTAGTAACACACCCCTAGGAACACTTAACCCCTACACTGTCACCTCCTGGTTAACCCCTTCACCGCCAGTGTCATTTACACAGGAATCACTGCATTTGTATAGCAGCGATTGCTGTATAAATGACAATGGTCCCAAAAAAGTGTCAAAAATGTCTGATGTGTCCGCCATAATGTCACAGTCACAATAAAAATTGCTGATCGCCGCCATTACTAGTAAAAAAAAAAATATTAATAAAAACGCCATAAAACCCTATTTTGTAAACGCTCTAACTTTTGCGCAAACCAATCAATGATCTCTTATTGCGATTTTTTTTTACTAAATATATGCAGAAGAATATGTATCAGCCTAAACTGAGGGAAAAAAATTGTTTTTTTTTATATTTTTGGGGGATATTATAACAAAAAGTCAAAAATAATGTGTTTTTTCAAAATTGTCGCTCTATTTTTGTTCATAGCGCAAAAAATAAAAACCGCAGGGGTGATCAAATACCACCAAAAGAAAGCTCTAATTGTGGGAAAAAAAAGGACATAAATTTTGTTTTGGAGCCACATTGCACGACCACGCAATTGTCAGTTAAAGCGACGCAGTGGCGAATCGCAAAAAGTGGTCTGGTCTTAAGCCAGCAAAATGGTCCGGTCTGAAAGTGGTTAAAAAAAGAAACATCACACATACAATGGATCATATTTTCTTACTAAACTCTTAACCACTACACTTTTAAAGACCTTCATACAATTTTACCCACTTATTCTTTGTAGGCTGACCTGCTCCTCCACCTATTAATACAGTAATTTTTTTTTTTTTACTGTTTGCTATGAAACAAAAGAAAAAAAGAATACACACATAGTCTGAACATTAACATTAACTGTTTGCCGACCAGCCGCTGTCATACTGTGGATGGTCAGCGCGAGTACGCGAGCTGTTGTAGCTGTACGTCGACTCCTTTAAGCGGTATAGCGCAAACCAATCAATATATGCTTATTGCGATTTTTATTACCAAAAATATGTAGGAGAATACATATTGGCCTGAACTGAGGAAAAAAATGTGTTTTAAAAAAAAAAAAAAAATTGGGGATATTTATTATAGCAAAAAGTACAAAATTTTGTGCGTTTTTTTAAAATGATCTCTCTTTTTTTGTTTATAGCGCTAAAAAAAAAAACCGCAGGGATGATCAAATACCACCAAAACAAAGCTTTATTTTTGGGGAAAAAAGAATGTGAATTTTGTTTGGGTACAGCGTCACACAGCGCAGTTGTCAGTTAAAGCAACGCAGTGAGGTGAGAAATAAGGATTTGATATATCTGCATGATCGGGATATACACTTTAGTATACAGGTACATTTGAAGATTCTAACAGGTAATAAATAAGACTGGTTATAAAGCCAATTGCTGTACACGCAATGTTCAATTCCTCCTTGTATGGCAATTCTGAATCACATAATCTTTGATAAAGTACAACACCTACAACTACTTCACATAAATGACAATTTTTCTGATAATTCAACTTTACAACTCTTAATGTGTTTCTTTGATAACAAATTAGTTACGTCCAACAGTAAATGCGTAATAAAAATCAATCCATTCAAAAGAGCTCATTAAAAATAGGACAGTTTACTAGTACATTTTGAAAAATCAATGTCATTTACTAAATGTGTTTTTTATTAACTCATTCGTGAATTAAACTGTTAGATGTTGGAAAAAGAAAAAATATACAATTACAGGCCTCCTAATGTACAGAAACAGTTAAAACACCAGTCAACAGAAAACTGATATTTTAATGGACACAAGTGGGCTACCTTACATATCAATATATTTACATTTATTATGAATATATATGTGATCAGAAGACCTATTTAGTACAACCCCAATTCCAAAACAGTTGGGGCGCTGTGTAAAATCGACATAAAAACACAATGAAATGATTTGCAAAGCTCATAAAACCATAATTTTACTCACAACTGAAAACATATCTAATGTTTAAACTGAAAAAAACGTACCAAGTTAAGTAAAAAATAAAAGGTAATTTTTAAATTGATGGCAGCAACACCGTGTTGCATCCCCTCTTCTCTTAAAAACACTCTGTAAACATCTGGGAACTGAGGAGACCAGTTGCTGGAGTTTTGGGAGAGGAATGTTGTCCCATTCTTGCCTGATATAGGATTCTAACTGCTCCTGGGTATTCTTTGTCGTATTTGTAATGTGCCGAATATTTTTACTTGGTAAAGAGTCTGGACTGCAAACAGACCAGTTAAGGGCCTGGACTCTTCTACTATGAAGCCATGCTGTTGTCATAGATGCAGTATGTGGTTTAGCATTGTCCTGCTGAAATATGCAAGGCTTTCCCTGAAAAAAAGACATTGTCTGGGTGGGAGCATATGCTGCTCAAAAACATGGATAATTCTTACAGCATTAATGATGCCTTTCCAGATATTCAAGCTGCCCCTTCCATATGCATTAATGTATCCCAACACTATAAGAGATGCAGGCTTTAAAATGAGCACCGATAACAAGCTGAAAGGTCCCTCTTTAGTCCAGAGGATGCAGCGCCCATGGTTGGCAAAAAGAATGTTAAATTTCGATTCATCTGACCACATAACAGTTTTCCACTTTGCAAAAGGCTATTTTAAATGAGCTTTGGCCCAGAGAAGACAGCAGCGTTTGTGGATCATGTTCCGATATGGCTTCTTATTTGCATGACCTTGCATTTTTGGATGGATACTTTACAAAAATCACTGCCTGTAAACACAGTTCGTGTTCACAGACAGTGATTATTGTAGGGCTGCAACTAACGATTATTTTCATAATCGATTAGTTGGCCGATTATTGTTTCAATTAATCGATTAATGATCTTAAGAAAAAGTGTGGTGTATAATTTAGTTAATATGTAAAGTTTAAAAAAAAAGGCAATTTATTCTTAAATATCTCTGTATGCAGTGAGGAAAAAAGAACCAACTATATGGTAAGTATACTGTGTATAATTTTACAGAAGATATACTGTATATACCACTATTAGAGGAGATATACTGTATATACTATTAGAAAATATATACTGTATATACTATTAAAGGGTGAATTTGGTAAATAGACTCAGAGATCAAATCTTTTCTAAATACGCAGCGGCTGAAAAAAGTACAGATGTGAACGTGTCCCATAGGAAACCATGTAAATGAACTGTAGTGCGTTTCTGCAAAAAGCACCAAAAAAACACATAGATGTGAACCAGGCCTAAGACGTTTAGTAACATAATGGGGTTAAAAAACTAAAATTAGCCCTTTATAGTACAAAAAAAAAAGCAGATAATCACTACTGTAAGGGGTTCATTTTTTTACTGTAGAACTGTGAAAGTAATATTTACAGTAGTGATTATTTGCTCTTTTTTGTACTATAAAGGGCTAATTTTTTTTTTTTTTAAATCCCATTATGTTACTGGCCGATTAATCGATTATGAAAATAGTAATTGATTAATTTCATAATCGATTAGTTGTCGATTAATCGATTAGTTGTTTCAGCCCTAGATTATTGGAAGTATTCCTGAGCCAATGCAATGATGTCCATCACAAGATCTGCCTGTTATTAATGCAGTGCTGTCTGAGGGCACGAAGATCACAAGCATCTAATATTGTGTTTCGCCTTGTCCCTTGCACACAGAGATTTATCCAGATTATCAGAATCATTTGAGGATACTGTACAATGATATGTTTAAGTCTTTGCAATTTTACATTGAGTAACATTATTCTAAAATTGTTCAACAATTTTTAGATGCAGCTTTTCACAAATTGGTGAACTTCTGCCCATCATTTCTTATGAGATGCTCTGACTCTAAGATGTGCCTTTTAAACCTAATATTGTTAAAGAATATCTAACACAATTAGTTGTAAAATGTTCTTCCAGCTTTTTCTTGTTAGTACCACTTACTGTACCAGCTTTTTGTCTCCCTGTCACAACTTTTTAGAGATGTGTTGCTGCCATAATTTTTAAAAATTGCCTTCTTTTCTTAAAATGGCAAATTTTCTCAGTTGAAACATGTGATATTTTTTCTATTGTGAATAAAATATGGGTTTATGAGATTTGGAAATCATTGCATTTTGTTTTTATCTAGATTTTAAACAGAGTCCCAACTTTTTTGGAATTAGGGTTGTATATCTAAAAGGAGATTGCAAAGTCAGAGTGTAAAATGCTGTGAGCTTAACAGTGGTTTGGTCATTTTGCCAATAAGGCACTGGGAGCTGGAGACAGTGGAGAAGCAGAGAGCAGAAGAATGTATGGATATATTCATTGTCTTTCAGAACCTGCAGGTAAAATAGTGAACATTTAAATTTAGTTATGACGTTTTGCTTTAAGAAATTATAAGGACAGATTAGATTGATTGTCCAATATTTTCAGCTGCAATTTTAGGAGTTTTGCTACTGTATGGTCAACACCAGTAACATAACTACAGATCGAGTCTAAGGCTACTTTCACACTGAGGCGCTAGGCGTGCTGGCGGTAAAGTGGCGATATATTTAGCGGCGCTTTACCGTCATTTTAGCAATGCTTTTCAGCCGCTGGCGGGGCAGTTTTAACCCCCGCTAGCGGCCGAAAAAAGTGTTAAAACCGCCCGCAAAGCGTCACTGCAGTGATGCTTTGCAGGTGGGTTTGGAGCGCCGCCCCATTGTTTTCAATGGGGAGAGGCGCTTTAGGAGCGGTAAATACACCGCTCCTACAGCATTCCAAAGATGCGGCTTGCAGGACATTTTTCAGCGTCCTGCAAGCGCACCACTCCAGTGTGAAAGCCATGAGGGCGCTTTGCAGGCGCTATTTTTAGCACTCTAGCGCCTGCAAAGCGCCTCAGTGTGAAAGGGGCCTTATAGCAAAATTTTAATTGAGCCACCTAGCAACCTTTTGCTGTGACTCTTGGCAGTATCACCCAATTTTTTTTGTGCTTCTGCACTAAAGCTGAAATAAAACCTTTTTTGCGCAACTACAAACCTCATCTTTCTAGTCATTTTTTAGCTGATAAAATACTCAAGGGTGTTTAAAACCTTAAGAAGGCTGTGTTGGGTCTTACAGAGCTGAAGTTCTGAGAGCAATAAAGTTATTCCTAGATGCAGCTTTCTGTTCATTGCAAGCAGAAATGTAACCAACAAGGTTCCTGGTGACTCCTCTTGTACCTCTGACCCCTAACTAGATTTTGCAGGGTGTCACTAGTCATAAAAAATGTTCCAGCTGTCACTCTCTTCACACTATTGCAGCTGAGATTTGATTTAATTTTCAGTGCAATTTAGTAGTGCAACTTGGTTAAGTTTTGGATTTGGTTTGCATATCCTATGTGGTGAACACTGCGCTGGAATCACAACAAAGTAGCACAGCACCCTTTTCCAAAATCGTGCCATGCTGCACTGATGTGAACAGGTACCATTGAAAACAAACAATGTGATTTCCATTGTCATGTAATTCTGTGTGGCTCAAGTCGCATCTGAAAATCGCTCTAGTGTGAATCAGGCCTCAATTCGTTTTTTTCAATTCTATGTTTTCTTCAGGCACTGTAACACGCTATTTTTAACGGGGACTAGTCTTTAACCACTAGGCATCCACGCTATAGCCGAAAGACGGCTGCAGCGTGGACGCCAATTGCCGGGAGGCCGTCCCTGGATGTCCTCCTGTTCACTTCCGCGTTGCGCGCTCCCGTGAGCGCGCATCGGGGAAGTTCTGTGCTGGCCATGTCCCTTGGACACAGCCAGTCACAGATCGCTGTAAATGGCCAATCACATCGGCTGTTTACAGCGCGATCGGTGCGTACAATGAAAGATGATCTCATATGTAAACATATGAGATCATCTCTCATCGCTGGCTTTCCCTCCTCACACAGAAAGAGTGTGAGGAGGGAGAGATGAACGGCTGCAGCAGTCATGAGTAGGAAAAAAAAAAAACATAAAATAAAGTGCTCACAATGTCACTGCCATCTGTCCCTACTGCCCCCTGACCCCACTGCCACCTGTCAGTGCCATCTGTCCCCAGTGCCACGTATAAGTGCCATCTGGCATCAGTGCCACATAGTGCCATCTGTCATCAGTGCCATATCAGTGTCACGTGTCATCAGTGCCACATATTAATACCATCTGTCAACAGTGCCATGTATCAGTGCCATATGTCAGTGTCACATGCCATCTGTTATCAGTGTCACGTGTCATCAATGCCACGTATCAGTGCCATTTGTCATCAGTGCCACGTATAAGTGCCATCTGTCATCAGTGCCACGTGTCATTGTCCTGGTGCTCCAGGGCCTTCAAAAGTGTAATAGGTAGTCAACAAGTTAGATGTGTAACTTATGCTCCTAGAACACCTGATGGTGTTCCCTGCATGTTGGGCCTCTCTGAGTGGCCAGGCTGTGGAAAAGTCCCACATATGTGGTATCGTAATACTCAGGAGGAGTAGCAGAATTTATTTTGGGGTGTCATCTGTGGTATACACATGCCATGTGAGAGAAATAATCTATTACAATGACAATTTTGTGGGAAAAAAACATCTTCACTTTGCAAAGAATTGTGGGAAAAAAATGACAACATAAAAAAGCTCACCATGCCTCTTACTAAATACCTTGGAATGTCTACTTTCAAAAACTGAGTCATTTGGGGGGTATTTGTACTTTCCTGGCTTGTTCGGGTCTCAAGAAATGAGATCGGCCACCAGTACATCAGACGTGATCAATTTTGTATGATTTGCACCACAGCTTGTGGACTCTCTAACTTTCACAAAGACCAAATAATATGCACTAATTTGGGTTATTTTTACCAAAGATATGTAGCAGTATAAATTGTGGACAAAAGTTATGAAGACAAATTAATAATTTGCTAAATTTTATCACAGAAACAAAGACAAATTTGTTTTTTTTCAAAATTTTCGTTTTTTTTAGTTTATAGCGCAAAAAATAAAAAACCCAGGAGGTGATCAAATACCACCAAAAGAAAGCTCTATTTGTAGGAAAAAAAAGGACAAAAAATTCATTTGGGTACAGTGTTACATGACTGAGTAATTGTCATTCAAAGTGTGAGAGCACTGAAAGCTGGAAATTGGTCTGGTCACGAGGGGGGTTTAAGTGTCCAGTTGTCAAGTGGTTAAAACTTAATATACCAAATAATAATCAGCATTTATACTGTATATCCCCAAAAATATAAAAATACAATAACACCTTGGCATATGGACTTGAAAAATAAGTATTTTTTCAATTACTTGAATTACACCCAAACTTAGATAATTATATTGGTATATTTAGCACTATGTCCCAGTATAAGTTACTCATTAGAAATACAGATGCATCTCAAAAATTTTTAATATCATTAAAAAGTTCATTTATTTCAGTAGTTCAAAAAGTGAAACTCATAATATTTAGATTCATTACACACAGTGCGATATAGTTCAAGCATTTCTTTATCTTAATTTTGATGATTATGGCTTAGACCCCTTTCATACTGAGGCAGTTTTCAGGCATTTTAGCTCTAGAAATAGCGCATGTAAAGCGGCTAAAAACGCCTCCCATTCATTACAATGGGTGCTTTCACACTGGGACATTAAAAAAAGTCCCGCAAGAGCATCTTTGGGGCGGTTTGGGGGAGTTGTGTACATTGCAATAAATGGACAGCGGTTCTGAACCACCTGAAAGGTACTTTGGAAGCGCTGCAACATGGGAGTTGAACCCCTTCTTTGGGGTCAAAAGCACCCCACTAGTGGCCAAAAAACGGTGCAAAATCGCTGCTTAAATGAGCAGCGCTTTACTGCTAACGGACGGTGCTTTCAGTGTGAAAGCAGCCTTACAGCTAGTGAAAACCCAAAATTCAGTGTTTCAGAAAATTTTAATATTACATAAGACCAATATAAACAAAAACAAAAACTGTAATACAGGAATGTTGGTTTACTGAAAATCAATGAAAGTCCATGTACAGTATAGTATGCACTCAATACCTGGTCGGGGCTCCTTTTGCATGAATTACTGCATCAATGCATGGAGACGATCAGCCTGTGGCACTGCCAGGGCTGGACTTACCATTGGGCTTGACTGGGCTCAAGCCCATGGGCCCCGCCCAATAGGGGGCCCCACAGAGATACATAGCCGAGTGTACTCGGCTCAGCTCTGCTCACAGTCACGCCCAGTTCCAACCTATGATGGACATAACAAAGGGACTGGGCGTGACTGTGAGCCGAGCACACTCGGCTACTCTCGGCTCCGCTCAGGACTGCGAGAAGACCCGAGATACACAGGACTCTGTATCTCGGCGGCGCCATTTTTAAACTTCAAGACTGCAATGACAAGGCTGCAAATGACAAGTCTGCATATGACAAGGCTATACTGACAAGGCTGCAGATGGATGGGCAAGGCTGCAGATGGACACTGATAAGGCTGCATTGATGGGCATTTAAATGCAAGTTTTTTTCCTTAAAATTCCCTCCTAAACGGAGGGTGTGTTATACGCCGGCACATGTTATATGCCGATAAATACGGTAATATATATAGAAGGTAGGGCCCGAAAATTACTCAAGCCCAGGGGCCCCCACCACCCTAAGTCCTGCCCTGGGCACTGCTGAGGTGTTATGGAAGCCCAGGTTGCTTTGATAGCGGTGTTCAGCTCGTCTGGTGTCTCATCTTCCTCTTGACAACACCCCACAGTTCTCTATGAGGTGTAGGTCAGGAAAGTTTGCTGGCCAATCAAGCACAGTGGTATCATGATCATTAAACCAGGTTTTAGTACTTTTGGCAGTGTGGGCAGGGGCCAAGTCCTGCAGGAAAATGAAATCATCTCCACAAAGCTGGTCAGCAGAGGGAAGTATGAAGTGCTCTAGAATTTACTGGTAGAGGGCTGCGCTGACTTTAATAATAACACAGTGGACCAACACCAGTGGATGACATGGCTCCCAAAATCATCACCGACCGTGGAAACTTGACCTCATGCCACTTTGATCCTGTGCCTGTCCACTTTTCCTCTATACTCTGGATTTTCTCTAATACTCTGGATTTCCAAATGAAATGTAAAGTTTACTTTCATCCGAAAGAGGACTTTGGGTCACTGAGCAACAGTTCAGTCCTTTTTCTCCTTAGCCCAGGTCAGACGCTTCTGACATTGTCTCTGGTTCAAGAATGGCTTGACACAAGGAATGCAACAGTTGTAGGCCATGTTCTGGATACATCTGTGTGTGGTGGCTCTTGAAGTACTGACACCAGCCAATGTCCATTCCTTGTGAATCTCCCCCAAATTCTTGAATGGCCTTTGCTTCACAATCCTATCAAGGTTTGCGGTTATTCCTGTTGCTTGTGCACCTATCTACCAAACTTTTTCCTTCCACTCAGTTTTCCATTCATAAGCTTGAATACAGCACTCTGAACAGCCAACGTCTTTAACCCCTTCCCGCCGAGCGTACGCAGATGTGCGTGCTTCCGGGGGTTATACCGGGATGATGCCCGCACCTGCAGGCATCATCCCGGTACTGTTTGGATTTTAACTTGTAAACACCAAATGCCAAAAATAGGCTTAGTCATGAAAGGGTTAACAATGACCTTTTGCGACTTACCCTCCTTGTGGAGGGTGTCAATGACTGTCTTCTGGACAACTGTCAAGTCAGCAGTCTTCCCCATGATTGTGTAACCTACTGAACCAGGCGAAGAGACCATTTAAAGGCTCAGAAAACCTTTGCAAGTGTTTTAAGTCAATTAGCCGATTAGAGTGTGATACAATGAGTCTACAATATTGAACTTTCACAATATTCTAATATTCTATGATACTGTGACACTGAATATTGAACTTTTTCACAATAGTCTAATATTCTGTGATACTGAATGTTGGGTTTTCACTGGCTGTAAGCCATAATCATCACAATAAAAAAAAGAAATGCTTGAAATATATCACTCTGTGTGTAATAAATTATATATATATATATTATATGAGTTTCACTTTTTAAATTGAATTACTAAAATAAATTAAATTTTGGATGATATTCTATTTTTTTGAGATACACCTTTATACCTCACACAAAGCCTGAAGTGAAGTCAGCCACCAATGGGGCTCAGACTGTGCCTGTGCCAAATTTCTGTTATTTCAGGGTATTTTGTAATTGGTGCAACAATGGACAAAGACAATATTTTAATTTAGGTCTGCTTTAAATCTGAAAATGTTTATAGCATAGTCATATACCTTGCAAGCCAAACTGTCAAAATGTTCACAAACAGTAGTTTTCGCAAAGATACCAATTTGAAGCGGGGTTCCACTGCCTCCGTTGATTTTTTTTTTGGGGACATTTAAAAGCAATTTCTGGTTTAAATAAGTTACTCACATGTTCCATTTTTTATTCGTTTGACTTTCTTTTTTCTCTGTTAAAGACATCTTTTATAAAACGCAGCGGCCGTTGTAGTTACGATCTCGCGCATGCGCAGTAGGTAATATCGGAGCGCCGTCAACAGCTTAGGTTGCCATCACAACGGGCGGCGTCGTGGGAAGTCCCGCCCCGTTGTGATGGCAACTGAAATAAACTAATCCACGAATAAGGGCAGCACAGTGGTGTAGTGGTTAGCACTCTCACCTAGCAGTAAGAAGGGTCGCTGGTTCGAATCCCAACCATGACACTACCTGCCTGGAGTTTGCATGTTCTCCTTGTGCCTGCGTGGGTTTCCTCCGGGTACTCCGGTTTCCTCCCACAATCCAAAGACATGCAGGTAGGTTAATTGGCTTCTGTCCAAAATTGGCCCTAGTATATGAATGGGGACCTTGGATTTGTGGGCTCCTTCAGGGTAGGGACTGATGTGAGTGTGCAATGTACAGGGATAGGGACAATTGTAGACACTCAGGTTGAACTGGATGGACTGGTGTCTTTATTCAACCTTACTAACTATGAAACTAAGAAAATCGCTGCACAAACTCCTGGGAACAATCAGAAAAGATCCCAGGAGACTGTGCGGTTCGAGGAAATGACGAGCTAGCCGCAAAACCCCGTCCATATCCGCAATCCCCAGATTAAGGAAGTGGGGAAATGAAAGAAAAAAACAAGGTTCAGTTCAAATGAAAAAAAAAAAAAAATGTTCCGTTTTATAATTAGAACAGCTGTTTAATCAATCTGCGCTATTGTGTATAAATCAGGTGGAGCTCCACTTTAAGTGGACCTTTACCCCCTTTCATTAAAAATCACATCAGCTCTGAAAGCTGATTTGAATTGATCTTGCAGTCAAACATTTTTTTTACTTTACTTATAAATGACCGTTTTTTCTGCTTCTTGAATCAGTAAGGGCTGGTTATGTAACCAGGGACTTGCAGATGCACCCAGGTAGTGTTACATCACTGGTGCCTTCTCCCTCCTATGAGGTGTATTGTCACATATTCCAGGAGGCAGAAGCAAAGTTTGATAAAGTAAAGAGATGGATCCATCTGCCCTCAGTGAAAAGTGGCAACATGAGAAGGATGGGTGGTAAAGAAAAATAAGAGGGTATGCAAATCCTGCAATTATATATTATAAGTACAGTATCTGTAAATGTCTATGAATAAATAGGTATTTTTTTTAAATCTAAGATGAGGGTAAAAATTCATCTTTATTAGAGCATGGGTCACAGTATTGTAGCCTAAAGTGAGAACTAAACAACACACAAGGCAAAACACAATAAAGCAATAATATAACATTACTGTAGGTCCTAATTAAATGAATGTACAGTACAACAATGGAAGTTATTTTTTATATTAACTGTCTAGCACATTCTGTTTTGCAGCGTTAACCTTATGCTTTACTTTTCTTAATGTTCCAGGATACTTTGTTTAGTATGAATGCCACTGCCCTGGAATTCCTTCTAATCTAAACAGCCCATACAATAAAAAGCGGGACAGTTATTCATTAACATTCATAATAGCACAAGTGGAAGTCCTGGTCTGGCAGTTTTTTATGGTTGAATGCTCTCATTTAAGTTTGGTTCATTCTTGGTCAGGCATTTGTGACAGTTGGAAATTGTTTAACAGAACAATCTTTCTAGATAATCATTTTACTTGTGACCATCACTTGTCCAACAGCTGAAATCAAGATTTCAGCCAATTAGTCTCACATATCAAGTTATGAAAAAAAGAACATTAAATTCATGCATGCAACACACAAAGAAGTTTCTAAAGGGGGTGTCCTTGAAATTTTTTATTATGAGCAACACAGTTGCTTAGAGATGCTATGTGGCAATGGGGAAAAAGGGATTAAACCTATCTGGAAGAATTTGAAATGTTTTCCCCATGTTTATGCCATATCTCTGGCAAGGTACAACAGATGTGAACCGCTGTAAAGTGCTTCAGACCTTTTAACCCTTTATTGTTATTATGGCTGATATAAAACCCAATATATTCGAAATATTATAACTATTAATAAAAAGGAGACTTAGCCCTTTGGATTTTGTCCGACGGATTTTGTCCGAAACTGTTGCATACACACGGTCGGACAAAGTTGTCGGAAAATCCGATTGTACATAACGTGATGACGTTATTTCGTTACGACGGGACTACGTTCAGGCTAGTAGCCAATAGCTTTGGTCTAGGAATTTGATCTGAGTATGCGTGGCACTTTGTCTGTCGGAGTAGGCTACACATGATCAGAGTATGTCCGATCGGAGCATTTTGTCTGAAAATTTTACCGGCAAGTTGGAAAAGTTGGTCCGTCGGATATTCCGACGGAAACAGTCCGGTGGAGACCACACACAGTCGGAATATCCGACAAAACTGTCCGATAGGACACATTCCGTCGGAATCTCCGACCGTGTGTACAAGGGCTTACAGTGGGTATAGAAAAGAAATCTCCCCGTTTTAAAATAATCAAATTTTGCTGTTTTGCAGACGCAGTTTTTGTTTTATCCAGCTGTATTTACTAGTGCAACTTATAACATCCAAGTGAAAGATGTCTGACACGTTGGTGTTATTTAAAAAAAAAAAATATCAAAAAACTGAAGATTTGGAAAAGAATAACCCACCTTCCTAATAAACTCAATCAGGTGTAACTAATCACCTTCTCAATGGCACACAAAGCCATTGGATTTTCAACTATGATCAGCTGTGGTCACTTTGATAATGTTACCCATTTAATCCAATACCCACTAATAAAACAAAAACATTTACCCATATTTTCCCTAGATACATTTGCTGTGACTTCCAATCTCCAGGACAAAGTGACTCAGTTTAAATCCCCCCCCCCAATAACCTTAATCTGCATTACACAAATATCGGTATTATATGAAATACTTTTAGTCTTCTACTCTACTTCAGTGGTCGCCAATTGTCACCGGTTTATTAAATGTAAGATTTAATATCTCAAAAACATGATGTGGGTTAAATGAGAGTTCTTTGACCAAGAGTGAAAGCTTTAACACAATAACAACATTTATTGGTGAGTAGTTGAAAATCTATCTACAACACATCCATCTATCTATAGTTTACCCCAAGGAAGAAAATACTGGATTAAAATAAGAGAATTATAGAAAGAGATATACAGAGTATATTCCTTAAAAGATTAATCTACAAACATATTTAGTTACAAGTAAAGGGCAGACCTTTCTCATAATTACCCGTTCCACCAAGGCCCAATTCTGATGGCTGCTCTCCCCTAAAGAAAGCGTGTATCAATACAGGCTGATGCCTCATTGGCTGGCATAGAGTGGCTTCTGATTGGTTAGCTTCCCCATACTTTGGAGAAGTCAGCCCCCAACAATGCAAATCCTTACGACTATTATGAGCAGGAAAGTGGCTTGAATTTTCCCGGGAAGTATTGGCCTCCCTTCATTGCATATCCCAGCATGGGATCCTTTGAAGTATGTGTAAAACAAGAAGGTCTGAATCCCATTGTTTGTACACAAAAGCATGGGCAAGTGGGCATCGACTTGTCTGGTCTTACCAGAGATATACGTGTGAAGATAATATATTCCTAATTACAATATTTTACAGCTATTAATGGATATTTCACATAAACTCATAAGGCAGCAATTAGCTGAGCATGAAAGGAGCTTTGCTGGAGCATTTCAATCCCCGATTGTGCAACTGAAGCAAACCATCAACCATGGGTGGCAAGGCACTGTCAAAAGGTCTCCGGGATAAACTTGTGGACAGGCCACTCCTCAAGAAAGGCCACATGCAGTCACAACTGAGCTCTGTCAAAACATACCTTGAAGCTTTTGAAGCCACATGGAAAAAGGTGTTATGGTCAGATGAGACTAAAATTGAATTATTTGGCCTCCAAACGATATATCTGGTGAAAATCCAATACAGCTTACCATCTAAATAACCCCATTCCTATAGTAAAGCATGGACGTAGTAATATCCTGTTATTGGGGTGTTCCTCCACAGCAGGGACTGGAGCACTTGTCAGGATAGAAGGAAAAATAACTGGGGCACAAAACATCAAATTCTTTAGGAAAATCTGCTGCCCTCTGCCAGAAAGTTATCAATGGGAAGAAGGTTGACCTTCCAACATGACAATGACCCAAATCACACAGCAAAAATTACCACAAAACGTTTGAGCCCAAGTTCACACCATGTTCGGGAATGAAATCATGCAAGTTCAGCTGAACTTGCACGATTTCATTCCCGCATCCCAATCCAGATTTTGGGTATGATTTCAGAGACATCTGTGCAGGTTTCTGCACAGATGTCAATGGAAATCACACCCCAAAATCGGCAATAGTATTGCAGAAATTACTTTTGGATTAGGACAGTGCCATTGCCGGCAATTGCCGCTGATTTGGCATGCGATTTGACATGTAAAATCGCATGCCACATCGCACTAATATGAACCAGGGCCAAAGGAGAAAAAAAAAGTTAATGTCCTAGTCAGAGCCCAGACTTATAGCCCATTGAAAATCTGTGGAATGACTTGAAGACTGCAGTCTACAAACGGACACCCTCAAATTTAACTGAACTTGAGCAGTTCTGCAAAGAGGAATGGGCAAATATTGTAAAGTGTAGATGTGCAAAGTTGGTAGAGACATATCCCAACAGACTAAAGGCTGTAATTAAAGCAAAAGGTGGTTCAATAAAATACTGACACAAGGGGGTGATCCTTTTCCCAACTCACTGATTCTATTTTTTACTTAGATGTTATAAGTTACACTGAGTAAATACATCTGGATAAAACATTTCAGGCTGCAGAGCAACAAATGTGATTATTTTAAAGGGGGGTGATTATTTTCTTTACACACTGTAGACTAAACGGACTAACAGGCTCAATTCATAGTCTTCACAATGAATAGAAAAGTTCCTTTCCTATGCTTCCCCCATCACCCCAACTTACTGGAGCAGCCCCTGAAAATTCCAGTACAAAACTTTTTATTTTTTCTAAATTGGCACCTTTGTCAATTAGGAGCAATCGGTTCTCTGTCTCTTCTAATGTCTGATAGACAGCACAAAGAACACGAGAGCTGAAGCTACACGCTCCATCTCTATGGCCATCATCGCCCCGGCTCAAAGCAGGGGGGAGTTAACCCTGCAGGAGCTGTTCGTGTAGTGTAATCACTGCATGGCCAGCATGTGGGTAGTGAGCAGTCTGCTGACAGCTCACATTCTGTACAAGGTCACACCTGGTCGGAATCTGCACCACTGTTTTATGGAAAGCTGCCATATTCCCTCTGTTAAATGGGGCAGACCTGTGCTAGTTTATTTTTCAGTCTGAAATAGAAACTGATGCAGGTGGCACACAGACCTGAAATTGGTTTATCTCCTTAGATAATGTGGCAAAGGCCACTCCTGACAGTTTTCAGCACAATTATCATGATGCAGGAAGCTTAATTAATTCCCCAGGGCATGCGAGTATATGGCGGTATATGCTATGGACTGACAGTGATTGATTAGGTATTTTCTACCTTATATTTGCTTTAACCACTTCTGGACCTCCCCACGTACATTTACTGCATCAGGGCACCGGGGTGCGCAAAATCACGTACCCATGATTTTGTGCATGCGGTTTAGGGAGCGTGCGTGTGCCGCTCCCACTGTGATTGGACACAGCATGAGCCAATCAGCAGGTCCGCCAATCATTTGCAGGAGAGACGGAGCACCAGTGTGCCAATGTAAACAAAGCACACCGCTGATCTGTCAGGGAGGAAAAGTAAGAGATTGTGTTTCAGGTAAGCTGAAATCACGATCTCTCTTTTCCTCCAGTGTAACACTCCCTCCACAGTTAGAAACAACTCCCAGGGAACACATTTAACCCCTTGATCGCCCCCGGTGTTAACCCCTTCCCTGCCAGTGTCATTTATACAAGGATCAGTGCATTTTTTGATCATTGTATTGGTGTTACTGGTCCACAAAAAGTGTCACTTAGTGTCCGATTTGTCCCCCTGCTAAAAATTGCAGATCGTCACCATTACCAGTAAATAAATATATAAATAAATAAAAGTTCCTAAATCTATCCCTTAGTTTGTAGATGCTATAACTTGTGCAAACCAATAAATATACGCTTATTGAGTTTTTTTTTACCAAAAATATGTATCAGAATACATACTGGCCTAAATTGGTGAAATCGTTTTTTTTTTTTTTTTTTGGATATGTATTTTATCAGAAAGTAAAAAATATATTTTTTTTCAAAAAATAAAAAAACTGCAGAGGTGATCAAATACCACCAAAAGAAAGCTCTCTCTGTGGAGAAAAAAAAAAAGACAACAATTTTATTTGGGTATAGCGTTGCATGACCACACAACTGTCAGTTAAAGCGATGCAGTGCCATATCTCAAAAAATGGCCTGGTCAGGATGTGGGTAAAATCTTCCAGGGTTGAAGTGGTTAAAGGAGAAGTTCACCCTTGGAACATGTTACATGTTCAACTTCCACCCCAACAACAGGTGGAACATGTTCCCAATCCTGCAGCCGCTGCCCAATCCCCTCCCCCTGTGACAACAGTACAGAGAGAAGTACTATCACTTTTTTAAATCAACGCGGCCGCGTGGGGCTCAACCCACACGGCCGCATCATTCATTCACACGACTCTGTGTGTGAATAAACTACAAGCCTCAACATCCTTTGCAGTTGTCAGCTTGCATTTCTCAATGAACTACCACAGTGCTGTGGAGCGCCATGTTAGTTCATCGTTTCTTCCCGTCAGTCTGCTTGACTGTACAGGATGTATGGGCACACAGATACACTGACAGATCTGCAGGAGATCAGCATGGCATCAGTGATCTGGCTCCAAAAAAAAAAAAATAATTATAAATGCACATTTTTTTACCTGCAAAAAATGTGAATTTGTATTTTTTTTGTTTTTAGAAAAGTGACCTTATCCTTTAAACTGCAATTGGTGTTGAGGCCTAGCTGTATGGTCCGACAAGGGTGCTTAGATCATAAAACTAGCTGAACAGGATTACAAATATTTTGATAGTTATGACAGTCCTCACATATGTATTTCACAGCGAGTTTCACTGTTTGTCTGGAGTTAGCTTTAAATGCACATCATTTGTATGCATACCAGCTTTAAACATGTAAAAATCAGGGAAATGATCTCCTCGGAGTGCTCAGCCATAGTAGATCTTCCTCTTTTAGACACCGTTGGCAGAAGCAAATTAACTTCTCAGTGAACAAGCTACAAATATTTGTTTTCAGGATATTCAAATGTAAAGGAAATGTATTCATATTTCAACAGAAGATGAAAGCTTTAGCATGTCTATTTGTAAAAGCCCAGCTTTCTGAAAGCAAGTGATTCTCACTGCAGAGTCAATGCTTTTTCAGGACAAACCAAACGATGGTAGTTAATCAGCTTGGTACTTCCATCACAATGGAAGGACAGGCTGTTTAATCAATACCAGAGTTGTGAATGACATGACATGCACTGATAAAAAGCACTAACTTCAAGTAATTGTCATTATGTAGGTAAAATAAAAATATTTCTTTATCTTATGAATTACAGTACTATGTGCAAGAAAAACTCTAAACCTCCAACACTCAAAAGTCAAAAGAGTCTTTTTATGGTAAATCCACCTCCTATTTATTTAATCCAACTCCTATCTATGCATATCCTAGCTCAGCCTTTCTCAGCCCTTTCAATACAGAGGAACCCTTGAAATAATTCTCCAGTCTTGGGGGGGGGGGGGACCCCTGCTAAAAATGTGACATCTACAACTCATGATACATTAGTGTGATGGTCAGTGGGAGGAATGCTCCTTACACTTGTGGTCATTGGGAAGAATTACTTCCTTACAGATAGCTAAAAAGATCAATGGTGTCAGTGGGAAATTATCTGAGAGGCAGAAATTGCTCAATGATGAAGTAACCCCCTCGCAACCTCTGGAGGAACCCTGGTTGAGAATCACTGTCCTAGCTGAACAGGTCTGAAATAAGAAACAAAAAGTTCTGCAATACAGATTTCCCTGTTGTGATCTACACAACCTGTGCAGACAATCAATATGAAAAAATGTTTGATCATATTCAGAGTAGAGGTCGACCGATATGGGTTTTTCTCTGGCCGATGCCGATATTTAGAAATCATGGCGGCCGATAGCCGATATATGATGCCGATTTTTTTGGGCCGATATGTTAGGCCGATTTTTATTTTATTTATTTATTTTTTTCCTTTTTTATTTATTATTATTTTTTTTTTAATCCCCCTTGATCTAACACACCTTTCCCACTGGGGCGTTTTTCAGGCGCTTTTGGGCTAAAAATAAAAATGCCTGCAAAATGGCTCCCCTGCAGTCTGTGTGAAAGACAGAGTGCTTTCACACTGAGGCGATGCGCTGGCAGGATCTTAAAAAAAAGTCCTGCAAGCAGCACGTTTGGAGTGGTATATACCGCTCCTCCCCCACTCCTGCCCATTGATATGAATGGGCACCACTGCCGAAGCGCATGCAATGCGATTTGGCAGCAGTGCTTCATGGGCGCATTTAACCTCTTCCTTGGCCGCTAGCTGGGTTATATGTGCCCCACTAGCAGCCAAATAGCACCGCTAAAATGATGGTAAAGAGCCGCTAAAACTTGCGTTTTACCATCAACGCTCCAGTGTGAAAGCAGCCTTCATAAGTGATACAGTGATACAGAAAATTTCTTACATTTAAACATTTATTAAACAAAACAAACCTCCAATCAGTTTACTTGTATGTATGATTAAGATTAAAAAAAAAAAAAAAACCTATGTATTAAATAAAAACAGGTAGTCAAAACTTTTGGACGAAAAAAAAAAAATGGGCTAACTTTACTGTTTTATTTTATTTTTAAATAGTGTATTTTTTTCCCAAAAAAATGCATTTGAAAGACCTCTGTGCAAATGCCGTGTGACATAAAATATTGCAACAACCGCTATTTTATTCCCTAGGATCTCTGCTAAAAAAATATATATAATTTTTGGGGGTTCTAAGTGATTTTCTGGCAGAAAATACAGGATTTTTACTTGTAAGCTCAGCCATTCATAGGAGGCCTTGTATTTTAGAGGTGAATAAAATAATGTATTTAATCGCCATATAACACGCACTTTTTTCCCCTTAAAATAAGGAGAAAATCATGGGTGCATGTTATACACTGATCCCTGCCGTCTCTGAGGGAAGAGGAGCAAGCGCAGCTGAATTATAGAGCCGTGATCTTCTGTGTAACCGGAGCTCCATCACTCATGGCCATGCCTCCTGCCCCCACATTGGGCCACTGTTCTGTCTATCATATGAGCAGGGCCAGGAGGCGTGGCTGTGAGTGACGGAGCGCCGGGTACACAGGAGATCGCGGCTCTGTGTAATTCAGCGGCGATCACTCCTCCTCTTCCCTCGGAGATAGCAGGGATAATCCAACACTGGCGAGGCTGCAATGATGGGAAAAGTGAGGCTGCAGAAGGGCACTGAACAGGCTGCATTGTTGGTCAATTTATAGATTGCAGATGGGCACTGAACAGGCTGCATTGATGAGCTGTGACCCTAATTTTGCTTCAAAAGTTCTTTATTTAAGTTTTTTTCCTTAAACTTCCCTCCTAAAATTGGGGTGCGCATTATACACCGATAAATATGGTACCGATTGGCTGACGTGGAGAGGCAGGCAGATGGCATCACAAACTCCATCAATCAGAAGAACCCTTATAATCATTCATAAGATACAAAGCTTTCTATGAATGGCTGAGCAGTGCTCTGACCAACCAGATTTTGACATGGGAACAGGATGAAATTCCCCATCCTGCTCACGGAACACAGCACTGTATACTGTATGTAGCTGATACAGTTTATACATCATTCCCAGTGGGTACTTTTGTTGGCCCAAATGAACTATTTAAAGTCAAAGTAAACCTGGAGATCGGCTTTAAATTTTGGAAGCATAAAGCCCCGTACACACGAGAGGACTTATGTCCGACAGACTTCCGAAGGAGTTCCGTCGGAGTTCTGCCGGAGTTCCGACGGAGTTCTGACGGACTTTTCGGCGGAGCGGACTTGGCCACACACAATCACACTAAACTCCGACGGATTCGAACGTGATGACGTACGACTGGATTAGAATACGGAAGTTCATAGCCAGTAGCCAATAGCTGCCCTAGCGTCGGTTTTAGTCCGTCGGAATAGCATACACACGAGCGGAGTTTTCGAAGGGACCCGGGTCCGGCGGAGTTCCGTCGGGAAAATTTGAAGCATGTTCCATATTCTAAAGTCCTTCGGACTTTGGCGAGTCAAAAGTCCGTTGCAGCCCACACACGATCGAATAGTCTGACGGACTCAGTCCGTCGGACTTTGGATGTTGAAAAGTCCGCTCGTGTGTACGCGGCATTAGAAGATGATTTGACTCCTTTATAAAGTTTCTATTGCTGTCTGTTTCCACAAAGAAGAGATTCACGCTCTCGATATGTCTTGGTGACCATTGTCACGGACAAAAAAAAATTTCCAAAATTTTCCATTTGTCACCAGAACAACAGATGAGAACAAGGATACTGTATATTTTGCAATTGGAACACTTGTTCTGATGACAATCCTCGAAGACGAAGTCTGTCACTGTAGAGATTTTTGTTTACATGTTGCAAGATAGGAAGTGAAGGGAAATCTCCCCAACAGGACATAAAAAGCAAATAATCAACTTGAAAGGGCTTTAACTATTTTCAATACTAGTAAAAACTAAAAACAAAAAAGCCTAGGCATTTACTTTTTTTCTTAAGTGGAGATCGAAACTCAGTCTTTGAAGACTGATTTGCAATACTTCTTGTCTGGATTTTGTCAGAAATTTGCAAACTTGTCCAGGAGTGTCAGTATTGTATCTGGTAAAAAGTCCTGAGGTACCATGAACAGGTATATGGTAAGACTAGAGGGCCAGGCTTAAAATGTATCTTATTTTTAAAACCCCTGTCTGATTTTATTGGCATTTGTGTTTCTGTTCTGTTTTGTTTGTGGGATTAGGAATTTACCCTGATAACCAAGGTCAGTGGTACTGAAAGTAAGGGAAGGGAGTTTGGTTCCTTTGCTATGGAGAGACCCCTCTAATGTTCTGTTCTGTTTGCAGGACGGGTGGCAAATGGCAATCTCCTCAATGGGGATACAAAATGCAGATAAAGAAATAAAGCAGTTTTAAACCAACCATTCTCTACTCTAAAATGGGGGGAAAAAAAGAAAGAAGAAACGTTTTACTTTAAATCTGTTTCTTTTAGACTGCCCCAGCCATTATCAGGGAAAAGGGGGGGGGGGGGTAGCTATACCCAGAAATCCAAAGATTAGCTTCAATTGCAGCATCAATGCCTGGGTGGGAGATTCTTACATACAGTATAAAGCAACGGTGAACAACAGACCACCTCTCAATTTGACAATAATTTTCTTGTATGGATATTTTTTTTTTTTTATCTCTTTGCTCACTTATTACAAAAGACTGAAATTTTACATTTGTATGCTTCCAGGTCTAGACTTTTTACTAACCATGTCTGACATGTATTACATGTTAGGAGACAGCATTATTTTTCAGTTAGAAATAAGGGAGATAGCATAGCTTTTTTTGTAGGTAGAACCAATTTGCCTGCATTAGTACAGTATCATGGATTAACATGCAGAAAGTCTGGCCTCTAGCATAACAACCAATGACATTCTCGCGCAAGGAGGCACTATATAATTTGTAAAAGGCGACAAGATGGCGCTTCTAAGTGCAGTGTTTAAAGGTATTTAATAGCATAAACGATTAAAAACACTTACAAGATCCCCCAGTGAAAGAAGAGGACCAGCAGCTGTAAAAGGAGGGGGGAAAGTGAGGAAGCAAGATGGCTGCCTGACCTCCGGAACCATGGTGGAACACACGGACCGGACGTGATGTCAAAGCGAGGAAGCAAGATGGCTGCCTGACCTCCGGAACCATGGTGGAACACACGGACCGGACGTGATGTCAAGTAGGGGGCAGTAACACGTTTGAGCATGCGCAAATCGCTCCTTCGTCAGACCTACGCCCCAGTATGTTGGATCAGCTTTTAAGCAACCCAGGGGAGATAAAAAAGGGGAAGGACAAAAGCTCAAAGAGTGGGGACGTGCTACAAGGGGTGGAGGGGATATCAATGAGCATAACTGGTGCAGGGATAGATTTAATATTACCCATCTTTTTGCAGCTGTTGGTCGGCTTCTCTCCCTGGAGGTATTGGTTTAGAGCAGGGTTGCCCAACCAGTGGCCCCCGGAGCCCTCGGACGTGGCCTGCGACCTCCTGCTCTGGGATGGTGGTTTGAAAAGCCCAGATCGCAGGTTGCCGACCCACCATCCCAGAGCATCAGTGTTGTGAATGACGCCGGCGGTAGAGAAAGCAAGAAGCTGCAGAGGAGAGCTGCATAAGCTGATGCTTCCTGTATAGCACCAGCTCCTATCGCAATCGATACCAAATGCACTCTGCCTGGGACAGCAACAGCTGGGGAAAAACTGAATGGAAGACTGTTATTAAAGGTGTGTTTGTTACTGAAATCAGTGTATATATGGGCATATCTGTTCTTCAGTCGTTACTAGGCTGCTGTTAAACTAATCCTGCACCTGCGGGTTACCTGCACTGAGCCATAGCCTTCTGTTATTACCTGTGGGTTTGGTGCCCTTTCAGAAAGTGCACTACACCATCAGGATACAATAGAATCTATGGCAAAGTGCAGCTAACCTTTAGGAAAGCCCCAGGTGCACGTGACGCATCATTGTCAAAGCAGCCTTAGGACCCAATTTGACTCTCCGTTCACCTCTATGTCCATTTATCCCTGCTTACCTTCAATCCGATACGCAAAAAAAAAAAGGAAGGGGGAACTGTCCCCTTCCGTCAGATTGAATTGGAGGGCCCATAGAGTAGCCTGGGCTGTGCACATATCCGTTCTGCATATGCAGCATAGATACAGACCTGTCATCCGCCCATTACACTTATTTTGGCCCGCGACCGGTTACCAAGTCACTTTGATGGCCCTCGCTCTTTAAAAGGTTGGGCACCCCTGGTTTAGAGCCAGGAATCAAGACCAATTATGGATATGTCTGTTTTATTTCAAGATTTCTTAAGTGTTTTTAACTGTTTATGCTATTAAATACTACACTCAAAAACGTCTTCTCGTCTCCTTAAATGTCTTTGCATGAGTTGCTTCTCCTCTTTTGAAGTGCTTCTCCAGTGCTATTCAAGTTTTCATATACCTTACCTATACAGCCCATTGGATGAACTTTTTGGCAGAAGCGCCCCATTTCCCTTTCTTCAACTGTATAATTTGTAAGTTTAACTGCTCCATGGCTATGCATTACTCTGATCCAGTGCAGGCAGCACTCTGGGTCACCCCCAGCATTCAGGAGAAGGAAGTCCGCCTCCCCTAGGCCTCCTCCACCTCACGCCCTATGTTGCCTTGCTGAAGCCAAAAAGTAGGGCTCTTATGGGACTGTGTGGCTTTGTGATGAGGGGACTCATGTACAGGGATGACTCTGATGTGATCGGGAGCGCTCATCCATGGGGGGGGGGGCCTCTCAGTAGAAGGGGTGACTGAAATGTTGGAAGGACCTCTGATGTAATGTTAATTTTATCAAGGCACTTGTGCATTGTTGCAGCCTCAGATTTTCCACTGAAAAAGAGCATTTATGTTTTCTTTTCACATTTTAGATTGGGATTCCTTGAGATTTTGCATACTTTTAAAGCCACAAATTAAAGAGTTGAGAAACGCTGCCTTAGATCTTCCTTCACTGCTCAGTTAGCAAAATTACCTAAAGAAGCATTGACTTAACAAGCACTGACAGAAAGGTGAAAAAAGCCAACCTTGGAGCAAACACCTTAAAAAACAAGTAAGCAATGACTGCTCCTAAATGTATCTTATGACAGACTCCAGAAAGCACAAAGAGTAACTGCTCATAGTTATCCAGAATAACCAATCACGTTAATCTTTTAGTCTGTTAGCACTGAAACTGTTATATGCATAATTCCTGTTCATTGCACTATGTTATGAGATAAACCCCTCAGACTTTGAGGTGTGAACATGCAAATAAAAGACAATTACAACATACTATTGATTTTCTGTCACAACTGTTTTCACAATGTGAAGAACAACTTGCAGTTTAAAAAGAAAAAGAAAAAAAACGTAGCATCTTGTGACAGTTTTAGATTTTGTATTATATACAAAACATTGAAGCAATTGTGTTTTAATCATGCAATGCAGAAACAAAAGACCAAAGCAGGTCTGTCCAAAGCTTGCAGGCTTGCTGCTGATCAGAGCAAACATTTTATTGTTTAGGTAGAGAGAAATCAATACCTTTTACAGCTATAATTACCATCCTCTAAAAATACCCATGCAATTGAAAGCCTGCAATAGTTAAATACTTTGTTGGAAAATGTTATACATATAAATGAAACACAAGGTTGAGTCACAATGCAAAGTTATGTGGTTACTACAACCACAAACCTCAGGATGGGTCGACTATAAAAAGTATTAATGATAAATTTGTAAATATTGCATAGTCCCATAGAAATCAGCACCCACACAATTGCTATATACCACCTGCTTTTCTAACTGTAAGAGTAAACATGGCGGTGAGAGCCTGATCACTTTCCATTAATGCCTATGCTGTTTGTTGGCTCTGAGGTTAGGCACTAAACAAAAATGACACTGCATTAAATGGTTTTCACAGAGCTGCCACTGCATGTTATGTAGAAAGACCATGAATTCTGTAGCAATCTAAAGTCCGTTAGAGAAAATGTGGAACCATTTACACTGCATATCTCCTGCATTGCACCGTCATTTAGGTTTCCGTTCTTAGTGCGTGCATTGTCTGCAAACTTCATACTTCAACAATACAAAAACGGAATTTGTTATTCAATTAACATAGGTTACTCTTGCAATCATAGCGCCCATGACTACAGCACATTCAACATCACATATTGTAAAACAGGAATAAGACATGGCATTCAGATGTCCTAAACTCATTAAAAATCACACACAATGTCTAAATCAGGGGTGCACAACCTGTGGCTCAGAGCCCCATATTCCCTTCCAGAATACATTCATGCTTGTCCCCATGTTATCAGATATGCCCTCATTCTGTTCTGTTTTTTCACGTTCTTAGATCTAAATGCCAAGGGCAAACTTAAGGGTCCCTGAATAATAGGGAATACCATTGAGGGCCCACTGGTTGGCACCACAGCTCCGAGAACAATGATTGTACTATAGACTCAGCTTGCCATGCAGGTGTGTCAGGGAGGCTCACAAGTCTGCCATTGCACCAATGAATGAAATGCTTCATCTAGTAACAAATGTGTTACTCACATAGCATCACTCATTGTGGGGCTGTGCAAGAAATACATATTCATTGCAATCTGGATGCCTGCTTTGCTGAACACTGGCAAACTTGTTGGGAAGCATTTGTATGTGTGAGGCTGGAGGAGAAGGAGAGCCAGCTCAGTGCAGATGCTGAGCACCAATGTTTGACTCTGAGCCCAGAATCCTGGAGCTTCATCTGTCCATGGTGCTGAAACTGCAACACACTGCCTTTGAGCCCCCCACCCTACACCCCCCCATTACAGTCTATTATACAAGCATATAGTATAGGGCTGAATGAAATGAAGAACAATAAAAGACAAGGCAATGATGGCAATGCACAGGAGGCTTCAGATTAGTAGAATGAAGCAGCAGCAGCACACAGCACAGAGCCATGGGTGAGCAGCGCTGTGTGCTGTACACTGACACACTGCTGCAATGCAAATCACCTCCAGGAGCAAGAAGGGAATCAATGGCTCTGGATGACATGCAATGTGCTCTTTTGTTGTGCTGTGCTGTGTCGGGGGTGACAAGGACAGGCTCTTACCGTCCCTCTCACACAGCTGAATGGACTCCAGGCTCAGGTTCTTGATCATCTCCTCGCAGGGGCTGTTGGGGCTGTTGATGTGTTGGCTCAGGCGTGGTACCTCCATGTTGGCTCTGCGGTTTGGGTGTGCTGTGTAATGCGGGTGCTGGCTGCGCTGTCCCCCGTTCCCTTTGCAGTGCCGGGCTCTGGCTGGGAGAAGAAGGAGGAGAAGGCGGTGTCCAGGCTGCTCGCCGCTCTGGGTGGCTCTTACATGAGCAGCGAGAAGAAGAAGGAGAAGAAGAAGAAGGAGCGTCACCAGCACAGCACACGCTGATCTCAAGGCAGACAGACAGACAGACAGACAGAGGGAAGGAGGAAGGGAAAAACGGGGGGTGGCTGGATGGGGGGAGAATTCAGGTCCAAAAGAGCTGATCGCTGGTGGTGGTGGTGTGCCCGTCCTCCTCCTCCCTGCCCATGGAGGGGGCACCGTGCACCCAGCCACCTCTTATGTAATAGCTAAAGCAGCTCGCTCACACATCACACACGGCTCCCTCGGTGCGCCGGCAATCACAGAGCTTCCATGGGGAGATTTAGCTAGACAAATAAGAGACTAGGGAGCAGAGATGAAAGGCCTGCCTGGGGTCCATTTTCTGCCTCATTCACAATTCACCCAAATTAAAGTGTCAGCTTTATTGCCGCATTTGTTTACCGGAGGAGAGATCTGCTGCCTGGGCTACATTGTTCCAATATCCTGTCTTATTTCCAGGTGATCAGGCTCAGGGTGGGAGGCTTGGAAGCTTGTTCAAACTCTTTAGCACCACAATTCTTATTTTATAATATTCAGAACTGATAGAGCATCAATAGCATGCAAAATTAGGGGAGACTGTACAGATATCATTAAGAGCAGATGGGTTCAGAGGACCCTGATTGTGAAAGCTTACATATTTAATGATATCTATATTTTATTATAAAAATTGTATATTAGAGAAGCTGCAGGGTTATAGTGTTCTCCCATGTATATACAGGTACAATGTACAGGGATGCTCTGCATGCTCACCGTTATTGCCACAATAGGAGATTACCGACTGCCAAGATCAAGGTGAAGGCCGGAAAGCCATTGATCACCCAACCACACAGCTGTGTTCTCCAAATACTGCTGTGTCATTTTTTTTCCTCTCTCACCCAAATTTATACAACTTTAAGGCCTTAAAAGCAACGACCTCCGCTCCAGAGAAGGGCATGTGCAATATATATATATATATATATATATATATATATATATATATATATATTTCTGTAATCTTTTTAAATTTATTTATCAATAACAAAATGGAAAGCAAATGAACAGAAGATAAAATCAAATCAATATTTAATGTAACCACCCTTTGCCTTCTAAACAGCCTCAATTCTTCTAGGTACACTTGCACATAGTTTTTGAAGGAATACGGTAGGTAGGTTGTTCTAAACATGGATGTAGGCTGCCTCAAATCCTTCCGTCTCTTCATGGAATCCCAGACAGACCCCCATGATGTTGAGATCAGGGCTCTTTCAGGGCAAAATCATACATTTCCAGGACTCTGTTCTTCTTTACGCGGAAGATAACTCTTAATGACATTGGCTTTTTGTTTGGGGTTGTTGTCTTGCTGCATAATATATTTGGGGCCAATCACAAACCTCCCTGATGCTATGATATGATGGATACGTATCTGCCTGTATTCGTCAGCATTGAGGACACCATTGATCCTGACCAAATCCCCAACTCCATTTGGAGAAATGCAGCTCCAAACTTGCAAGGAACCTCCGCCATGCTACACTGTTGCCTGCAGACATGCATTATTTTCCAGCTTTCCAGCCCTTTATTAACCCCTTCCAGCCGAAAGTACGCATATGTGCGTACTCGGCTTCTGGGGGTTATACCGGGATGATGCCCGCACCTGCAGGCATCATCCCGGTACCATTTTTCACAGCGAGCGATCGGCTATCCATGCTGTTATGCCAGAGGAGCGAGAGGGGACGTCCCCGTCCACGTCTGCCGGTGCTCCCGCTCAATTGGGAGCACCGATGCACGATGGGCAGGGACTGGAATGAAGCCGTAAGCGGCTTCATTCCAGTCTCCTAATAGTAAACACGAAAGCAACGTCATGACGTCACTTCCCGTTTACTCGGCTGCCAATGGCGCCGGTTTTAAAAAAATATACAGTATTCAGAATCGCTGTTTTCGGTGATCTGAATACATTGAAGTGTAAAGGAGGGATCGGGGGTCTTTTAGACCCCCGATCCTTCCATAAAGAGTACCTGTCACCACCTATTACTGTCACAAGGGATGTTTACATTCCTTGTGACAGCAATAAAAAAACATTTATTAATTTTAAAATAAATAAAAACAATTTTTTTTAAAGTGCCCGCCGTCCCCGCGAGCTCGCAAAGCAAAGAAAGCGCATACAGAAGTTGCACCCGCATATGTAAACGGTGTTCAAATCACACAAGTGAGGTATCGCCACGATCGTCAGAGCGAGAGCAATAATTCTAGCACTAGACCTCCTCTGTAACTTTAACCTGGTAACCGTAAAAAAAATTTAAAGCGTCGCCTATTCAGATTTTTAGGTACCGTAGTTTGTAGTCATTCCACGAGTGCGTGCAATTATAAAGTGTGACATGTTTGGTATCTATTTACTCGGCGTAACATCATCTTTCACATTATGCAAAAAAATTGGGCTAATTTTACTGTTTCTTTTTTTTTAATTCATGAAAGTATCCCTTTTCCCAAAAAGTCGCGTTTAAAACACCGCTGCCGTGTGATATAAAATATTACAACAATCGCTGTTTTATTCTCTAGAGTCTCTGCTAAAAAAATATATATAATGTTTGGGGGTTCCAAGTAATTTTCTAGCAGAATTACCTTCTGCTACAGCCAAATATTTCAAATTTAAACTCATCAGTCCAGAGCACCTGCTGCCATTTTTCTGCATGCCAGTTCCTATGGTTTCATGCATAGTTGCATTGTTTAGGCCTTGTTTCCACATCAGAGGTATGGCTTTTTGGATGCAATTTAATGAAGACCACTTCTGGCCAGACTTTTCCTGACAGTATATAGGTGTTCCTGGGTTCCACTGATCTCTGTCAGTTCTGTGCTGATGGCACTGCTGGACATCTTCCAATGTCTAAAGGAAATAAGCATGATGTGCCTTTTATCTGCTGCACTAAGTTTCCTTGGCCGTTCACAGCGTATACGGCCCTCAATGCTGAGAAATACAGGCAAATACTTATCCATCAAGCCATATCATCAGGAAGGCATATGATCGGCCCCACATTTATTCTGCAGTAGGACAGCAAAACCATACATACAGCCAATGTCATTAAGAACTATCTTCAGCATAAAGAACAACAAGGAGTGCTGGAAGTGATGCTTTGACCCCCACAGAGCCCCAGTCTCAACATCATTGAGTTTGTCTGGGATTACATAAAGGTATAGAGTTATACCTTTATGTTCTTTCTATATTGGCATTACATAAAGAGACTTCAAAAACTGTGTGCACCTAAAAAAAAAAAAAAGTGATGCTGGTTTAAAACCAAAGAGTTGTCACATCAAATATTGATTTGATTTATCTTTTGATCACTCACTTTGCATTTTGTAAATTGATAATATATATATATATATATACACACATATATATATATATATATATATATATATATATATATATATATTTATGGCTGGAGCCCTATGGCCGATACGTATCTGAACAAAACAAGCTTATCATGAGACACCTTCTATGAAATGGACCTGAAAGTGTGCCCTGGTCTAATGGACGGTATACCAAAATAAGGGGGCATACCCAGTAATTAGAATGAATATGATTGAAGAGAAATGTTTTTTGATAAATGCCCTAAAAAGGGGATGGGAGGGAGGGTATTGCGCACCGGAAACCGACAACCACCACAGGCGAACGGGCTGGTTAAATACCCCCCGGGCTCCTCCCATAAATTCAGGCCACCATACTGGCCTTCTTACTTATGGCTGGAGCCCTATGGCCGATACGTATCTGAACAAAACAAGCTTATCATGAGACACCTTCTATGAAATGGACCTGAAAGTGTGCCCTGGTCTAATGGACGGTATACCAAAATAAGGGGGCAAAACAGTCAGGTAGGGATAAGAGAGTTTTATTGTTTCCTGGTTAATTTTTATTGAGCCAGTTGAGTGAATGCTCGAGACATCTCCACCTGTGGGTTAGGGATGTACCGAGTGAAGCAGGCCGACTTCCACCTGCCCAACCTTTTGATGACGTGGTCCGGGACCCCATGCCGGGATGCGGATGAAGCTGCTCCAATGCGGAAGGAGTGGCCGGAATACTCACTAGGATTGAGGAGCAGGTTGCGGAGGAGAATCCTGATATGCTTAATAAATTGTTGGTTAGTCAGTGGTTTCACCGGGAAGGGCAAAAGTGGGCTAGAGTCCGGGAGCTCGGGCAGCCGAGCGAGAAACTGTGTAAGCATCGTGACCGGGCACCAGGCATTGTTGGTTTTGTAGAGGTGGATGTCTACGCCGGTGCCTGTCTGCTGGGTCTTGGTTACCGGGAGGTGGAGGATGAAATGGTCCTGGTGACGGAGCAGATGACGTCTGCGGAGGACTGGGCCGTGTAGGCTGTTGTGAGTGAACTCACCGGGCCGAAGGAAGCCATAGAAGGCTAGGTAAATGGCTGCCTGTATGACCAGACTGGGGAGAACACCAAAGGGGTAGCTGTTGAGTATGGTGGACATGTCCCTGAAGATGGCACTGGTGATGGGGAGCCGCTTGACTTTTACTGGCGGCTGTTGCTTTTGGATGCCGCGTAGTATGGCTCGGACAGCGTGGGACGAGAAAACAGAGGGTTTGGTAGGATCCTGGATTGAAAGGAAGTGCTGAACACCAGCTAAGTATAAGCGAATGGTGTTAAAAGACAAGGCCAGTTGGTTGTGGCAGTACGAGATGAAGGCTAGAATGTGTCTAGTATCTGTGGGGGTGCCTACTGAGGAGGTGACCAGAAATGCGTTGAAGGTTCTCCAGGCTACCTGGTAGGCTTTGAGAGTATTGTCCGATAACGAACGGTTGATGAGCTGCGTGGCTCCTAGTAAATGCGGCTCTAGTCCAGGGTCAACTGCGACCAATGCGGGATAGGCGCTGATGCGGCATCTGCACTGGGAACCTGTAGAAAGAAGGACCGGAAATTAAAGCGGGACAGGGCGTCAGCTGCCCGGTTATATTTCCCTGGGATAAACATGCAGATGACGTTAAATTGGTGCTGTAGTGACAGCTGCACCAGCCTGCGTAGGAAGGACATCACGGAGGGGGATTTAGACCTGCCTTTATTGACAATTTCGGCTGTGGCCTGATTGTCGGTGGTGAAGCCTACCGTTTGTCCGGACCAGGTAGGGCCCCAGAGCTGGGCGGCTGCAACCATGGGGTAGAGCTCGAAGAGTGAAGAGGATTGACTAAAGCCCGGGATGCTAAGTATCTGAGAAGGCCAGGGTCCGGCGAACCAATGGTGGCCAAAAATTGCTGCAAACCCTGTAGAGGCCGCGGCGTCTGTGACTACCTGTGGTGAGAGAGGTGAAATGCACGGGATGAAAAGGGAGATGCCATTCCAGTTGGACAGGAACTCGTCCCACATTGCCAGGTCTGCTAAGGCTGCGGTGTCTAGGCAAAGGATATGATCCGGGTCTTGAGCCTGAGACAGGTAGACCAACAGTCGTGAGATAAAGGAACGGCCTTGTGGGATAATGCGCATGGCATAGTTGAGCATGCCCAACAGTGACTGCAGCTGTCTCCTAGTACATCCCCTGGTCCGAGTGAACTCGTGAAGTGCCGCCCTGATGCGGGTTAGTTTGTCAAGGGGCAGGCTGGCTTTCATGGAGCCGGCGTCTAAAATAACACCAAGGAAGGTGATTGAATGTGCGGGTCCGTCCACCTTATGTTCAGCGATGGGAACATTGAGGTTCCCGAAAACGGTCCTTAACTTGTCGAGATCTCTGGGAGGTGCGCCTGGCCGTTCTATCAACAAAAAATCATCTAAGTAGTGGATAACTTGCTGACAGCCGACCTTGTGTAAGAGAATCCACTCCAGAGATTGGGCAAATATGTCGAACAGCCACGGGCTGCTTTTGGAGCCGAACGTCAACTTCGTGGCGAAGTAGTATTGATCCTTCCACTTAATCCCGTGCCAGCACCAGAGGGACGGGTGGATAGGTAACAGTTTGAAGGCGTCGGATATGTCCGCTTTCGCCAGCCACGCGCCTGTGCCTACTTTAAGGATGGCCTGGATTGCCATGTCCACTGAGGAATATTTTAAGGAGAATTCTTCAGAAGGGATCAATGAGTTTAAGCTAGGGATGTGAGAAGAATGAGGCGCAGACAGGTCATACACTAAACGACTTTTATTGGAAAACTTGCCCTTGACAAGCCCAATAGGGCTAACTCGCCACATATTGAAGGGGGGCTGAGTGAAGGGGCCTATAACGAAGCCTCGATCCACCTCGTTCTGCAGCAGTAGGTCGATGGCCTGTTCGTCAGAGGCTGCTGAGCGGAGGTTTCTGCACTCGTGGGTTTGGTGAGGTAGGGAGATGAGGCCGGTGTGAAAACCTGCGGTGAAGCCGCCTATGAGGAAGGTGGTTAGTGAAGGAGTGGGGTGCGTGTTGAGGTAGAAGCCCAGGCAAAGTATGTCTATACGGCTCAGTCATGAACCTTTGTGCGCTTTGACCTCGCACAAATTCCTGGGGTGCGCCCTGTGGCATATAACGCAGATATGCAGTAGACGGCACTGGCTGTAATTACAAGAACCGTAGTTAAAGTTATTGCAGATGGCCGCACCCCCAATGGTTTGGACCGTGCGCCCAAACTTGTCCACCTGGTTTTTTGGTGCCGAGCCTGATGGGCCTGGGGCTGCGGCAGAGGTGGAGGGGAATTCTACCGGGCGAGTAGCCGGTATGTTGGCGCACCAGGGAGCGGTATGGGTGGAGGACTGGCAGACGGCACACAGGGGTGAACGAAGGCCGGCAAAATGCCGGCAGAATAGTTCCGTATCCATCAGGCTCCAGTCTGTGAGAGACTGGAACTGTGCCAGTTTGGCGGCTGCTTTCGCTGAGAAGGAACGATGGTAGTCGTAGAATGCAAAGCCACCATATTTGTACCCCAGGTCCACCACCGTGTGGAGATACAAATCTAGTTCAACCCTCCTGGCAGGAGAGGCTGAGCAAACGACATCTCTGAGCATGCCGAAGGCTAGGGTAAACTCGGGGATGGATAGCTTCCGGTTTAGCCTGGGGTCCTTAGCTTTGAGAACTACGGATACATCCCCCCAGGTGTAAGCCTTGTTCTCTGCCAGGTCATGCACCGAAATGAGCAAGGAGGCAAGGTTAACATCCTTGCCGTCCAAGATGTCCTTCCTAATGCTGGCCGGCACAAGATGTGCTGGACAGACCACGGGACATGTGCCTTCGGTACCTGTTGGTAGAGGAGACGGGACTGCATCCGGAACAGTGGTGGCTGTAGCTGGAGGTGTTTCTAAGAGGGTCACTCTGGTTTGAACATCCGTGACCGAGCTGGACAGAGACGACACCATGGTATGCAGTTGACCTATGGCCGAAGAGATGGACTGCAGCGTAGCCTGAGGCGGGGTACTAGGCCCGGCGGTAGCTGGGGGGGCAGAGAGGAGCCTAAACAGCTCTGCCTTCCTAGCTGTGGCTGGGAAGGGAATGCCCCTGCGTCTGAGCTCCGCTGACAGCCTAGGGATAGTCCAGCCCCTGAAAGACTGAATGCTGTTGCCCACTGAAGGCGGGCGAGGTGACAGGGGGGCAGTAAGGTCTTCACTGCTGGTCTGGGACATGGTTCCTGATGGATCGAGCCCCGGGAGTGATGTCCTATCTCTTTTGGGGAAGATAGATGGACGACCGGAACCTATAGAGGATGACAAAGTCAAGACTGTTTCTCTATTTTCCAAGTGAGCCCACCTGTTGCTTGGGTACTAAGGCGGAAGCGAACGCGAATACACATATATACTGACGTTCCTTCGCCTACATACATATGTGTACCGGTCCGTCTCGCTGTCGCCTTTTTCCACTCCTAGCCCTTCTTTTTTTTTTTTTTTTTTTTTTACCTGGGAGACGACGTCCAAGCTGGTGCAGGGTGGACCTACTAAGCTTTGACTGACCTGGAGAGAGAAACAACAGATGACATTTGTTTGAAGGAGCCTAACAAGGAAAACTGGCATGTGACGTAAGCGGTTGGCTAACACAACTGAAGTGCACCGGTGAGTAGATATTTCTCCGCCATGATTCCTAAACCATCACGCCGTTATTCCCTCATTGTTTCTGTTTTCCTTTTGAGATTTCCGTTTTTTTTTTTTTTTTTTTTTTTTTTTTTTTTTTGGCCCAGCGCCAGACAACCTGTGGAAAAAATAAATGAAATGTGGCTGTTCCCTCTGGGGCACGCCGAACCGTATCGATGCATCATAGATGCTACTGGATTCGGATCGGAGCGCTATAAGTGACCATGAAATGAAGCACGACTTGCCGTGACAGAGGCACAAACTGGTCGTGTCGTTAGTACAACTGACAGCAGAACGGACTCTGGAGCACGTACTGAAATGAGGGCAACAACCTGGGGGCGAACCGGAACGAATCGGTGCATCCGATCGTGCGACTGGATTCGAACCGGAGCGCGGAATGTGACAATGAAATGAATTGAAGGACTACTGTCATGACAGAGGCCTGGGATGGCCGGCCCCAAACTGAGGCTGGAACCAACCCGGATTTCTGGAGCATGCACTGAAATGAGGCCGAAAAAGCTACAAAATGTGGGACCGTCCGGGCGAATCGATGCAAACGAAATGCGACCGGATTCGACCCGGGCGAACTAGATGAGGATGAAATGTTTTCCCATGGTAGAGCTGCGACTCGGAGAGGACGCGGCTCGCAACCGTCAACGAACGGGCTCTAGCGCATGTACTGAAATGAGGCCAACGACAACTGGGACACGTCGACCAAACCTGTGCGTTTTTTTTTTTTTTTTTTTTTTTTAAAACGACTGGTATTGATTCGAACGTAGTGGTGACGTGAAATGAATCCCATGACAGGGCCCGGGTTGAAATGGTAACGCACGGGCTCTGGAGCATGTACCGAAATGAGGCCAAGCTATTTGGGACACGTTTAATCGAACCTGTGCGTTTTTTTTTTTTGTTTTTTTTTGGCAAACGACTGGTATCGATTCGAACGTAGTAGGTGACGTGAAATGAATCCATGACAGAGACCCGGACGGTTGGAACGAGCGGACTCTGGAGCATGTACCGAAATGAGGCCGAATACCTAGGGGCACCCCGGGACGAATCGGCGCATTTAGGTGATGCAACTGGATTCGAATCGGAGCGTAGTAAGTGACAGGTGAAATGAAGAAATGGCCTACGTGAGCCAGTTTGTGGCAGAGGCATGGGTCGTTGTGCCGCAAGATACGACTGGCAACGATATGACTGCGGAACACGACGAACAAGATTATGCAACCGGTAGCTAACAAGGTATCACAGACAACCTACCGAACGACGCCCGTGAAATGAAGGGCGTGTGCGGGCAAGTGCGACATGAGTGATAACAACCCGGTATCATCCCGAACGATGTGACATTTTTTAGGGTTTACGACACTCAAACAAAATAGAAATGAATAGAAATGAAGGTCAATCGAGACCCCTACCTGCGGCAGTCGAGCCGGCGAGACTTGTACAAAACCGGACGGAACACGAAAACTACGAGACTTCCAAGAAGGGAGACGTTTGTCTGAATGGTAATCAAATGGTGATCAACACGAGCTGTCGGCCTAGTGACGTGGTATTGCGCACCGGAAACCGACAACCACCACAGGCGAACGGGCTGGTTAAATACCCCCCGGGCTCCTCCCATAAATTCAGGCCACCATACTGGCCTTCTTACATATATATATATGAGAGAGAGAGAGATACGATTTGCCGCTACTCCCGACCAGCGCAGGGTGAATTAATGATAAAGAATGTCCTATGATTAAGCCCCAGTTAGCAGGGTGGATTGCATCGGGGTGTGTGGTTTGGTGGAGACATGTAGGCAGAGGCTGCTCTTTATCATTTATTCACCTGGGCTGGTCAGGAGTAGCAGCAATCATTTCCTCTTTACATTTACTAACCCCCTGGATTGGTATTGGTGCAAGCCTGCACCCCATGTTCTGAGACGCAGTGATTTGCTCCAACCTTTATATTGAGCAGCACCAAAATCAAACAAACAGGTCTCAACTAAAATATATCTATTAAAAGTTTTCTTACTTTAAAGCATTCCTTTAAACCTGTGTAAAACAATTGCACATTACTGTATGTATAAACATACAAACACGCAGTTAGGTCCATATATATTTGGGCACAGGCACAATTTTCATAATTTTGGCTCTGTATGACACCAGAATAAAATGAAAATGAAACAAAACAATCTAAATGAATTTAAATTGCATACTTTCAGATTTAATTCAAGGGGTTTCAAATATCAAGTACAAATTTTAGGAACTGCAACAATTTTTTACACAGTCCCCCCATTTCCAGGGGCTCAAATGTAATTGGACAAATATAATCATAAATAAAATGTTCATTTTTAATATTTTGTTGAGAATCCTTTACTGGCAATGACCGCCTGAAGTCTGGAACCCATGGATATTACCAAAAATTGGGTTTCCTCCTTCTGATGCTTTGCCAGGCTCTAACTACATCTGTCTTCAGTTGTTCTTTGTGGGTCTTTCTGCCTTTAGCTGGGACTATATGATGTCTTCTCTCCTATGGAACTCTTTCCAGGTCTGTCAATTTCTATAAAAAGTTTTTTTCTTTTTCTTGCTCTCATGTCTCTCAGACCCCATACACACTGTGCAGCTTTTTGTTGTCCGATTTCATTTAGATTTACCGGGTCCATGTAGTGCAGGGGCCTGCTTGATTGCATACAAATTGAGGCTCTTAAGGTTTGACCTTGTATTGTGTGGTTTAGGTAAATCTTAGGAAAAAAATCTGCAGAGGATTGTATGATGTGTAGCCAGATTAAAAGTGTCCTTTTGTGTGGATGGGCATTGGCTTCCTCCCAATTGTGCTAGCCCTTTGATTAGAACAGCGGCTGGGTCTCTCTCTCTCTCTCTCAGGGCACAAATGGGCAGGTATTGGATACCTTTGTGATCTAGGCATCCAGAGTGGCAGCATCTCATTCTGAGGAACAGTCAATGATGGGTAAGGCTTGCTCTTCTAGTAATGGGGATAGAAGGGAGGGGGGAGTAAGGAAGAATGTATTACTAGGGGATGGGGGGGGGGGGGTTGATTTACCCAGATTTATTTTATTAAATTTGTTTTGCCAAAAAGAAAAGGTGGTATATATGTATTTTTTCCCCTCTCTCACTTCCCATATTTCTTTCTGTTGCCATGCAGTCCCCTTTGCACCTTTCAGTTCTTCCACCAGCATGAGCCTAACACCACATAGTCAAGGCCATTGCAATACCAGGTAAGGGCCAACTTTGGGTAAGTAAGAAGATGTGGGAAAAAGAGTGCGTTATGCCCTGACGAGCGTGCTTTCTTGTCTATTACAGCACACTCAGACTCCCGCTCTAGGAGATCCATAGGCCCCCTGGATGTCTGGATTTTTCCAGGCCAGAAAGTGACTCCTCCAGTCCATGCAGACCCTAGTACAAAGGGCACAAATGTGCGCTTAAGAGAAAACCCACCGCTTCTCCTCCGAAGACTCAGCGCCCAAAAGGCAAATGTTGGTCATGTGGAGATGACCCTATATCAGGAAAGCTACTTTGCAGCAACTGCTTTAGGCAGCTCAGACCAGGACTACGGGAGTCAGCAGGTGTCAACCTTGCTCAAGAAAGTAGTCTGCGACTCCCTGGCAGAATTTTCTGGTCATCTCAGACAACCAGGGACAGAAGCGGATGAACAGTGTGGGCCCTGCGCCAGATCTAAACCAAGCCATTCAACCCTCTCTAACTAGACGGGTACAAGGCACTTCAGGGGTGACTTCAGCCCAGCTGATTAGGCAGGCTGATTCCCCAGATCCAGTATTACAGCCAATCTTCCAGGCAGAGGGAAAAGATATCACCTCCTCCTCGGCAGAGGATCCTGAAAGTTCAGGCTTTGATTTTGCGCTGATACCACGATTCATTAAGGCAATAAAAGCTGCACTGGAATGGGTGGATCCAGAACTTCCTCCAAAAGATGGAGAAAACCTATTATCACACACCATGCAATCTGATTTTAAATTGTGTGGCAATCGCTGCACTACACACATTAGGTGCCTTTATCCTTTCAGGGCACCCCAAATGCAATGCGATTCTGCTGCGATTGTCACATGGGAGAGCGCGCCTTTAAAAACATTGTGCAAAGCTTGTCGTCCCTAAATAGGAGCAGGGGCTTCTTTTTGCATGTGTAGGGCAGCCAAGTGAATGGGCCACCCCCATGCGAGTTGTAACATTGCGTGCACACCATGGATGTAGCAGTCACCAGACTGGCCAAGAATGTGACATTTTCAATGGAAGACTCTTCCTCCTTTTGTGATATCCTTGATAGACGTATTGACATGGACTTAAGAAAGTTTTACCTCATGGTAGGTGGTGCTTGTAAGTGTGCCATTGCTTTAACATAAGTAGCAAGTGCTATGCAACTGTGGGCACAGAACTTGGAGTATGCGAACCAGAAACCAGCTGCCAAAAGCAATAAATCATCGAGGCTGTTGATGAGATAAAACTTTTGGTGGACTTCACAGGTGTGGCAGCTATAGACATCATTCGATGGTCCTCCAGAGCCATGCTCAGCTCAGTCACAGCCAATAGAGTGTTGTGGCTAAAACCCTGGACTGCTGATCCATTCTCAAAGCAAAATTGCTGCAAACTGCCTTTTTTGGGAAGGCACTGTTTGGCCAAAAAACTGGAGACTACCATCTCCAGGGTTACAGGAAGAAAATCAGGTCTTCTGCCCAAGATCGAAGGTCCAGACACCAGATGGGGCAACCATCCAGAGAAGCGCCAAACAGGTACCAGGATTTCAGAGACTTTCGCCCATCCAAGGACTCCAGAAGGGGTTGGAGGTGTACACAGTCAACCTTCGTAAAATGGCAGAGAGCTAAGGCCCCTGTGGCTCCCTCAGATACCCAGAAGCCCTTTTAATGCCAGGCCCACCCAGGAGGCAGTTGGAGCCAGGCAGGTGAAAGTGACCCAGTTCTGGCAAGACCACTGCCAAAAACTTTTGGATTCAGTCCACAGTGGTGCAAGGCCATTATTGGTTGCTCAAAACGCCAGCCTCCAGAACGACCTCAAGTGGCTAAATCAATTTATCCAGATAGAGAAACTCAAGATGCAGTCTCTCAATACCATAATCCAGGTTATTCAACCAGGAGACCAGAGGATTTTTTTTCCCAATCCTTCAGTCATACCATATTTGCGTTTGGGGACAGGCATTACCAGAGACGGCTGGAGCCTACACAGAATATGGTCTACCTAGGGGCCCAATTCAATACTCAGGCAGCCACAATTTCTTTGCCACTTCAGAAACAATGGTTTTCTTCTTGACACTCTTCCATAAGGGCCAGATTTGTGGAGTGCACGACTAATAGTTATCCTGTGGACAGATTCTCCCAACTGAGCTGTGGATCTCTGCAGCTCATCCCAAGTTACCATGGGCCTCTTGGCTGCTTCTCTGATTAATGCTCTCCTTGCTTGGCCTGTCAGTTTAGGTGGATGGCCATGTATTGGTAGGCTTTCAGTTGTGCCATACTCTTTCCAATTTTGGATGATGAATTGAACAGTGCTCTGTGAGATGTTCAAAGCTTGGGATATTTTGTTTTATAACCCAACCCAGCTTTAAACTTCTCCAACTTTCCGGCATGTTCCCTGCCTTTTGTGATGCTGTTTGTTCACCAAGGTTCTCTAACAAACCTCTGAGGGTTTCCTAGAACAGTTCTATTTATACTGAGAATAATTTACACGCAGGGAACTCCATTTACTAATTAGGTCACTTTTGAAGGGGGGGGGGGGGGCAGGAGCTGAAACACATTACATGTTCCACCACAAATATGGGTTAAACACCCAATATGTTCCAAAGGTGAACTTATCCTTAAACCTGACCCCTTTGCACTTAATCCTTCACCCTGACACAGAACATTAATGTAAATTTTTCATCAAAATAATACAGTATCTACAATTGCTCACTTTTTTGCTGAAAATGTCAATTATACATTTTAAGTCGTCGATCAAGAAATAAACATGTAGATAAAGAAAGTCAGAAAATTCTATCTGCTCAACTGTTCTAGGTTATGGACTCAAAATATTGAAGTAAAAATATTAGCTTGACAGCCAAGCGACAAGCATTGCACAATGAGTAGTCAGCAATTGCAGACTCCAGGTTTCTCATGGAAAAGGTTTCCTTTAATTTTAATGCACTAATCTTTGACACTAGCAATAACCTACATGAACCCGAGCATAATCCCAAACACTAAATTAACCCCTGAAGGAGAATATTAATGTTCTTTAGCACCTAAAACAAAATTGAGCACTGCCAGTCCCCACCAAAACTACGGAGGAAATAAAGCCTAGATGGGACTAGATGCAATGCTCAAAATGGTCACACATCTTGAAAATACTGAATTGTGTTCTCATCTGGCAAAACCCCACCAAGAGGTTATTTTTCATGAAACAAAGCATGCAGACTTCACTCAATTGTCAATACCCTTACAACCAACCTTGACCTACAGGTAAGCCTAGATTGAGGCTTACCTGTAGGTCCAAGAAATATCTCCTAAACCTTACACGGTTTAGGAGATATTTGCCGAAAGACAAGCACCGCTGTCTACGGCACATGCACCGTAGACAGCAGCGCGCAGGCGCACTGAGCACGCCACTGTCAACGGCAAAATGCCGCGAGTGGCGGCTCCCGTGCGCATGTGCGGGAGTGACGTCATCGCGGCTTCGCTGAATGACAGCGGCGGAGCAGCGAGACCCACCAAGAAGATGGATGCTCCGGACTTTGCTGACACATAATGGACTACTATGCGATACATAGTAGTCCATTATGCTTTACCTTTGCAGGGAATCAAAGAGGAAGTAAACCCATCAGGGTTTACTTCCTCTTTAAGAATAAGGTCAATAATAGAAGCCTGCATATTTCTCTCATGAGAGGTTTTCCTTTAAAAGGGGACTTTTTTCATATTGTGCTTCAAGCATCTAGGAGTAGACCATTATAATTCTACCTGAGTAATTGAGGGGTATATGGAAAATATGAATCTGCACATTGTTCTGACATCAGACTCAGACATCCGATTCCGATGGTTCTGTAGGTTATTGCTCCTTGTGCTTCCTTGCTATCTAAGCAGAGCTGAAGTTTTAGTCTAGAATAAAAAAACAATTTCAGGGTCAAAAAAACAGATCGTTGTCTGAGGTAATAAGTGACTTATTGGAGACTTAACCTTGCAGATCACTTTGACAAATCTCAGTGCTGGAATGTTCTGCCTGCATAGTAACCAGCCAGAGATATTTATGCAATAAAACATACAGTACAGTGATGTGGAATGTTTTCATAGGCAATAACTTTGTTTAAAAAAAAAAAAAAATCACAGATAGATAAAGCTACATATATAACTGCTCTAGCAGAGAGAATGCATAATTACCTCAAAATCTTTAGGCTGGTTTTTCAGCTATGCATGCACATTTTAATAGGCATCAACGCATGCATGTATACTCAATAGGCAAGGAATAAGACGCCAAATAAAGGTTTAGCAGCTGCATATGCTGTCTACCATGGTGGAGTTAATTTTGCCATGGTCTGAAAGGGACAGGCCTGCAGGAGACTTATACCCCCCATACACACCATTAGATTTTCTGCAGATTTTTGTCTTCGGATTTACCAAAACCATATAATATGAAGTCAAACTTAACCACTTACGCCCCGGACTATTTGGCTGGCAAAAGACCAGAGCGTTTTTTAAGATTCGGCACTGCGTCGCTTTAACTGACAATTGCGTGGTCGTGCAACTTGGCTCACAAACAAAATTGAGTCTTTTTCCCCACAAATAGAGCTTTTTGGTGGTATTTGATCACATCTGCGGTTTTTATTTTTTGTGCTATAAACAAAAAAAAAAGCATAAATTTTGAAAAAAAAAAAAACGCATAATTTTTTACTTTTTGCTATAATAAACATCCCCAAAAAAACATAAATTTTTTTTTTCCTCTGTTTAGGCCAATACGTATTCTTCTACATATTTTTGGCAAAAAAAAATATAAAAAATTCACTAGGCAGAGCGTGGAAATGCTTGTTTACATCAGCATTTCCCAATTCTTCCTCTCCGTGAGATGATCGTGGGTATCCCCGCAGACATCAAGTCCGTGGGACCCGCGATCACACTCACGGAGGTCGCGGCACCTGCAAACCACTTCTTACAGGGCAACATACAGGGACGTTAATCTGCCTGTACATGCCCTTCTGCCAACCTATATTGGCGTAAGCCAGTCGGTAAGCCTTGTACACACAGTCGGATCATTGGACGAATTTTCGTCAGTTTTTTTGTTGGATGCTAGTCTCAAAACTGAAAGTGAAGAGGGTACTAACCATCATTAATTTGTGGATGTCAGAATTCAATGTCAGAAGTGATGTAAGGTGTTAAATTGTTTTTTTTTTGGCAGAAAACCATACTAATGAAAAGAAAATCAGATGTTGTGGTCACATCAGACAACATTTTTGAGCCTACACATCCAGTTTTTGTCTGCCAAAAATTCGTAATCAGCTGTCAAGAGCAGCATACCAACGATCAGAAAATCATCAGATCGTTCATCGGACGAAATTTAACTTCAGATTTTCTGACTGTGTGTATTCGCCAGTTTCAATTTGTATGTAATCAGGCAGGTCCTTGCACTACATGGTTTTTGTAAACCTGAAGACAAAAATCTGCAGAAAATCTAATAGTGTGTATGGGGCCTTAAGCACAATTCCAATTAAAGCATCCTAAAAGACATGTTAAGCCAGATTGTTTTCTTTTAGTTTAGAATAGAATTCGGGAGTTAGAATCGCTGCCGAGTTTTTCCAGATAACAGTGAGGGTGTCAGAAAAATTATAGTTTTAAGTATAGTAGTGTAAGAATAAAACCCTTGTCAAGTTTGCATCTCTTGTAATTTTTTCCTCACTGCCAGGTGAAACAGTTTTCAGTGGGAGGCAAGAATGACTGACTGACTGCCTGACTATCTCTAACAGAGACTTGGATAGCAGAAAAAACCTGACAGGAGTTCTAATTCTCACTGCTGTACCCAAAACTAGTAAGCATTTTTTGGCCTGACATATACAGAACCTTTGGCTTCCCTGGCAGCCCCTGAAAACAAGGCCGTGGCTATACTCAGCTGATTTTCTACGTTGTCCCCTGCAGACTCTGATTCAACTCTTGGCTACCACTTTTCTTCCTGGTTTAATGACAACCAGCATCAATCAACCCACTTTCTGTGAGTCCAGGGTGTGAAAGTTTGGACCTTTGGACTAAGCCCCAATTCTCATATATGCAAATTGGATGAGTTGAACCTAATTCGATTCGCATTACACGTGAACCAAAATCGTCTCTCTGGAGCCAATTCACATGTGGGTTGGTTCTCACAAAGCATTTGGCGGAAGGAGATGGCTAAGGTGCGCTATTGCTCGCAGAAGAGCCGTCCACCTTGAGAAGTGATGAAAACGATGAGAAACAAATACATCTCTGGGCTGTACATTGGCAAATAGGACAAATACTTGAGACTTTACTTCAAGGTCTCTTTTGGGATATATGAGATCAAAGTCATTAATCAGGGTTGATGGTATACCATCTACCTGTGTTAGGAATGTTGGTCCTGTGAGCCACGACAAATGCTGTAGATGTGCTGCAGGCACTGAGCTGCAGGGTTTTGGTCTGTGGGCATGTAGTGCCATTGTTTGATTGGGTAGACTTCCTGACCCTTTCCACCTGATTAGCCACATATACATAGAATCTTCTCTTAGTATTGCATGTTTAACCTAACACCACTTTACTGTCAGTGTAGAACCTGATAGCATCTAATTTACAGTCTATTTAATTTTCAAGTTTTGCCAACGCTACTGCCAATACTGCGCCACATAACTCAAGTCTGGGTATGGTATGGTTGGGTTGTGGTACCAGTTTAGCTTTGCCTAGGATGAACCTGGTATGGTGTTTACCACTTGCATCTTTAGTTCTTAAGTAGGCCACCGCTGCTAGTGCCTCGGTTGAGGCATCCAAGAAGTTCTTTGCTGTGTACAGCAGTAAGAGATGTCGGCAAGTAGGGATGTGGGATATCAAGTTGTTCAAGGAACTTCAAAGAATCCTTCCACTTTTCCCATTCTTTTTGTGTTTCTGGAGGCAATGGTGCCACCCAACTACTCGATTTGCCTTTGCAGAGCTCCTTGTCCATCAACCTCAGGGATTCTCTATCTTCTATCGAAGGTGCTTGTTTGTTATTGTCCCTTGTAGTCTGGAATGCTGTACACCCTAGGTTATCGGCACATTTCTCTAAACCAGGAATCTCTTGTTGTGCTCGGATGGCATGCCTATGTCTCCCTTTGATCCCGAGCATCTCCTAAACATGAAAGTGGTTTGGACAGGGCTTAAAGATAGATGCACGACTGTTTTCCAGTAAGTTTGTACGTAGGGCTTCTACATTGTCAGGCCTGCGTGTCTTGTCTACGCATGCTTCGCCTACTATCACCCATTCTAGATCAAGCCTCTGGGCGCATGGGTCATCATGTTACCCATACCATTGTTCATGGATTTTATGAGCTCTCATAAATGTTCCTACCGAGTAGCAGCAATATTTGGGCGCTTTCATCTAGTAATGGGATGCGATCAGCTATTGCCTTAAGATGAGGGTGGTGGCGTGCCACGTCTGGTGTCGGGATTTGACTCCTATCCTCCACCATGTGATTACACTCGATAAGTGTGGGGAGTGGTATCTTTACCTTACCGTCCACGAAACAGATAATGTCGCCGCTTACTCTCTTCCCTGTTGTCTCCATTTGTCCTGCACACGTTCGGAGTGTGTAAGGGGAGGCGTTAGCTTGTATGTTGAATAGGTTAAAGAATTCTGATCCAAACAATGATCGATTGCTCTGACTGTCGATGATAGCATACATCCTTACAGCTCTTTCTGGTTGTCCCTCTGGGTGCACTTCCACAAGGCACATCTTCAAACAAGATCTATCTTTGCCTCCATCTCCACAAATCTCAGTACATTTAGATGTTACCAATGGGGGGGGGGTGTCTTAACCAATTCTTCCTCCATGTCCTACCTTATTATAGGGTTAGGGGTCTTGAATGATTTAGGCTCAAATGTCTCTGGGTGTAGAGCGGTCACATGCCTATCACTGTTACACACAGTGCATTTTATGGCTTCTTTACATTCCTTGGACAAGTGTCCTGTAGAAGCACAGCATTTAAAGCAAGCTCCCAACTCTTGTAGTAAGTTTATGCATTCCTCTATGGATTTCATCCTGAACCCGATGCACGTTAAGCGGATGTGTTTTTTTATGTATGGGGCAGTCTTTGTTTATGTCTCTCTGCTTCTGGACTTCAGCGGCCGACTGGTCAGGGCTTGTGTGGGTTGTGGGGGACACGTCCGTCCTACGAACTGAGAGGGATGTTCTAGCACTGCCTTGTCTTGCCGTTGGTCTTTCATCCTTCAGGCTACTTATACTGAGTGTGGTCTGTGCACCCACAATAAAGCTGGGATCATTCTTTGTGCGGGCTGCTTCACGAATGAAGCTCAAGAAGAAAAGAGAAAGGGGGGTAGGTGACCTGCTTCTCCCTTTTGTATTTGGAGCCTTGTGAAATCCATCTTTCTTGGAGGTTGTAGGGTAGCTTCTCCAAGATTGGTCTCAGTCCGCGAGCGGATTCCAGGACGTTGAGGCCTGTTAGGGATTAATCTGTTCTTGCAGACTGCAGCTCCTGCAGCAAATCCCCGAGTTCTCGTAACTTCGTATAGTCTTTGGCAGTAATTCTGGAAAAATTGTCGACGCTCTTGAAGGATGCATCTTCGACCCTCAGGGCTACCATAGCACTCCTCTAGCCTTCCCCATACTTAGTCCAGACCTACTTGGGGGTGGTTCGTGTTGGCTGCCCTGAGCCTCTTAGCATGTTCCACGGATTCTTTCCCCAGCCATTTGGTCAGCAGGCTGAGTTCCACCCTGGCAGAGAAGCCCAGACTCTTAATAGCGTCCTTGAATGTGAACTTCCATATCCTGTAATTCTCGGGATGGTCATTGAAGTCGGAGAGTTCCATTTGCACCATGTCACGCCAGATCATATACTTCCCCATGTCGGTCAGGCCTGATACACTGGTGTGCTGATCTTGTTCTGCCGTGGTTCTCTGGAAGGGTCTTGTGATTGCCTCTACTTTGATGCAAGTGTTTGATGATTGCTGGCCAGTGTGTATAGCTGTATCTCTCTGCGTTAGCGCAGCCACATGGCGAGCCTGTGTTGGTGCATCCATGAGCATACTGGCCTGTGAATTATTTATTTGACTGCTGATATCCCAGGCACTTAGTACCCTTGGAGGAACAGCTTCTCTTGGTCTAGAAAGTCTTTGGTGTCAGATATGTCGCCCTCACTGCACTGAGATAGTGTTGACATGGAGAAGGCTCCTCACGTAATTTGCCCTACGACTGCCTGGACCCTCTGGCAGTGCCAGGTCATGCTTTTGCTCCCCGCAGTCCAGTTGCACAGCTACTTCCAAGATTCAGCCTGGGCTATGGCAGCTGCTGCACCCTCTTCCTTACTTAGGGCTTCTAAGGTTGCATCCAATTCAGCCTTTTTACGTGCAGTGGCAGCGGCTATTTTGGGACGGCTGTCTGCTCCTCCTTATCTATCCTTACTCTCTCAGCCACTGCCTCTTTCTGGATATATTTGGCCCTAGCACGCGCAGCCTCCGCGATGGCTCGAGCCTTGATAGCACTTGCGCTTGCACTGGATGCATTTGACTGCACTGATTTGCCTGACCTTGAGGAGTGTCTGGATGTGCTAGAGCGAAGCGACACCATCTCCAGCAGAAGCTCCTTTCTTTTTTTGCGTTTTTGTGATGGCAGTCTCCACAATGCCTTCTCGCTACAAATTGATTGCTTTTTGCAGGTCAGCTTCTTGCAGGCTGTTTGTGTTCGTTCTAGTCAGATAGGTGAAGTAAGTCTGTGACAGTGCTACGCAACGTCCATGGCATGACTTAATCTGAGTTATGGCTTGCATAATCTGTCCTTCTTGACTGCTAACACCTGTGGCATTACATATTTCAAATACTGTGTCTTTCCAAACCCTTTCTAACTTGGTGCGGTGCACGTCAATGTTAGCTTCATCATTTTCGCGGGCCTTTTGTGTATGAGTGATTGTTCGTTTAGGCACTACGCCTTCTTGTATTGTTCGCAGTTGTGTAATAGTTTCAGTGTCCAAGTTATCACTGTTCTGTGTGGCGTCTAGTGAGGGTCTGTGTTCTGCCATGCTGCTGGTGTGTAAGCCTTTAGCCAGCGTGTGTGGCGTGCAGTCTGTTACCTAGTCAGCGATGGGCGAGTCTTAGATGTTGCCGTTCAGTGTCCTGCAACGGTCAGCGTAGAGGTAGCTGAACTCACAGGTATCCTGGTGCTTGACACTTATCCTGGCAGCTGAATGGTGGCGTGCGCAGGCATAGGCAAGATGGCTGCTCCTCACTGTAACACTATGCAGAGAGAGGATTCTGGAAAGACAGAATTGTTGTAAAGTTGCTTGCAGTCCCTTTGTCGGAGAGCTCTGTCACTGTTGCTTGTTCCTAGCATAAGGACTGTGTGAAGCTGGAGCTTTCTGTGCTGTTTTTCAAAGCACATCAATCTGTTTTTTACTACTCTGCAACACTAGTGTCATATGCGAGCATATGAATAAGGCCAGATAGCTTAACTCGCCTTCCTATCCAAGCACAACAAAGTCCTTTAACTTTCTTAACTTTATTTGTGAAATAACAGCAGAGAGTTTGTAGATGAGTTTGTAGATGTTGAGCTTCTCTATGTGGAGTGCTTATCCAGGGAAGAATAAGAATGCTTATTGCAAGGTTTGCCAGCTTGTACTTACAAAGCCTCCATGAGTGAAAAAGAACAGAGGACTGGCTAAACAGGAAAAGGAACAGGGACAAACCAACTCATGAATTTAGACAGGGAGAGTGGGCTAATCCATTCTCTCTACCAGAGAATTGAAAGTTTACTATGGCAACCAGACTCTAGTAGATCATAAAAGTAAACACTGCAAAAAAAGAGAGAAAGGCAAAGAAACTAGGCACTCTTGTTCCATGAGAGTGCATTTAAAAAAAAAAGTCTTGTATGATATTCAGTCCAGTTTAGGTGCGATTTCAAGTGTCATACACTTTAGAAATTCACATATGATTTGCACCTGAACCAGTGAATGAAACTGCACTGAACTGCTGCAGAGAATATCTGTCTCCTAGCAAACCACTCTCTGACAAGAGTAGTGACATTGTTGTCGCTATGCCTGTAACGCTATTGGTGGATGAGCTGTAGGAAACTCTTGGTAAATTAGCAGATTATCCATTGTCTCCATAAATAAGCCAGTTGAATTCCTGGTTATGCCTATTAGGGAGATACAACTCTCACTTTCTGTCCTGGTGGACATTTTTAAGTGAAAATGTTTACCTTTGGCTCAGGGAAAAAGATTCAAAGGGGAAATCTCCCAATGGGGACACCTGTTTTGATGCAACAAGTGTACCTCTCATTTAATGCTCAGTTGTCGCTGGAAGTGAGGTGGAATCTACCCAGAGAGGATAAAGCCAGCAGTAAAAACAGATAGATTTAACTCCCTGTTTAAAAGTTTGCATGAAATAAGCAGCAAAAGCTGGATAGAGCTAACATTTCCTCCGGTTATTCAAAACATAAGAGTAACTATGTTGATGATGCTGGGCTAAGGTGTCCGTTTATAAAGCAGTGATCCCAAGGAACAGTTTATGAAACAGACATAAAATCGGGGGAGAAGAGTTTGAACATGTTCACCCGCCAATGATCTCCATACATGGAGAGTTCTCATTGACTGACACAGTAACCATGTCCCCTATATATATATATATATATATATATATATATATATATATAAATAAAAATGTAGGGGGGGAATCTTTATTTTACTAACATTAACCACGCTGTCTGTCAGTGTATTGAGCAGTGATAATTTATCACTGCTTAATAAACTGATATCTTGGTGTTTTTCTGTGAATTTCTGGTACTGTAATCTCGTACAGTCTCACAAGATTCCAGTATCAAGGGCCGTTCTCCAGTGTAGGAAGCATTTGTAGATCACTTCACTCCTCAGAGGATGAAGCGATCTACTCCACTACATAAACAGGCACACAGAGAGATTTCCTCTGAGAATGCCTGCTAATGAAGCAGTGAATAGATTTCACTGCTTCATAAATGGACACCTTAATTCCAGGCTCATGATGCTGGGAATCTGAAGACTGAAAACATCCAGTAGAGGACAGCATTGGAAAAAAGGCGAGCACTGCAGATGAGAGCTGCTTTTCTGATTTAAACACCTGGGGGGGGATTATTTAAAAGTCTAAAAGCCCATAGTTGGGCTTTAAATTTAATAAATTTACGTTCTATGTAGGATAGAACGTAAAAATATAAAATAGCTTGATACTGTGGGCAGGTGATTGCTTCTTACAGACACTTAAATGCATATTTGCAGTAGGATGAGCAAGCCAAAAACTTTCAGATGGATCAGACACATGCTTGCTGGTTTTAATATGTGGTACACAGCTAGTGTAAATGTGCTTGGCTTGCCGAGCTATAACAAATCAATGATCCTTGTGACCTGCTCAGCTCCCAAAGAAAATTACTCCACTGTTCTTGGTTCCGTTAACAGCATGTGCCAGTAGCATAACTAGAACCTTCAGGTCCCCGATGCAAGAAATCATGAAGGACCCCCCTGGCAGGACCCTGTCCTCCGAGCTCGGTGGCGGAACAGGGCCCCGTGGCTGCATATAAAGGAACTGATCTCTCCATTTCCCCCTGCTTCTCCTCCTCTCCCTCCCACAGGCATTCAGGGGCCGCAGGAGGAAAATGGAGAGATCGGTTTCCTCTATACAAGTGTTTCTCAATCTTTTTTCAGTCAGGGCACCCTTGAAGTATACCCCTAGGTGAATGGGGCTGCACTGCAATCACTCTGCAACTGTGTGCATTGCATGCAGTTGTAGCAAAGTGATGATGCAGTTAAGGGGTTAAAACAGGCCGTCAGTAGGCAACATATTGCCTCTTTACCGGCTGTCAAATGCCTCTGAAAAGCAATCTGAGCATGGATTGCTTTTCAAAGGAACAGATTTATTTACTGGTACTTTGAACAAGCAAGAAAAAAAATCAGTTCTGATTGTACACATATAGGGGGTCAGGATTAAATGTGCATATATACATCTAAAACACACACACATAAATATACATACACATATAAACACATGCAAACACACACATACATGCACACATATACATACAGATATAGCCTTTTAAAAATCCTCAGTGCTTTACTTTACCGCTTCCTGCTGGACTGTAGGGGGAGACAAAGAGCACAGCACACACTGTGCTTTCACTTTAGGTCTATCAGTATGACTAGCTCCCTGCACAGTGCCGATTACAGTTCAGCCGAGGATCGCTCAGTCTCAACTGCCCCTGCCGCTCCTCCTATCGAGGTATACAGGGGGCCTCAAGGGCCCCAGTCACCATGGCGACCCCTATACTTCCGCCACTGGCATGTGCAGTTTACTTATACGAAGGCATGGGAAGTACAAGAGCATGATTTGCTTCTTTTTTTTTTTTTTTTATCTTTTTCCTGAATAGCATAGACAGCAATGGCTAATTTTGTTTAGGAAATAAGTTAAATGAAAGTAAGCCTGTGGTGATAACAATTATGTATTTTCCTCTTACATTGCATTATAATGGCCCCAGGTTTTGAATTGAAAACAGGGTTATTACCTGTTAACACTTTTTCGAGAGAGAGAGAGAGCGAGCGAGAGAGAGAGCGAGCGAGCGAGCGAGCACTCCTCCAACCTAGCACAGGAAACACATGTTTCACATTATAAAAGACCACCCATAGGCCATGGCCCCTCAGTATTAACAAAATAACCAAAGGCACAGATAAAATAATAAACACTTCCATTGGTGCAACCAACCTAGCTTTACATAATTGTTCCCATGAAACTGGGAGGGGGGGGGGGGGGACTGATGACGTTCTGGAAGATTCCTGGAAAAGAGTGTTAACAGGTAATAACCCATTTTTTTCCCAGTCATCTTCCAGGATGGCTTACAGAGAGGACAAACTTGAACTACCTGATCAGGGCGGAACCACAGCCTGCAGCACCTTTCTGCTGAAGGACTGGTCTTGATTTGCAAGCACATCCAGCCTATAGTGCTTTACAAATGTATGAAAGCTGGACCAGGTTGCCACTTTGCATATCTAGAGGGGTGAAGCTCCGGCCCTTTCAGCCCAAGATATAGATATTGCTCTTGTGGAATGAGCATTGACTCCTGTTGGTGGCGGTAGAGATGCTGTCTTATATGTTTCTATGATTGCCGACTTTATCCACCTACTGATAGTATTTTTGATGCCCTTTTACCTTTGTTGGGACCGGCGAACTAAACAGACTCGTGGATGATCTCCACTTTTTGTTGCACTCGATAAATGCGATCACGTATCTTCTCACAACTATTTTATTAAACTTATTTTTAGAGTCTCCACAAAAAGATGGGATGACTATTTCTTCCAATCCATGGAAGTTGGAAGCTACTTTGGGCAGGAAAGCAGGGTCAAGAGAAAGGATAATCTTGTACTGAGATATTATGCAAAATTGTTCTGCCATCGAGGGGGCCTGAATTTCTCTGAACCGCCTAGCAGAGATCAATGCCACCAACAGGACAGTTTTTAACTGCTTGCTGACCAGCCGCCGTCATATTGCGGCAGGTTGGTATTTCTGCTCAAACCACCATAGGTGTGCATCGACCGCTTTAAGAGCTAAAGGGGGTGCGCGCGCCCGGGATGCCAATACGCGTGGCCTCGATGTCCGCCTGTGACCCGTGATTGCTCTTCAGAGAGCCAGAATGATGATCTGTCAATGTAAACAGACAAATACTCATTCTGTCAGGGAAGTAGAGAGAGATCTGCTGTTCCTAGTGATCAGGAACAGTGATCTCTCTACTCCCTGTCAGTCCACTCCCTTCCAGTTAGAAACACCCCCCTAGGGAACATTTAACCCCTTGATCGCTCTCTAGTTTTAACCCCTCCCCTACCAGTGACATTTATACAGTAATCAGTCATTTAATAGCACTGATCACTGTATAAATATAAGTGGTCCCAAAAAAGTGTAAAATGTCTGATCTGTCCCATAAAAAAAAAAGGGGGGGGGGGGGGAGTACTTTTACTAGAAAAAAAGACACAAATTATAAATAATAAAATTGGCATAAATACATCCCCTATTTTGTAGACGCTATAACTGTTTTGCAAACCAATATATGTTTATTGCGATTTTTTTTTTTACCACAAATATGTAGAATACATATTGGCCTAAATTGATGAAGACTTTTTTGGGGGGGGGGGGGATATTTATTTTAGCAAAAAGTTAAAAATATTGGTATCTTTTTCAAAATTTTCAGTCTTTTTTTGTTTATAGCGGGGAAAAAAAAAAACGAAAAAAAAAAAAACGAAAAAAAAAAAAAACGCAGAGGTGATCAAATGTGGGAAAAAAGGACATCAAGTTTGTTTGTACAACGTCGTATGACTGCGCAATTGTGAGTTAAAGCGACAGTGCCGTATCGCAAAAAATGGCCTTGTCATTAAGGGCTAAATCATTCGGGGCTGAAATGATTAAGGTCAAAAGTTTTATGGAGCAGTCTTCCAGTGGCTCAAATGGCTCCCTGCAAAGACTCTGTAGTACCGTGGATAGCTAGCGAGACCTTTTTTCGACTTATGGCTGAAAGAAACCTTTTGATTAGGTGTTCTTCTACTAGCCTATGATTCAGGAAGCTCAATAGGACTGATACCTGTACCTTGGGGTACTGACTGCAAGGTTTAGGTCTGCACCAGCTTGGAGGAATTCTAGAACCACCTGGATCATAGGGCCCGATATTTTGTTGTTGATTGTATGCCAAACACCAAACTTTTTCCAGATCTTGCTGTATAGAGTATTGGTGGCGGCTTTCCTGCTGCGAAGGATAGTATCTATTACTCTTCCTGACAGCCCCTTCCACTCTAAAAGCTCCCTTTCAGTAGCCAGGACGTCAGAGAGAGACTGTTCACCTGCAGATGATTCACTGTTCCCCGATGAATGAGGTCTGGCACGAAGGGGAGTTTCCAAGGATTTGTAGAGCAGAGTTTTAACAGTCCTGGGAACCAAGACCTCCAAGGCCAAAATGGGGCAATTAGAATGACGCTCTTATTTTCCGTAATATTTTTGGTATGAGCACAGAGGAAGCGCATACGTTAGGTCTGTTCCCCAAGGTTGCTATAGGGCAGCTAGGACGATACTGAGCTAATCCCTTTGAAGGGAGAAGAACCGGTCCACTTTCCTGTTTACACTGGTTGCAATCTAGATGGACTTGTGTGTCTTTTTTCAACCTCACTATGTAACTATGTAATCTGGGGCATCCCCAGTTTCGCCACGATTAGTTCGAACAGGATTTAAACACCATTCCATCTGTGACAGAGTTTCCCTGCCTAAGGCGTCTGCCAGTGAGTTTAGTTATCCTTTCAGGTGCATAGAAAATAGGGATAGAATATTTACTTCTGCCCACCCCAGAATCTCTTCTTCTATACTCATCAGGCCCACCACTCTGGTACCCCATCTGTTGATATAGCTCACAGTAGTTATACTGTTCAAGAAGACTTGCACATATTTTCCTACCAGGGTAAGGCCGAATGCCACTAAGGCCTTCTGTACGGCTTTTAGCTCTTTCGTATTAGAAGAAAGGCAGGCTAATTGATTGTTCCAGACCCCTTGTACCATCTGGTCGCTCGTGTGGGCCCCCCATCCTCGGCCACTCGCACCCATGGGGACTGTCACGGGAAGGTGTTGTGACCAAAGACGACCAGCTGAGAAACTTTCTGCATTTAGCCCCCCTGATTGACAGTTTCATTTCCTGTGGAATCTTCGCCCAGCTTGGGAGAGACTCCTTCTTCCTATCTCAGATCGAGAGCATAAAAGACTGCAGAGCTCTCATGTGAAATCGGGTCCACTGGGATGGACACCGTCATCAATCCGAGAATACTCATCATGTTTTGTATTGAGGTCTCTGCACTTGCTCTCTTTAATTATCGTCATGATTGTTCCTTCCATCAGAAAGATTTTGGATACAGTCAAATTTATTGTGTACCCCAGTAATGTTATCTTTTGAGTAGGGACTAGCTGTGACTTTTCCCAATTCACCAGCCAGCTCAGTTGCTGAAGGTGTACGATGGCCCTGTTCATGTTCTGTTCCACTTCTTTCACGAAATATGCAAATATGAGCAGGTCATCTAAGGGATTATTTGAATCCCCTTTGCCCTCCGCCACCTTCTCTTCTCCTCTTGTCTTCCTTGAGATGTTGACTCAACGCTGTCTCTGGCCGCAATGATATACACATCATAATGGGCAGGGACATCACCCAGTGACCCCGCCCATTTTCCCTATATAAGTCGCCGTGCCACAAGTCCCTGTCATTGCGGGCAGAGACAGCGTCGAGTCAACATCTCAAGGAAGAAGAGAAGAGAAGGCGGCGACAGCAACAGAAGACTGGGCCACTGCTAGTAAAAGAGCCGGAAGAAGGAGCGGAGGCCCGGCAAGAAGAATCGAAGAGGGGGACAAGACCCCCGAAGTCGAAAGAGGACCCCTGGGCGGCGACGAAGAAATCCGGGCTCCACTAGTAAAAGAGCAGAAGATAGTGGAGGAGTCTGTCGCGAAGACCCCCCCCCCCAAGATGGAAGAAGACCCCCGGAGCTGTGCAATAAATGATTTTAAACCCTTGTGTGGTGTGGTTTTTTTTTTGTGAATGGGTAGGGGTACATTGTACACCATACTCATTCACATAGGGTGGGGGGCTGGTATCTGGGGGCCCCCTTATTAAAGGGGGCTCCCAGATTCTGATAAGCCTCCCGCCCGCAGACCCCCACAACCAATGGCCAGGGTTGTCGGGAAGAGGCCCTTGTCCTCATCAACATGGGGACAAGGTGCTTTAGGGTGGGGGGCCACAGGGCCCCCCCCAAAGCACCCCCCCCATGTTGAGGGCACGCAGCCTGGTACGGCTCAGGAGGGGGGGGGGGGGGCGCTCGCTCGTACCCATCCCCTTTCCTGACCGGCCGGGCTGTGTGCTCGGATAAGGGTATGATATGGACCTGGGGGGACCCCATGCCCTTTTTTCGGCGTAGGGCTTCCCGTTTAAGGCCATACCAGGTGACGGGGCCAGCGACGTGTCAATCTCATTACCAAAGGCGGCGACATTGGCTTCCTTCGCTATTCCCGGCTACCTGGAGCCACGTCCAAAATGAGCGGACTTTCCTCCGTGTGTGGGCAAGTCCGTTCATTTCAAAAGTCAGGCGGACTCCCGCCATAGTCCGCCGGAAAAGTCCGGTCGTGTGTGGGCAGGTCCGTCGTTCGGAAAGTCCGGCGGACCTCAGCTGCAAAGTCCGGCGGGTATTCCACCAGACTAGGTCCACCGTACTTAGTCCGCCGGATAGTCTGATTGTATGTACGCGGCATAAGGCAAGAGCAATCAGCACTGTGTATTGATAGTATGTACCACCCCTTGAGCTGATTTTCTTTTTCAAATATTTGAACAAACTTAGGCTTTACAGTCAATTATTATAAAATTACGAATGCTAAGCGTTCATTTTAATGAGACAAGAATAGCCTGTGCTGAATAGTAAAATGTTGTGAACCTACATACATGGAACGGTTTTGAAAAACTCATTGTTGCCCAGGTTAACAGATTTACAAGCACTGAGAATTTTCCACAAAGTCAAAATATATAATGCACCTTGATGTGACCAACTCCTAATATCCATTAAAGCGGTTCTGCACTCATAATAATACATTTGCCCATTCTGTTGCCTCTAGACATTTGATAATGCCACATTTTTTTTTTTTATGAATCTACCTTTTGTAATTCGTAGTTTTTTTATTTTCCTCCCCTGCGGCGATGGGCGGTCTCTTGCGGGGATCAGCATCATTTCCTGCTGAAGCCCGCACTGTCTCCTGGGATCTCGTCCAAGTAATCCCAGGAGACATTGCGGCTAATGCACCCGGAATCTCGCGAGATTTCGGCTAATACACCCGAAATCTCGCGTGATTTCGGCTATTATTTATAGCAACATTGTAAAGAGCAGTACTAACAATCTGAAAAGTACAGTAACCCATAGCAACTAGATTTCAGTTTCTGTAGTCAGGTCACTAAAAGACGAATTCTACTTGGCGGTTATGTGCTACGCACTTTGCACATTTCTTCTTGCCTCATTAAGTAAGCCTAAATGTGCATTTCAGATTGATGGAATTTTCCAGGCTCAGCTGCACGACTCGATTATCAAAATGTATAACAGAATGTTAGCTAAATAACAGAAGTAGACTCAAAGGAAAACCAGCATATAAATTGCACACACACACACCAAAAGCACATACAGTATATCAGATACATATATATACACACACACACACACACACACACACACACACAATAGTAAGGTCATATGTTACAAACCTTTAAATACTCAGCACAGGCATAGCAGGTACATAGAAGAGCAAACTCAATGTTTTGCTTAAGCCATGGCAGCAAAATAATCTAAATGTTATTTACATATATTGTTCTGTTATAAATTGTGCAGGCCTTTACATCCCCAATAGGGCTAGTTCTTAATCTTAAAGTGGTATTAAACCCAAAACCAAAAATTGTATATTTTGCAGCTTAAGAATCATTAGGCTTTACTTCCTCACTGGTGATTTGGCCAGTAACACCTCCTGTATTAGGCCCCTTTCACACGGGACGGATCAGTAATGATCCGCCCCGTGATGATCCGCTTGCTCAGCGGGGATCGCTCCGTTGTCTCCGCTGAGCCGGCGGATAACAGGGCGGTCTTCTTCTTCTACTTTCCTCAAAGGGGTAGCGCACTGCCAAGTTTTTGGGGACCGAAAAGGTCCGTTGCGGGTGACCCCATTCCCTGTAGATGAATTTGTCAAAATAAGTCAAATACGGGAACACCTTAGGTGAACGTGCTGGTTTGTGGGACCCAAAAGGGACCGGTACATCAGCAGAGGAATCCACTGGCTCCTGAATCTTCAGAGTATCACGCACAGCTGTGATAAGTGCTCCAACAAGCACCTTGTTGCGCCCGGACCCGGACGGGGAATCATCCTCACTGTCCGAACGGTCCTTGTCAGCCACGTCTGGTAGGTCTGTAGAGTCTGCATCAGAGCTTTCCCCAGAGGACGGGGGGGGGGGGGGGCAGGGGCCTCTTACGTGCACCTTTTCTGCCACCTCTATCTTAGCAACATAGGAGTCCAGGAATGCCATCAGGGTGTCCATGCGCACCGCACTAACCACAGGTGACCTGGTTGCTATAGCCTGGATTTCGGGGGAAGAAACACCAGTTTCTGAAGCCATGCTGACCCTATCCTGTCTGCCACCTGCAAGGGGACTTAGGACAGTGAAGGTCCCACCCCTCTGCCGTGTGGGGGGTGTTTAGCGCTAGACCCATCACCCTGGGGCGTTCTGTGAATGCCAACAGTGCCTGTAGTCCCTAGGAGGTTCCCAGATGCAGAGTGGAGAAAAAACTGTGTCAGCAGCAGCAGCTCTAACAGCAGTGCAACGGTCTGCAGAACAGCTTAGGCGTTCCACACAGAGCCATCCAGTGTCCCTCACACACAGGGAATACAGGAAGTGACAAGAGAAAGCACATTGCAAGCTGTCACAAGAGGCCAGCGGTGAAGAAAGAAAGAAGTGGCTTTCACAGAATGGCTGCCAATGTAATCCATAGGAATCCCAGGGAAAATGGCTGCTGAAGCTCCCAGGGGAATCTATAGCTTTCCCAAATCCAAGATGGCCGCCGGAACGGCGCCATGAGGTGAAAAGTGCAACAAAAAAAAAACGAACTGCCTGCTGACACACATACATCATCCCCAAAACTGCCTTTTTTGGACCCCCAGACCTGGATCAGGACTGAACAGCAACCACACAGAGCCCCACAGGTGAGAAACAGCGACACACACACACACACCGCCTGCAGCGCATGCAGACACCCCCTCAGAGGGGGGGAGGAGGGGTGATAGGGACTTGGAAGAGAAGATAAGGAGGTGAGGAGGCCCTCGAATCGACCCCCCAGTGAATGCCCATCTGCTCCCTCCACCGAAGCAGGGAGAGCCGTACTTGCCAGTTCTGAAGAGCTGGGAGACATTCCGTTGTAGCCAACTCTTGCGCAGTTACAGGGAAGTTTACTGGCCCGGTATACTGTGATACAGACATCAGTAGCCGGTCATATGTATACCCTGGGGCATTGAAGCTCACTGACCACCTCTGGAGCATGAGGTACGTCGTGGCCTGCTGAGCCATAGCTGCGGCCTACTCACGCTCGATGGCCGGACTGGGGAGACTACAAGGATTTCATTAAGCAACCTGTCACCCAGCCGGCAGTTGATAGAAGATCTCAGGATCTCTCATCTTGCGCAAAAAGCAGCAAACCTGCAGCAAAAACATGGACCCAGAGGGCCGCAGGGTTTCCTATGTCATTCTCCTTGCTAGGCAAAATAAAAACTGAAGCTTTTAGGAGCAGTGGGAAGGGTTGATAGCACGGGGCCTGCCCCCCTGGGGCGGGATTTAAGTTCTGTGTATTGTGTAACAATTTTGCCTAGTTTCTCCTAATGGCAGGCTATACAACCCAGTCACCACAGCGCATGGTGACTGGCACAGGGCAGGCCGCGGATATAGACCCATACATACATGCTTTTGCACTAACACTCTTTGATATTTTCTTACTTTGGATATTACTCTTTGTGAAGTCATATTGGGTTCACTACTAGATTTAAATTATCTACTTACACATACAGTTTAATCATATGCCTATATACACACTTAGTATAATATTTTTGTTTCTAGATACCCCGGCTTCATGGATTACACCTTATCACTTTTCGCCATAGGAAGTTTTTCCGTTTACATTTCGCCCACTTTTTGTCTACCTGATGTTGCATCTTTATATTATGCTGCCTCAGCTCCCACAGTGGGGTCTATATCTGCGGCCTGCCCGGTGTCGGTCACCATGCGCTGCGGTTGCTGCTTGGGTTGGCGAGTGTGGTTGGTGAGCCGTTTACAGATATCTTGTACGTTTCTATTCTAAACAATGATATATTATATTATATCTCTATTATATATACTTTATAGGAATCACTGATGCATCTGCTCCTGATGAGTGGAAAAATCCACGAAACACGTTGAGCTACACTTGATGCCACAGTTATATTCTATACGGATTGATCTTTATCCAGCATTTTTAATAATTTACGATAATATATTTTTTAATAGACATATACACACCATGTGGGCACATGTGCCGGCCTTGGGTAGGTAGCCGTGGCATTTGTGTGCCATGGTATCTACTTATATATATTTTTTATTACCCTGATCATGTGTTATCATGTTTGTACTAATTCATTCATCATGTTTATGCTTTTTATATGTGCTTTGTACTATATATCAAATTAATAAATATTCTTTATGTTTTTAGATTTATGTCATCAACTAAATATTATGTACTTACAACTTACCTCCACTATCCAATTGCTTCATTCAAAGTCCCAAATTACACTCTAGTTTGTATACATTACAGGGATGGAAGCACCTTGAGGTGCTTCATTTAAAGTCCCAATTCTCCCCCTCTTTCTTGCATGTTCTATTTCTAGGTTCGTCTGATTTTTATTTAGAAAAACAATTGGACTAGCCTACACACGATCGGATTGTCTGACAGACAAATCCATTCGGACCTAGTCTGCCGGAAAATCCAGTCGTGTGTACGCGGCATCACACTCTCAGGAAAAGTTTGGCTAGCAGGTGCCGCAAGACAGTGTGGCTCTCTCTTCTTTCAGATGGAGTTTCACCACACAGTCCTCTCACCAGGGTCGGACTTACCATTAGGCTTGACTGGTCTCAAGCTTATGGGCCCTGCGGGCACCGCCGAGATACATAGCCAAGTGTACTCAGCTCTGCTTACAGTCCCGCCCAATGATGGACATAACACAGGGACTGGGCGTGACTGTGAGACGAGCCGAGTACACCATTCGTGTGTGGCTACTGCACAAAGCCACACAGCCTGAGGAAGAGCAGGGATGCTCGCAACTGTACGCAGTAGCTGCTATTGATGTATATGATCTGACAACTTTGATGACCTGAAGATTCAGTAAAGTTTTATTTGCATTGGAGAACGTGTCCCTTCGCTATGCTTTAATATATATTATATATTACTACCCAGGTGGACTATTCTTGATGTATACATATTTTCTTTGTAGATAGTTGGATTGCGCCTGCTCTTGAAGAAGTGATGTTTCACAAAATGCATAGAGCATATTGTGCTGCAATCCTTCTTTTTTTTTTTAATCATATATTGTGTTGGTTTTGATTTTTATTTATTATTGCAATATTGCTGTGATTGATTACTGATTCAGTGAATGGTTTTATCATGTTTCAACATTGGTTTAACTGTCGATGGATAATTAAAGATGGTCATTTATCTACTCTAACCTTTGTATACGCATTGATACTATGTTTATGTTCACTACATCAGCTGTTGGGCACATCCCAAACTCTCTCTCCTTTATCAAATGAACAGGGATGGAGGTACATGTCTATGTGGGCCTCATCTAAAGTCCCAAACTTTTTCTTATGCAAGCTACTTCTTTGTCTTCCTGCCTCCTGTCCTCTGCCTTTTTTTGCTGCAGTGTTATTTCTCCTTTCCCCCTACTCTCCCTTTTACTTGAGTCAATACCCACTTACATTATGTTCTCTTTTGTATACTAAGGGTCGGTTATTTTCCCCCATGAACCCTCCCATCATGGTCTACCTGTACATAACCAACCAACATAATCTCCATAAACACTCCTGGTCTTTAGTCTTCTAAGTTCACCTATAAGAAGCCCTTGTGCAGATTCAAGTCTCCCATATTATGCCAGCCCAATGTATTTTGCTGCTAGAGAGGTAAACTTTTTTTCTACTAACCCATCTTGAGATGTTTCTTGAACCATGTTTGTATGTGCATGCCCTTCTGTATTTTCTGAAAATCTAATAAACGTACATGGAACCAACATTTTTGAAAGCCACACCTCAGAAAAAAAAATCATCCCACTGTAGTATAGGTAGGTACAGCCTACCCGAGAGTGGCAACTGCTTTGCATTCAGGAGCAGTGCAGTATGTTGCCACACCATCACAGGAAGCTGTATTTGGTGGTCTTCCCTGGCAGCATCAACAGGTGTTTTTGTGATTTTGCATGGGAAAAGGGAACATTGTAAGCACAGATGCACTTATTTATAAGTGCTGCAGCACAATGATTACTAAGGGGAGGCAATAGTTCTACTTCAACCCCTTTCCATCTACAGTATGCAGATATGCGGCCTCACGGAAATGGGCCGCTATCCGTGAGGCCACATATTTGTGTACCTTTCTTTGTGCAGCGAGTGCAGTCACCTGATTGCTGTGATAATCTCTGATTGGCTACCACAATGTTGAGTAACTGCACAGCCCCCCATGTGTGTTGTCCTTTCCCTGCAGCAGAAAAAAAAAAAAGTGTGTAAGAAAAAATAAAAATGTATATGAATAATAAAAAAAAATAAAAAAGGCTATATCAAGGTCTGATCTAGTTTATGGAACGATTGGGATCAGTATATTTTGGGTAGGATTTTCTTATTTGTAAAAATAATTGAATCATTTTTAAACTAGTATCAGTGTCAGTATATTTTAGGTAAGAATTAAAAAAAAAAAATAAAGAAAAAAAAATAAAGAAAAATAAAAAAAGGGAAGCAAAATGCACACTATTGTTTCTGGAAAAATATGAACCTAGTGAGACAGTTTAATCAATTACACCAACAAAACACAAAAATTCTTAAAGCTCAAATAATTGAAAGAATAAATTGCCCTGTCTGTGGTGGAGATTGCTTTTCCCTTCTCTGCAAAAGGAAAGTCCACTGGATTTTCAGAATGGATACCAGAATTTCTAAGGGCTTAAATCATGAGTGGGATATTGCTCATTACTATGAATAATCAATTGATAAGTCAGTACCATGAACACCAATAGACTGACTTTCTCTTGCTATATTCATACATAGGTTTAGAACGATTACAATAACAAATTGTGATCTATTCGTGAAAAACCTGACTACATTTTAGAATTCTCTAGGGAAAAATGTTTTTGTAACATAGTGAAGCCAAAACTTTCTGTGACTGATGTTTCAGTCACATATACAACAAAAAACTCCTTTTTAAATAATATATTAAATACCTTTTTTGTTTTTAGTAGGTTTAATTGGGAGTATAAGCTCTTAAGTGCTTCTTTTTTCACTTATAACTTTTTATTGCAGGGCAAGGCATATCTGTTCTCATTGCGCTAATTGACTTATTTTCCAAGTAAATAGCAAGACATTAGAAACCACACACACCTGTCAGCCCTTCACATCACCTGAGTGACTACCAATGATGCTTAACCACTTCCATACAGGCCATTTTCACCCCCTTCCTGCCCAGGCCAATTTTCAGCTTTCAGCGCTGTCACACTTTGAATGACAATTGCACGGTCAGGCGACGTTGTACCCAAATTAAATGTTGATCATTTTTTTTCCCACAAATAGAGCTTTCTTTTGGTGGCATTTGATCACCTCTGCTTTTTTTTATTTCTTGCGCTTGAAAAAAAAAAAACAATAATAATAATAATAAATATACCATTTAAAAAAAAAAATTCCCTCAGTTTAGCCCAATATGTATTATACATATTTTTGGGGGAAAAAAAATCACAATAAGCGCATATTGATTGGTTTGCGCAAAAGTTGTAGTGTCTACAAAAGGTAATTTTTATTATTATTATTTTTTTTACTACTAATGGCGGTGATCTGCGATCTTCTTATCGTGACTGTGACATTGTGGCGGACAGATCGGACACTTTTGACACTATTTTGTTAAGTTTAAGGCTACTTTCACATCAGCGATGTAGGCTGGTGCAAATTGTAGCAGCGGGAATCTTCTGATTCCCGCTGTGGCTCTGAGAGGCTATGTGTGGCCGCAGCATTTGTGACTGTCTGCACAGTCAGCAATAACCTGAAGTGATTGCTGCTGGACACACTTTGTGCGTCCAGCAGCGATCACCACAGGAAATTGCTGGCTGTGCTGACAGCTGCAAATAGATGTGGCTCAAAAAAGAAAGGGGTAATCCCTGATGCCACACATTTGAGGAATCCTATGGAAGTGGATAGAGTGGCAACCTCAGCTTGGACACCATCCAGACCACGCATCCAACACATTTCGCTCCACCCCTAGTGCTTAGTCATGGGTATAGATTGTGGGCAGCACAGTGGTGTAGTGGTTAACACTCTCGCCTAGCAGTGAAAAGGGTCGCTGGTTCAAATCCCAACCACGGCACTACCTGCCTGGAGTTTGTATGTTCTCCTTGTGCCTGTGTGGGTTTCTTCCGGTTACTCCGGTCTCCTCCCACACTCCAAAGACATGCAGGTAGATTAATTGGCTAGTATATGAATGGGCACCTTGAATTGTGGGCTCCTTGAGGGTAGGGACTGATGTGAGTGTGCAATGTACAGGTATAGGGACAATTGTAGACACTCACTCAGGTTGAATTGGATGGACTAGTGTCTTTATTCAACCTTACTTGTTATTTGCTTGAATGCAAGGCGGTCCTAGAAACGAATCACCTACTTGTTAACATGAAACATCAGGCAGCTCCTGCCTTACATCCAGACCTGCACCCTCCTGAACTCTGACCTGCAGTGTAAGATAGGACTGTGAAAGGTGGCTGTAATTGCAAGGAAGGAAGGGGGAATGATATAAAGGGGGCTGAGTAAAAGGAGATGAATTAAGGGCTGTAATGTCAAGGGGGAATATGATGTAAAAGGGGGGGCATGCGAAATAGAGGGCTGAGGGCTCTGATGTACAGGAGAGACTGATGTATTTTACTGACCGAACCTCGGTAGATTTTAATTCAATACCCAACAATGTAGGACGTATGGCCATAGAGCATAAAATACCCGTATTTGCAGGACCTGGTATTCATATCTGCCGTGCAATTCTTTCTGCAGAAATGTATTACAGAAAACATTGTACACAGGTAAATGCAGGCACTTGCGTTTACATGCACATGCATATAAATGTATTTCTCCAAATGAGAAACTTTTGCATTTGGGAACGACACCCCAAGTATGCAAGGGGTTAAAGTCATTTAGGACATTGCATACCCAAACACAAAGGCAGCTACCGAACACTTCCATCAGCCAAACAAGGAACCCATACAAATAATTCTCCCCCAAGTACGAGACAAGGCTCTGCCTTGAGGTTCAAGCAGGAATTAATCTTTATTCAAACACATGTTATACAGATCCCACTTCAGAACTCTTCCCCCCCACCTTTGGAAAACAGGGCGGGTTAAACTGTCCAATGACAATGGACACACAGGTCAGGTGTGTTTAACTTCTCATCAGTAAACAGTTTTAATAGGGGGGCTGCTGTAGGATTCCCCCCTCCCTCTTTCCTCACAGCAAGACACTTAGACATCCCATAAATAGTTGAGGCAGACAGCCACAATAGACAATAGAATAAAGGCACACCCCAACCTATCACAGCAAATAGTACACAACATATTGAGACAGCACACATTATATATATATATATATATATATATATATATATATATATATATATATATATATATATATATATATATACACACACACACACACACACAGCACTGAGTCTGACTAGCACAGATCTCATTCACTCTTGTGCCCCTATTAGTGACTCCTGTCACAATTGCATATCCAGGGTCCCCAGAGTCTGTGTGTTTGGGGGGCATGGACCTGAATCTAAAGTAACGCCACCCCAAGTTTCCCCAGGCATACAGCTCACAACGAGCACCGTTCCCCCCAAATGCCAGGGCCCATAAATCGGTAGCAAGAGGCTGGCATTTAGTTCCCTCCCTTCAGCCTCTGTCCTGGCTAGGTCTGTCACATAGGCCTAGGGTAGTGACCTCACTAGGAGCTCAAGACCCTTTGTTTACATTTAGCTTTTGGCCAGGCAATATCATATGTGGGTAATAAAACAATTGCAACCCTAGCCCTTTAGTTTTGCTTCGGGAATCTCCCAGTTGACAGCTGCATATGGCTGTGGATAGAGCCTGTGAGTTAAGTGGTTACGTTCAGGTCTCCATCCCTGTTAAATGCATGAAAAGAAGGGGTTTTGAATGAGGTGGGGCCAAAGGATCAGCCACCATCAGGGGCGTGAGAGAGAAAGAGAGAAAGAGAGAGAGAGAGAGAGAGAGAGAGAGAGAGAGAGAGAGAGACAGACCACCTCCTCCTTTAGTATAGACCTTCGCTATCAGTATAGACACCCCCTCAGTGCAGACCCCCCCAATCAGTATATACACCCCTCTCTCAGTTCAGACCGCCCATCAGTATAGACGTCTCCTCTCAATGCAGACCCCCCCATAGGTATAGACATCCCCCCAGTGCAGACCCCTCCATCAGTATAGACATTCCCCCTCAGTGCAGACCCCTCCATCAGTATAGCCACCCCCCCTCAGTGCAGACCCCTCCATCAGTATAGACATCCCCCCTCAGTGCAGACCCCCATCAGTATAGGCATCCCTCTCCCCTCCCATAGCCCCCTGCACATGTCAATCTACATATTGTATAGTAAAATGTACAGACCTCAGAACAGCGCTTATGGATATACTGTACACAGTGGTCTGTCCCTCGGGCTCCTCTTCCTCCTGTGTGGATGTAAACAGAGAGGAGGGGGAGGCAGCCGGTGATACCTGAGAATGTAGGGCAGCGGATGGTGTTAGCGGTGCTGCTACCCATGGGCGTCACCACTCAGGTGCGGCACGCACCCCCCACCGGCACCACTGCCTTGGGCTCACACTGTGTCACTCGGGTTATGTAACATCGCTGGTTGCTAGACCCTGGGCGATTCTAGCAACCAGTGCCGTGGCAGAGCAAAGTTAAACAGCTGAGATGTTAGTTATCTGCACGGCGCCCACATCCGCTGCTGATGGCACTGCTTCACGCAGTGAGATACTCGGGGGCTATAGCCCCAATAGCCACCCCCTAGTGACGCTTCTGGTCACCATTGTAAAAAAATTATTTTAATGGTAAAAACTAGGTAACATAATAACAAACTAAATGTTGGATAACAGTCACATAATGTATACGCAATGATAGATACATTGTGAACAAGGTAACAACCCATATATGATGCAGGGCAATGATCCTTAATAGATGATAAAACCATTCTAAAATGCACATAAATCACAAAACTGCTGGATAATATTTGTGATTTTGGGTTCTAGTAACTCTTTAGTTACACTTGGATACACATTTAAATTACATTTTTATTAATTTTAGAATCCATATCACTACACATCACCAGTGTGGATCATCACCAGCACACTTTATGGGGATTTCATTGTGCTATACTTATTTGGCGGCCTGCAGCTACTGACCCCATGTGGTTAAGGCCGGGTTCACACTGGTACGACAAATGCTCCAACATTGGGAGCTTATGTCGCATGACGTGTGAAAAATCAATTTTTCCCTATGGGACCCGTCTTAACTGATCCGACACAAGTCCGTCTGACTTGGAAAATGCTTCCTGCACTACTTTGGTCTGATTCTGATCCTACTTCAGCCCATTGAATATCACTGAAGTCAGATCAAAGTCGGATCGCCACCTTGACTGATCTGACTTTGGCATGAGACTTGTGCTTTGATGATCTTGAAGGGGAACACCACGCCAAATAAAAAAAAATAAAAAAACATGGCACTGGTTCCACCTCCAAGAGCATACCAGGCCCTTTGGTTTGGTATGGATTTTAAGGGGAACCCCCACTCCGTTTTTTCCGCATGAGGGTCCTCCCAAAGTCCATACCAGACCCTTATCCAAGCACACAGCCTGGCAGGTCAGGAAAGGGGGTGGGGTGAACTATACCAGGCCACATGTCCTCAACATGGGGGGGTGAGTTCTTTGGGGCATGGGGGCCCTGCATCCCCCCCACCCCAAAGCACCTTGACCCCATCAGGACAAGGGCTTCTTCCCAACAACCGTGGCCGTTGGTTGTCGGGGTCTGCGGGCGAGGGGCTTGTCGGAATCTGGAAGCCCCATTTAACAAGGGGGCCACCAGATCCCGGCCCCCCACCCAATGTGAAGGAGTATTCCGATATTCCGAGATCCTCGACAACCAATGGCCAGGGTTGTCAGGAAGAGGCCCTTGTTCTCATCGACATGGGGATAAGGTGCTTTGGGGTGAGGTGCCTCAAAGTACCACCTCCCCATGTTGAGGGCATGCGGCCTGGTACGTTTGGGGGAGGGCGCTTGCTCCTCCTCACCCTTTTCCTGACCTGCCGGACTGTGTGCTCGGATAAGGGTATGGTGTGGCTATTGGGGAGGGGGAGAGTGTGGGGTTCCCCTGAAAATCCATACCAGACTGAAGGGCCTAGTATGCTCCCTGAGGGGGAACCCATGGCATATTTTTTACATTGTGCGTGGAGTTCCCCCTAAAGATTCATACTAGACACAGTGCCTGGTATTGTTGGGGATCAAAGTCGGATCCCTGTTCATTGAAGTCAGATGCATGTCGGATTTCAAGTCACAGGGCAAAGTCGGATTCAAAGTAGTACAACTGTCGTGTCGTACCAATGTGAACCTGGCCCGACACTCCACTGGCATGTGAGTATCCATTGGCTGAATGAGTGATTCTCTCTCTTCCCCCATATCTATATCCTCCCTTTTAACAATGCACACTGTACTCCATTGATCGATCTATATTCTTTTTTGTACATTTTTGGTGCAAACTTCCCCTGAGGAGTGTTCGATACAGAAAACGTGTCAGACTTACGACCAAATAACCATTTGTCTAATAAGGTCTTTTATACCAGTATGGTTTTTTCCAGCAGTTTTGTGAATATGTGCATTTTAGAATGGTTTTATCAGCTATTAACCACTTCGCCGCAGAAGAATTTACCCCCCTCCTGACCAGGGCATTTTTTGAGATACGACACTGCCTCGCTTTAACTGACAATTGCGCGGTTGTGCGATGTTGTACCCAAAAAAAAAATGATTTTTTTCCCCACAAATAGAGCTTTCTTTTGGTGGTATTTGATCTCCTCTGCGTTTCGTTTTTTTGTGCTATAAACAAAAAAGGATCGACAAGTTAAAGAAAAAAAAAACACAATATTTTGTACTTTATGCTATAATAAATATCCCCCCAAAAAATGTCAAAAAAAGAATTTCTTCATCAGTTTAGGCCAATATTTATTCTTCTACATATTTTTTGTTAAAAAGAAATCACAATAAGCATATATTGATTGGTTTGTGCAAAAGTTATAGCGTCTACAAAATAGGAAATAGATTTATGGCATTTTTATTTCCATTTTTAAATTTTTTTTTTTTTACTAGTAATGACGGTGATCTGCAGTTTTTATCAGGACTGCAACATTGTGATGGACACTTGACACTTTTTTGGGACCAGTGATACTTATACAGCAATCAGAGCTAAAAATAGCCACTGATTACTGTATAAATGTCACTGGCAGGGAGGGGGTTAACACTAGGGGACAATCAAGGGGTTAAATGTGTTCCCTAGAAGTGTTCTAACTGTGGGGGGAATGTGGCTGACTAGAGGAGGAGAGAGATCGTTGTTCCTACTTAGTAGGAACACACAATCTGTCTCCTCTCCCCTGATAGTACTGGGATTTGTGCGTTTACGCACACAGATCCTAGTTCTTGCTCTGTTACGAGCGATCGCGGTGCCCGGTGGTCATCGTGCCTGGGGGGCATGGGCGCCTGCTATAGCGTCTTAAAGCGCCGATGTACAGCTACGACAGCTTGCGCAGCAGTGCCATCCTGCTGCAGTATAACTGTGGCAGCTGGTCAGGAAGGAGTTAAGGATCATTGCCCTGCATTCACATTCCTTTCACAATGTATCTATCATTGTGTATACATTATGTGACTGTTATCCGACATTTGGTTTGTTATCTATTTACCAATAAAATAATTTGATGCTCACACCTAAACATTTTTTACCTTAACCTCCCTGGCGGTATGATTCATTCTGGTTTTAGGTGCTGAAAGCGGTACAATTATTTTGCATGGAAATTTGGCGTTTTATATTGTAGTCCTGTAATTCTTAGGAATAACTCACTTAAATCTGTTCAAACCAGAGTTTAGCAGACATCCTGGGTATGATAAAGTTTATAATATAATAAATAATAATAAAAATTATTCAATAATGTAATCAAGTCCTACAACACTGAAAAAGGGACACTTTCTGGTTGCTATGGACAATCTCCAAATTCCAGCCATAAAAAACAGTATTTATAATATAAAAGTGCATGCAGGGCACTGCACAGACCACTAGGGACAAAGGGGGTGTGTATTTTTTTCATACAGTACTGTAATCTGTAAGATTACAGTACTGTGTGTGTTTTGTGTACTTTTACTTTTTTGAATTTGGCGCTGATCTCCACTCCCGTGCGCCTTAACGTCACAGGGAACGGAGCTCGGCGGCATTCGGGCACTGTGTGAATCGAGCGTAGGACAACTCAATCACATAGCGTGGAGGACATCGCTGGATCCAGGGGACAAGGTAAGTAACTTCTCTGTGTCCTCCCTGTATCCAGCGATGCGATCCCGAATCTGGCTTGGGGTTACCGTTTGTGGAACTAAAATCCCAACCCGAGCCAGACTAGGGATCACCGCTAGGGAGGTTAATGCAAGGAATGCATTAAGGTAACAAATGTTTAGGCTTTACAACCACTTTAATTACCACTAGTTTTCCTAGTCTGAGAACTGGTAGTCATTCTTTAAGAACCTGTCACAGTAGTAGTGAAAAGGTTCTTAATATAGAGGGAGCTATCTGGATTTTCACACGTGTCGGTAATTTTACAGAAACTGGTCACAAATGCTTGTCTAAATTAGGGGCACATAGTTTTAAAGGAGCTACAACAATAAAAATGACAAATGTTTTTCTGAATTTCCCAGCAAGTGCGTTTATCTAAGGTCACAGGAATGTAAAGGATAAGTGAACCACTCATCCTGTAAAATGTTGAGTGTTTGTTGCACAAGACAAGACGTCAAGAGAAAAAAGCCAATGCCCAGCGCTGATGAAGACCTGATGTCTGACCCCTGAAATATGTTGGCTTTTATTTCTGACCCCTTGTCAAATGCATTAAAAGCTTACTAGGCTTTTTACCGGATGTGAATGGCGCTCTCATCCTTATTTACATTCTTCAGACTATTCCAGGGAAGCCCCAAGGTTACCCCATTTGACAGAGAGCTGCCCAGGCAATTCTACCATAAGCACCATCTTTCCTTTAACTTGGGCCCAGTGCTCAACTGTTTTTACCAATTGCTGTTCCCACTCATTTGGCAGATAAAACTCCCAGCTGTCCCCTCCTCCCAGCTGCTCCCTGTGATTGGCTGCATTTTCTCCACAAGTGACAATCCAAGAAATAGGAGCTGACAATCTTTCCAGAGTCACTGGACAGATATTTAACATCCTTACCCAATCACACTTAATTCCTCAAAAATGAAAGCAGTGATCGGTGAAGACTGTTTAGAAAAAAAAAAAAAATCAATAATTAATTGCCTTACTAAGCACTTTACTATACAGTATAGTTTATCTTGGGCAGGTTAAAGGTACAATTAATAAAAGCCATTTGATCGGCAAAATAATCAGTAAACAGATAAAGCTTAACTCCAGTTAACTAACTTTTTTCAGTTTAATAAAGTTCAAAGCGGTATCAAACTCAAAATGTAATATCTTGCAGCTTACCAGTCATAAGATGTGGTGGCTGCATTCATTTTCTTTTTCCCCCCCCTCTGATTTCCACCTGGTTAACCCTTTCATGACTAAGCCTATTTTTGGAATTTGGTGTTTACAAGTTAAAATCCATATTTTTTGCTAGAAAATTACTTGGAACCCCCAAACATTATATATATTTTTTTAGCAGAGGCTCTAGAGAATAAAACGGCGATTGTTGCAATATTTTATGTCACACGGTATTTGCGCAGTGGTGTTTTAAACGCAACTTTTTGGGAAAAGGGACACTTTCATGAATAAAAAAAAAAAAAACAGTAAAATTAGCCCAATTTTTTTACGTAATGTGAAAGATAATGTTACGCCGAGTAAATAGATACCAAACATGTCACACTTTATAATTGCGCGCACTTGTAGATTGATGACAAAGTACGGTACCTAAAAATCTCAATAGGCGACGCTTTAATTTTTTTTTACGGTTACCAGGTTAGCGTTACAGAGGAGGTCTACTGCTAGAATTATTGCTCTCGCTCTGACGATCGCGGCGATACCTCACATGTGTGATTTGAACACCGTTTACATACGCGGGCGCGACTTCCGTATGCGTTTTCTTTGCTTCGCAAGCTCGCGGGGACGGCGGGCGCTTTGAAATTTTTTTTTTATTTTTTTATTTATTTTATTTATTTTAAAATGACTAAATTGTTTTAAAAAAAAAATAAAAATTTGATCACTTTTATTGCTGTCACAAGGAATGTAAACATCCCTTGTGACAGTAATAGGTGGTGACAGGTACTCTTTATGGAGGGATCGGGGGTCTAAAAGACCCCCCACCCCTCCTTTACACTTCAATGTATTCAGATCGCCAAAAACGGCGATTCTGAATACCGGATATTTTTTTAAAACCGGCGCCATTGGCAGCCGAGTAAACGGGAAGTGACGTCATGACGTCGCTTCCGTGTTTCCGATGAGGAGACTGGAACGAAGCCGATTACGGCTTCGTTCCAGTTCCTCCCCAGCAGCCAGAGCCGACGGATCGCTAATCGGTGCTCCCGACCGAGCGGGAGCACCGGTAACAGCAGCGAGAGGCGGCGGGAGGGGGGGACGTCCCCTCCCGCTCCTCTGGCATAACAGCCGAGCGGCTTTTAGCCACATCGGTTGTTATGGCTGGAAAGCCAATCGCCCGCTGTAAAAAACGGTACCGGGATGATGCCTGCAGGTGCGGGCATCATCCCGGTATACCCCCCGGAAGCCGAGTACGCAGATCTGCGTACGCTCGGCGGGAAGGGGTTAATCTGCCCAGTAACACCTCCTGTACAGGGGGCACGGTGGTAGAGCAGAGGGAGTGGAGTGTTAGCTCAACTATTTTTGGGCTTAACCAATTCCCGCCATTCCCACCTGGCTTATAGCAAAATAAATGGCCTGGCGGGACTTTCATCAATCCAGGTGGATGTCATCCTGGATCATGCTGTGCTGGTCAGTGTACCGACCCGCTGCTGGTACCATGTAAACACTGTGACCAATCACAGCAGATCACATGACAATTGTAAACAATGGATGAATTCCTTTCATGTCATTCATTGTGTACAACTGTGTTGCCAGCTGTGATTGATCACAGTGATCACATGGCACAGACTGGACCAATCACAGCCCATCTGTACCATATGATTATCTGTGGCCAATCACAACAATAACAAAAAAAAAAAAAAACTGAATGAATAGATTTCATTTGGCAAAATATTTGCTTATAGCAATGAAATTCAAAATTTATTACTTTTTCCACAAAATTACAACTTCAGAAAACTCGCCATGCCTCTTACTAAATACATTGGACTGTCTACTTTCCAAAAAGGGGTCATTTTGAGAACATTTGTACTGTCCTCGCATTTTTGGGCCTCAAGAAATTAGATGTCAGTACATCAGGACTGTCTTTTCTACATTCCCATCGCACACATTCCTGGATCACAAAGCTGTAGGGACAACCAGATGGACACTGGATAGATCACAGATCAATTCACATGTACACCAGCACAATATGGATCTTCAAATGCAGTCCAAAGCTTTTATTGCAGAGAGATTACATCACAAAACAAGTACCCCTTTGTCAGACATGTGACATCAGGATTGATCGATTTTCAGATATATACTGTATACCATATTGTATATATATTGTGGACTCTATATTTCCTACAGACTAAATAATAAGCACCAATTTGGGTTATTTTCACCAAAGAAAATGTAGCAGAATACATTTTGACCTACAGTAAATTTATGAAGAACGATTATTTATTTGCAATTATTTCTTTTACAGAAATTAAGAAAAATTTCAAAAGTTTCGGTCTTTTCTCGTTTATTTAGCAAAGATTAATAAAAAACCCAGTGGCAATTAAATACCACCAAAAGAAAACTCTAATTGTCTGAACAAAATGATAAAACGGTTTGGGTACAGTGTGACTGCGCAAATGTCATTCAAAATGTGAAAGCTGAAAATTGACCTGGGAAGGAAGGGGGTAAAAGTGCCCAGTATTGAAGTGGTTAATACATCTTTAAGAGGATTTAACATTTCTGACAGTTTTTTTATTTCTAGGTATAGGCAGCGCTAAGAACATAACATTAAAAGTAAAAGTCCATAGTGTTTAAGGTAAAGTCCTTGTTCGGGGAAACAACTGGAACCACCCACAGTGTAGACAGAGACACAAATTAGGTGAGCGCGAACTTATCCTCCACTGAACATCAACACACCAGGCCTCTTACCAAAAAGGTCTACAGGCATGTACTGCCCATGGAGACTACCGGGAGATTCCCGGTAGGCCGATGGCTCAGTGGGCCGGTCAGGTGCAGTCTTGGAGCCGCTCCTCTCCGACAGTGAGTGATCGATTTCACTCCTGTCAGGAGGAGAAGCTTCCGTCATATGATGGAGAGAGCATTAAGCTTTATGCTCCCTCCAGCCTGCAGGGGGAGATAGACAGCTGGCTGACTTTCCTTCCTCTCTCCCCTATCACTTGTTATCACATGACTGCAGAGAGGAAGAAGAGAAGCTGCCTTCAGAACTGTGAGTACATGTGGGGGGAGGACACTGATGTAAGGGGGCTGCTGATGGGTCACTCTGATGTAAGGGTCCTGAAGTCCATTCATTTTGATAGGCTATCCTATGTGTGACAAAGTAGGTCATGCACCTTTTTGAGTGTTGCATGCGTCCAAACGCTTTGCTAGGATTGCCATTAACAATAAAATTACACGCAAGCACGTGCTGCTATAGTGTGAATGAAGAAAGGAATGAGTTTATGGTCAGTCAGTAGTGTAGGTTTCCAGATCTCTTCACAAGTGATCTTATTGGTTTGACTCTGAAAAATCTAATTAGTACAAGGCTGGGACAAGGGGTGGAAACCGGAGTTAGACTTACCGGTAACTCTTTTTCTAGGAGTCTTCCAGGACAGCCTTTGAGATATAGGGCTCCTCCCTCCGGGACAGGAAACACGTCAACCCAATCAAATAAAAGGTGTGGTCCTCCAGGCCCTCCTCAGTTTTACTCCAAGAACTGCCGGAAGGCTCTGAAAGACATAACACACTAACAATCACGTTAGTACACATCCTCACCACTTAGTCCAACTTAAACAACTTTGGGTGGGAAACCAGGCTGTCCTGGAAGACTCCTAGAAAAAGAGTTACCGGTAAGTCTAACTCCGGTTTTCTCATATCGTCTTCCAGGACAGCCTTTGAGATGATAAGCAAGGAGCTCACCTTGTCAGGGTGGGACCACTGCCTGGAGGACCTTACATCCAAAAGTCTGCTCTTTATCAGACCATAAATCCAGACGGTAATGTCTTGCAAACGTTGAGTAGCTGGACCACGTTGCTGCTTTTCAGATCTCCTCCGGAGAGGCTCCAGCCCTCTCTGCCCATGATGCGGAAACCGCCCTTGTAGAGTGTGCCTTAACTAAGGGTGCCTGCTTCCCCTCTAATTCATAGGCTTTAAAGTGGTTGTAAACCCTTACAAACCACTTTGACCTACAGGTAAGCCTAGATTAAGGCTTACCTGTAGGTCCAAGCAATATCTCCTAAACCTATACGGTTTAGGAGATATTTGCCTGAAGACAGGCACCGCTGTCTACGGCGCAGGCGCACTGAACGCGGCAGTTCCAAAAATCGAGCTGCCGCATTTGTCGACTCCCGTGCGCATGCGCGGGAGTGACGTCATCGCGGCTTCGCCGAATGACAGCGGCAGAGCTGCGAGACGCCACAAGCAAGATGGATGCGGCGGACTACAGGGGACAGCGCGACTTCGCTGGCTCCTGTGTCAGGTAAGTGACACATAATGGGCTACTAATGCGATGCATAGTAGTCCATTATGCTTTACCTTTGCAGGGAAAAAAAGAGGAAGTAAACTCATCAGGGTTTACTTCCTCTTTAACCACTTAATAACCGCCCTATAGCCAAATGACGGCTACAGGGCGGTTTCTTAACTCTGGGAGGCCGTCATATGACGTCCTCCCAGAATCCCGCTCTCGCACGCCCCCTGGGGCGCGCACTCGAGAGCATCACGGTAAACGGTAAACGGCCGCTCATAGCGGCCGTTTACCACGTGATCGCTCCGTCAAATGACGGAGTGATCACTTGTAAACAAACAATCATGTTATGACGCCGGTTCCTCCCTCCCCCTCTCTGTACCGATCGGAACAGCGGAGGGGGAAGAGATCGGTGTCAGCAGCGATGTGGGCTGCATCTGCAGAGCCCACATCGCTGCTCACCGAAAATTAACCCCTGAATTCCCTGCAAATACTCTGCAATACCCTGCCATTACTCTGCAATACCCTGCAATACCCTGCAATACCCTGCAATACCCTGCAACACCCTGCAATACCCTGCAACACCCTGCAATACCCTGCAACACCCTGCAATACCCTGCAACACTCTGCAACACTCTGCAACACTCTGCAACACTCTGCAACACTCTGCAACACCCGCCAATACCCTGCAACACTCTGCAATGCTCTGCAACACCCACCAATACCCTGCAACATGCAATACCGTGCAATGCTCTGCAACACCCTCCAATACCCTGCAATGCTCTGCAACGCCATACTCTGAGATACCCAGCCATACTCTGAGATACCCAGCCATAGTCGGTGATACCCTGCAATACCCAGCCATAGACACCCCCCCTCCCGCCGCCCTCCGGTGCTTCTATCGACTCGCCAATACGATCAAATCCAGAATCTTTTTTTTTTTTTCAGGCTTCCCAGCTTAGAGATGAGATGCGGGGTCTTATTGACCCCATATCTCACTGTAAAGAGGACCTGTCATGCCATTTTCCTATTACAAGGGATGTTTACATTCCTTGTAATAGGAATAAAAGTGATCAAAAAATTTATTTTTGGGGAAAAAAATGTCAAACTAAAATAAATAAAGTAAAATGAACAATAAAATATATATATTTTTTAAAGCGCCCCTGTCCCCATGTGCTCGCATGCAGAAGCGAACGCATACGTAAGTCCCGCCCACATATGAAAACGGTGTTCAAACCACACATGTGAGGTATCGCTGCGAACGTTAGAGCGAGAGCAATAATTCTAGACCTCCTCTGTAACTCAAAACATATAACCAGTAAAAAAAAAAAAAAAATCGTCGCCTATGGGAATTTTTAAGTAGCGACGTTTGGCGCCATTCCACGAGCCTGTGCAATTTTGAAGAGTGACATGTTAGGTATCGATTTACTCGGTGTAACTTCATCTTTCACATTATGCAAAAATTGGGCTAACTTTACTGTGTTTTTTTTTTTATAAGCACAAAACTGTTTTTTTTCCAAAAAAAAAGCATTCGAAAAATTGTTGCGCAAATACCGTGCGAGATAAAAACTTGCATCGACCACCATTGTATTCTCCAGGATGTTTGCTAAAAAAACATATATAATGTTTTGGGATTCTATGTAATTTTCTAGCAAATAAATGATGATTTTTACATGTAGGAGAGAAATGTCAGAATTGTCCTGGGTGCTCCAGAATGCCTGATGGCGCTCCATGCATGTTGGGCCTCTGTATGTGGCCGCACTGTGTAAAAGTCTCACACATGTGGTATCGCCGTACACGGGAGTAATAGCAGAATGTGTTTTGGGGTGTAATTTGTGGTATGCATATGCTGTGTGAGAAATAAACTGATAATATTACAATTTTGTGAAAAAAAAAAAAAGTAAAAAAAATCTTGATTTTGCAAAGAATTGTGGGAAAAAATGACAACTTCAAAAAACTCATCATGCCTCTTACTAAATACCTTGGAATGTCTTCTTTCCAAAAAGGGGTCATTTGGGGGGTAGTTGTACTTTTCTGGCATGTTAGGGTCTCAAGAATTGAAATAGGCCGTCAGTACTTCAGGTGTGATCAATTTTCAGATATTGGCACCATAGCTTGTGGACTCTATAACTTTCACAAAGACCAAATAATATCCACCAATTTGTACTTATTTTTACCAAAGATATGTAGTAGTATAAATTTTGGCCAAAATTTATGAAGAAAAAATTACTAATCTGCTAAATTTTATAACAGAAACGAAGAAAAATTCATTTTTTTACAGAATTTTCTGTATTTTTTCTTTTATAGCACAAAAAATAAAAAACCCAGCGGTGATTAAATACCACCAAAAGAAAGCTCCATTTGTGTGAAAAAAAGGACAAAAATTTCATATAGGTCCAGTGTTGCATGACTGAGTAATTGTCATTCAAAATGTGAGAGCACCGAAAGCTGAAAATTGGTGTTAAGGGTGTTTAAGTGCCCAGTGGTCAAGTGGTTAACTATCGCCATTCGTATCCACCTGGCGATAGACGATTTGGACGCCTTGCAGCCCTTGCGGGCGCCCGAAAAATTAACAAAAAGTGAGTCTGACTTCCTGAAGACCCTAGTGGCTTCTAAAAAAATTAATAGACTTCTCCTGACGTCTAACAAACTTAAAGATCTCGCCTCATCCTCTCCTGAGGTTGAGAAAAATGTTGGTAAAATAATATCCTGTGTCCTATGAAAAGTGGACACAACTTTAGGAAGAAAACTAGGGTCAGTCTTAAGTACTACCCTGTCCTCTAAAATTAACAGAAATGGCTCTCTGACCGAGAGCGCCTGCAGATCACTGACCCTTCTAGCTGACGTGATCGCTATCAAAAACACAGTCTTTAGTACCATCCACCTAAGTGATGCTCCCTCTAGTGGTTCAAATGGATCTTGGGTCAAAGCCCTAAGAACCAAGGCCAAATCCCAAGTAGGACAGGTCTTCATTCTCACAGGCCTGGATCTAGATAAAGCCTTGAAGAAGTTCCTGACAAAGGGATTCTGCTGAAGGGAGGACTGAAGGAAAACACTTAAGGCCGCCACCTGTACCTTTAGAGTGCTGATAGATAGGCCCAGCTCTACCCCTGCTTGTAGAAAATCTAGGACTGCCGGGACCCCAGGACTTGCAATCCCCTGTTCTCGCAACCAGGAATTAAACCTCTTTCCTATCTTGGCGTAAATTGCCCTAGTAACTGGTTTACGGCATTCTAACAAGGTCTTAACCACTCTTTCTGAAAAACCCTGTGCTTTTCAGATCTGTTCCTCAGATACCAGGCCGCAAGCTTGAGCCTCTCTATCTGAGGATACAGGATCGGCCCCTGGGAAAGTAAATCCTCCCTGACTGGTAGAAACAGCGGAGGATGAACAGCCAACCTCTTTATGCTGGCAAACCAGGGTCTCCTTGGCCAAAAAGGAGCCACTAAAATGAGGTACGTAGCTTCCGATCGGAACTTCTGCAGGACCTCCGCCACCATCCTTACTGGAGGAAAGGCATAACACAGGCCGAACAGCCATGGATTGGCAAGGGCGTCTATCCCCCTGGCCCGATCCTGTGGGTGAACCGAAAAAAATTGCGTCACCTTCCTGTTGCCTTCTGTTGCAAATAGGTCTATTTCTGGCCTTCCCCAGCATGACACAATCTCCTCGAACACCTCCTTGTTGAGGGACCACTCGTCCTGACCTATCTTCTGGCGACTGAGAAAGTCGGCCAGCAAATTCTGAGTTCCCTTCAGATGAATGGCTGATATTGAGGACAAGTTCTTCTCTGCCCAGCAGAAGATTCTGTCCGCAATTACCTGCAGCGCGGGGCTTCTGGTTCCCCCTTGCTTGTTCAGGTAGGCTACTGCTGCCACATTGTCTGAACGAACTTGCAGGTCCCTGCCCTGTAACTGGGACTGGAAGGTTTCTATAGCCTTCCAAACCGCCAGAAGCTCCTTCTGGTTTGAGGAACGACCTGTCTCTAGATTCGACCAGGTACCTTGGGCTAAGATTCCCTCTAGGTGGGCACCCCAGCCCAGCACACTGGCATCTGTCGTGACCACCACCGTAGCTTGTGGGGACCAGGGAAGACCCCTGTCTAGGTTGACCTGGGCCCGCCACCACCACAGAGACCTCCTGACTGCAGAGGATAGGGGCATAACCTGATCCAGGCTCTGCTGCCTGCCATTCCAATAACGGAGCATGAGTCTCTGTAAAGGACGCTGATGATGCCTTGCCCAGGCCACCGCTGGAAAGCATGATGTCATCAATCCCAGGACTCTCATAACCTCCCTGATCTGGGCTTCCCGACCTGATTGAAGCTGGGCTACCGCCTGTTCTAGCTTGCTGATCTTCTCCGCAGGAAGAAATACCCTCATCTCCACCGAGGAAATCCTGTATCCTAAATACAGGACCTCCTGTGAGGGGGTCAACTGGGATTTTTCCTGGTTTATTAGCCACCCCAGTGAGCGCAGGAAACCCAAGGCCTCCTGTACATCCTTCTGCAGCTGTTTGGCCGACTGGGCTATGAACAGTAGATTGTCCAGATATGGAATCACTGTTATAGCCTTGAGCCTTAATGGGGCCAGTGCCTCTGCCAGAACCTTTGTAAAGATCCTTGGCGAGGCTGAAAGCCCGAAAGGGAGAGCTCGAAACTGGAGGTGTAACACACCCGTGTTCAACCTCACCGCCAACCTGAGAAATCTCTGAGACTCCAGATGAATCGGGATATGCAAATATGCATCCCTGAGATCCACGGTGGCCATGTGACAGCCCTGAAACAGGAACTTGGTTACCGAGAAGATTGACTCCATCCGGAACCGCTTGTATTTTATGAATCTGTTCAGGGGGCGGAGATTCAGTATTAGCCTGAACTTTCCCGAAGGTTTCTTTACCACGAATACGTGGGAGTAAACCCCCAAGCCTCGCTCCTCCTGAGGCACCTGCACCAGTACTTCTTGGTCCACCAGATCCCCCAGAAGAAGACCCAGAGCCTTTGCTTTCTCTTGGTCCCTTGGTAACCTTGTTACTTGAAAATTTGGGAGGGGAACTGAACCAAACTCCAACCTGTAGCCGTTCCTTATTAAATCTCGAATGAACGGACTTTCGGTTGAAGCATCCCATTGTGGGAGGAACTTCCCCAGTCTTCCTCCCACCGGGACGCAGGAGTCACTGGGTTTTAGGGGAGGGCTGAGGAGGATTGAATAAGATTCCTCCTCTACCCCTTCCCTTGTGACCCGTCCAATTCTTTTTGGGGCGAACCTCCCTTTCCTGCAGGTTCTGCTGCCTAGGGCCTCGAAAAAGGCGTTTCCCCTCAGGTCTCTTTTTCCTTTCTGGGAAAGCTTTCTTCCTATCCTGCGTGCGCTCTAACGCCTCTTGCAGGCCGGGCCCGAACAAATGGTCCCCTGAAAAGGGTAATCCACATAGCTTCAATTTTGAAGCTGCGTCCCCTGACCAGGTTTTAAGCCAAACGGCCCTTCTGGCAGCGTTCACTAGTGCTGCAGATCTAGCAGCCAATTTGACTGATTCTGCAGAGGCATCGGCCAAAAACCCCACAGCCTTGAACAGTAGCGGAAAAGACTTCAACAGCTGTTGCCTAGAAGTGCCCGCAGAAATATGCGATTGTAACTGTGTAAGCCAACACTCTAAGTTTCTGGCCACACAGGTAGCTGCTAAGGCTGGTTTAAGCCCAATGGAAGAGGCATCCCAGGCTCTCTTAAGCAGCACATCTCCCCTCTTATCCATAGGATCCCTGAGTGAACCCATATCATCAAAGGCCAAATCTATCTTCTTAGAGACTTTAGCCAAGGGAGCATCCAATTTGGGAACCTTGTTCCAGGGATCTGTCTCAAAAGGGAACCTCCTTCTAAGGCTACCTGAAAAAAATGGCCTTTTTTCCGGTTGTTCCCACTCCAGCAGAATCGCCTCAACTAGCGATTTATGGACGGGGAATACCCTGTCTTTCAGCACACTCGACCCCTGATACATCATGTCGTGTTTTGAAAGCTGGACCTGTTCTTCCCTGATCTCCAAAGTGTCATATATAGCCTTGAGGAGGTCACCCACATCGTCCAAAGACAGCTTGTATCTGGCTGATCTAATGGATTCTTCCTCCCCCTCAGACTCAGAAGTAGATTCTGTCCTAGAGGAGGCTAATGACCTAGGTAACCTCTCCCTATCCACCTCCTCCTCCTGACTTGGTTCGGATAAGGAGGGCATACTCATTGCCCTGGGTAAAGAGACAGAAGGACCCTGCACCCTATCCATCATGCTTTTAAATGACTGGAAGGTAGATGCTATCTCATCCTTTACGGACGTCAAAACATTGTGACAAGCTGCCACCGAGTCCTCTTTCACCAGGCTACTGACACAATCCGGGCAAAGCGGCTTCTCCCAACTGGTGCCTAACTTAGCCCCACACACGGCACATTTCCTTCTGGGCAAAGGTATCTGGGCTCTGTCCTGTTTAACCTAAAAAACAACGAAAAAACAGGGTCCCATTACAATACCACCCCTGACCACACCACTGTGCTTCTGGGGTCTGCCTAGGAAGTGCCCCCCTTCACCAGCAGGTTCTCCACCCCGGGAAGGTACTAAGGTCAGAGTGACCCCTCCACCCCCCAGTGTAAGTCCTGGTCTGCCCTCACCAAGCTTACCTGAGAGGTACTGGAGCCTGTTGAACCGGAGTCCACCTGCACAACTGCACTCTCCATGGTTCCTGTGTCTCACTCAGTCTCTCTGAGCCTTCACACCGCTCCAGGCAACCCTGTAGTCACACCGCCGCGCCCAAAGGACTGGAACAGGTCCTGCGGCGCCCCCTGATGACGCGAATCCGGCGGAAGTGCGTCTCTCCCATTTCCGGATGCCGGAACGCAAAGACTCCGCCCCGACGCCGTGCGTTCCTTACGAACGCACCGCTCACAGTACCCGAACGCCAGCCGGTGAAACTAACGTCTCTCGCCCGCCATCCGACCGACCAGGTACGAGCGGTTAGCGCTACAGAGGGGGGAGATTGCCGCCCATCGGGGTCCCGTTCTCTCCGAACGTTTAAATGGCAGCGGGGACTGATAGCTACCCTCTCCTCCCTCCGAACGGACCGAGGGGTGCTAAGGGTCAGGTCCACCAGGTGCTCCCCCCAGGACCAACCCCTGAGAAGGAGCTCCCCTTACAAGTTCCAACGTGCTCCTTCCCGTCCGGCAGGAAACACAAAAAACTGAGGAGGGCCTGGAGGACCACACCTTTTATTTGATTGGGTTGACGTGTTTCCTGTCCCGGAGGGAGGAGCCCTATATCTCAAAGGCTGTCCTGGACGATATGAGAAAATGTTTTTTGAGTTTTCAGTTTCATTCAAAACAAAACTAGCCCACGCAGGGGGCAAGTCTCAGGTCACGACAACATGCCTTAACATTATACAACTTACCACAAACAACTAAAACTACTACCCCAAGGTGGGGAGAGGCTCCAGCTCAGGGGAAATCTGTGCTCAAACTGGTGTTAGCAGGATACTTAAACAAAAGAGTATCTGGGTTCATTCACTTGAAATATGGTACTAAGCTAGGTCTTTCTTACTTCTTCACTTGCTGTGGTGTCATCATCTAGCCAACATGTCCACACTTTATCCAACTTTTGTGGGCAACCCCTGTTTGAATAGGTGGCCCTGTATAAGGATAAGCTGACATTTATCAGGCTTTTCCAAAATCTAGCAGAGGGAGGGGATGATTGTTTCCAGGTCATCGTGATGGCTTTACGAGCGCAATACAATAGTAGGGATATAGGTATTTTTTTGCACTCTGATCACTGGCATTTGTTCAACCAACCCTAGCAGACAGTATTTAGGATCATAAGGAACGTGGGTCTTGGTGACCTTCACAATCATCTGAATAACCTCCTGCCAGTAATGCTGAATTGCTGGGCAGCTCTAAAAAATGTGGTAAACTCTCCGGAGAGGTGTGAGCAATGCCAACACAACAGAGAGTATGCCGCCGACATCCTATGGAGCCTGTGGGGTGTGTAGTGAGCTCTGTGCAGAATTTTGTACTGAACCAGTTTATTTCTTGCTGAAACTAGATGGGAGAAGGGAAAGTGCCAAATCTCTCTCCAGTCATCATCATCCAGTTCCGGGATGTCCCCCACTCATTTCCTGCAGAAGGAGGACAATTCGAGACTGACAAGAGCTGGGACGTGAGTTTCCCCAAGTCCTTCACCCGAAGGGTAGATTCAAGCTCGGAGTATGATAAGTCAACTGGCTGGCCCAGGAACTGACACCTATAGGCATGCGCAATTTGAAGGTACCTAAAATGTGCATGTGCATGTGCAGGTACATTAAATTTGGTGCATAAAATGTGAAAAAGGGTCAGCTCTTTATTTGTGATAATGTGTTCCAGTTTCATTATTTTATATTTTATATTTAGCCCAGGCCTGTGGATCTGGTATGGTATTGAACTGCGAAAGGTTAGGGTTCAGTCAGAGTGGGGTGTAAGGAGACCAAGAGTTTGGTTGGGGTGCCCTCAGAGCTTCACTCACCCTCCATGCTTGTGGGGGAGGGCATCTTTGCCCTGGGCGCTGGATGACTTTGTCCCAACACTGAGTATAGCTGTGTAGTTACCTGGCAGTGTGGAAGATATAATGCAGGCTGAAAACTTTTCTTGCTTCTTACTATTTTACCCCGTTCATGACCAGGGCATTTTTTGCTATTCAGCACTGTGCTACTTTAACTGGCAGTAGCACGGCAATGTAAAACTTTGTGTTTGAGCTTTCTTTTCATGGTATTTAACTAGTTGCTGACCGCCAGCTGTCAAATGACGGCCAGGCGGCGCACCTATTGTGGCGGGAGGCCGTCATATGACGGCCTCCTGTTTAAACAGGGAATGCGCGCGATCGTGCGCACGCATCCCTGTTTCTTCGGTGGCGGCGTGTCACGGAGACACCGCTCGCCACCGAAGGGGGTGAACAGCCATTGGTTATGACTGTTTACCACGTGATCGGCCGTGACGCGATCGTAAGCGTGCTGTGCGTGCACGTCGGTGGCGGCGTGTTCCCCGGGAACACTGCTCGTCACCGACGCTGGTAAACAGCCATTGGCCGGCTGTTTACCCACATGATCGGCTGTGATCCTTTCACAGCCGATCACTAAAATGTAAACAATCCGCGGTAACGAGATGTTACCGGGTTCTCCTCCTCACACACGATCGTGTGTGAGGAGGAGATTGCGGTAACATCTCATTACCACCTACAGTACACAAGCACACTGATTGCCCCCACCCCCCAATAAAGAGGACCTGTCACCACCCCTCATAGTACCTGTCAATCACAGTCCATCAAAGTACCTGTCACAGTCCATCAGAGTATTTCAGTACCTGTCACAGCCCATCAGAGTACCCGAGTACCTGTCAAAGTTCATATGAGTACCCGAGTACCTGTCCCGGACCATCAGAGTACCCGAGTACCTGTCCCAGCCCATCAGAGTACCCGAGTACCTGTCCCAGCCCATCAGAGTACACGAGTACCTGTCCCAGCCCATCAGAGTACCCGAGTACCTGTCCCAGCCCATCAGAGTACCCGAGTACCTGTCCCGGCCCATCAGAGTACCCGAGTACCTGTCACGGCCCATCAAATTACCCAAGTACCTGTCACAGCCCACCCGAGTACCTGTCACGGTTCATCCGAGTACCCGTCCCAGCCCATCTGAGTACCCGAGTACCTGTCCCAGCCCATCTGAGTACCCGAGTACCTGTCCCAGTCCATCGGAGTACCCGAGTACCTGTCCCAGTCCATCGGAGTACCCGAGTACCTGTCCTAGTCCATCGGAGTACCCGAGTACCTGTCCCAGTCCATCGGAGTACCCGAGTACCTGTCCCAGTCCATCGGAGTACCCGAGTACCTGTCCCAGTCCATCGGAGTACCCGAGTACCTGCCCCAGTCCATCGGAGTACCCGAGTACCTGTCCCAGTCCATCGGAGTACCCGAGTACCTGTCACAGTTTATCTGAGTACCCGAGTACCTGTCACAGTCCATATGAGTACCTGTCACCGTTCTTCAGAGTACCCAAATACCAGTCACCAAGCCATCAGAGTCTCTGTCACCAGGCCATCAGAGTACCCAAGTACCTGTCACCAGGCCATCAGAGTACCTATCTCCAGCCTATCAGTGTACCCGAGTACCTATTTGCAGCCCATGTCTCATAGAATATACGTTGGGGTGTTTGCTTTCCAAAATGGGGTCATTTTGTGGGTAATATCACTGTCCTGGTGGTCCAGGACCTTCAAAAGTGTGATAGGTAGGAATGAAATGAGATGTGTCATTTATGCTCCTAGAATGCCTGAACGTACTACTTCAATGTTCGGCCTCTCTATGTGACCACGCTGTGTAAAAGTCCTACACATGTGGTATCGCCATACTCGGGAAGAGTAGCAGAATGTATTTTGGGGTGTCATTTTTTCTATATATATGCTATGTGTTAGAAATATCTTATAAATTGACAATTTTGTGTAAAAAAAAATGCGTTTTAATTTTTTTCCACATATTCCAAAAACTTCTGGAAAAAAATTAACCGTTCAAAAGACTCATTATGCCTCACAGATTATACGTTGGGGTGTTTGCTTTCCAAAATGGGGTCATTTTATGGGAAATTCCATTGTCCTGATACTCCAGGGCCTTCAAAAAGGTAATAGGTGGTTGAGAAATGAGATGCGTCATTTATGCTCGTAGAACGTCTGAAGGTACTACATGAATGTTGTTGCTCTGTATGTGGCCAGGCTGTGTAAAAGTGTCACACATGTGGTATGGCCGTACTTGGGAAGAGTAGCAGAATGTATTTTGGGGTGTAATTTGTTGTATGCATATGCTGTGTGTGAGAAATAACCTGATAATATGACACTTTTGTAAAAAAAAATAATAATAAAAAACAAATCTTCCTTTTGCAAAGAATTGTGGGAAAAAATGACAACTTAAAAAAAACTCACCATGCTACTTACTTAATACCTTGGAATGTCTACTTTGTAAAAAAGGGGTCATTTGGGGGGTATTTGTACTTTCCTGACTTGTTAGTGTCTCAAGAAATGAGATACACCTGATGTACTGAAGGCCTGATCAGATGTGATCAATTTTCAGCAATTGGCACCATAGTTTGTAGACTCTATAACTTTCACAAAGACCAAATAATATACACTAATGTGGGTTATTTTTACCAAAGATAGGTAACAGTATAAATTTTGGCCAAAATTTATGAAGAAAAATTACTAATTAGCAAAAATGTATGACAAACATAGAAAAAGGCATTTTTTTCACAAAATTTACGTTTTATTTTATATATAGCACAAAAAATAAAAAACCCACTAGTGATTAAATACCACTAAAAGAAAGCTCTATTTGTGTGGAAAAAAGGATGCAAGTTTCATATGGGTAGAGTGTTGGATGACTGAGTAATTGTCATTCAAACTGTGAGAGCGCTGAAAGCTGAAAATTGGTCTGGTCAGGAAGGGGGTGTAAGTGCACTGTATTGATGTGGTTAAATACATTTTTTTAAACATACTGCCACCAGTGTAGTACGGCGTCATCATATGACTGGGGTGGCGGTGATCAGAGATATTGACTGCTGACAGTATGTTAAAAAAAAAACCCACAATCAACATTTTTTTTTAAATTCCCCTCCCCCCCTTCTTTTTACTATTTATGGAATTTGCTATACACTGGTATTGCAGTACAGTGGTTACAGTTTTCCACGCTAGTACGCATGTGCTAGGCAACATACCAGTACATCGCCTAGCCTGGCTGTGCTGCCCATCTGCAGTAAATGTACTATGGGCAGGCAGAAAGTGGTTAAGCATATGCCCATGCAAGGGCTGTGTTTGCCAACGCAAGGCTGCACAAGTGTGCCTTTCATGTCAGTTGCGATGTAGCAGCTGCATTTACACAGCTGCTACTCCCAGTTTGACAGCTATGTGGGTGCATGGATGTCAAATTGGGCATAGCGGCTGTGTCGCAATTGACATGAATGGGACTGCCTGCACAGGGATGCATGAAAAATACTTCTGCATCCCTGTGCAGGCAAATGCAGCCCCCCACACAGGCGTATGCCCATGTAATTGAGGCCTGCCATAATAAATATACAAAAGGCTGTCGCTGGCCTCCTAAAAATAGTATTGTTTTAGTACTTTCTGGCCTGGAACAAGAATACAATTCATAAAGCAGAAGGCCTTTTCTGTACACTTGCTAAAGTACTGAGGCAAGGTCTAGCATTTTCAGGAGAGCTTAGCAATGACAATGGGCACATTTCTCCCATGGGAGAGTAATTTCTCGTCTTTTTTTTTTTTTTTTTTTTTAAGACTTTGAACTTAATGGTTTCTCTTTCAGGGAGAAGTCCCAGCAATATGCAAGACATACACAATAACAGAAACATTAATAATACAGTACATTGTTATAAAAATTAGACTGGCATACATATGCAGTAGCCATCTTACCTGTATCAGTATAACTGCTGTGGTAAATAAATCTCCTAAGGAAAGATACAAGAAAATAGGAAATATGGGTCAGATGAGGCCCGGGCTTCTCACGTTCCCCTCATCTGTTCACAGCTGAGATAGTTTGGTTCTGAAAATTATTAACATGCCAATTAACTAACCCAGCTGTGCACCTGACCTGTGGAAAATGGAAGACCACTGATAAAGTACAGGTCTGAACCACGCACTTTACTTCATTTTTCACAGTTACACACTTATTAAAATTTTGTGAGGTAAACTTCTCATGAGTGAAATAACAGGGCATGCATTTGGCATCTCTGACCTTTTTATCAGTATAACACAACTATATATATTTTTTTTTTTGCAGATTCATACCTCTCTCTTTGCCATGTCCTCTCCTTAAAAATCTTTTTTTTAAATTAAAGAATCACTCTTCATTATAGTTAGATGCAGCAACACTGTTGAGTGCTGTCCATGCTATTCTTTCCGGGCCTACCTCCTTCTTCTAAGGTTCAAGCAGCTCTGATACTCAGAGGTTTTAGGGCTCATTCACACCAGAAATGCGCTGAACACACACCGCTGATGTGGCAATAACATTTTTTTTCCTTTTGGTTTCAACAGAACTTTATAGAAATGACAATTTAATACAGTTCTATTCAACGCAATATTTGCAATGCATTGGTTCACGCTGCAAACCACTGTGCTGAAAAAACGGACTGCGTAGCAACGCTGTGGTGTGGCATGGCAAGAAATTTTGACTTGTCTGTGCATTGGATATAGCTACCAGCCTAACCAGTGTGAACAAGCCCTTTTAAAAAGGTTAGGAAATCTTGCTACAATAGTGCACAGCTACCATCGCCTTAATTATGTGCTACCATCTTGTAGAACTGTAATGAGAAAAAGCTGCATTAGCTGGTTCCCCTCAGAGGTTAATGGCGTTTAGAAAGTATCTGACTAAAAATTAAACTTGCTGCAGGGGATGTCTGAAACGTGACATGAGACTGCAAACTTCTGCCAAAAGCAGTGAGCCAATCTCACACACACACACACACACACACACACACACACACACACACACACACACACACACACACACACACACACACACACAAGACGTTTGTTTTCTGGGGGCATTTTTGTACACCAGTAGAAATCCCTCAGGTTGCTATTTTGCAAGGAATCTCTTTTTACAAAAAAAATATATTAATTATACAGAAGCTGCAGACTAACTCAGGTATTTTTTTTTAAATGAGATTAAAATGAAAACATGCTGTATTGAATATATTGTACAGAACCTATTGTCCTGCCTTTTTTTTTACTATATATATAATTTGTTATTGCCTGCTTAATTACAAATCAATATTATTAAATGAACCTGTGCCATTTAGTTGCTTGCTCACTAAGAGGGCTTTCACACTGCGCCACCCACCGTCGGATCTGCGGCGCATTTCGGCCGCTAGCGAGGCGCCCCACTAGCAGCTAAGAAAGAGTTAAAACCACCCACAATGCGCCCCAATAGCTGCGTTTTCCTGGCGGTATTGCAGTGCTGCCTCATTGATTTCAATGGGGAGAAGCGGTGGAGGAGCAGTAAACACACCGCTCCTTCACCACTCCAAAGAAGCTGCTGGCAGGACTTTTCCTGACGTCCTGCCAGCACACTGCTCCAGTGTGAAAGCCCTCGGGCTTTCACACTGGAGACAATGGTGCAGCAGTTTGAGGGCAGATTGCAGGCGCTATTTCTAACGCTATAGTGCCTGCAAAATGCCCTTGTATGAAAGGGGTCTGAGGATGAGCTCAGGAGTGTTCGCAACTGCATGTGCAGAGCCCGCCAGCTAGATGGCACTGCACAGCGTTAATCATAGACATTGAGACATTTCCCGATCTCTGCAGCCACGGAACAGGAAAATGTCTCTGCCTGTGATAAGAGTGCTGCAGTGCTGACTTCCTGGTGGGCTCTGCACGTGCGGTTGTGAACACGCCTGAGCTCTTTCAAATTGCTCACAGTTAAACACTGTACACAGGATCAGAAAAATCGCACGATAATCTGATTGTTAGTACAGAGCCAATCAGGATAGTTCATCTAGGGTTGCCACCTCCTCCCTTTAAACCTGAACACATATTAACTAGTTGCTGACGGCCAGGCAGCGCAGATATTGTGGCGGGTGAGCGTCATATGACGGCCTCCTGTTTAAACAGGGAATGCGTGCGATCGTGCGGTGCGCATCCCTGTTTCTTCGGTGGCGGCGTGTCACGGAGACACCGCTCGCCACCAAAGGGCATGAACAACCATTGGTTATGGCTGTTTACCACGTGATCGGCCATGATGAAGTCACGGCCGATCACAGATGGTCACACCCCGACTGTGCACGGCGCATGCGCGCGATCGTGAGCGCGCTGCGCGTGCATGTCGGTGGCGGCGTGTTCCCCGGGAACACTGCACGTCACCGACGCTGGTAAACAGCCATTGGCCGGCTGTTTACCCACGTGATCGGCTGTGATCCTTTCACAGCCGATCACTAAAGTGTAAACAAACTGCGGTAACCACCCCTCATAGTACCTGTCAATCACAGTCCATCAGAGTACGTGTCACAGTCCATCAGAGTATTGGAGTACCTGTCACAGCCCGTCAAAGTACCCGAGTACCTGTCACGGTTCATCCGAGTACCTGAGTAGCTGTCACAGCCCATCAAAGTACCCGAGTTCCTGTCACGGTTCATCCGAGTACCCGAGTACCTGTCACAGCCCATCTGAGTACCAGAGTACCTGTCACAGCCCATCTGAGTACCCGAGTACCTGTCACAGCCCATCTGAGTACCCGAGTACCTGTCACAGTTCATCTGAGTACCTGAGTACCTGTCACAGTTCATCTAAGTACCTGTCACAGTCCATTCAGAGTTCCCAAATACCAGTCACCAGGCCATCAGTGTACCCGAGTACCTGTCACCAGGCCATCAGAGTACCCGAGTACCTGTCACCAGGCCATCAGAGTACCTATCTCCAGCCCATCAGAGTACCCGAGTACCTATTTGCAGCCCATGTCTCATAGAATAGAATATACGTTGGGGTGTTTGCTTTCCAAAATGGGGTCATTTTGTGGGTAATTTCACTGTCCTGGTGGTCCAGGACCTTCAAAAGTGTGATAGGTAGAAATGAAATGAGAAGTGTAATTTATGCTCCTAGAATGGCTGAACGTACTACTTCAATGTTCGGCCTCTCTATGTGGCCAGGCTGTGTAAAAGTCCTACACATGTGGTATCGCCATACTCGGGAAGAGTAGCAGAATGTATTTTGGGGTATAATTTTTGCTATATACATGCTATGTGTTATAAATATCTTATAAATTGACAATTTTGTGTAAAAAAAAATGCGTTTTAATTTTTTTCCACATATTCCAAAAACTTCTGGAAAAAAATTAACCATTCAAAAGACTCATTATGCATCACAGATTATATGTTGGGGTGTTTGCTTTCCAAAATGGGGTCATTTTATAGGAAATTCCATTGTCCTGGTACTCCAGGGCCTTCAAAATGTAATAGGTGGTTGAGAAATGAGATGCGTCATTTTTGCTCGTAGAACGTCTGAAGGTACTACATCAATGTTGGTGCTCTGTATGTGGCCAGGCTGTGTAAAAGTCTCACACATGTGGTATCGCCGTACTCGGGAAGAGTAGCAGAATGTATTTTGGGGTGTAATTTGTTGTATGCATATGCTGTGTGTGAGAAATAACCTGATAATATGACAATTTTGTAAAAAAAAATAATAATAAAAAAAAAATCTTCATTTTGCAAAGAATTGTGGGAAAAAATTACAACTTAAAAAAACTCACCATGCTACTTAATACCTTGGAATGTCTACTTTGTAAAAAGGGGTCATTTGGGGGGTATTTGTACATACCTGACTTGTTAGTGTCTCAAGAAATGAGATACACCTGATGTACTGAAGGCCTGACCAGATGTGATCAATTTTCAGTGATTGGCACCATAGTTTGTAGACTCTATAACTTTCACAAAGACCAAATAATATATACTAATGTGGGTTATGTTTACCAAAGATAGGTAGCAGTATAAATTTTGGCCAAAATTTATGAAGAAAAATTACTAATTAGCAAAAATTTAAGACAGAAACAAAGAAAAAGGCATTTTTTTCACAAAATGTACATTTTATTTTATTTATAGCACAAAAAATAAAAAACCCACTAGTGATTAAATACCACTAAAAGAAAGCAAGTTTCATATGGATACAGTGTTGGATGACTGAGTAATTGTCGTTCAAACTGAGAGACCGCTGAAAGCTGAAAATGGGTCTGGTCAGGAAGGGGGTGTAAGTGCACTGTATTGAGGTGGTTAATGAGATTACACGCCACACCCATCTGCAATGAACTTCCCCAGGTACAAAGATAATTAAATAAATACACAAAACAATTTATTTGGCAAAAAAATTGGCCGCGACACCTTTATTGGTTTTAAACAAATAATTTACCAAAACTCCTTTATTATAACTCATAACTTAATATATATCAAATAAACAGATTTCTACCTGCTCAGTTTTTAGAACTCGAGCAGTAGCTCAACTTTAAATATAAATAACAGTCCCCCCCAGAATCCGGGGTGACCCAACCACATAAGAGGTGTCTGCGACTGGGGCGGGGGCTCCAATCTTCTCTTGCTGACTGCTGGAAAAGGGGGAAAACCCCTCACCTGCTGACCCTTATATAGCCTTCCTAGTGCTTCCAGAATTTTCCCTATGCCCTTATTGGCTAATTCTGGATACAGTGCTCAGGCCCCTTAAAGAGACAGTAACCCTGCTTAAACTGCCCATGCATTAAATGTAAATCAGCCCTAACTGAGATGGGGAGTCCGCAATCTCAGGAAAGTGGACCCATAGTGTGCCCCTTTTTTCATTACACAGGTTCTGTGACTGATTGAGGTGGTAATTAAGCTCACCTAGTGCCTTATCTGCATTAAATTAGCCTCAGAATCTGTGTAATTCATATGTGTTCGGGCAGTGGCGACTGGTGCTAAAAAAATTTTTTTTGGGGGGGTGCAAACAAACTGAAAAATTCTTAAAAAAAATAAAAAATAAAACAGCAATTGCAGCCACTGTGCCGTATCAAATGCTGCCAGTGTGCCCCCCGCCGTCTGCACTTACCTGTCTTGGTGGAACAGCTCCTCGATGCCTCCTCCCATCCTCTGCTATGATTGGACGCCTGGCGTTTCAGCCAGTCAGGTGACGGGTAGCAGATCCAAGCACCCGATTGGCTGAGAGGCAGTTTAGTGTTAGGAAAGTGAATATTCATTTGCTTTTCTAACAGGGATGCCTGGCGTTTCAGCCAATCAGGTGACAGGTAGCAGCTCCGAAGCAGCTGATTGGCAGAGAGGCAGTTTAGTGTTAGGAAAGTGAATATTTATTTGCTTTTCTGATAGCTGGGTGCTTGCAGGTCACCTTTTTTGATGTCTATTAGAGCCCATGGCTCTAATCAGGTGCTTCAAAACCACCCCCCCCCCCCCACTGTAATTCAGGCGCCGACATAGGGTGTGGCAGCGGTGGCCATCGATAGATTCATGCAATGCATGAATCTATCTATTGGTGCTAGAGAGTGTGGCAGGAGGGGGTGGCGCCAGTGCACCCTTAATGCACAGGCCGCCATGTGTTCGGGTTTAAAGGGATGATGTGGCAACTCTAAATTCATTCGATATTATTTGATCAGACATGCACACATTTTTTTTTCGCACGATGCCAGATCATACAATTTTCAATTAATCAGTACAGTTGTCAAAAATTCAATACAAATACATTACAACACATAGGAAATGGAGTTAGACTGCACTAAGGTGATATTAATTAATTTATCCTGCTGTTATCTGATTATGAAGTCTTAACGAAAAAATGTGTGAAGGAGAGACAGTGTTGTGTCCATATTTGTGCTAAACTAATACATAAGTGCAACAAAATCCTATATGCTCTAATAATTTATAATGTAATGGTGGCAATTCTATCTAAATAATAGAACAGAAATATATTGTGATGTGTGACCACACACCAACACACAATAAAAGAGTGGGTAACTAAACCCACATAAGCATCAACTTAAATCTGTGTATACCTAACCAAAAAGCAAAACTCAAAAGACCATAAAGTGTCCCAAAGATATAGTGCCAAAAAAGTATTATTTGTAAACATATGTATAAAAAAAAAAAAAAAGGAGTTCAATAAAACTTTGTTCACTCCCACAAGTGTAAATAGTAGATTCTTCATATACTGTATCCACCACTTATGATCTAAATCACTCACCCATGTAAGTGGCTGGTGATAAGGAACCAGCAACATGCATTCTCCCTTAGCAGGGTGCAATATTCTGCAGATCTGTGATAAATGATGATCTCCGATGCAATCAATCCAGACATTCAATGGGTAAATTCCTTTCCTTCTCAAAATGCAATGGTCTGTAAAACCCAAAAGGTGGCCGCTCCTGGCTCTCCGCCACAATTATATATGATAAAACGGACTTTCCAGAGAGGTGTTATTGGAAATCAAAGAGAATGCCATGCTTCTCGTGAGTGATTTAGATCATAAGCGGAAGCGGATACAATATATGAAGAATCTGCCATTTATACTTGTGGGACTGAACAAAGATTTATTGAACTTTTTTTTTTTTTGATACATGTTTACAAATAATATTTTTTTCTGGCACTATATCTTTGGGACACTTTATGGAATTTTTGCTTTTTTTTTTTTGGTTAGGTATACACAGAGTTAAAGTGGTTGTAAACTCTTACAGACCACTTTAACCTACAGGTAAGTCTTAAGCCTCATACACACGATAGGACTTTGTACAAACTTTCCCTTGGATTTTTGTACAAAGGGCGTTGGCCCTGAACTTGTATTGCATACGCACAGCAGGACTTTTTCAGCCAACTTTCACCAAATCATGTGGTTTTTCTGCTCTTTACCGCCGCCTTTGGTCAACTTCTGTATTGTTGTCTGATCTTTTGAATTGGTTCTGAGCATGCCTGTTTGTACTTTGTACAAAAGTCCTATGGTTTTCTGTACACACGATCAGACTTTGCTCCATCTGACTTTTGTTGCCATAACGTTTGTCCGTTTGCACAGCCAACAAAAGTCAGATGAAAACCAAAAAAGTTTGTCCGATGGAGTGTACACACGGTCAGATGTTGCTCCAAAACAGCTAATTTGCATGTTTGTTGTCAAAAAGTCTGATCGTGTGTATGGGCCTTAAAGCGGAGGTCCACCCTAAAGTGGACCTTCCGCTCATCGGAACCCTCCCCCCTCCGGTGCCACAAATCGGCACCTTTCAGGGGGGAGGGGGGTGCAGTTACCTGGATAATCCAGGTAACTGCACCCACTTCCGGGACAGCTCTCTGCGGAAAGGGGCGTAACTTACGCCCCTTTCCGCAAGTGCCTGCCCCTTCCCGCAAGTGCCCCGCTGCCTGCTGGGAAACACACAGCTCCCAGAGGCAGCGGGGAGCGTCCTTATTGTGCAGCGCAATTCGCGCATGCGCAGTAGGGAACCGGGAAATGAAGCCGAAAGGCTCCATTTCCTGATTCCCATACCCAAGATGGCGGCGGCAGGACCCGACAGACGACCTAGCGATCGGCTTCGGGTGCCGACATCGCGGGCGCGCTGGACAGGTAAGTGTCACTATTTTAAAAGTCAGCAGCTGCAGTATTTGTAGCTGCTGGCTTTAAAAAAAACAAAAAAAAAAAAAAAAAAAAAAAACGCGGAGTCCCGGTGGACTCCCGCTTTAAATCTAGGTGCAAGAAATATCTCCTTAACCTACACGGTTAAGGAGATATTTCCCTAAAAACGGGCACCGATGTCTACAGCGCATGCACGCCGTAGACAACGGCGCAGGCGCACTCTTCATGCCATTAGTGAAGGCGATCATGCCGTCACTGGCGGCTCCTGTGCGCATGCGCCGGAGTGACATCATCACTGCTCCGGCCAGTCACAGCGGCGGAGCATCGATACCCGGAAGTCACTCTGGGTATCATGGCGGGGATGGAGGACGTGGACGAAGGTCGCTTGGAAAGCTCTGATCTCAGGTAAGTAATTTATAATGAGCTAGTATGCTATGCATGCTAGCTCATTATGCCTTTGTCCTGCAGGGTGTTTTTTTTTTCTATTAGAGAGTTTACGTCCTCTTTAAGTGGATGCTAATGCGGGTTTAGTTACCCACTCTTTTTGTGGCCACACATCACAATATATTTCTATTATATTATTTAGATAGAATTGCCACTATTACATTAGAAATTATTAAAGAGAGAAAATAGGATTGTGTTTCACGCATTTATTATATTTTTTTGGATGTATTAGTTCAGCACAGCACTGTCCCTCCTTCACACATTACAACACATGACATCACTTTTTTGATTTATTTATTTTTATTCAATCCTACGAGAGTTTTCTTGACTTCAGTAAACTCTTCAGGTTCAATCTGAGAATGGCATACAAAAAACAAAAACCTGACAATTATTCGTCCGATAATCTCATTGTGTGTACCAGGCATACATGGCTGTAATGAAGGCACCTCCATTCAGGGAAATTGGGCCATGCAGCACTCAACTTTGTACAGTTTATAAAAAGCTTGCAATTGTAAGGTGTGCTCCACAAATGATGTGGGCCAGTGGTCATCAACCCAGTCCTCAGTAACAGGCCAGGTTTACAATATAACTGAAATACATCACAGGTGATATCATTTGCTGCTCAGTGATTGCAGTATTCTAGTCTGCATCTCCCCAAGGTAATACAGAAAACCTGGCCTGTTAGTGGGCCCTGAGGACAGGGTTGATGACCGCTGATGTACAGTGGTGTGAAAAAGTGTTTGCCCCCTTCCTCATTTCCTGTTCCTTTGCATGTTTGTCACACTTAAGTGTTTCGGAACATCAAACCAATTTAAACAATAGTCAAGGACAACACAAGTAAACACAAAATGCAATTTGTAAATGAAGGTGTTTATTATTAAAGGTGAAAAAAAATCCAAACCATCATGGCCCTGTGTGAAAAAGTGATTGCCCCCCTTGTTAAAACATACTATAACTGTGGTTGTCCACACCTGAGTTCAATTTCTCTAGCCACACCCAGGCCTGATTATTGCCACACCTGTTCACAATCAAGGCATCACTTAAATAGGAGCTGCTTGACACAGTAAGGTCCACCAGAAGATCCTTAAAAGCTACACATCATGCCGAGACCCAAAGAAATTCAGGAACAATTGAGAAAGAAAGTAATTGAGATCTATCAGTCTGGAAAGGGTTATAAAGCCATTTCCAAAGCTTTGGGAATCCAGCGAACCACAGTGAGAGCCATTATCCACAAATGGCGAAGACATGGAACAGTGGTGAACCTTCCCAGGAGTGGCCGGCCGCCCAAAATTACCCCAAGAGCGCAGCGACGACTCATCCAAGAGGTCACAAGAGACCCCACAACAACGTCCAAGGAACTGCAGGCCTCTCTTGCCTCAGTTAAGGTCAGCGTTCATGCCTCCACCATCAGGAAAAGACTGGGCAAAAATGGCCTGCATGGCAGAGTTCCAAGGAGAAAACCACTGCTGAGCAAAAAGAACATCAAAGCTCGTCTCAATTTCTCCACAACACATCTTGATGATCCCCAAGACTTTTGGGACAACATTCTGTGGACCGATGAGACAAAAGTGGAACTCTTTGGAAGGTGTGTGTCCAAGTATATCTGGCGTAGAAGGAACACTGCATTTCATAAAAAGAACATTATACCAACAGTAAAATATGGTGGTGGTAGTGTGATGGTCTGGGGCTGTTTTTCTGCTTCAGGACCTGGAAGACTTGCCGTGATAAAAGGAACTATGAATTCTGCTGTCTACCAAGAGATCCTGAAGGAGAATGTCCGACCATCTGTTCGTGTACTCAAGCTGAAACGAACTTGGGTTCTGCAGCAGGACAATGATCCTAAACACACCAGCAAGTCCACCACCGAATGGCTGAAGAAAAACAAAATGAAGACTTTGGAGTGGCCTAGCCAAAGTCCTGACCTGAATCCTATTGAGATGTTGTGGTATGACCTTAAAAAGGCCGTTCATGCTCGAAAACCCTCTAATGTAACTGAATTAGGACAATTCTGCAAAGATAAGTGGGCCAAAATTCCTCCAGGACGCTGTAAAAGCCTCATTGCACGTTATCGCAAACGCTTGGTTGCAGTTGTTGCTGCTAAGGGTGGCCCAACCAGTTATTAGGTTTAGGGGGCAATCACTTTTTCACACAGGGCCATGATGGTTTGGATTTTTTTTCACCTTTAATAATAAACACCTTCATTTACAAATTGCATTTTGTGTTTACTTGTGTTGTCCTTGACTATTGTTTAAATTGGTTTGATGTTCCGAAACACTTAAGTGTGACAAACATGCAAAGGAACAGGAAATGAGGAAGGGGGCAAACACTTTTTCACACCACTGTATGTCTTGTTCACATTAGTGTTTTTTCAGCTGTGTATTGCAGTATCTGCCACAGCACACTGCATTCTCATACAATTCGTTTGGCTCCATTCATAACTGGCAGGTCAATGTGTCATGTCAAAATATAGCCTGCACAAATTTTATTTCATTTGTGTGCGTTTTGGTGCCTGTAAATTAATAATGCAAACATATTTGAATTTTAAAGCAGCACACCATATGACAAGATGGAATGGATTATTATTATTTTTTTTTTGCATGCAGAAAGCATAAAAAAGGGATGCACAGTGACATGTGTTAATGCACGAAAAAAAAAAAATCACACAATAAAAAGTTAGGTACTCATGCACACAGCTGCCTGTGAGGTTTAGGTGCATTTTCCTGCCCAGGAGCTGTATACAGCTGCCCCCCGTATAGATGAATGGCTATACGTCAGTAGTTGTGTAAACCTGTGGGTGCGTACAGATGTAAAAAAAATGTTTACATCTGTACACATATATTGGCATATACCCACATACAGCCATTCATTCCAGCTGTAAGCAGCACTGGTGGCTCCAAGGCATGGAAATACACCCAAACCTTATGTTGTATGACCCCAGATGGCCATATACATGAGTGATATAAATTCATAAAACTATAAACGTTTTCACTATGAATCCAGTCAAAGTATATGACCCTTTTGCGTCGCACAAGCATATACTCACAGCAGAGGGACACTGGGGGTTATTTACAAAAGGCAAATCCACTTTGCACTACAAGTGCACTTGGAAGTGCAGTCGCCGTAAATCTGTGGGGTATATCTGAAATGAGGGGAAGCTCTGCTGATTTTATTATCCAATTATGTGCAAGCTAACATGCTGTTTTTTTTTTTTATCCTCCTTGCATGTCCCCCTCGGATCTACAGCAACTGCACTTCACACTAGTAAATAACCCCCTTTGTCTCAAAGCAAAACGCCCGAGTGAGAAGTTTGAGAGAAGCAGCTATTATTACTCATGCAATCTGTGAATGGTAAAAGGTGATATTATTCACTAACTAGTATGTGGCCAGAAATCTAAAGTTCAGCCCTGGTTCACATTGATGCGATTTGACATGTAAAATCGCATGCCATATCGGCGGCAATGGCAGCATCTGATTCCCAAAATTAGTTTCTGTACTACTTTTGACAATTCCAGGGGGCTGGACATCTGTGCAGATGTCTCTGAAATCGCCCCCGAAGTCGGGAATGAAATTGTACAAGTTCAGCTAAACTCGCACAATTTAGTTCCCGCAGTCAGTGTGAACCGGGGCTCAGAGTAATTTTAAACACCAGGTTTGATGGATTCCCTTTAAATAGGTTTGCTGCATATGTGAGCTTCTTGTATGTACTCAAAAGGCAGGGTCAAGAGTTTTTTTTTTTTTAGTGCCCTTTCACACTGGTAAGCCTTCTTCCTTCTTTACAACGAATATTGCATTTTTTTTACATGCTTTTATTGCATTTTTGGTGCACTTCCTTCCTTACTCACAGCATGGCCTGTGAAACATGTGCACCAAAATTGCAGATGAGGTATGCTTTTGATCCATTCCTATTGACTTACATTTGAAGGTGCATTTTTAGTGTGCTAAAAAAAAAAAAAAAAAAGAGAGAGAGCACACCAAAAGTGCAGCATGCAGGACTTTTCAAAACACAATGCAGCAATGTGAACAAGTTACATACGATTTAAAGGATATGTTCAACTTTGTAAAAAATAAATAAGAAAAAAAAAAAGTGGGAACTCATCTAAGATTCCCCCCCCAACTCAAAAATAAAAGTGTGTGTGTAGAAATACACGTACTAATTTAACAAATAAAATGCAACATTTATTGTAAAGTGCCAGTTAACGAGAACACCTCCAAAATTCACATGCATTAAATAAAAATATAACAGATGTAACAACAAAATATTTTAACCTGTATGCTATACTAATAAAAAAACACATGTGATAATGGTTCAATGCAGGCTCACTGTGCCCATCATCAATGCAGACTTAAATTTCCTGGTAGGCCAGTCCAGCCCTGCTGCTAATAGGAATGGCGTTCCTGCAGTGGAAAAAGTAGAGGAACGCCGTTCCCATGCATTCCTAGAGGACTCAAACCCTGGCAGAGCCCCCATAGATCAGTAGAGCAGTGTACCTGTCCATTAGGTCCTTGTAGCTCGGGAGATGGGAGCAGAAGCATGTTGCAGGGGGCGGGGCATATGTGACATGTTTTAGTAACCAATGACTGCAGTTCAGCATTTAGTGAAGGCGACACCAGAAGAAAATGTAGAACAATAGGAGCCAACCAGAGGCCTTTCATCAGCCGCCTATGGGAGACTGCAATACGCTGACAGGAGCTAACACACTCCCTCAGCACACTGAGGATAGCAGATAGGGTATAGGGGTGGGAGGAGGCGGAGCAGACCGAGCTCTCTCTCCTCTCCTGCCAGAGTGGAGTGTGCTGAGGTATGCACTCCTGCAGGACATGGCTGCTAATGGGAACGTCGTTCCTGCTGTGGAAAAAGTACAGGAACGACGTTCCCATGTGTTTCTGTAGGACTTGAGCCCTGCTGTTGGTACTTGTAGTTTTCCCATTCTCAAGACTGCTCAGCCACGTCTTTTTTAAATTGTGCCAGCGAGCGGAGGGGAGAAGAACCTATGATTGATGACAAAATTGGGGATCGGGGGTTGCGGGGGCTGGTGCATCTGAATATGTGTGTAACATGTTACAAAAGGTGAACTTATCCTTTAAATGGTAATAGTTTTCCTGCACTTTTTTAGTGCTGGAAAGGTGGGTTTTAATTCAGCAAAAGTGCACCAGTGTGAAAGAGACCTTAAGTGCCGGTTCACACTAGTGCCATGTGAGAACCCTGTGAATGCAGTGCGGGTTCCCGAATTGCACCTGAATCGCACAGTGGTTCGCACTGAGATCTGCGAACCGCTGCGGGTGTCAATGTAAAGTTAACCACACCCCCAGATTGGTCAGCAGATCACAGTGCGAACTGTGAAATGGTGCAGGAATCTGATAGCATAAGTGTGAACACCCATGCAATCCGATTCCAGTGTAGACAAAAAAAAGAGGTCCTGCACCATTTTGGTGCGAATGTGATGTGATTTCAGCCATACAGTTTGCATGGCTGAAATCGCATGGCACAGACATCGCATGTGATCTGAACAGCAATGCGGTGTGAATCACATGTGATGTCTGGCATCACACTAGTGTGAACCGGGCCTAAAGGCTAAGTTAATTTTTTTTTTTTTGTGCAAGTTAATAACTGCACATGTTTTTGCCGGAATGCGGTCTAATAATTTGCTGCAGGGCTTGGGAATGAACTAGGAAAGTGCTCATCAGTGCCCTGCCCTCACAGTCCTTTTAGAGCTACAAGCCGTCAGCTGTAATGGAGATGGTACTTGTGGTTCTCATTAACCACTTAAGGACCAGAAGAATTTCCCCCCTGATGACCAGGCCATTTTTTGCGATACAGCACTGCATCGCTTTAACTGACATGGCTTATTCATAGTACTCCACATCTTTTCCAGTGAATCACTCTATTACTAAGCCAGCAATACTTAAAATATTGCATTAAAGCAGTTTAAAAAAAAAAATTATATACTGCAGCTTAGCAATTCTTATATGTAGTGGCTGGATTTGTTTTAATTTTTTGGGGATTTTGTTACTTTATTTTATCTGGCCAGTAAGTCTGTTATTTTTCAACTTTTTAACAAACCAAGTTTTCCAGCAAAAATGGCAGCTGGACCTTTTAACGATGGCAGCAGTGCTTCAAATGGTCTGTCTTTATTCCTTAACCACTTAAGGACCGGAAGAAGTTACCCACTTAATGACCAGGCCATTTTTTTTGATACGGCACTGCGTCACTTTAACTGACAATTGCGCGATCATGTCATGCTGTACCCAAACAAATTTGTTGTCCTTTTTTTTCCCCCACAAACAGATCTTTCTTTTGGTGGTATTTGATCACCTCTGTGGTTTTTGTTTTTTGCGCTATAAACAAAAAAAGAGTGCCAATTTTGAAAAAAACAAACAAACAATATTTTATACTTTTTGCTATAATAAATATCCCCAAAACAAAATGTAAAAAAATAAATTCCCTTATCAGTTTAGACCGCTATATAATATATCTGTCTATATATTTTTGGTAAAAAAAACAAAAACAAACAAAAAAACGCATTAAGCGCATGTTGATTGGTTTGCGCAAAAGTTAAAGCGTCTACAAAATAGGGAATAGATTCATGGAATTTGTATTATTTTATTTTTACTAGTAATGGCGGTGATCTGTAATTTTTTAGTGGGACTGCGACACTGCAGCGGACAGATTGGACACTTTTGACACATTTTTGGAACCATTGATATGTATACAACGAACAATGCTATTAAAATGCACTGACTACTGTGTAAATATCACTGGTATAGAAGGGGTTAACACTAGGGGGCGATCAAGGGGTTAATTGCGTTCCCTCCTGTGTTTCTAACTGTATGGGGATGGGACTATTTTTGCATCTACTAACGCTAATCCTAGGAGTTCCTTTTACTGATACCAATGATGGGGCTACTTTAAGTCCTAATTTCTCTTTAATGTGTGTGTTGTGGTATAAAATACAGCAATTCAACATTTCGGGCATTGAGATGCTTACAGACCATTCACTTTGAAAGCACTGCTTTGCATGAAAATGTGCTGCTACTGTGCAGTCCTGGAAGTCCCGGTGAGCAATGTATTCAAATGCTCGGATTGGAGTAACAACCTCTGTAGCCTGCTTGGATTGGCTTTGAGAGTCAGAGAGGAGCGGGCTGATGATGTTACAGCCTCTGCCAATCCAAGCAGGCTTTGTATTAATTAAAAGAATACATCGCTCTCTGTGATTGGCTCCAGCAAAAGCCGGAAGAAGGATATATCGCCAGCTCCAGCAAGAAGGAAGAAATATGAAGCGTCGGAAGCCTCGGAAGGGGGGTCGTCTTATACGGTAAGTACAGGAAAAAAAGGCTTAAAAAACTGTAAGATTAGGGGGTCGCCTTATACTCTGGGAAATACGGTAACTCATCTGAAGTTAAAAATATTCCTTCAGCATGTTTTGCTATTTGACATATTCTTTTTCTGATCCGTTTTTATTCCTTTCTCTGACTTTCATTAACAAGTGTGCAGCAGAAACCAGTCTGAAATGTCAAACTGTTGTGCTATGGGCAATGACCAGGTCACTACTGTTATCCATTTGTTCCCAAGCTTTGCAGTTACTTTTAGGACAGATTTTTGACTGCAATTGATGGACTTGACTGCTTTATTTTTATTTTGTCCAATCCTTTCTGGCATGTGAGCTGCCAAGTTCTAGTTATCAAATCATTGTGATTAGATGACATACAGTTATAAAAATTCTTTGCTTTTAAGTGCTGGATCAGATTGAATACGACTACTAACCCACTATAAAGTAGTGCGCTTGTTTAGTGGAAGATGAGGGTGTACTGTGTGCAGTTTTGAAAAATCTCGAAACCTGTCATATCAGAAATAATAGGCTGCCCTTGCTGACCTCCATATGAAAATAGTACGTGCCTGATTATGTCTGTTCAGCTCTTATAAATTATTGACTTAAAAATAATCATGCAGCTAGTGAAGACGCATAGATGCTTTTTCTACAGTTTCTTTTTTTCAGTGTGATCTATTGTAGGCTCATTGGTATACAGTGCAACAAAAGTAGATTTTAATTTATGTTCTAATTAAAAAAGAATGCTTATTTTGTGTGGATTTTTGTATTCTAGGGAAAGATAGGGACGTTGATGGGGGTTACAGGCAGCCCTCCTGTACCGGGCCTATCACATAGTTGCCAACATTGTAAAAAAAAAAAATTCGGGACACTTTTTTGGCAGTAGGCGGAGTTGTATTCTAATTAGGGGGCGGGCATGCGGTTATAGGTGTGGCATATAAAAGGTGAAAATGTGGAGCGCGCAAAATATGGGTGTGGTTTACGTAAAATAGTGGGCGTGGCTCACATGGGGCATTGCTCAAAGGGGTGTGGTTAGAGTCTGAGATGAATGCGGGATGGAGAGGGAAAGGGGGGGGGGGGATGGAGGGACAGCAGCCCCAGATCCTACACCACAATAGCAATATGTGTTTTCCAGAGTTTGACAATCAGCAGATAAAGATACTCCAAATACCTGGTGTTAGCGCTTCAATCATCCCGGCGCCATGATTGTTATGGTGTCAGGATGATTGAAGCACATTATTTCTATTATTACATTGTAATATGAAATGAAATCATTCAACTCACCATAATGTAGAATCAGTGGGAGCCATGAGCGCGTCACTAGCCACGTTGCCTGCCACCAGAGTCCCTCCTTACATCAGGTGCCCCATCAGAGGTACCTTCCTTACATCTGTGTCCATCAGCGGAGCCCCTCCTTACATCTGGTGTCCCCATCAGTCCTCCTAACATCTGGTGCCCCTCTGACATCCAGACTGCCCCCCCTGACATCCAGACTAGCCCCCCCCACATCCATACTAGCCCCCCCACATCCAGACTCTGACTGGCCCCTCTGACATCCACAGACTGGCCCCCACATCCAGACTCTGACTGCCCCCCCCGACATCCAGACTGGCCCCTCTGACATCCACAGACTCACTGGCCCCCAACATCCAGACTCACTGGCCCCCGACATCCACAGACTGGCCTCTGACATCCACAGACTGGCCCCCGACACATCCTCCAGGCGCGGCACGACTTTGAACTGCGCCGCAGCATCTCTATTGAAGACCAGCTTCTGGTCGTCTTTAAAATGGCGGCCGGTGGAGACAGTGTCTCCTCCGGGCGCGGACCTCTAGCGGCCGGCGGCGAAAAACGGGTCAAACCAAATTTCCCAGGACATTTCCCGGGACAAAATTAAATCGGGACAAATGTCCTAATCCCGGAAATGTCCCGGGACAGTTGGCAACTATGCTATCAGGTCCCCAGGAGGGCCCAGCAGGGTCTGCCAATCCTGTGATATGAAAGCTTTAACCTGTGTCTTAGGGCTTATTCACACTGCCCACATGCTAAATTAGCTTTTTAGCATGTGGGTAGCTGTCAGTTCTAGTTGCAGTGTCTAATTAAGCACATCAAAATGTTTACTTTTTTTTTTACTTTATTTAAAGTGACACTTCATGCATGTCAGTGCACCAACAGCCTGGCGTGCTGTGCGGTGACCGGCAGTGTATTGGGAAAATGCTACTGTATATTGTCTGCATTTTATTACAGCTCATGGCACCTCCAGGCTGTGTTGCAGTGTGAAAGGGGCATGTAGAAAACAATTGTTTTCTATGTGTCCTAGGGAAGACTGGCATTTATCCAGTCTGGAAAAATGACAGTCGCTGCACTGTGAATGCATACGTGAACGAGCCCTGCAATGTTCATATAAAACCAAATACAAACTGTACTGAACGTGGCCAGATATGACTCATTCTCAATACAGGCTGCATAGGGACCCCATAGTTGCAGGATGGTGGTATATGCTATGGTATAAATGTTGTGAGGTGTACAGTCCTCTCAGGCTGCAAGGTTATGTTAAGGATAGACAAAGTCTTATGCCGCATACACACGACTGGAATTTTGGTCAGAAAAAAACTTTTCCCGATGGAATTCCGACGGGATTTCGCTCAAGCTGTCTTGCATACACACGGTCACACCAAATTCCAACCGTCAAGAACGCGGTGACGTACAACATGTATGACTTGACTAGAAAAAGGAAGTTCAATACCCATTAGCCAATAGTTTCCATCTCGCAGTTGAATATGACCATGCGTGAGTTTTTGCACGTCGGAATTGCATACAAAGTTTTTCCGTCCGAAAAATTGAGAACATGCTATCAAATTTTTGCTAGCGGGAATTCGGCCAGCTAAATTCCGATGGAGCATACACACATTCGCATTTTCCGATGAAAAGCTCTCATTGGTCTTTTGCTGGCCGAAATTCCCATCGTGTGTACGCGGCATTACCTCTGCCTAATTGCTACAAGGAAATACAAAGTATCTCTTTATTATCTGTCAAACTTTATATGTCACTTTGGGCTGTGCAAGAACAAAGGGGGATGTTTATAAAGCTCTGGGTGAATAGCTTGTCGCATTTATAAGACAAATTCACTCAGAAGAATCCTACTTTTAAGTTATCTACCCAATTTATAACTCCAGCAATTGTGTGTTGAATTTCAAATTTCCAGCTATAAGGGATAGTTTCCACCCCCAGTGCAAGTGTTATTATGTGTATAATGCTCCTGTATTTTATATGCATTTGTGTGCATTTATGGGCGGCTGTTTGAGGCCCCATCCTTTCTAATGGTGGCCCTGAGGACAACTTTCTAATTGTTCTTCATAGCCACTAATACAACCTTGAACAACCTGCGCCACTTTGTATAAAGAATTTGAGTAAATCTCCCTTCCACACAAAGTCAGCATAAACTGAATAATAATACCATTGTGTCATTATTTCTCAACAGAATGTGAGAATTTACTGTGATAATGTAAATCCGTACTGTTACGTGGACTGTTGGTTAGACCTAAAAAGGTGAGTATATGCTGTCTTGTTTTGCAGCAACCTGCTGGATTTAACCCTATGACAGGGCCTCTTTAACAACTATTTTTTAAAAAGAAAGCCTTTACAGAGGAAGAATAAAAGCACCCATTGGTGACCTCTCTTATATTGAATCAATCACTAACTCAGGGCCGATTCACACTGCGAGTGAGATCGCATGTGATTCACCCCGCACTGCAGTGCAAATCACACGTGGTGTGCGTACGATGAGATTTCAGCCATACAGATTGTATCGCTGATATTGCATTCGGACCAAACTTGCACAGGACCCTTTTTTTGGTCTGCGCCAGAATCTGATTGCATGGTGTTCACATGGGTATTCACACCCATTGAGATATGATTCATGTCTGAACTGTCAGTTCGCAGTGAAATATGCGAGCTGAAATGGGGGTGTCATTAACAATGTACTGCCAGTTAGCGTATGGCAGTGTGAACTGCTGTGTGAGTAGGGTGCGATGCGGGAGCCCGCAGTGGATGTGCAAGTTTCCTGCATCACACAAGTGTGGACAGAGCTTCAGGCTCTGATTTTCCTGATTTGCAGACTTGTTCCAAGTCAGCATGTCAATGTACTAAACCCACACAATCTACTGCATATACCTTAGTCAGACTACAAGAGTTTTAATCCGGAGGTCAGGAACAACATTCTAGGTATTTTCTTTCAGTACAGTAATCATTTAAAGTATATATATATATTTTTCTTATTTGCTCCATTTTGGTCTGTAAAAATACCATTAAAATTGTTTTATTATATCTGTTTTGAAAAGTGCAAAAAATAACTATCCAGACAGAAATCTTGTTAGCTGATAACTTCCTTTAATCTCCCGGCCTCTGAACTGTTGCCAGTAAATTTCAACAGAACAATATTGAGTTGTTTAAAGCAGTAGTAAAGCCTTATTCTTTATTTTAAAAAATGGTCCCCCATGCAGGTTTAAGTCATAATGTACTAGTATGCACCGCATACTTGCCTACAGATGGAACCCTCTGATGCTGCACTGAGATGGATCTCCCTGGTCTCCGGTGGCCTCCATCTTTGCCCGGTCTTCCTTCCGGGTTCCCTATTTTCAGCCACATGAATGGCCACGCCACAGGTGACATCACTCCGAAACATAATGATCACATAGCTGCAGAACGCAGAGCGGCCCGTAAATGTGGTCTGGGCTGCATATTTGCAGCTCAGATCACATTACCCTCTGACAGGCAGGGGGGGCATTTATGACAGAAAATACCACTAGGGTCTGTTGAGTCAATGTGAGAAGACATGTTTTATTCAATACATTAAAAAACATGACATAGCAAAATGAGTACATTCATGGTAAAACAAGCATATCCATCACATATCATTAACCAGATATTCATGAAAGCAACCATAGCATCTTAGAGATGACATATTGAGGTATAAGTAGGAATGGCCCGCCCGTTAAAGGCATACAGGCAGTGCATCTGCTATCCTTGCTGCTGCCACCCCCTATACAAATGCGTCCGGCCCCTTTCAGGATGCCAGGTGCATGAATTACAGTGGCGTTTTTTTTGAGCATCTGATTAGAGCCAGAGGTTCTAATAGGCTTCAGAATAGGGTGGATTGTGGGCGCAGAGCATTGGGCTTGGAGTCTACCCAGGTGTGTTAGAATAGCGAATGAATATTCCCTATTCGCACACTGAATCGCCTCTCTGCCAATCAGGCATCGCGGCCCTGGGACACGTTTCCCGTTTGGCCAAAAGGAGAAGCATTCCAATTGGCCTAGGAGGAGGAGGAAGGAGACTCATAGTGGAAGTTACCGTGATACAGAGAAGGAGAGCAGGGGAAGGGGAAGATGCCGTAAGTCAGGAAGTGCTGCCCATCATAGAGGGAAAGGGGAAGCCGCAGTGATGCAGAGGAGTAGGGGAAGGGGAAGCCATTTACCGTGGGGGAAGCGCTGCCCACCATAGATGGGCTTAAGTGATGGGCTCCTAACCAACTGGGGGGTGCGGGGGTTACCCGATCGACACCCCCCCCCAAAATTTACCACCAGCCGCCACTGGGTATAAGACAGTTGTCCATCATATAGGATTGCTTGAAAAGCAACATGGTGGTGTAACTTGGGAGTAGATGAAATGAAAACCATGTAAAAAAGAAAATGGTGTATCCAATAAAGATGCGCAGTCCCAAAAACTCAAACAAAAAAGCACATAAGAATGCCAGCATGCGCTCAAATAAATGAATGAGCTCAAAAAAAGTGCAAATATGCAATAGATAAATATAAAAAACCTGAACGTATAGTCCAAGAAGTGCAACAAACCATGCGAACAATCGGAACGACCTTCTCAGAAAGACAATTGTTTTTTCTGTTCATCAAATAAGGTAAAAAAAAAACAGCGCCGCTCACCAGATGTGATGGATCTCAAATTATAGAGATCAGATAGGCACACAGACAGGAGACACACCGGAACCGCCATTATGCGATACTTCCTGGAATGTCATTAAATATACACTGCAAATATTGTTTCCAATTTTTTTAAAATTCAAAGAAATGCATATAAAAATATCAAGGAAGAACTTTATTAAAAACAAGCATTGTGCTTCTGCACTTGCACACAAAATATGCACAAAAAAATCACATAGGTTAAGTGTGCAAAATGTGAGCCATTTCTTTAAGGACGTTTATCTAAACAATTTAGCGGTTGCTGGGGGCATTAATCAATATTTATCTGGATTTCTCCAGCCTTCTAGGTTATATATATATATATATATATATATATATATATATATATATATATATATACAAAATTCTATTTATTTATTAGAGGTAGCACCTGGGCCCTTTTAACCAAGAAAATGTTTGCCCAGGGTCTAGTCAATATTAAAGATGGCCCTGACTATTATACATGAAATTCACAGTAATGTGATATCATTTTAATCAGCAGACTTTGTTGATTATGTTTTTTATAAATGTGGCATTGGGAAAAATTATTTCTTTATAATTATTCCCCCCCAAAAAAACAAAGAAATGCAAATATATGTATCCAAATTTGCTATCAAAGTAAAGCACTGTCCCAAAAAATGTAACAATGTATAATACATTAGGGTGGGTGTTCTGTCGAAATAGTAAATTCATCAAGATCCCCAATTATGTCACTTCCAGTTACTGTAAACCATCATTAATTTGGAGATTTCAATGACTTGCCTTTTTTTTTTTTTTTTACACAACACTGGCAAGTGTGTTGGTACACAAAGCCTTTGCTGTTTGACGCAACAGAGATTAGCAAGGAAAAAGTTGTTGCCGCTGTGGAGGCAGCCATTTTGTTGGTTAGTATCGGAGAGAACTAAAAATATTTGCTTATAATACCGGTTTCTGGTGTTGTGACAAAACAGCAAGTCGTCAATCTCCAATTAGTGATGGTTTACAGTAACCGGAAGTGACATAATTGAAGATCTTGATGAATTGGCTATTTTGACATAACATGGGCTTCATATCTTAAAAGATAGCAGTTGATTTACTAAAACTGGAAAGTTTCTGGCTCCTCCTCTTTCTCTGAGTGCCCCAATAGAAAGTCCCTTGGTATGGGAAAACATGTGCATGATCGCTCCTGTGCCCCGCTCTGTGTGTCCATAAAACACACAACATGACTCGGCCCAGCCTCTGCCCTGCACCCTCCCACCAATGGCTCCCGCTGTTGTCTGTCAGCCAGTGAGGAAGCACAGTTGCTCTTGTGCACATTGCTGGATCAAAATCGGACTCAGATATGTTTCAGGACGGGGGGGGGGGGGTGAGCTGCATACTGAAGGTTTATTACTGTGGCGGACTGTCAAAAGAGGGCACACGGGCGCTGCCTCCCCTATCCTTGTGTCCTGCCCCCTGACCTACATATCAATGGCTCCAGACCATGGATTCCAATGCGGGGGTGGGTGTTTTTTTTTTTTTTAAAACACCTGATTAGAGCCAGAAGCTCTAATAGGTGTAGAGCCCTGCTCCTAATGAGCAGTCGCTATAGTTTTTCTCAAATTTAGGTTGTCTGAGCTGCAGTTTGGCTCAGGCTAATTCCAAAAGTTCTGGTTTCTGTAGCAGTTCAACTGGGTTGCGCTAATTTCCACTTGACCGTTGGTGTTGCTGTCACCACCGGCAAGTGTGGAAATGCAACAGGCTGGATGTATTGCATACCACCTTTTTGCTCGGAAATAGCCAAGTGGGAGTTGTTCGCCCGCTGTGCATTCTGGGTGGGGATATTTAAGATGCTGACGCCATTTTGAGGGGTCTATTTTATGGGGTTCGCTATCCCGACCTTATGGCCCTCCTGGTCTGGGGTGTGTGCTGCATGTTCCTGTGCCTCGAGGCCGGTGGGCCCGAGGCTTTGCAACTGAGAGTGTATTCCCAAAAGTCTTGGGGCTTACTGATCCAGGGGTGGTCCTGTGCTGTCTTGCCTGTGGGGAGAAGCCAAGCAACCGAAGGATCCAGGGGAGGACTTTTCCAGGAGAGGACCAAGCACAAGGCTGGTATCTCTGGAGGAGCCTGGAAACCCAATTGGAGGACGCAACCCGGGTCAACAACCATACAGTTTTGCCGGGTTGGCTGAAAAGGAAACTGGTACTGTATGACTGTTCTTTAATTTCTCAAGAAGTTTCAGTTCAAAACTTACCAGGGGAGTTCAGGTACCTGGTAACAAAGTCTGTGGCAGAGACTTTGTTACCAGGTACCTGAACTTCCCTTAATCCTCTAACCCTCTACTGAAAGACTTTGCGTTTATCCCAAATAAATTTAGAAAAAAGGACTAAGTGTCAGAGCTAACATTCTTTGGGTTACTTTCCAACTGAACCCCTGAGACAGAGAGTTGAGCAGGTGAGGTAACATTAAGCCCAATAAAAACCAGCAGCTCCTTCAGAGGTCAGTGCTACATAGGCTTTAAAAAAAAAAGGGTGCCCTTGGAGCGCAGAGCACTGAGCTCTGAGCCCACCCAGTTGTGTGACCATAGCAAATGAATTTTTGCTATTATATCACACTAAAGTCCCCCCTCCCCTCGACAATTAGGAGGCAGGTCTGTGCCTGTTTCCGACTGGGCAAAGCATCAGGCGATCCTATTGGCTGCCTAGCGCTGTGGCGGAAGAGGAGACACACAGCGAGGAAGCTAAAAGAGCGGACACTGGAGCCACCATGACTGCTGCCCTCACTCCAGGAGAGGACACCACAGCCCCGCCATACGAGAGGGTAAGTGCAGGACCCCACTGCGGGGGGTGGTGAGGTTTCAGTGCCATGCCGCCGGGGGATGGGTGGGGGGGTGTTGTTTGCTTGCCTCCCCCACAACAGAGGAACCCACCAGCCACCACTGTAAAAAAAAAACATTCAACAAGCTGAAGTTAGAAGCTGATTGGCTACTATGCACAGATGCACCAGATTTTGCACTCTTTAGTTTTAGTAAATAAACCCCATAATGTGCAGAACCAAGACATTTCTAAAATGGGGGTGGGGGGGGGGGGGTGAAACCAACTCTGAGACTTGAGGGAGATTAAAGCCTGGGGACTCAATTGCTGGCATCTGACTATTTAAAACCAACTTATCACAGGTCCAAATGATTTTCTATTTGGTCAATGTGGTCATTCATTATCCAATGGACAAAATCTCAAAACTGGTAACATTTAGCCCTTGTACACACGGTCGGAGAATCCGTCGGAATGTGTCCTATCGGACCGTGTTGTCGGATAATCCGACTGTGTGTGGTATGCATCGGACTGATTCAGTCGGAATATCCGTCGGACCCAATTTTCCAACATGTTGGAAATATTTCCCGACCAACTGGGCCGATTGGACATACTCCGATCATGTGTAGAGAATTTTGATCGGACCAAGTGCCACGCATGCTCAGATCAAATTCCTACATCAAAGCTATTGGCTACTAGCCTGAATGTAGTCCCATCGTAACGAAATTACATCATCACGTTCTGAAAGATCGGATTTTTCGCCAACTTTGTCCGACTGTGTGTATGCAACAGTTTCGGACAAGATCCGACGGACAAAATCCGACGGATTTGGTTGTGGAAATCTCCGACCGTGTGTACAGGAGCTAAGACCAGTCTCTCTCTACAGTTTAGTGCCTTGTACATTGGCAGATTATTATATAATTTACATTCTCAGGAATCTGTCAGTACATAGCAGCCTTGACACATGAAACTCAGTTTGTTCCCATGCTTTGTTGGTGACATAAAGAACCAATATCTAACTTTAGCACCCTGCTGTCACTTGAAAGCAAAGCGCATCCCCAGCCACACTGTTCTACATCTGACATTTATCTCTGTTTAATAGAAAATGCAAACAAACAAAAGTATAGTGGGAGGATTCCCACAAGGCATTGATGTGGTATCTTTAGTTATTACAGCATAGTATAAACAGAATCTGTTTCCTTTTTCTTTCACTCATACTGTGGCCTTCTCCTTCTGCCCTACTAATAGTAACAGGAAGCTCACACAGAAGGAAAACAAAATTATACAAATCATTGTATTGTTAGGAAGGATTTAAAGAGGAGCTCAGGCTCTAGCACTGCGCTTTGTGAATGGCCCGGCGGTGGAGGAAGGAGCAGGGGGGGCCGAACCTCAGGATGAAAGTCATCCAGAAGCTGGAGCAGGTCCCTGTTAAAACCATCTATAGTTCTATAGGATCTATAGTTAAAGTAGTTCTAAAGACAGAAGGTGTGTGGGTTGTGTGTTTGTTTTTGTTTTTTTAATACTTAAAGCGGAACTTTTTTAACTTTCCGTTTCTATTAAATCTTCTGCCCTTGTTTTAACTTTGGATAGTAAAACATTTTTTTTTCTGCCAGTAAATACCTTATAAAGGCCACTTTCTGTTTCTTGTCTGGTCATTAGCCCAGGCTTATGACATCATGCAGAGCTCTGCCTCACTCTCCTGAGAGTTTGCCAGGAAGGGAGGGGGAGTCATAAGAGGGCCAATGAAAGCTTTAGAGCTGGAGGTGTGTCAGTGTAAATCCAGGAAGTGAAGAGGCAGCAGCTTCAGCTGCCCACAGTTAAAATGGTTGCATCCAGACTCAGTGGAGGGAGATTTCTGCAGCATATTTTTCAAGTACAGTATATATAAAATAATATGCAAAGTGGTTGGAGGGAAGCTTCCGAATGGCAAAGATTTTCTTATTAAAAATTATGTGAGCAGACTGCAGTTCCTCTTTAAGGGTCCTTTCACACAAGCATTATGTTTGTTTCATCATCATATCGGTTTTTCATCTGGTTCTTTTCAGTTATACATCAGTGTTTCTTTATTTTTTTTTTGTTTTTTTACATACACTATCAATGCAAAATTGCATGCAAAACAGACCGCTGTCAGTTTACATCCCTTTCTCATCAGTTCCATTTTTTTACGGAAAAAAAACATGGCTTTGATCCGTTTTTAAAAAATGGATGTAGACGGAAGCAGATGTAAATAGATGATCATCTGTTTACATCCGTTTTTCCATGGAGATGCATTGATGTCCATTTTTCATCTGTCAACAGATGGATGAAAACTGAAAAAAGGAACGCCCATCTGAAAGGGGCCTTAATGCATGTAGTATTAGGGGCACTAATGCATGTATTCTTATACTTGCTTGAGCCTGTTCTCAGTCCAGCGATGTGCAGGAGCAGAGGCTCTCTCAGCTCAGCTCTCAGCCCACCCCACAGGAGGGAACATGGGGCAGGCCTGAACCACATTCTGCATGTCATTGGACACACAGAGTGTGGCTCCAGAGCAAGCCCACGTGAGTGCCATCATAGCAAGCTGATTGATATGGGGGGCACTCGGTGGGGAGGAGAAGCCAAGAGCATCGGCAGGGGACCCAATAAGATGATTGGGGCTGCTCTGTTCAAAACCATTGCACTGAGCAGGTAAGTATGACATGTTTGTTATTTTTTTTAAATAAAAAAAGTGTCCCTAAGGATTACTTCAGCACTGTGCCCAGGCATGTACTGGCCATTGGGGCTACTAGGAGTTTCCCGGTGGGCCAATGGCTCAGTGAGCCAGTCAGTCACCGTCCTGGAGCCGCTCCTCACTGACAGTGAGTGATTGTAATTTCACTCCTGTCACCAAGGAACAGCTGCAGACACTTGCTGGAGAGAGGGTTAAGCTTTCTGCTTCCACCAGCCTGCAGGGGGAGATATATGGCAGACTTTCCTTCCTCTCTACCCTTGTCACTTGTCACTTATCACATGACTGGAGAGAGGAATGAGAAGCTGCCTTCAGAACTGTGAGTACATGTGAGAGGGGGGACACTCGGATATAAGGCTCTGCTGATGGGGACACACTGATGTAAGGAGGGGCTGATGGGGACACTTTAATATAATCTCTCTCTCTCTCTCTCTCTCTCTCTCTCTCTCTCTCTCTCTCTCTCTCTCTCTCTCTCGGCAGGAGCCATTGGCACAAGTAACCCCATAGCAAGCAGCCTGAACTTGGAAGGGGGGAGGAGCCAGGGGTGTGTGAGTGGGGACGGTGGTGTCTCATGGATGGATATGTGGTGCAGGAGAGTTTGAGTCTTTGGGTGTATATAGGCATAGGTGAGATATATACAGTGTGTGTGTGTAGATAGAGAGATAATCTCTATCATGACCCCTGAAGGAGCCTCAGCCCCTCTGGCACACATGGTTAGTTACATTTTTGCAAATGCAAGTGAAGAAAGTACCAATATCCTGGCTGTGGATTGATATCAGAAACAGACACAACTGGTAGTGATAAATAAGCTGAATATATTATCACGGTTTAAATCGTATAGAAAATTTACAACACGTTTAAACCTTGCTGCAAAAAATGAATATATTAGGAAAGATAACCTTCAATGCTCAGCAGCTGTAAGTATAAAAAAGGCAGTAATCTATATGCCCTTAAAGAGGAAGTAAACCCTGATGGGTTTACTTCCTCTTTGTCTCCCTGCAAAGGTAAAGCATAATGGGCTACTATGCATCGCATAGTAGCCCATTATGTGTCACTTACCTGACACAGGAGCCAGCGATGTCACCGCTGTCCCATGTAGCATGAAGCGTCTATCTTCTTACGGGAATCGGTGCTCCGGCCATTTACAGCGCCGGAGCAGTGATGACGTCACTCCCACGCATGTGCACGGGAGCCGCCACTAACAGCATATCACCGTTAACAGTGGCATGCTCAGTGCGCCTGCGCGCCGCTGTTTACGGTGCACGTGCAGTAGACAGTGGTGCCTGTCTTTTTGCAAATATCTCCTTAACCGTGTAGATTTAGGAGATATTTCATGGACCTACAGGTAAGCCTTAACCACTTCAATACCAGGCACTTAAACACCTTCCTGCCCAGACCAATTTTTAGCTTTTAGTGCTGTCGCACTTTGAATGACAATTGTGCGGTCATGCTACACTGTACCCAAATTAAATATTTATCATTTTTTTCCCACAAATAGAGCTTTCTTTTGGTGGTATTTGATCACCTCTACGGTTTTTATTTTTTGCGCTACAAATAAAAAAATACCGAAAATTTTGAAAAAAAATGTTTTTTTTGTTTCAGTTTCAAAACTTTGTAAATAAGTACGTTTTCTCCTTCACTGATGGGCACTGATGGGACAGCACTGATGGGGCTACACTGATGGGCACTGATAAGGCGGCACTGATGGGCACCAATGATGTGGCACCAATGAGGTGGCATTGATGGACACTGATATGTGGCACTGATAGGTGGCACTGATAGGCAGCACTGATGGGTGGCACTGATGGGCGGCACGGATGGGCACTGATAGGTGGCACAAATTGGCACTGATAGCTAGGACGGATTGGCACGGATGGGCGGCACAGATGGGCATGGATAGGTGGCACAGATGGGCATGGATAGGCGGCACAGATGGGCATGAATAGGCGGCACAGATGGGCATGGATGGGCACTGATAGGCGGCACAGGTGGGCACTGATAGGCGGCACAGGTGGGCACTGATAGGCGGCACAGGTGGGCACTCATAGGTGGCATTGTATTGTGTTATACTGTACTAATGGATGCCAATCAGTGCCAAACAATAATGCATGCCAATCAGGTATGCCCATTGTGGGCACTGATTGGCATCCATTGTGGCACTGACTGGCATCCCTGGTGGTCTAGGGAGGATTACCTTTTGCTGGGCATCCCTGGTGGTCTGGTGGCGTCCCTGGCGGTCCAGTGTGGGCATCCTCGGGGGGCTGTGCTGATAATCGATTAGCACAGACCCGCCCTGTCAGAGGAGCAGCCAATCGGCTCTCCTCTACTCGCGGCTGACAGACGCAAGTGAGGAAAAGCCGATCACCGGCTCTTCCTATTTACACTGTGATCAGCCGTGATTGGACACGGCTGATCACGTGGTAAAGAGTCTCCGTCAGAGACTCTTTACCGAGATCGTAGTTGCAGGGTGTCAGACTGACACCCCGCAACAACGATCGCCGCGATGCGCGCCCCCGGGGGAGCGCAGCGGCTCATAATCCTGATCACGTCATATGACGTCCGATCAGGATTATGCAACCACTTTGACACCATCAATTGCCTATAGGGCGGGCGGCAAGTGGTTAATCTAGACTTACCTATAGGTCAAAGTGGTCTGTAAGGGTTTACAACCACTTTAACACAGGCGCTGAGAGGGAGGAGAGAAGACTTGTCAACGTCTCTACTCCTTTGAGAGGCAAACACACAATGAAAAGAAAAGTGTTACACAAGTACAGTAAGCACAGTTCTGTAATGTTGCAAGTCCGGAGATGAAGAATACTAGTGTCTTGTGCTAGCAAATGGTGGGGCCCTTGCTTTAAAAGTAGGTTTAAACAAGCATGCATGGAGCAGTACTCCTCTAGAATATTCCTTTAGGTAGAGATTTAAAAGGGCAAACTACTAGAAATGACAGCTCCAAACAAGCATCCGTGACACTAAAAAGGGAAATGAGGGTCTGCATGCAGTGTCAGTATGGTGTCAAGAAGGATGTTGGGTTTACACCCGCTCACCAGTCCTCTGTGCGATGACACAATGATAGTTCCAGGTGCTGGTTCAGACTCCTGATGCTCCTAGAGATGTTATAAGGCACTGGATCTCTTGCTTAGGTCTTTAGTGGGCCTGTGCTTCCTTCTGGGCGAATCTGGTATCGAGATGACTGGTAGCACAACTCGCAAGGTGAACAGGCAGTGGCCGACCCAACACCCAGATTGGCTATATCGATCCCTGAAAGGCGTGGTGCTGGGCTGTTGAGTAGGGTCCCTGGACTAAATAGTAGTGGACCACATGGCTGTCTCTGTTCCTGGCTCCCCTCAGGCGTCCTCACTCCTCTGTCTCCAGGCAACACGCTCCTGGCAGTCTCTGGAAAAGCTTGGCTTTCTCCCCCTCTGATGCTGCCAGAGTCTCTCTCTCTCTCTCTCACACACACACACACTTTCTCTCTTTGTCTCAGCGATTTTCTTCCCACCTGTCACGTAACCTCTCCCTCTCCCCTTATTTCTCCTCAGACTTTTTCCCGGGCTTCAGGTTATCCCACCTCCTCCGTTGGGACACACAGCTTCTGGTGTCAGCATGCGTCTCTCTCCTCACTCTGGCACCTCAGTTCCTTCCCCTCACACACTCCTCCTCTCCTTACTGTTAAGTGTCACTGTGTCCCAGCAAAGGAATTTTTGAGCCTTGGTATCTGCCTCTCTTTTAAGCAATCTTCTCTCCTCTGTCTCCTGTCAGCACTCTCTCTTTCTTTCTTTTACCTCAGTACTTCCCACTCTACCTGAAACTCCCCCTTTTTTCCCCAGTGCCTTCTGTCAGTTTTTTGGAAGGACCAGTCAGCATCTCTCTGTCTCTGTCTTGTGGCCAAAAGGAGAAATTGCATTACAACATGCCTGAGATAATAAATAAATAAATATTCTATCAAGTGGGATTGCTGCACAAAAAAATGTTTTGATGAAGAAGTTTAAAACGTCAAAAATTTCAGGCAGTCATGGTAATGGTCCTGACTGCCTGAATTTGTGTATATATATATATATATATATATATATATATATATATATATATATATATATATATATATATATATATATGTGTATGTATGTCGTAGAGCTTACATTCTAAAGGGAGTGGGTATATACCATACTTGGACCATTCCTCTGGAAGCTACTCCAGTGTTCTTGACTAGTTTATGGGTCCTATGCTGAGTGACTGGCCTGATGCATTGTGAACACAGGAGGCTGGTCATTTTGCTTTGCATCTTCTGTATAACTTGTTCTCTTATTGTAAGAGGTAAAGAGGTGAGGTGGTGATATTGTGCTTTCCACCTTTTCCAATCAGAGAACACTTTGTCTTTATTGAGAAAATGCAAAGCATTATCTGAATGACTTACAAAATAGTGCTTTGCTACAGGCTGCATCTACTGCCAACCTCCCAGCTGCCACAGTTCCTGCAGTCCAAAATGAAAAGAAGGCAAGCCACTCGCCTTCCAATCAGTATTAAAAAATACTCTTCAGTTTATTGTAATATAGCACTGCACGTCTGCACTAACATAAACAACTCTCTCACACATGTTTTACTTTCCAAGGGAGCACTGTTTGACAAAGCCTCCTTGGGGACTGAAATGTGTGAGGATTGTTGACCACCAGGTGGTATACTGGTGTGGTGCTATGCTACAACAAACCAAAGATAATTTTTTTAGGTGAGTGGTTCCCCCTTCTTTTCATTTTGGACTGCAGATTCTTTGAATGGTGCCTATGCCAAGCGGCCGACCTCCCGTGTTCACAATGCATCAGGCTGGACCCTTGTCACGGGACCTGGAAGTAAGTTTGGATAACTGAAGTAGTGGTATCTATTTCAGTGATTTCCAGCTTTCAGATGGATTATCCAAGTATAGTAAATACATACCAAGCTGGACCAGTGCGACCATTTAAAAATTTACCAACCTTGGAATTTTTAAAACGCAATTACTTCTCCCATCCCAACTGCTTCCTTTGTTTTAATACAGTTAACATTACTAATACAGGGTAAAAATCTCTAACACAAACCTGTAATGCAAAAAATTTGTATTTGGATCCCTTGATAGCTGGTCGCATGAACATATGCCAAGATGCTTGGTCATGTGATCCCAGCTGAAGGAACTTGAGGACTGAACTTCAAGTAGGACTAGTATTCAGTTGTCTTAAACCTGGGCCTAGTGACTGATGACGTAACCATAACCTTTGGTTGATGATCTGCGCTAAAGGAGAGTATTTGTTGAATCACAACTGATCCTCTCCTTTAGCTCAGATCATGTTCTCAGTCACTATGCAAGCCCAGGTTTAAATCAGCTGAAAACAGAGGAGCCCAGCCCCTGTGATATTGGCGCAACAACAGTATTTAGAGGGCCTTCAAGTTGTCCCCATTACAAAGAATCTAAAATTTTCCTCCGTTTTAGAACATTTTTGTTAGCTCTAAATCAAAGTGAAAAGATTTTTAATAACATTAAATTACAAAATAGTTTGTATAGTAACTGCATTACATTTTAGCAAAAATTAAGTTTTCCTTTTTTGTTTCCTAGTTTTTACATGCTCCAATCATAGGCGAAAACTTAATTAAATAATTAAAAACGTGCTTGGACAAATGGCTTTGATTTGAGGCATAACTGCAGGCTCTTATTTTGGACAAAATTAAATAAATTATGAAAAAGAAAAAAATGATTATATAATATGAAACAGGCTAAATGTTCATGAATAACTTGTAGTTCTTGGGTTTTTTGCAGAGTATCAGCAGTACCTGCGGCTTCAATTTCTTAGAAACTGGGAAACACTAGTCTGCTAGTGCTATGCATTGTTTATAATATTTATAATGTTTATAATATTCTGTGAAAAGGCCACATTGCCAAGGGCACTTTATAGATTGTGTCCTCTGTAACATCATGATGGACAGTGCTCTGTTTAAAAAATTGCACTTATCCTCACGCCCTGCATTCAGAAAGATTGATCTGCTGTCTTAGCCCTTGTACACACGGTCGGAGATTCCGACAACCAAATCTGTCTGAGTAATTCCGACGGTTTAATTCCGGCAGAGGTCCGGAAGTGATGTTGCATACACACGGTCGGACAAAGTTGTCGGAAAATCCGATTGTACATAACGTGATGACGTTATTTCGTTACGACGGGACTACGTTCAGGTTAGTAGCCAATAGCTTTGGTCTAGGAATTTGATCTGAGCATGCGTGGCACTTTGTCCGTCGGAGTAGGCTAAACATGATCGGAGTATGTCCGATCAGAGCATTTTGTCAGAAAATTTTACCGGCAAGTTGGAAAAGTTGGTCCGTCGGATATTCCGACGGAAACAGTCTAATGCAGACCACACACAGTCGGAATATCCGACAAAACGGTCCGATAGGACCCATTCCGTCGGAATCTCCGACCGTGTGTACAAGGGCTAAGAGTGCCTGTATAGTTCTGGCATATATGTCATGCCACTGAGATGGCAACTCGGAGTCAGCAAGTAATCACTGAGGCACTTTTCCACTGACCACCTGTGTAATAGGGCACTTCACTGACATCCTGTGTAATGGGACATCTCTCCACTGACCACTTGTGTCATGGGGCATATCACTACTGACAACCAGTTTAAAAGACCACACTTCTCCACCTGCTGCTGGTGTAAGGGGGCACTTTTCTATCTACAACTAGCAAAAGAGGGCACTTCTCTACTGACTACCAGTTTAAGGGGGCACTAATGTGCCAATAATACTGATAATCCATTAACCATTGCTTTAAGATTAAATAATCAAACAATTTCGACCTGTTAATTTCATATACGTGTCTAAACCAAAACAAATATCCGGCAAAAGAGGACACTCACACCCGTATTTAAAAAGCAAAAATTATTTTGTAATCATTTTTATATTAGGCTGAAGGGTTCCGCAATTTGCTTTTCAGATAGCAAACAGACAGTGAACACAATGTGTCCAGTCTTCAATGACGATCACAAGAGCACATACTGTTTGTCAATGTCATTGTAGTGTCATTCAAACAGTGTTACACAAACTGCTCAGCAAAGTCTGACTGTTAAATAAGCATCCTGTTGAAGCCTATATTGACAATAGAGACATCTGCCAATGTCGTCAGCTTACACATATACAATAATATTCCTGATAAGTCTCAGTGTGAAGGTTAATATCTGCCGAACTTCAATTCACACAAATCGTGCACCTAGAGGTGGAGAAATTGGACTGTTTTCTCAAGTAAAATCAAGATAATTGGGGCTAATTTTCTAGGAGAAGTTGAGCCGAGAGGACCTGCCACATCATCAGAAAGAGAATGTCAGACAGAGGAACATTCTGTCTAAACCCGTCTGCTTGCACGAGAGGGAGGACAGACCTGCTGCCAGAGCTTGCCAAAGACTCCACGTGTGTGAACCATAGTTGAGGGACCAGAACTCCAGGACCAGACATCTGGAACTGGTAACTGCTAAGCGTGTGGAATGGGACCGGTCACCTGCTGTGAGTGTTAAGAGGAGATACCACGCTTGCTACCCCCAGTTCCACATAGACTGCTTGTTATTTAGCAGCCCTGCAGCTATCCACCACATACTATTAAAAAGAGACACCACCAACAGAATGGCCTCACCGCAACCTGACTTGAGCTAACATTAAAGCATCAGGAACTTGAGACAACCCCATCTAGAGGTACCCCACTCAGGAACACTTACGGATACCTATATTTAGGGTATTACTATGGAGTGGAGAGAACATTATCATTGAGTTTATTAGGTCTGATTTGACTCATTATTAGCTATCTCAGTTAGAACTTGATTTAACACTGCCACAGTTCAGTTAATCCATCCTGTTATAGGCAAGAGTTCACTTTATTTAGTTTTGCAGCTTTTTGAAGTGTTCTATTGCTTGGTGCTTAGTCTTGCTTACCTACTTTGATGTAATACATTTACTTAACCTATAATCTGGTAGTCTGTGGCTTAATGTGTCTGCATTATTATACTTTTCTGACTTACTAACACTTAAAGTATAACTAAAGGCAAAACTGTTGAGGGTGCGTGGCTTGGACATATGTGTCAGAAGACGTGCCTCACATCGGCTCCGGTATCCTGACACCATTCATCCTGTTGTGAGCGTGTATATCTGCAGAAATTGACCAGACACTTCGCTCCCGGTGTGGAGGGTAGGGTGAGCGCAATAGAGGGTGAACTGCCTCCACTTTTGCAAGATGTTCAAATGACAACAACTAAAACAGTGCCTAGAGTGGAAGATATGGAAAACAGGCTGTGCCATAGTAATATCCGCATTGTTGGCATGTTTGAAAAATATGAAGGAAAGAACCCTGTTGACTTCATTGAAACTTGGCTAGCTGACACATTTGGCAACAATAACCTTACCCCAATTTTCTGTGGAAAGATCCCACAGGGTGCCTTCTCAAGCACCGCCATCAGGGGGCACTGATGGACCATTCTTGCTGAAGCTCTCACATTATAAAGACACAGATATTATTCTTTGCCTGGCTAGACAAAAAGCTAATGTGGAAGTACAAGGCACCAAAGTATCCATATATCTGGATTTTTCAGCTGGAGTTCAAAAGCAGAGGGCAAGATTCACGGAGGTGAAAAAACATCTGTGAGCAACATCAGTGATTTATTCAATGCTTTACCTGGCCAAACTATGTGTAGTAGAAGATGGTTCTGTACATTTCTTTGAAAAGCTGGCTATGGCTACCAGCTGGCTTGATCGTCATGAGCAACACCTGCGTGCGGCTGCTCGTGGTGATGACCCGAGCTAGAAAAGTGCATTAACCTGTCTACCTACACTTCTGTTTGCTCCCCTTGGTAACAATGGAACCCAAAGAGGAACACATTTTGATTTTGCTGTTTTTACTAATTTTCTCACCAGTATCCCTTGCGCTTGACTTTGAGAACGTGTGGTCCTAGCCCTCACTTGTCCCCCCTCGCATAGCCCAGCGGGGCACATTTGAAAGGCTTTCCAATGGGAATTTCTGCTTTCTTGGTTTGAAAACTGTTTGTTTATTTAAATTTTTGTTGTTCTCAAGCCCGGGTTGGGTGGGCACTACCTCTGCAGGTCACATTACTGTTCTATTCTACCACAAGATACTGTCCTCCACAGTAAGATGACTAATGCCAGCTACATGGAGTGCCTCCTACACTCTGGAATATGTGGTACACTACTTGACTGGACTTCCGGGTCCCCCAGCCACAGTCTTGTCCCCCATTGGCCCTGAATTTCCTCAAATATGTTTTTTTACATGAGTAACTAACCATACTGAATCGGTCCTCTCCTGGAATGTGAGAGGCTTGCACAATCCTAAAAAGAGGACTGCAGTATTTACTTTTCTCTCACACCAGGCTCCCACTGTTATTTGCTTACAGGAGACTCATCTCACTGGTGACACTACCAATCCATTATGTCTATCAAAATATCCTGTACAATATCATTCTGTGTATACTCAATATTCATAGGAGGGGTTAGTGTATTATTTTCCAGGACTTTCTCATTCACTAAACTTGAAACCCAAATACTCTGAGGGCAGATTAATTTTTTTGATGGGTATGTGAGAATCGCATGCTAGTGTAATTGCTAGTGTTTATGTGCCCCCACCTTTTACTTTGGTAGTACTACAATGTTTTTTCTAGGTTTATGGCTAGGCATCCCAAGCTCCCAGTGTATGTTTTGGGTGACTTTAACAGTGCACTGGATACCTCATTTGATCTACTGATGACAGGGCCCCAGAACATGTACCGCTTTAGCCAAAAGTATAGCAGAACTTGGATTACTAAGTTCTGTTTAGTCCCCAAAACAGTAATAGAGGGAAAATCCTCCAATTGGGACACACTAGTTCTGGTGACCTTGGGGTCACCAAGGCATTTCTTTAATTTGCAGGAATTTCTGCTCACTTCCTGTTTGGCTATGGGACAGGAAGTAAACGGAAATCTCCACAATGGGACACAGATCCCGGAAAAAAATGGAAAAAACAAAAGTTTTGCCTATAGTCCTACTTTAAGTTATCCAGGTATAGGAGGTTCTCTACCTCTAACTTGGTGTGTCAGTTTTAAAGGGGCTATAACCCTCAAGGTTTTTCACTTTAATGCATTCTATGCATTAACCTCCTGTGATGCAGTAGCACCCCCAGAGCCCCCCTTTTACTTACCTGAACCCGGTCTTTCCAGCATCAGGGTTGAGCACACCAGCTCCAGCTAGCGTCTCAGGTCCTGATTAGATAGATTGATCGCAGCCATTGGCTCCTGCTGCTGTCAATCAAATCCAATGACCTGGGGTGTGGGGCTGAGTCCTGCTGTCTGTGTCAATGGACGCAGCAGCAGGACACGGGAGCATGCCCAAGGGGGAGCGGCTCTCCAACGGGGCACTCAAGGTGAGGAGGAGCCAGGAGCGCCTCTGAGGGACTCCAGAAGAGGAGGATCGGGGCCACTCTGTGCAAAACTATCTGCACAGAGGAGGCAAGTATGACATGTTTGTTTAAAAAAATAAAAAATAAAATGAACCTTTACATATACTCGAAACCAAGCAGTTTTAAAAGTCCTGACAGAACAGAGGACCTATCATCACTAGTGGCTTCTTTGAGGGTAAGTGCTACATAATTAGGACTTGTATGCACTGTTTATTGCTGACAAATGAGTTAGGTCTAGTCTAGTGGTACAGAACTCTATTCTAAGTTACTTTGGCATAATGAGAAATTGAGGAAAAATATAACTGGAAAAATTTACTTTACCAGCACCACTTATAAAAAGTAATAAATTTTATTAAACACACTACATAAATATAATGTGCCGTTAAGTGCAGTCACTGTGCCCATCATATGCAGCCAACTGTACCCAGCATATGTAGCCAACTGTGCCCATCAATTGCAGCCACTGTGCCCTGCCTGCCCGGCACTTACTCCACCATGGTGGCAGGTCAGGCAGCGGGTGAGGTGGCGAGCTGTGGAACTGGTAGCGCAGTGATAGCTCCTGTGTCCACCATGTGCATCTTCTTCCTGTTCTGCTAGGCAGCCAATGGAATCGCCTCTACCTTCAGCCAGTCAGGTGACCGGTTTTACATCCGTGCCTCCTGATTGGCTGAGAGGTGGTTCTGTGTTAGCAAAGCAAATATTCATTTGCTTTGCTAACACACCTGGGTGGACTGCGAGCGCAATGGTTTGCGCTCGCAGTTCACCTTTTTTGAGGCCTATTAGAGCCTATGGCTCTAATCGGGTGCTTCAAAAACCCCTCCTCTGGTGAATGGTGACAGTGGTGAGTCAGTCCCTGTCCAGTCCCCCTCACCGTCACTGAATCCTGAATGCTGCAGCTCACTGTGCGCTCTCTTCCCCCAGCACCAAGCCAGCCCCCCTCCTCTGCCAGCCCCCCTCCTTTGTCAGGCCCCCTCCTCTCTGCCAGCCCCCTCAACTCTGTCAGCCTTCCTCCTCTGTCAGGCCCCCTCCTCTCTATCATACCCCCTCCTCTGTCAGCCCCCTCCTCTCTGTCAGCCCCCCTCCTCTGTCAGCCACCCCTCTGTCAGCCCCCCTCCTCCCTGTCAGCCCCGCTCCTCTGTGAGACCCCCTCCTCTGTCATCCCCCCTCCTCTCTGTCAGCCCCCTGCCACTGTAATTTAGGCGCCCAGCGTTCTAAAAAGTTAAATGTCCAAATGTAGATTAAATGTCTATTAATAGTATATGCTTCTGTGGTTGTGTATAAACATTCTAAGGTGTGTGGTAACATACCACAAGCCAGACCGCAGGAGCACACATGGGCAGAGAGCAGCACCTTTCAGTTATATTTTTCCTCAATATGTTAGGACGTGGCACTTTGCTATTTTTGTACACCCACAGTGCCATCCTCCATTGGTGTGCCTAGTAGTGTTGAGCGGACACCTGGATGTTCGGGTTCGGCCGAACGTCGCAAAAAAGTTTGAGTTCGGGACCCGAACTTGACCCAAACTTGACCCCGAATCCCATTGAAGTCAGTCAGTGGGGACCCGAACTTTTGAGGACTAAAATATCTCTAAAAAAGTAATGGAAAGGGCTAGAGGGCTGCAAATGGCAGCAAAATGTTGTTAAGAGCATGGCAAGCACTCTGCAAACAAATGTGGATAGGGAAATAACTTAAAATAACATAAAATACATAAAAATAAAAAATTATATGCTGGAGGCCCTCTTCTCAGAAGAAGAGGTACAGGAAGTCATTAAGAACCTCAAATCAGGTTCTGCTCCAGGCCCCGATGGTCTCCCTAACCCCTATTACAAGACATTTACCACCACCCTGACTCCACATTTGACACAATTTTTTAACACAAAGACACAGGGAACCCCACTTGATCCTCACCTAAACACAGCCTACATTGCAGTAATACCGAAACCAGATAAAAACCCAGAAGAAGTCAGTAATTATAGACCCATTTCCCTCATCAACAGCGACTTAAAAATCCTTACCAAACTCCTTGCAAATCGTCTAGCTTCCTTCATTAACCGATATGTTCATAAGGATCAAGTGTGGTTCATCCCAGGCAGACAGGGCCCTGATCAGATCAGAAGAGCCATAGACATAGTCTCCATCCTCCAGACAAACTGACCAGGAGGTCGAAAACAATCAGGCATGTTTTTATCACTGGACCTTCAAAAGGCCTTCGATTCTTTACAATCCTTGAACGTTGGGTCTCTGGTATATGGGCCTGATCTGAGCTCTTTATTAAAATCTTAAAGCCTTTATTAGGCTTCAAGGTCACTACTCCAAACCAATACATATAGCCAAAGGCTATGTCCTTTATCTCCGCTAATTGACACTCGCCGTCTCCATTCACCTGGACCCCAACATACAAGGCATTCAATGTGGCTCACAAATGTGGCTTGTTTGCAGATGACAAACACTGATGCCTAGTCATGGATTCCTATCTGATGGAAAAAGACACATGGTCATTTCCGTCCCTCTCCTTACATTCACACCTAAGGTTCATGGTTAAGTTCCTCCTCCCGGGGATAGCTAGCTCCCATTGGGGGTGTCCAGGGAGGAGGTGCACCTCCGACCATTAACAGGAATACCAACCCTTCACTCTAACACTACCATGTCTGTCTAAAATGATTTTACATTTTATATCTCTGATGTGTTACACTCGATTCATCTTGTTGCGCCGCCTGTAACCTTTCAATGTTTTGACTGAATCGATATTCTGAATGTCACTTTCAAATGTATTCTTCTTGTTGTGATACAAAATAAAATACTTTGAAATAAAAATAATAAAAAAAAAATAATCTTGACCTAAGAGGACGAGGTTCATATGGAGTAGGAGGTTGAGATGGCGGTGGATGTGGCAGTGTAGGTGGAAGTGGTGGTGGAGGAGGACGAGGTAGCCAACACTGGTTTTTGTTTTACATTTTTTTTTTTTTTTTAATTAGGGTACACCCCAAAAGAGTAAGAAAGATCAAAAATACAATGGCTGGGTAAGGCAGGTATACATGTCTATTCTGCACAAGTCCCGTGGGATCCATGCCTCGTTCATTATAATGAATGTGAGCTTGTCCACATTGGCTCTGGACAGGCGGCTGCGCTTGTCTGTGATAACGCCCCCTGCCGTGCTAAATACACGTTCAGATAATACACTGGCTGCAGGGCAGGCCAGCACCTCCAAGGCATAAAGGGCAAGCTCAGGACATGTGCCTAATATGGAGACCCAGAAGTTGAAGGGGGCAGACCCGTCATTCAGTACGTGTAGGCATGTGCACACATACTGCTCCCCCATGTTGGTGAAATGCTGCCTCCTGCTAACACGTTTCTGAGGTACTGGCGGGGCCCTGGCTGCATTGGTGACCTCTTCCTCCTCCTCTGCCTTCACCTTGTGCTTCCACTGTGCCCCTGCTGTCAGGTGGGAATGCCACCAGCAGCGCGTCTAACAGCGCGCGCTTGTACTCGCGCATCTTGCGATCACGCTCCAGTGAGGGAATTAAGGATGGTACGTTGTCTTGTAACGGGGATTCAGCAGCGTGGCCACCCAGTAATCCGCACCAGTTAGAATGTGGGCAACTCGACGTTCGTTGCGGAGACACTTCAGCATGTAATCACTCATGTGTGCCAGGCTGCCCAGAGGCAACGAAAAGCTGTCCTCTGTGGGAGGTGTATCGTCTGTGTCCTCTGTATCCCCCCAGCCACGCACCAGTGATGGCCATGAGCTGGTCTGGGTGCCACCCTGCTGTGAACATGGTTCCTCCTCCTCCATCTCCTCATCCTCCACCTCATCATCCTCCAGAACTGTGCCCTTGTTGGACAGATGTGTACCTGCCATTTGTTGGTGCAGGAACCCACCCTCAGAGCCACTTGTGAATAACAGCCCTGAAAGCCTTTGAAATTATCCCTCTTCCTCCTCCTCCTCCTGTGCCACATCCTCTTCCATCATCGCCCAAAGCGTTTTTTAAAGGAGGCATAGAACTGGGATAGCAACGCTGAGAACGGCGTCATCGCCACTGGCCATGTTGGTGGAGTACTCAAAACAGCGCAACAAGGCACACAGGTCTCGCATGGAGGCCCAGTTATTGGTGAAGTGGTGCTGTTCCGCAGAGCGACTCACGCATGCATGCTGCAGCTGAAACTCCACTATCACCTGCTGCTGCTCGCACAGTCTGGCCAGCATGTGCTGTAAGGGTAGGGAGAGTCACCCTTTAAGTTTATACTCTTCTTATTACATTTAGACTCTGCTTGAACAGATATAAACTGAAGTTTAGAAACTGCTTCCCACACCATGCTTTGCAAGTTTCTTCTGAAGTCTGCAAGAAACTGGATGCATCTGTGGTCAGAGCTAGCTGTTAGAATTTTATAGGAAGTAGGAAATATTCAAAAGGTGAAATTAAATTATTGTAGACAGTTTTTAAGGTCATGAAATATATTTTTATACATATGTGTCTGGGGACCTTTTATCAAAAATTCCCCTAAAAATTCCGCTTAATGTATGACGCACTAATGTCAATGTTTTATGATTGGTTATGTCTTGAATGTCTTGTCTAATCCTGATTGGCTGACAATGCAATGTTCGAAGCACATAAAAGTGGTATCCAGGAAGTAAAGAACATAGTCATGATAATCCTCAACTTGTATGATTGTCTGATTTACCCAATCAATTTAGAGGGCTTTCCAGTGATCACTAAAGTCCAGCTCGAGCTAATCAAGGAGGGGCGCACCTAAGATGTGCAAGGTGGAGTTCCACCTTGTGGGCATGTCACATATGAGGCAGGGAGCGGGAAGGCCGAAGTTATGCTGCAGCGCTGACAGGTGAACAGCAGCAGGATGAGAACACCGAAAGTGCGCACAGACGGCCCGCACTTTCTGTAGCAGCTCTGGCATATGGGGGGTAATTTTTAAGGAACCTCTGGACCACCAAGTTCAGCACATGCACCAGGCAAGGGATGTGCGTCAAACCGGATAGGCCCAGAGCTGCTACGAGATTTCCCCCATTATCACACACCACCAGGCCGGGCTTGAGGCTCACTGCCACCAACCACTCATCGGTCTGTTGTCCCTCCACAACTCCAGCGAGGTCTGGGGTTTTTCCCCCAAACAGGAAAGTTTTAAAACTGCCTGCTGTTGTTTACCCCTGGCTGTGCTGAAGTTGGTGGTGAATGTGTTATGCTGATCAGACAAGGAGGCGGTAGAGGACGAGGAAGCGGAGTAGGAGGAGTTAGCAGATGCAAACTGAAGCTCCCTGCAATCCTCGTGGTGGAAGAAGGTGCGCCAAACTGCTATCCGCCTCAGGCCCAGCCGCCACTGCATTTACCCAGTGTGCTGTTAGGGAGATATAACGTCCCTGACCGTGCTTACTGGTCCACATATCCATATTTAGGTGGACCTTGCCACAGATGGCGCTGCGCAGTGCACACCTGATTTTGTCCCCCACTTGGTTGTGCAGGGAAGGGATGGCTCACCTGGAAACGTAGTGGCGGCCGGGCACGACGTACTGTGGGACAGCCAATGCCATCAGGCTTTTAAAACTCTGCGTCTCCACCAGACGGAATGACAGCATTTCAAATGCCAGGAATTTTGAAATGCTGGCATTCAGGGCCAGGGATCGCGGGTGGGTAGGGAGGTACTTCCTCTTCCGCTCCAGTGTTTGGGAGATAGAGAGCTGAACGCTTCCATGGGACATTGTGGAGATGGTTGGTGACCCAGGTGGTAGTGTTGCTGGCAGATCCTCTGTTTGCAGGTTGGCAGGTGCCACTGTCACTACAGAGGTGGATGAAGAGGCCGAGACTGCAGCAGAAGAGGAAGCAGGAGGAGCCAGATACCGTTCTTGGGTTTTGAGGTGTCTACTCCACTGCAGCTCATGCTTTGCACTTAGATGCCTGGTCATGCAGGTTGTGCTCAGGTTGAGAATGTTTATGCCTCGCTTCAGGCTCTGATTGCACAGCGTGCAAACCACTCATGTCTTGTCATCAGCACATTGTCTGAAGAACTGCCACGCTAGGGAACTCCTTGGACCTGGCTTTGGTGTGCTTGGTCCCTTGCTGCATTGGGCAGTAGCAGGCGTACTGTCTAGGAGACGGACGCTCCGCTTTTGCACCCTGCTTACTCTTCTGCTGTGCTGGTGGCTCTGTGTGACCACCGCCTCTTCCTCTGAACTACATAGGTCACCTGCATGACATTGATTCCATGTGGGGTTGAGGACCTCATCATCCTCCACATCATCTTCCACCCAGTCTTCACCCCTGCCATCCTTGTTGGTCCGCACAATTGCGAAAGCAGCAGCAGTTGGCACCTGTGTTTCGTCATGATCCGAGACGTGCTGCGATGGTCCTCCCATGTACTCATCTTCAAACATAAGTGGTCGGGCATCAGTGCACTCAATCTCTTCCATTTCTGGGGCAGAGCTAGGTGGATGGCCCTGGGATACCCTGCTAACAGAGTCATCAAAAAGCAGAAGAGACTGCTGCATTATTTGGGGCTCAGACTGCTTGGCTGATTTGAAAGGGGGTGAGGTGAAAGACTGATGGACATCAGCTGCAGGTGCCAACTCTGATCTTTCAGCAGTAGACTGGGTAGGAGACAATGTGAAGGAACTGGAGGCACTGTCAGCAACCCAATCTACTATCGCCTGTACTTGTCCTGGCCTCAACATTCATAGGGCCGCATTAGGCCCAACCAAATACCGCTGCAGGCTCTGTCGCCTACTCGCACCTGAGGAAATTGTTTCACTTGTGCGTGTAGCTGGCACAGATGGACCATGTCCTCTCCCTGCAACAGGAGCTCCACCAACAGCACCACGACCGGGGCCACGTCCCTTATTTGACGTTCTCCTCATATTTCTCAAATTTAGGATCTTGCCCTAAATGGGTGTTTTTTGAATAGCAGAATAGAAGAACAGTATCTAAAGGGTGTATCTCACAAGTACAAATATGAAAAAAATTATTTTGCCCTAAATTTTTTTTTTTTGGAATAGCTATATAGAAGAACAGTATCTAAAGTGTGTATCTCACACGTACAGATATGCAGGAAACAATGCAAAATATTTGATTTTGCCCTAAATGGGTGTTTTTAGAATAGCAGAATAGAGCAACAGTAGCTAAACGGTGTATCTCGCACGTACAGCTATGAAGTAAATGCTATTAAAAAAAAATATTTTAGCCCTAAATAATTTTTTTTGGAATAGCAGAATAAAACAACAGTATCTAAAGTGTGTATCTCACACATACAGAAATGAAGGAAACACTGCAAAATATCTGTTTTTGCCCTAAATGGGTGTTTTTAGAATAGCAGAATAGAGCAACAGTATCTAAACGGTGTATCTCACATGTACAGATATGCAGAAAATGCTATTCAAAAATGTTTTTTTTGCCCTAAATTATTTTTTTTTTAGAATAGCAGAATAGAGCAACAGTATCTAAAAGGTGTATCTCACAGTAACATATGCAGTGCTGGTGCACTGAGCTTGCATAAAATGCCTGCCGATGCCAACCTAACTAACAGACGGATAAAAGTTATATTTTCTCTGGCACTGGGCTCAGGGCAGTGTAAAAAGAATGTGCACTGCACCCACACAACTAAATCAAGGTAGATCGTTGAGTAATTAGATTTCCAAAGCAGGACTCCTATCTAATTCTCTCCCTCAAAACAGCAGCAGGAACCTTTCCCTACACTATCTATCTTTTCTCTGGCACTGGGCTCAGGGCAGTGTAAAAAGATTGTGTACTGCACCCACACAAGAAAATCAAGGTAGATAGCTGAGTAATTAGATTTCTAAAGCAGGACTCCTATATAATTCTCTCCCTCAAAGCAGCAGCAGCAACCTTTCCCTACACTATCTAAAGCAGAGTGACGTGCTGTGCTGTGCGCCTCTAGCTTATATAGAGGCTGGATCACATGCTGCACTGGCTAATCACAGCCATGCTATTAGTAGGCATGGCTGTGATGGCTTCTAAGGGCACACAAGTTAAATGAATGTTTAACAGCTGTTAAAAAAGCGCCATTACATTAACGAACACCGAACCTGAGCCCAAAAATACAGTAAATTGTTTGAGTTCGGGTCCGGGACCCAAAAGTCCGGTACGAACCCGAACTTTACAGTTCAAATTCGCTCAACCCTAGTGCCTAGCTTTTTTCTTATCACTTTGGCATAATGATTATACTGTCTAGTGGACTATGTCTGAACCAACCTTCTGTGTGCTCATTTATGCTCAAACCACCATTTATTCTAACCTGTACCAATACATAAAAAAACTAACAAACAATGCATTTACCCTCTACCTAAAAGTAAATAGTGGCACTGGTGAAAAAATGCTATAAACTGTTAAATACTGTAAATTACCACCCAGTTTCAAGTGTATCAACAGTGACTCTGAACAAAGTCTGTGACTGAAAACAGTTCAAATATATCACAGTGCTTCTATAAGGATTATATTCCTCCAAATCTTCCATCACACTGCGTGCATATGGTGCTTCTATTTCCCTTAAGAAACACACTCAACGACTTAAGATGCCTCACACTTTCATGCTTGGCACATGCACTTTTACCCTCCTAGGTTTAAAACATCTAAATGATATCCAACCGTGGGTGGGGTGTCAAATTCTCTCCACGTGAATATAAATTAAGTGCTTGGATTGTGTGATATCCTTTAAAATGTATTTATTAAATAAAACAAATCTTCAAATATTGCACTTGCATGTATTCAAAACAAATCAAGCATGAAAAATCCTCCTGCTAAAAGCAAGCAATGGTGTATTATGGTCACAGCGGACCCTTGGTGTATATCCTGTATCTTGCCCACACTGACTCATCAGACTCGGATAGTCACTTCCGGTTTGACGTCAGACGTCACAGCTGGTTGCTGCACAGCCACATCCCGACATGTTCCATCATCACGACTTACTCATGGGATCATACATTGCTTTAATTTACCACTAAATGGTCTTGTGTCTATTTCCTGGTACTAACTCACAGCCAGAATAAAGGTATCTATGTTTGTGATCTAAGTGCTTGCAATGACTTTCATTAAACCAAGTGTGTCAGACGGCTAAAGTGGAGTCAAGGCACAAAACAGTGAGCCCAAATAACTAAGTGGCTCCTTCGGGAGTAGTGCTACATATAGAGTATGGAAGGATTAGAACCTATGTCAGGTTTATTTTATTGCTGTCTTTGTCCCCACTAGCCTTAATAATGATGATTATTAATGGAGTTGAAAGGAGAGAAAATCCAATATTTTCAGTTGTCATTGCATTTTCTAAATATATGTTTCAAAAATCACGAATGAGACTTTTATCTGGCCCAGCACTAATATCCTTGTATATGGCAGTACTCAACAGGAGAATGGCTGGCTGTCTCAGGGACTACATGACCACAACCTAGCCATAAGTACAAAAATGAGTATCTAGTCTTTGTTTTTTATTTATCTATCTATATTTTATCTTATTTACATAAAGGGTCTGCAAACACTCATTATTGATGATGTAACATGAGAAATGAATCTGCCAGATGTTTGTGTGTTTTTTGGATTGGTACAATGCTGTGGTAGGTTTTTTTTATTTATTTATTTTTAAACCTGATCATGCCATGATCCCAGATTCACTGTGAGAGCTTGGAAAGTGATGGTCTGCTGAGCAATATATTACATAGTTGCATAGTAGGTGAGGTTGAAAAAAGACTCAAGTCCAACCTATGTGTGTGATTATATGTCAGTATTACATTGTATATTCCTGTATATTGAAGTCATTCAGATGCTTATCTAATCATTTCTTGAAACTATCGATGCCCCCCACTGAGACCACCGCCTGTGGAAGGGAATGCCACATCCTTGCCACCTCTTTTCTTATAATTTTAATGAGTGGCCATGAGTCTTGTTAAACTCCCTTCTGCGAAAAGGTTTTATCCCTATTTTGGGGGCACCAGTATGGTATTTGTTTATTCATATCCCCTCTCAAGCATCTCTTCAGAGAGAATAAGTTCAGTGTTTGCAACCTTTCCTCATAACTAATATCCTCCAGACCCTTTATTAGCTTTGTTGCCCTTCTTTGTACTCGCTTCATTTCCAGTACATCCTTTCTGAGGACTGGTGCCCAGAACTGGACAGCATACTCTAGGTGCCAGAGTCTTGTAGAGTGGGAGAATTATCGTTTTATCTCTGGAATGAATCCCCCTTTTAAAGCATGCCAATATTTGATTTGTTAGCAGCAGCTTGATATTGCATGCCATTGCTGAGCCTATCCTCTACTAGGACCCCCAGGTCATTTTCCATCCTAGATTCCCCCAGAGGTTCTCCCCACAGTGTATAGATTGCATTCATATTTTTGACATCCAAATGCATTATTTTACATTTTACTACATTGAACCTCATTTTCCAAGTAGTTGCAATTTGTTCAGATTTTGCAAGGTTGCCACATCCTGCAGAGAAGTTATTGCCCTGCCTAGCTTAGTATCATCCGCAAATACAGAGATTGAACTGTTTACCCAATTCTCCAGGTCGTTTATGAACAAATTAAACAGGATTGGTCCCAGCACAAAACCCTGGGGGACCCCACTACCCACCTCTGACCATTCCGAGTACTCTCCATTTATTACCCTTGTAGCCAGCTTTCAATCCATGTACTCGCCCTATGGTCCATGCCAACGGACCTTATTTTGTACAGTAAACGTTGATGGGGAACTGTGTCAAATTATTTTGCAAAATCCAGATACACCATGTCTACGGGCCTTCCTTTATCTAGATGGCAACTCGCCTCCTCATAGAAGGTTAATAGATTGGTTTGGCAAGAACGATTCTTCATGAATCCATGCTATTTACTGCTAATGATACCATTCTCATTACTAAAATCTTGTATATAGTCCCTTATCATCCCCTCCAAGAGTTTACATACTATTGATGCTAGGCTAATGGTCTGTAATTCCCAGGGATGTATTTTGTGCCCTATTTAAATATTGGTGCTACACTGGCTTTTCTCCAATCAGCTGGTACCATTCCAGTCAGTAAAAATTAGGAACAATGGTCTGTTAATTACTTGACTGAGTTTCCTAAGTACCCTCGGGTGCAAGCCATCTGGTCCTGGTGATTTATTAATGTTAAGTTTGCCAAGTCTCATTTTAATTCTGTCCTCTGTTAACCATGGAGGTGCTTCCTGTGATGTTTCATGAGGATAAACACTGCAGTTTTGGTTACTGAAGCCCCCCGATTCCCTCATGAAGACTGAGGAGAAGAATACATTCAATACCTTTGCCATCTCCCCATCCTTTGTAACCAGATGGCCTTCCTCATTCTTTATGGGGTCAGTATGTTCTGTTCTCCCTTTTTTACTATTTACATACTTAAAGAATTTCTTGGGATTATTTTTTTCGCTCTCCTTTGCTACGTGTCTCTAATGTTCTATCTTAGCCATCCTTATTGCACCCTTACATTTCTTGTTACATACTTTTTAAAGTCGGAATGCTAATGATGATCCCTCAACCTTGTATTTTTTGAAGGCCTTCTCCTTTGCTTTTTTGTATGCATTTTTACATTGAAGTTAAACCATCCAAGACTTTTTTTGGCTCTTTTAAATGTATTACCCAATGGGATGTATTGGCTAATGCCCTTATTTAATATTTTAATATGCTCTTAAACCCATCTCTCCTCCGATTTTCCTAAGATTTTATCCCAATTTATGCCTTCTAGCAAGGTTTGTAGTTTAGGGAAGTTGACTCTCTTTAAATTCAGTGTCTGTGTATTCCCCTTATGTTTCCTATTTGTGTGAATTATACTGAAGCCAATTGACCTGTGATCGCTGCTACCTAAATTAACTCCTATTTCCACATCCGTGATCAGGTCTGTATTGTTGGTAGTTAGTAGATCCAGTAACACTTTATTTCTAGTTGGTACATCTACCATCTGACCCATAAAATTGTCCTGCAAGACATTTAGGAACTGGCAAGCCTTAGATGAATGCACTGTTCCCTATTTCCAGTCTGTCTGGATAATTTAAAATCCCCCATTATGATAAAACTTCCCATCCTTGCTGCTAATCCAAATTGTGACAGGAGATCTGTCTCCCCTTCCTTCCTCAGGTTAGGGGGCCTATTTCATACTCCCACTACTATTTTCCCCTTCATCCCTTTTTAGCTCTACCCATAAGGATTCCACCTCCTCCCTAGCTCCCTTAGTGATGTCATCTCTCACATTAACTTGTACATTAATCTTGATATATAGGCATACCCCTCCCCCATTTTTATCCTCTCCTATCTTTGCGATAAAGGGTATACCCTTGAATGTTTGCCAGCCAATCATGAGAGCTGCTGAACCAGGTCTCTGAAATTACCTCAAAATCCAAATCCTCCTCATACAACAGTATCTCTAGTTCATCCATCTTGTCCGCCAGGCTCCTGGCATTGGTGAACATGCCACGTAGTTTAGACCGGTCGTATATTATCCTCTTATTGGGTGTTCCGAGATTGCAACTAGGACTTGCTACTATACTTACCTTGGGTTTATGTGCTTTGGTCAACCTACCATTAATGCCCCCAATACTACCCCAATACTACCCTCTGGAATATGTTCTGCGCTGACTATCTCTACCTCTGGGCCCTCCCCATTTAGGCTCAGTCCATCCCTTCTATAGTACTGGTTATCGACTGAAGTCGGCCTAGTCCTCCAGGAACCCAAACCCCTCCTTACTACACCAGCTCTTCAGCCACTTGTTTACTTCCCTAATCTCTCTGCCTTTCTGGTGTGGCTCAGTGTCCCAGTAGTATTCCTGAGAATACTACCTTGGAGGTCCTTTTTCTCAATTTAGCTCCCAAGTCCCTAAAATCGTTCTTTAGGACACTCCATCTGCCTCTGACATTGTCATTGGTGCCAGCGTGTGCCATGACAGCTGGGTCTTCCCTAGCCCTTCCCAGTAATCTGTCCACTAGATCCGTGATGTGCGGAACCCGATCGCCCGTATATAGATACTGAGACTAATGTCCAGCCTAGTAGTGACCCTATATTGAAAAACAAAAAAACATGATGGATCATATGTAAAAGAATGTAAATGAGCACTAATCTGTTGAAGTTTTAGTTAATTTTTGGTTTCAGGCTGGAGAAAAAACCTGAACGAACACAGATGCCACAAAAGTGTCATCCATTACATTCTGCTCCGATTTATTTTTTCAGCAGGGGATCTGTTCACGAATCTCTTGCTAACTAAAACAGAAACCAGCTGTATGCAAGGAAGTCCTGAATCACAATGATACACCAGCTAAAGTGTCAAAGTCCAGTAGTGACAACTAAAACACTGAATACTGTATGTTTGAGCTGACTACTACTACTAAACTTCATCACACAGACCGATGACTCACTATTGCCCATGGAGAAGAAGGAATGGACTGAGTTGTTCTGAGAATTATATCCTCCTCCTTGATAAAGCATCCATTTAATTTAACCTTTTTTTTTCTGTAACATTTCAGCATGGCATGTTGTGGTTTGTCATGTAGGTACAAGTTCTATTTTGTATGAAGGGAGTCATGTAGCGCTCTGTCCAAATGCTTCAGTGTCTATTTTGATGTGTTTATCCTACCTGCAAACAATTTTGTTCATCTTTTGGAAAAACATGATTTTTGAATTTAAGGTAGTTAGAGTGACATATTACAAAGGTGCAATAAATAGAGCGACTTTTCTGCAATTTAGGTTATTAAAGTGTCTGTTATTACTTTTATTATTTCCAAGGCATCACGAGTCTTAAAGATGTACAATTACATGTGTTTCTTTAAGTAGTCATTGATGTCATACTTGCCTTGTCTGGGATCCAACTCTGGGTCTCCCCTCCAGAGCGCAGATTCTGCCACCTCCCAGGTTCATTCGTGACCAATCAGGAGACAGGTACATAGTGCTCCATATCATCTAGTGACTTCTAGCATGTGCTGAACACCCCTGGATCCCTAAGTGCACCCTGTGACATCTGAGGTTCAACTGTCTTCAATACACTCCTTCATCAGCTGGGCAATCCTTTCAGTAGATAAAGACCACTGTCCATAACCGTTTGTTCAAACCAGGAATCAGTCTGATGTACTCCAATCATCCATTGATCCTAATGAGCGTCTTTTTCAGATGCCCAGGAAACCCTTTGAAAACTATAGGCTTCTCTCACTGCAGTGGCAACATCTCTGCCCATTGATATACCTCAGCCCTCAGCTCTTCACTTGCCGCCTCCTCCATGTTTCTCTGGGGGTTTCCAAGAGTTCCCAAGAGTTGCTGAGGGTTCATAACTCAGTATAATATGTCCTTAAAACTACAGTCTCAGAATTTTCCTATGGACCTAGCTAAAGTGGCATACATAATTTCTTCCTACTGTCTGGGGAAGCCTTGGCCTGGGCATACACATTCTTGGAAAGAGGTGTCTCTTTGACCAACAACATTATGGCCTCTTCTGAAGAATCTTTGAGCTGGCTTTCCCTTAAGCAAGTGTTAGTAGGACAGTAGGCAATTCAATTCCAAACACCCCATGGTAGAACATGCCTGGATCAACATTTCCATCTTGTGGTAGGGTTTTTCTGAGCAAATTAAAATTTAAGTGGCTGGACCTGACAACCTACTACTATTAAAATAGATATTCTCTTTTAAGACACTCTCAGGTACCACTCCCACTGGCTTTGTACCTTTTTTGCCTGTGATCCACTGTGTCACATCACAGCACTTTCCCTGGACTTTATGCATGCAGGGGTGCACTGGATGTAGCTCTGTTCCCGGAAGTCGTACTGACATAGCGTGGACAAGGCCACAGGGGAGGGTGCCATGAGTACAAAATAGGGGTGCAAAAAAATGGGCTGAGTCCTGAAGCCTTAAAGCTGAAGTCCTAAAATTGAAACAAGTTCCAGCATTTGGCTCCACAAATTCACCTGGTCTGGGTGTTCTTTTGTCGGGCACCTGCCCTGCATTGTTGCCCCAGGTTCTTAACGTTGCAATCTCCCACTCTGTAGTAGCCAGAATTTCTTCCAGTCGGCTGCCTGTATTAAAAATACACACTCGAGTTCAGAGTTGAGGAAAGCTAGGCTCCTCCTTGGCTCTGATGTGTATCATCCACAAAAGGAGGAGGTGGAAGAAGGGATGTCCCCCTGTATTGAGCCACGCTAATCTAAGTTTGGTCTCGGGGTTTCAGGGAGGGAAAATTGCATAGGGGGGCTATATGGACGGGGGGGGGGGGGTGTTGAGTAGTTTACAATGATTTGTGCTAGGGGTGGATTTATGTTCGAAGGAGTGCTGGGAGATTGGTAACAGGATTTGTGCTGTGGAGCAACTCAGCGGGGGGGGGGGGGAATTGTGCTAGAAGGGGGAATTTGGAGGCAGGAGGATTGATGCTAAAAGGGGGATTTGTGCCGGGTGGATGGGGGGGGGGTGCCAGAGATTGCAGAGATTTGGGATTGGGGGGGGGGAGGCACAGATTTTCCATGTATATACCAGTTGGAAGGGACTCAAGGAGTGCTAACGATCCACTTGTTAGATGGGTGCAATTCTTGCCTTGCTTGCAACCAAAGTTGGCAACCCATGCATCACCACTGTGTCCTTTCGGAACAATAGGGCAGTGGACCAGCCATATATCTATAGTATATTTAGCTAAAATTCCGTGCTTAGGTGTATGCTAAGCTGCAGCCTCCCTGGAAAAAACTTCACAAGTGAAGTCCAATTAGTTAATAATAAAAGGAAGGGAATTTGGTCCTGCTTACAACAAATATTTGAAAATTGTTTATAATTATAACCATACAAATTTTTTTTTTTATATAAAATATGTGTGAATATCCCAAATCTCTTTATATAATAACTAGAAGCAAACTGAAAAAATGATGAACTTGTGTCTGTTGTATCCAGTATATGATACCTGAAAAAATTCCTCAATAAATCAAGTGACATAAAAAATACATAAACTAAAACCAGTGTAAAAAAACTAAACCAATATATAAGTCCAAATCTGTGATAAAAAACTATCCACAATAAATGTCCATAATTCAAAAAATCCCAACATGACTTGAGCAGAATCCAGGTGATGACACTATCAGAATTTCTGTGCAGAGAAATAAGGTGACTTTTTCATCCTCCCCCTTTGTTTTATGCAATCACCAGAAAACCCTTCCCCTGCAGGGGTAAAGAGTGTGTAGTCAGATATGCTTCTGGTCCTGGTGCCCCAATGATAAATATGACCTCCTGCTCTGTGGCATTGCTTGCATAATAGGGTGTCCACGTGGAATTAATCGTAGAAACGGACACTCATATCGTAAATCCGGTATAGACAAAATGTATTTTCCAAAAGTAAAATCTTTTAAAAAGGAGCTACAATTTGCCCAATTCATATATAGGCATCCAAACAGTTTCCTGGATCTGGAAGGTGTGCGTTCCATAGACCACAGCGCAAAAAACAGAAGTTCCTGAAGTGACCTGAATGCATACCAATTTCCGCCTTGCACGTTTCGTCATTGGGGCCTCCGAAAAAAATTTAAATGTGAAACAAAACCCCTCCTACCCATTATCCCACTCAAGGGGGAAAAAAAGTAAAGGGAGGGGGGCTCCAGCAGCTAAATGGCAACCAAAGTTTTTCCTGACACACACAAAAAGGTATATCTCAGCAAACAATCTGTGATGTCTCCCTAATCTGCTACTGCACTATCTTCTCCACACATGCCACACTACTCCATGTCTTCTACCTCTCCATAGGGAGGGGGCTGGTACATAACAGAACCCCCCTTGACTTGTTCTTCTAAGTGACCTGGCTACCGTTCAGAAGCCAGAATTTCAGTTCTTAAACTGCAAACAACTTTCATTTGAACTCATGATCGACCTAATTCGGAACTTCTTTCCTGTGTAAAATAACTGAATATTTTTCTATATAAAGGGAAACGTGCTTTGTCTATGAAAAAAATTGAGGTTGTGAAATTTGTCCCTGCTAATGCATCTAATGCATTGGGATTATAAAATTGGATATACAAACTGTAGCTCAAGCTTGATGCTCCAAACGATCCAAATAGCATAGTGCTCACTTCATTGGTGCAATACATGACATTTTGTGTGAATTTGTGTATGTTAAATAGTTAGCTGCACACTCAGAAGGCTGTATTGAAATGTCCTGATCCTTGACTCCCTTTAATTACATATTTACTGAGCAACCAAGAGAGATAATCGCTGTACAGTAGAATGCATGGGTCATAATAGAGGGCATATGGGTAATGGGAGCGAGAGAAGTCTATTAAAGCACAGAAAATCAATATGGAAAACAGATAATAGTTGACTCTTTGAGCACAGTGAAGCAATAATATGTTTTAAATAATTTGGAAAAATGTGAGTAAGAAGAAAATAATCGTAATGGTAAAATCAAAGTGGAAGTCCCAAAGCTGAAAAAAATAAAAAGGTAAATTAGTACATATATTGTGATATGGGGCTGATTAAACTCAGAGGTGGTGACCGTTTTTTTTAAAAAGTGAATCCACATCACACAGGAACTATAGTAAGGGCTCGAAGGACCACTTTTATTCAAAAGGAAAAACAAAATTTACAAAATGGTTACTCTTGCATGGGTTCTTGTCAAACCAATATAAACAATGGAAATGCTTCACCTGGCTACACTCCAGCAGCTGTGCTGCTATTAGAAGTATTCTCCTTGACTACAGGTTTCTTAGGCTCCCTCACCTTGCTGTACTGGCCCACTTCTGGCCTCCTAATAATGTTTGCCCAGGACCCCAGGTTCTCACACACTCCTTGGGAACTCAGACTCTCTTCACCCCCCTTGACTCGCTAGTCACCTCAGCTTTACCAGTCTCTCTGGACCTGCATAGCTGTCCTGACTGTCCCAGTTCTATGGGCAAGAAGTTCACCCCCCCAACATGGAGTCTTGTCTCCCAACAAGGTCACCCCTCCTGGCTGGAGCACACCACTATCTTCACACACACAGACTTTATGTCTGAATCACAGCAACTGCCCTGAGCTCTCACACGACATGGTTTACAACCCCTGGCAAAAAAAATGGAATCACCACTCTTGGAAAATTGTTAATTCAATTGTTTGTGTAGAAATAAAACGAATCACAGACATGCCTCAACATTATTTTAATTTAACATTCCAACCATCTGGCTTTAATAAACACTTAGAAAAGAAAGAAAACTGTATTAAATTGCAACTGTTTTTGCAGATCAAGCAGAGGAAAAAAGTTTGGAGTTACTCAATTCTGAGGAAAATATTATGGAATCGCCATGTACTTTGCAGTTCTAAAACAAACATCTGCATCATATTACATCTGCTAATTTGTCTACAGTTAAAGAGGGTTTGCAAACCTTGGTGAGCAGTTGCACCAACCTGATTGAAATGATTAATGGCTCCAACATGAGAGATGTCAGTTGAAACAAAGGAGAGGATTATAAAACTTCTTCAAGAAGATAAATCATTACGAAATGTTGCAAAAGATGTTGGTTGTTCCCAGTCAGCTGTGTCTAAAACTTTGGACTAAGTACATATCAGGTTTGTTAACCACTTCAATACAGGGCATTTATACAGCTTCCTTACCAGACCAATTTTTTAGCTTTCAGCGCTCTTACACTTTGAATGCCAGTTACTCAGTCATGCAACACTGTACCCAAACAAAATTTTTATCATTTTTTTCATACAAATAGAGCTTTCTTTTGGTGGTATTTAATCACCACTGGGTTTTTTATTTTTTGCGGCATAAGTGAAAAAAGAGCGAAATTCTATGATAAAATTTTGCAAATAAGTCATTTTTGTTCATAAATTTGGGCCAAAATTTATACGGCTACATCTCTTTGGTAAAAATAAACCAAATTAGTGGATATTATTTAGTCTCTTTGAAAGTTATAGAGTCTACAAGCTATGGTGCAAATCATTGAAAATTGATCACATCTGATCACACCTGATGCACTGACGGCCTATCTCATTTCTTGAGGCTCTGAAATGTCAGGAAAGTACAAATACCCTCCAAATGACCCCTTTTTGAAAAGTAGACAGTCCAATGTATTTAGTAAGAGGCATGGTGAGTTTTTTGAAGTTGTAATTTTTTCCCACAATTCTTGGGAAAAAGAAGAATGTTTTTTTTTGTTTTGTTTTTTACAAAATTGTCATAATAACAAGTTATTTCTCATATACAGCATATGCATACTTCCAATTACACCCCAAAATACATTCTACAACTCTTTTTTGGGACTTTTACACAGGCTTGCCACACAGAGAAGTCCAAAATGCAGGGAGCACCATCAGGGGTTCTAGGGGCATAAATGACGCCTCTAATTTCCTAACGACCTATTACATTTGGTACTCAGATGAACTGTGACAGGTACTCAGGTACTCAGATGGGCTGTGACAGGTACTCAGGTAGGCTGTGGCAGGTACTCAGATGGGCTGTGACGGGTACTCAGATGGGTTGTGACAGGTACTCAGGTACTCGGGTACTCAGATGGGCTGTGACAGGTACTCAGGTACTCGGGTACTTAGATAGGCTGTGGCAGGTACTCGGGTACTCAGATGAACTGTGACAGGTACTCGGGTACTCAGATGGGCTGTGACAGGTACTCAGGTGGACTGTGACAGGTACTCAGGTACTCAGATGGGCTGTGACAGGTACTCAGGTACTCGGGTATTCAGATGGGCTGGGACAGGTACTCAGGTGGGCTGGGACAGGTACTCAGGTACTCGGGTGCTCAGATGGGCTGGGACAGGTACTCGGGTACTCAGATGGGCTGACAGGTGCTCAGGTACTCGGATACTCAGATGGACTGGGACAGGTACTCAGGTACTCAGATGGGCTGATAGGTACTCAGGTACTCAGATGGGCTGACAGGTACTCGGGTACTCAGATGGGCTGACAGGTACTCAGGTACTCGGGTACTCAGATGGGCTGGGACAGGTACTCGGGTACTCAGATGGGCTGGGACAGGTACTCGGGTACACAGATGGGCTGGGACAGGTACTCGGTACACAGATGGGCTGGGACAGGTACTCGAGTACTCAGATGGGCTGGGACAGGTACTCGGTACACAGATGGGCTGGGACAGGTACTCGGGTACACAGATGGGCTGGGACAGGTACTCGGTACACAGATGGGCTGGGACAGGTACTCGAGTACTCAGATGGGCTGGGACAGGTACTCAGGTACTCGGGTACTCAGATGGGCTGACAGGTACTCAGGTACTCAGATGGGCTGTGATGGGTGATGACAGGTACTTTGATGGGTGATGACAGGTACTTTGATGGGTCCTCTTTATTGGGGGGGGGGTAATCAGTGTGGTTGGAGTGTACACTGAGCGGTAACGAGATGTTACCGCAATCTCCTCCTCACACGCGATCAGTGTGTGAGGAGGAGAACCCGGTAACATCTCGTTACCGCGGTTTGTTTACATTCAGTGACCGGCTGTGATTGGACACAGCCGGTCACGTGGTAAAGAGCCAATTTCATTGGCTCTTTACTGTGATCGGGATTGGGCTTTGTCAGGGTGACAAGCCGCATCCCCGGCGCTCTGCACGAGCCCTATAACGGCACAGTACATGTGACCGGCTGTGATTGGACACGGCCAGTCACATGTATCGGGGGGGGGGGGTCGATGGGGAGGAAAATCCCTCAGATCGGGGGTTTGGGCTGTGTCCGAGGGACACATCTCATCCACGATCGCCGGAGCAGGAGCGTCAAAATACAGAGGCCATCATATGACGTCCACCCAGGATGGGAGATCCAGTCTGTGGCCGTCATATGACTATGGCCGGGTACTGAAGTGGTTAAAGTGAAAGCATCAAGAAAACTTAAAGCAATGGGCCTTGAAAATAGAAAATGCACAACCAAACTGTAATGCTGCGTAGACACGATCTGACTTTTTGACGGACTAGGTCCGGCGGACCGGAATCCGTTGGACAATTCAATCATGTGTGGGCTCCAGCGGACATAGAAATAAAACAGGTTTCAAATATTTCCGACGGACTTGAGTCCCGTCGAAAAATCTGTTTGTCTGTGCGCTAGTCCGGTGGACAAAAACCGATGCCAGGGCAGCTAATGGCTACTGGCTATGAACTTCCTTATTCTAGTCCAGGGGTACGTCATCACGTTCAAATCTGTCTGACTTTTGGAGTGATAGTGTGTGGGCAAGTCCGTTCATTTGAAAGTCCGGCGGACCTGCTCTGCGTAATCCGTCGGATAGTCTGCTGGACCAAATCCGTCAAAGTCTGATCATGTGTATGCGGCATTAGACATCACCTAAAGGAAATGTGATGTACATACAGAAAAACGAAAACCATCATTAATGTCTAAACAGAAAAAAACAAGATTAAAGTGGGCTAAAGAAAAGTAATCATGGACTATGGATGACTGGATGAAAATGATATTCAGTGATGAATCACAAATCTGCATTGAGCAGGGTGATGTTGGAACTTTTGTTTGCTGCTGTTCGAATGTAATGTATGAAGACGACTGCCTGAAGAAAACATGCAAATTTCCTCAATCATTGATGATATGGGGTTGCATGTCACGTAAAGGTACGGGGGAGATGACAGTCATTCAATCTTCAATAAATGCACAAATTTATATTGAAATTTTGGACACTTTTCTTATTCCATCAATTGAAAGGATGTTTGGTGATAATGACATCATTTTTCAGGATGATAATGCATCTTGACGTATAAGACATATAATGTCAATGGCATGGCCTACAAATAGCCCGGACCTCGAATCCAATTGAAAAACTTTGGTGGAAATGAAAGAAAATGGTCCATGACAACCTGCAAAGCTGTTCTAGCAACTGCAATAAGAGAAAGTTGGAGCCGGATTGATGAAGAATACTGTTTATCGATATCAAATCCATGCTTCAGAGAATTCAAGCGGTTATAAAAGCCAGAAGTGGTGCAACAAACTACTAGTGGTGTACTGTAGTGGGGAGCACTTTGGAATCTTCAAGCTCCAGGGCTCAATCCAGAATTACAAAGCCCGGCGAAAGTTTAAAGCAGCTTTTGCTGTTCATAACAAACACTCTGGAGCTTCGCATTCAGCCTTAATATGAATCCTGTGTAATTTCTACCTAAATTCACAGGGCCTCACACTGTCACAGTATATAATTCAAAGTTTGTTTAATTGGGGGAAGTGTAAAAGCTTATTGCATGTTTGCTTTTGATGTAAGGTTATATTATTTTCACAGGATTAAGAATGAAAATAATATATAACATTGGGGGAAAAAATAATGTTGAGAAAGTTTCAGTGTTGCATAAATGTATACAATTATTAAAATAATCTGCAGACTTAAAAATTGGAGGTATTAAGAATACTGACATGACAAGCAGTTTTACTATGCTTTTTGAATGCTTTCTTATTTTAGCTTTGTCTTGGTCTACACACCTACAGCAAAGTACTATTTGCAGCAAATTTGAGATGCAATTGTAACCTCATGCTTCAATGCCTGCAAAAGGACCCAAGAATATGTGACATAAAGGAGAAGGATGATTACTGGTTGACAACCCTCCTTGACCACCGTTATAAGGGAAAGGTTTCAGAACTCATCCCGTCCCCATAGAGTGCAGAAAGATAACATCTCTTGAGGACACGTTAATGAGGATTTTATTGAATGTTTTTCGTCCATCCAAGTGAGGCATTTCGGATTTTTTTAGTCCTTGCTGCGCAAGGCTGTCAGCTTCCACATCCCATCAGTAGCGTCTGCATCACATGGTGAATGATTACTCTGGGTCAAAACAGAGATGGAGAGCTTTCCAGCTGATGATCCACTGACTTACTGGGTCATGAGAATGGACCAGTGGTCAGAACTTGCCCAGTATGCTATTGAGTTGTTGGGCTGCCGTGCTTCCAGCGTGCTTTCAGAACGGGCATTCAATGCTACAGCAGGTTTCGTTCATAGAACGCATCTGTCCACAGACTTCGTGGACCGTTTGACTTTTATAAAAATGAATTAGTCCTGGATTACCAGCTATGAAGCCCCTGATGCTGATATCACTGATTAAGTCTTTTTAGGATGTGGAATTTCTGCAGGACTTCGAGGCTGCCTAGCTTTGAGGGTGTTCAATCATTTCATTTGGAAGAATGTTTTTGGTATAGGTTTCATGGGCAAAATTAACACCCAAAGACCAATTTTTCAGCACCTGTTTGACAGGTGCATATCATTGCAATTTTTTACAGCAAGGCCAATTCTTGCTTTCCTCAAGATTACCTCTATATGGTTACGGTGAGAAGGCACCACCGACACCCAAAGACCAATTTTTATGCACCAGTTACTTCTATTGAAAGTCAAAGTGACACCAGAATGCATCCAAAAAATCTCTAATCTTGTTCCCAGTACACTACATTGTGGCCTCACCATACACACTGGCTCCCCAGCTGTTGCCAAGCAAAATAAAGGCAGCTTGCAGGGAAAATGTCTTCTTTTTTTTTTTTGCTTTATAAATGCAATTATTACTGCAGCATTCTAGACATGGTATAGACATGTCTCTTTACAAGTAGACTAATGACGCGTATACACCACCGGACTTGCCGGCAGACTAGGTCCGACGGAATCAGTCCGTCTGACATTCCGATCGTGTGTGGGCTAATCCGATCATTTTTAGTTTAAAAAATTTGACGAACCTAGAAATAGAACACGTTTCAAATCTGTCTGATGGACTCAATTCCTATCAGGAAACCTTTCGTCTGTATGGTGGTCCGATGGACCAAATATGATGCAAGGGAAGCTATTGGCTACTGGCTATTGAACTTCCTTTTTTAGTCCCGTCTTGCGTCATCACGTTCAAAACGAACGGACTTTCGAACGGACTTAGTACGTTTGTGTGTGTCCAAGTCCGTTTGTTCGGAAAGTCGGTTGGAACTCCGGCGAAAGTCTGTTGGGAAGACCATCGGACCTAGTCTGCTGGAAAATCCGGTCCTGTGTACGCGGCATAAAGAGGACCCTCCCAGGCACTATATTGGAAGGAATATTTAATTTTTATGCTTTCGCTTTAAAAATCAAAAAATCACTGCTCATTTAAAAATGAAGTTTTTCACAACCTGTTTTTTTTTATTATTGATGCATGTCCCCCAGGGCAAGACCCAAACCCCTATAACCATTGTATGCCTAATTACTTGCATATAAACCTTCAAAATGGGCACTTTTGATTTTTGATGTTCGGGTCCCATTGATTTTAATGGGGTTTGTTATCGGGTCCGAACTTTTGTGGTGTTCAAAAGTTCTGGTGTGAACCTAACAGGGCTCCGTTCGGCCCATCCCTATGGTAACAGTACATCAATGTGAATGAGGCCTGAAATTATATTTTCTCCTTTTCCAGAAAGCACTTGTAGAAAGTTGTGTTTATATTAACCACTTAACCTCTGGAAGATTTACCCCCTTCATGATCAGACCCTGACAATTGCGCAGTCATGCAACGTTGTACCCAAATTAAATTTATGTAATTTTTTCCCCACAAATGGAGCTTTCTTTTGGTGGTTTTTGATCATCACTGGGCTTTTTATTTTTTGTGCTTTAAACAAAAAATATATAATTTTGAAAACAAAAAATATATTTATTTTTTATTTTCAACTATAAACATATCCAATAAAGCAAACTTTTGAAAAATCTAATATCTTTTTAAATGTAGGCCAATATGTATTTTTCTACATTTATATATTTGGTTAAAAAATCCCAATAAGTGTATATTGATTGGTTTGCGTAAAAGTTATAACGTCTCCAAACTATGGGATATATATACTGGAATTTTTTTAATGTACTAGTAATGGTGGTGATCAGTAACTTATAGCAGGAGTGCAATATTGGGGTGGAGCAGTCTGACACTTTTGACACTTTGTGGGAACCAGTAACACTAATATAGTGGTCAGTGATAAAATTATGCACGGTTGCTGTACTACTGACAAAGGGGGTTAAACTTCTAGAGCAATCAAAGGGTTAATTGTGTGCCTAACCAATGTTTTTGTGCTGTTTTTACTAAGGAATGTGATTGATTTTCTTTCACAGCTTTGCAGGTGTAGCACCCTCTAGTGTGTGCTAGAAGTTGTGTAGGATATGTTAGAGTTTAACCACTTGCCGCCCGCCCTATAGCAAAATGACGGCGGCAAAGTGGTTTCAAAATCCTGACCGGGCGTCATATGACGTCCTCAGGATTTTGAGCCGCTGAGCGCCCCCGGGGGCACGCATCGCAGCAATAGTTGTTGCGGGGTGTCGGCCTGACACACCACAACTACTATCTCGGTAAAGTGTCTCCGACGGAGACTCTTTACCACGTGATCAGCCGTGTCCAATCACGGCTGATCACAGTGTAAATAGGAAGAGTCGGTGATCGACTTTTCCTCACTCGCGTCTGTTAAGCGTGAGTAGAGGAGAGCCAATCGGCTTCTCCTCTGACAGGGGGGGTCTGTGCTGATTGATTACCAGCGCAGCTCCCCCGAGGATGCCCACACTGGATCACCAGGGATGCCACCAGACCACCAGGAATGCCCAGCATCAGGTATGCCACCCTAGACCACCAGGGATGCCAGTCAGTGCCCACCATGGATGCCAATCAGTGCCCACAATGGATGCCAATCAGTGCTCACAATGGGCATCACTGATTTGCATGCATTATTGTTTGACACTAATTGGCATCCATCAGTATAATATAATACAATACAATGCCGCCTATCAGTGCCCATCCGTGCCACCTATCAGTGCCCATCCATGCCGCCTATCAGTGCCCATCCATGCTCATCTGTGCCCCCTATCCATGCCCATCCATGCTGCCTATCCATGCCAATCCATGCAAGCTATCAATGCCCATCCGTGTCACCCATCAGTGCCACCTATCAGGGCCGCCTATCAGTGCCACCTCATCAGTGCAACTTCATTGGTGCTACCTCATCGGTGCCCATCAGTGCTGCCTTATTAGTGCCCATCAGTGCAGCCCCATCAGTGCCCATCAGTGAAGGAGAAAACTTACTTATTTGCAAAGTTTTGAAACTGAAACAAAAAAAATATTTTTTTTCAAAATTTTCTTTTTTTATTTGTTTAGAAAAAAATAAAAACCCTAGAGGTGATAAAATACCATTAAAAGAAAGCTCTATTTGTGGGAAAAAATGATAAAAAGTTAATTTGGGTACAGTATAGCATGACCGTGCAATTGTCATTCAAATTGTGACAGTGCTGAAAGCTCAAAATTGGTCTGGGCAGGAAGGTGTTTAAGTGCCCGGTATTGAAGTGGTTAAAGTAGATACATTTTAGTTTAGAGCTAAGCCTGAGCTTTGGAATCTGGGTCAAGATTCAGTGAAGTCCGGGGCTTGATGACTCATCCTGACAGTTCCTCTGGCGCCTTCCCATGTTTCTGGGACATTGGAGAATGTTCTAGAGCTAGTGGCGGAGGTTAGGAGGAGCTGCCTTGAATATTTGAGGCCTTGGTCAATCCCCAGTAGTGGGCTGGCAACTTTATCAATATGTATGTTACTGCAGTATACCTTGAAATCAATTTGGATATATTAATGAAATACAATTTAAGCTCTCACTAACTCATACTTTAAAATATGTTTAATATAAACCAATATATTGAAAAACTCTCTATATATACAGTGTGTGTGTGTATATATATATATATATATATATATATATATATATATATATATATATATATATATATATATATATATATACACACAGTGCCTTGCGAAAGTATTCGGCCCCCTTGAACTTTTCAACCTTTTGCCAATTTCAGGCTTCAAACATAAAGATATAAAATTTTTATTTTTTGTGAAGAATCACCAACAAGTGGGACACAATTGTGAAGTGGAACGAAATCTATTGGATTTTTGAAACTTTTTTAACTAATAAAAAAATGAAAAGTGGGGCGTGCAAAATTATTCGGCCCCCTTGTGTTAATACTTTGTAGAGCCACCTTTTGCTACGATTACAGCTGCAAGTCGCTTGGGGTATGTCTCTATCAGTGTTGCACATTGAGAGACTGAAATTCTTGCCCATTCTTCCTTGCAAAACAGCTCAAGCTCAGTGAGGTTGGATGGAGAGCGTTTGTGAACAGCAGTTTTCAGCTCTTTCCACAGATTCTCGATTGGATTCAGGTCTGGACTTTGACTTGGCCATTCTAACACCTGGATACGTTTATTTGTGAACCATTCCTTTGTAGATTTTGCTGTATGTTTGGGATCATTGTCTTGTTGGAAGATAAATCTCCGTCCCAGTTTCAGGTCTTTTGCAGACTCCACCAGGTTTTCATTCAGAATGGTCCTGTATTTGGCTGCATCCATCTTCCTCTCAATTTGAACCATCTTCCCTGTCCCTGCTGAAGAAAAGCAGGCCCAAACCATGATGCTGCCACCACCATGTTTGACAGTGGGGATGGTGTGTTGAGGGTGATGAGCTGTGTTGCTTTTATAAACATATCGTTTTGCATTGTGGGCAAAAAGTTTGATTTTGGTTTCATCTGACCAGAGCACCTTCTTCCACATGTTTGGTGTGTCTCCCAGGTGGCTTGTGGCAAACTTTAGACGAGACTTTTTATGGATATCTTTGAGAAATGGCTTTCTTCTTGCCACTCTTTCATAAAGGCCAGATTTGTGTAGTGTAGGACTGATTGTTGTCCTATGGACAGACTCTCCCACCTCAGCTGTAGTTCTCTGCAGTTCATCCAGAGTGATCATGGGCCTCTTGGCTGCATCTCTGATCAGTCTTCTCCTTGTCTGAGCTGAAAGTTTAGAGGGACGGCCAGGTCTTTGTAGATTTGCAGTGGTCTGATTCTCCTTCCATTTCAAAATGATCGCTTGCACACTGCCCCTTGGGATGTTTAAAGCTTGGGAAATCTTTTTGTATCCAAATCCGGCTTTAAACTTCTCCACAACAGTATTACGGACCTGCCTGGTGTGTTCCTTGGTCTTCATGATGCTCTCTGCGCTTTCAACAGAACCCTGAGACTATCACAGAGCAGGTGCATTTATACAGAGACTTGATTACACACAGGTGGATTCTATTTATCACCATCAGTCATTTAGGACAACATTGGATCATTCAGAGATCCTCGCTGAACTTCTGGAGTGAGTTTGCTGCACTGAAAGTAAAGGGGCCAAATAATTTTGCACGCACCACTTTTCAGTTTTTTATTTGCTAAAAAAGTTAAAATTATCCAATAGATTTCGTTCCACTTCACAATTGTGTCCCACTTGTTGGTGATTCTTCACAAAAAATTAAAATGTTATATCTTTTTTTTTTTTTCAAATATAAATTTTTATTACTTTTCAAACAATGCCCAACATGGGCATAAACATATAATACAACATAGAAGTGGGATACAAAAGAAAAGGGGAGGGAGGGAAAAGGGGAACCAACATCAAACCTATTACCGAGTTCACAGGAGGGACAGGGTCATAAAAAACATTGTGCATGGCTCATCCATAACATCTCCAATACCGAGACGTGTTTGGGAGCCTAAATCCCTTCAGTTCCCCCATCTCCGGCTCTCATCAGAACCTCGATACCCCGGTAGAGACCCAGTACCAAGGCAGAGACCATTAAGAATAGGGGAAGGGGTCCTGACAGGGAAGACTAAGAGAGGGAGGAGAGGGGGGTGAGGTGAGGGGGGGGGAAAGGAGAGGGATGGGGAAGAAGCGGGGGGGGGAAAAAGAGGGAGGGGAGAGGTGAAGGGGGGGGGAGGGGGGATTTCTGGTTGATTCAGGACTGCCCTACCCCCCCCATGCAGTATATATCGCCGAACATATTACAAGGTTCTCAAAAGTACCCCTTCGGGCGAGAAAATAAATTGGTGCCAGGGTGCCCATGTTTTCCTAAATCTTTCCTGCTGTTGCCTCCCCGTAAGCACCAGGTCCTCCAGTCTACTAATTTCCTCCACCTTACGAACCCAGGACGCCACCGATGGAGGGGCCTCGCTTTTCCAGTAGAGCGGTATACATGCTCTTGCGGCATTCACCAATGGACATAAAATGGATTTTTTGTACTTTTTAATGGACATGGCGTTCATGTGCAGGAGGAAAAAGGCCGGGTCATTGGGGACATTATACTCCGTAAATTTTTGAGTAACGGTCCTCACAGTGGACCAAAAGTAAGACAACTTCGAGCATGCCCAAAATACATGCAACAAAGTGCCCTGTTCCAGTCCGCATCTCCAACAAAGCGCAGAGGTGGTCGGATAGAAAGAATGCAAAACCTGTGGAGTTAAGTACCATCTCGTCAGGATTTTATAGTTCGTTTCCTGTATAGTAGTACAGATGGTAGATTTCAGGGCCAATGCTACAATGTTGTGAATCTGGGTCGGAGTAAACGTACAGTTCAAGTCCCTCTCCCATTTTGTCATGAAGGTCAAGTGAGCATTATCCCCGGGTGTGATAAGGAGATTATACATTGTGGACAACGTTCTTGGAAGCACCCCGTTACCAGAGCAACATTCCTCAAAGGCAGTCAACGGTCCATCAAATCGGAGGGGGAATGAAAGGGTTCGAAGAAAGTGTCTAAGTTGGACAGCAGTCCAGAAAGCTAATTTATAAGGTCCCGATGTATTACAGAGCACCTCTATGGACGGCCATTCCCCATCTATCCGGAAACATCGTGCTTGTGTGCGCCCGCTACTGGACATAACCTGCAGAAGATGGGGGTCCATCCCAGGGGAGAATTGTGGGTTCCCCATAATAGGAAATAGCGGGGAGTTAGGCGTGGAAAGCAACCCCTTTGAGCAAATCTGTGACCCCACCCGTAGCGTCGTCCCTATCAAGGGATGCCTCTTCATGTAGGCTGGGAGGTGTCTATAACACCAGGTAGCCCCTGTTAATGGCACCCGGACCAGGGCCTGCTCCAACCGGATCCAAAGCTTCAGATCCCGGTGCCTGCACCAGTCTACAATTCTACCGAGGTGTACCGCCTGATAGTATTTCTTTACATCAGGAACGGCAAGGCCGCCGAAGGGTTTGGGCATGGAGAGTAAATTCCGGGCCAATCTCTGCTTCCTATATGCCCAAATAAAGCCAGTAAATAAACCGTGAACCTGTCGAAAATATGATGTGGGTACCGAAATAGGGAGTGCCTGCAGCAAATATAAAAATTTGGGCAGGATGCACATCTTAAGCAGGTTACACCTGCCAAACCATGAATGAAGGCCTTTGTTCCAGGATTCCAGAAGAGTCCTGGTTCTGATCAGTAGGGGAGGGAAATTGAGTTTAAAGACGTGATTTAGATTTGCCGGGACAAAAGTCCCCAGATACGACAGTGCCGTGGGCGTCCATTTAAAATTAAAGCTGGACCGAAGCCCCTGTATGGTCGCTTGCGACAGTGCCACTCCCATGGCTTCTGATTTAGTGTAGTTAATCTTTAGATTAGAGACTTGCCCGTATTCCTCGAATTCCCGGAGGAGATTCGGGAGGGATATCGCTGGATTGGAGAGGGAGAAAAGCAAGTCATCCGCATACGCAGAGACCTTGAAGTGAGCATCACCCACAACTATGCCTTGGATATCGGGGTTATTCCTAACTCTACATAAAAAGGGCTCCAAGGAAAGGGCAAAAAGAAGCGGCGACAACGGGCAGCCCTGCCTGGTTCCATTTTTAATCAGCAGGGGCTCCGATAGTATCCCGTTCACCTTAATTTGTGCCGTCGGAGTAGCATATAATTGGGCTATCCACCTAAGCATTTTCTCACCTAAGCCTATGTGGTGGAGGACAGTGGACATATACTCCCAGTTAACCCTGTCGAAGGCTTTTTCAGCGTCTGTATTAAGGAAAATAGAAGGAATAGGACCCTGGTTCGCAACGTGGATCAGATTCAATACCTTGATTGTACTGTCTCTGGCTTCCCTCGTGGGAATGAAGCCCACCTGATCCTGATGGACTAGGGACTGCACATGTCTGGCCAATCGTGTTGCTATTATCTTGGTAAATTATTTAAGATCCGTATTTAACAATGAGATAGGTCTGTAGCTACTACAGGCCAAGGGGTCTTTGCCTTCTTTAGGGATGACCGTAATATGAGCCCGAGTAGTATCAGTGACAAAGGTGGCCGTGTTCCCTATGTCATTAAAAAAGGTCACCATACGAGGGCTAAGGATGGGGAATAACGTCTTATAATACGGGAGGGTGAAGCCATCCGGTCCAGGCGCCCTCCCAGGTTTAGCCGTGTTAAGCACCGACTCCAACTCCTCAGGGGTTATCGGGGCCTCTAACTCAGCTACACTGTCAGGTGATAGTTTGGGAGTCTGACTAGAACTCACATACGCCTCCATCAGAGGTCGTCCTCCCGGGAGGGGTGGTAGATTGTAAAGGGTATTGTAGAAGTTTTTGAATGCAGCCGCTATCTGGTGCGGGAGGCCGACATCCACATTCGCTTCCGACCTGATTCGAGGGACATAGGTCTGTGTCTTGGTGTCTCGGACCGCCCGCGCCAGACTGCGCCCGCACTTATTACCCGATTCATAAGCCATAAGTCTGCATTTTTGTAACGCCGCCTTGGCTTTGTAGCCAAGGAGGTCATTGACCTGGCTTCGAATAGAGGAAAGTTCAGCCTCCACGGATGGATCCAGGGAGACCTTGTGTTTTGACTCCAGAACCTGGAGTTTGGCCAGAAGTGAGTCCAACTGTTTCCCAGTCTCTTTTTTGATGCGCGAGCCGTGTTTAATCAGAACACCCCGAATAACCGTTTTGTGTGCTTCCCACACCACCCCCGGGGAGGAGTCAGCCGTCGTGTTTGTCTGAAAGTAAAGAGTAAGCTCCCTAGTCACCTCTTCCAGTATCTCAGGTCGCTGTAGTAAGCTGTCATTAAGACGCCAAAAACGTGTCCGTCGGGAAGAAGTGGCAGACAGCTTGTAAGTCAGCATAATGGGGGCATGATCCGACCATGTCTTTTGACCTATAGAGGAGGCCCTGACCGCATGTAATTGGCTATGTGGTATAAGAAAATAATCAATTCTTGTGTAAATTTTGTGAGGCGGAGAGTAGAAGGTATAGTCCCTGTCACCCGGATGCTGTAAACGCCAGATATCGACTAATTGTGACTCATGGAGACACGCGATGATACGCTTACGGGCACTAATAGATAAGGAGGACGAGCCCGCCGAGGTATCCACGTGGGGGGCCAGGGGTACATTCCAGTCTCCACCCAGGATCAGTTGGCCCACCTGGAAGGCAATCAGCTTGGTCAAAAGACGCCGCACAAACACGTCCTGGCCCTCGTTAGGGGCGTAGACATTTGCTAGTGTCACCCGTGCACCTCCCACCAGTCCTTTAAGAAAGACATAACGTCCTTCCAGGTCTATCTCGGAATCCGTGAGAGTCCAAGGTACATTACAGGAGATAAGAATAGAGGCACCACGAGATTTAGTTTTATTAGTGGAGTGGTACATCAAAGGAAAGAATCTATTCTTGAGGACCGGTAATCGATCCTCTTTAAAGTGAGTTTCCTGGATATAAGCTATATAAATTTTCGCCCTTTTTAGGTCATGCATTAACATACGGCGTTTCTCCGGGGTGTTAAGCCCTTTCGCGTTTAAGGAGTATAGTGACAGGCTGTCCATCCTCAACCAGAAGGGAGAAGAGACCGGGAAGGAAAAGAAGGGAGGGGGGGAAGAGGGAGGGGAGAGAAGAAAAAAGGGGGGGTTAAGAGTGGGAAAGGGAAAGACTCACAGTAGGGTGTCCCTTAAGTCTAAAAAAGAGAAAGAAAGAAAAAAAAAAAAAAAAAAAAAAAAAATGTTATATCTTTATGTTTGAAGCCTGAAATGTGGCAAAAGGTTGAAAAGTTCAAGGGGGACGAATACTTTCGCAAGGCACAGTATATATATATATATATATATATATATAAAAAACATAATGTGCTTTTACTTGGATTAGAACCCACAACTATAAGCCTGTTACTTTAACCACTATGCTATCACTTAATGGCTCTTAATACCCTAATACCAGAGAAGTAATTGTTATGATTGATTTGTTATTACCATAGACACATTGTGGTGCTGCCTTCTAGCCATTCTCAATTCTCTCATGTAGGGGCAAAAGTGTAATGTTTCCTACAAGTCAGAGTGCAGAGCTGTGCTGGCCATTGTGTTCTGTTATCTATGGAAGCTGTGACCCCCCCCCCCCCCACTCGCACACAGTTTCACTTTTCAGCATGGCTTTTTATGTTCAAGCAGATGACAGAGGAGGAACCAGAGAGCCCAGTACTGCCTCCTTCCCTATACTGTATGTTGTAACTAAGATAGATTTACACAGGGCTGGTGCACAGATTTTTGACACCCTAGGTGAAACCTCATTTTGCTGCCCTCCTGGCTCTCCCCCCCTGACTCCACCGCTTTGCCATGTCCATGTATACCCCATCTTTTTAATAAAGTGCCTATCAAATGCAGCCTCACCAGCACCCATCAAATGCAGCCTCACCAGCACCCATCAAATGCAGCCTCACCAGCACCCATCAAATGCAGCCTCACCAGCGCCCATCAAATGCAGCCTACCAGTGCCCATCAATGCAGCCCACCAGTGCCCATCAATGCAGCCCACCAGTGCCCATCAATTAATGTTTGCTTGTTTTTATTTATTTGGGAGTCGGGACACAGATACAGTCCTCCGCTGCCACTGAGCCTCTGACGCTATGTGCGAACAGAGCAGTGGCTGCTTGCTGATGCTGAGACTTAGTTGCTTACTGCAGAGAGGAGAGTATGAACAGCAGTGGCCAGGTTCCCTAGGCAGGAGTGCGCCCTAGGCAGCTGCTTAGTTTGCCTAGTGGTAGCACCTGCCCTGGATTTACATATTTTACAGAGAAGAAGACATGTATGTCTGCAGAATAATGGTCTGTGGTTTTTCTACATTATTGCTGATTGATCCTAAAATCCTACTAATAGAGACTACTCTATTTAGAAAACTCAGAATTCTGACTTTAAAACTCAGAATTTAGTAAATTTTCTTTTTAACTTCGAATTCTCAAAAAACAAAAACAAATTTACTTTTTTTTTTCAAACTCAGAATTCTGTAAAAAAAAAAACATTTTTTTTTGTTATGATGGCCCCAGGGCTCTTTCATAAAAAAGGAAAATTTATATCAAATACTTACCGTAATTTTCCTTTCCTGATGGGCTCCATGGCAGCATACGTGTGGGTTAGCCCCGCCTCCATAATTACCCAATAGGACCTCTACTCCCATAAATCTTTGCTCCAAGCTGCTATCCGTGTTCCGTAACTAGCCTACTCCAACATTTGGGAGGGAACTCCTGCTGCCATGGAGCCCATCAGGAAAGGAAAATTACGGTAAGTATTTGATATAAATTTTCCTTTTTCCTGACAGGCTCCATGGCAGCATACGTGTGGGAAATAACTCGCCAAACACACCCGGGTGGGCTAAAAATGTTGAGCAAAGAAACTAGAATTTTATTTTTCATTGTCCACTGACAATACTTGTAAACCAAAATTAACAGAAGAGAGCGCAGCTGGCTCTACACAATAATGGGAAACAAAGGTATTAATTGAAGACCAGGAAGCTGCTCTGCAGATCACTTCTGGTGCGACATGTCGAACTGCTGCCCAAGAGGTCGACATGCCCCGAGTTGAATGAGCCGTCACTGCCTCAGGAGGAACCATGCCCTTTGCCTTGTATGCCCTTTGAATCGTTTGGACCACCCAAGATGAGATTGATCTAACTGATGCTCGCATCCCTTTATTTTTTCCATGAAGAAGGACAAAAAGAAAGTCTGTTCGTCTGAACGAGGCTGTAGCGTCCAGATATTGTTTCAAGGTGCGACCAACATCCAGGGGATGAATCTCTTGGTTGTCTGACATTCTAAACGTAGGTAGCACGATCTCCTGATTTTCGTGAAATACTGATGTGACTTTTGGATTTGACCCAAGCATAGGGATCAGGACCACTCTGTCCGGAAAGAAAGTTAGAAATGGTTCAACTGACCCAAGATTCCTAATTTCCGACACTCTTTTGGCTGAAGTTATTGCCACCAAAAACACCGTCTTGATAGTGAGATCTCCTAAAGACAGGGGAACGTCCAAACTTTTCCCAAGATCAGAAAGAAAGTCCAGTACTAATGGAAGGTCCCATTTGGGAAACCTGGGCCTTCTTTGTGGCCTAAGCCTGATGGCTCCTTTAAAGAATTGTTGTATTAATGTATGATTCGCCCACGAAACTCCTGTAAAGGCTGAAATGGCTGAAACTTGTACTCTAAGAGAACTAACTGCCAGAGACAAGTCTAACCCTGACTGAAGGAAAGACAAGATATCTTGAACTGCCGGAGAATTATATGAATTTGACCTAGAAGACATGTGGCCCATAAATCTGGCCCATATACGCTCGTACACTTTATTGGTACTCTTCCGTCTGGCACTAAGAAGGGTTGGAATCGCTTCTTCTGGGCAACCTAGAGCTTCTAGCCTTCCCCTCTCAAGAACCATGCCCTGAGGTGTAGACAGGATGGGCACGGGTGTAACAGTGTGCCTTGAGACAGTAGATCTGGCCTGAGAGGCAGGGGAACTGGGTCCTGATAGCTGAGGAGCAACAGCAGAGGAAACCAAGGCCTGTTGGGCCAGAATGGTATTATCGCAATGATTTCCACCTTCTCCCCTCTGAGCCTGCGAAGGAACTGTAGGATTACAGGAACTGGAGGGAAGGCGTAGGCTCTCTGGAACTTCCAACAATCCGTGAGAGCATCTATCCCGAACGCCTGAGGATCCCTGAACCTCGAGTAGTATCTGTGCATCTTGCGATTGTACGGCGAAGCGAACAGATCGACCTCTGGAGATACTCCCAGAGTCAGAAGCCACTCGAAGACATCCCTGTGAAGGGACCACTCGTTGTTGTCTATTTTGACCCTTGACAGATAATCTGCTTGAACATTCTGGACCCCTGGGATGTATACAGCAGAAATGTTGACCACATTCTTCTGAGCCCAGTTCATTATCGGTTCTACTTCTCGTAGTAGAGACCCACTGCGAGTCCCTCCTTGTTTCTTTATATAGGCCACCGCAGTTGTGTTGTCCAGTCTTAACATTACTGATGACCCTGCCACCAGATGGCGAAATGCTATGAGTGCTTGAAAGGCTGCTCTCAACTCCAGGATGTTGGAGACTACATACAGCGACGGGAACGACCACCTTCCTTGAGCTACTTCCGTAAGGCAATGAGCGCCCCAACCTTTGTTGCTGGCATCTGAGGTTATTATTACCCAGGAAATGGGGACTATCGAATGATGGTTGCGTAGATTCTTCCCTTGAAGCCACCAGAGGAGAGACATCCTCATCGCTGGTGTAAGGAGTATGCGCTGTGTTTGATTGGACGAGTCCCACTGTTGCAGAAACCCTTTCTGGAAGGGACGAGTGTGCCACTGGGCCCACTTCACCATAGGGATGGTGGACGTCATTGTGCCGATCACTTTCAAGCATTGTAGAGCCGAAAGATGAGATGATTCCCAAGCCTTGTGAATCCTGTCCCGGATAACACAGATTTTTTCCTCTGGCAGAGAGATAGTGCCTCTTAATGTGTCGAACTGAGCCCCTAGAAACACGATCACTTGAGTTGGAACCAGATGGCTCTTCTCTAGGTTCAGGAGCCAACCAAACGTCTGTAGAGTGGAGATGACTAAACTCTTGTGTTCCAGAATTTGATCTCTGTCTTGAGATAATAGGAGCAAATCGTCCAGATAATGATGGAGACGAACTCCTTTGACTCGTAAAAGAGCTACTATCGCTAGGAGGACCTTGGAGAAGACCCGAGGAGATGTTGTCAACCCGAATGGGAGACAGGTAAACTGGAGGTGTTGATCGCCAACTGCGAAACGGAGAAATTGCTGGAAATCCCTTGCTACTGGCACGTGAAAGTATGCGTCCTTCAGATCGATTGAGATTAACCAATCCCCTAGCTGCACCGACTGTTGGATTGTAAGAAGAGACTCCATTTTGAACTTTTCCTTGCGAATGAAGGAATTGAGGAAGGTCAAATCTATCACTGGCCTCCATGCGCCATTTCTTTTCTGAACCATAAATAGAGGAGAATACATGCCTTCGCCACGTTCGTCTTCTGGCACTGGCACGGCTGCGCCTTGATCCAGCAAACAACTTACGTAGGTCAATAGGACCTGTTTCTTTTCCTCCGAGCCTGGAATCGTTGTGGGAATGAACCTTAATCTCGGAGTGTTGATGAAAGTCCACTTGTGACCCGAGGAAACCGTCTTGACGGTCCAATAATCTTGAATTGAGGCCGCCCAAACATGTCGGTAGTGAAGAAGGCGAGCCCCCACCTGACATGATTGAGCGGGCCCAATTTCAAAAAGATTTGGTAGAATCTTGATTACCTGCGGAAGCCCCCTTTGAGGTTTTCTTAAGGGAGGATTGTCTGGACCTCCAAGATCTAGAGAACTCCCTGCCGGGTCTATAACTGCGCGCTTCTCTAGCGCGATCCGAGGTCTGCCTTCTTGGAAAGATACGTTTTTGGTTTTGAAGACGTCTGTCTTGAGGGAGGAACCCAGACCTCCCACCTGTGGCCCGGGATATGGCGCTATCTAGTTTATTACCAAACAAGGAGGTTCCCTCAAATGGTATACGACACCATGCCTGCTTAGATGTTGGATCCGCCAACCAGGGACGGAGCCACAAAGCACGGCGTGCCGAGACTGCTGCCAACATAGCCCGAGACAGAAGGCGGGTAATGTCAATAGATGCCTCCCCCAAAAAGGCTGATGCCATTCTGATCTCCTGAATGGGAGAGTCTTTAGCCGTATTCACCGAGATACCTCTCAAGAACTCTTCAACATTGTCGGCCCATGTTTCAATAGCCTTTGAGACTGCGGCTAAAGCCAAAGTTGGTTTACAAGCCATCCCTGAAGTTAGATATATTCTTTTCAGATCTGAGTCAATTCTTCTCTCTAACGGATCTTTGAAAGATACCGTGTCCTCCAAAGGGAGAGTCACGTATTTTACTAAACGCATAAGTGCTGCGTCTACCAGAGGAGCTGATTCAAGGTGCTTCACATCATCCTCCTTAAAGGGGTACAATTTAGACACCTTTGATTGCATGGAGCTCTTCCTATCAATCTTGCTCCACTCTTCAGTAATGATTTCTCCCAATTCAGATAGGAAAGGAAAATGTTGCCGTTCCTTTTTGAGTTGTTTGAAAAACTTTCTTTGTTTGGGGAGGGGAGAAGTAGTGGGTTCTTCCCATTTTAAAGCTTCTTTCACTGCCTTGACAAGAGCAGGTACTAAAGCATAATCAAATCCTACTCCTGGATCCTCTGGATCCGATTCGCTGTCAGACAAGAGCACAGAGTGGTGGCTTGGTTGAGAAGATTCCCCAGTCTCTTGTAAGAGCCCTTCACCACCTGAAGGACATAATGGGTCTGAGGGGGATTCCATAGCGTGATGAGCTTCCCTCTGCTGCAGGGATTCCTTTACCACCCTTCTCACCATAGATTCTAAGCGTTGATCCGCACCATCTCTTTCATCTGCGACTTTAGAGAAGCAATGATCACAGAGCGATTTGTCTGATGGGATGGGCATCTTACAGCCCCAACATGAATTAACTGGTCCTCTGCTTGAGTGCGAGTGACCACTGCGTTGTTCAGATCTGGAAGACCTACGGTAACCAGACTTTGATGATGATTTGCGGTGGTGCGATTTTGACGATCCACTGCGACTATGCGCACTGTAATGCGGTTCAGACCTAGAAGGGCTATAAGGAAATATACAAGAAAAGAGAGAGATACAGACCAGGCTGGTATCAAATGCTAAGGAATACTCCACAAATACACAGCAATCCAGCCATGCACATACCTGTTACAAGCGGGCAGGTCACTGGTAGGCAGTGAGGCATCCATGACTAAAAACGCTGACTGTAACAACAATAAACCCTCATAAGCAGCCATACAAAACACAGGAGCAACAATACATCAGAGCAGATCATAACCTACCTTACACCAACCAGAGAATGGCCCCGGGAAGTTGCTGAATCTCCTGCAATCATTCCCAAATCCTGACATCTCTCACTGTGTTTTAAATATGGCGCCCATGACGTCATCAGCGGCGTCAGACGCGAGATGCCCGCGCGCATGCGCGGGAACCAAGCCTCGCTTTGGATATGGGTCTGCGCATGCGCAGAACGCAGCGCTGGACCCGGAAACAGGGGGAGAAAGGCTGCTGGAACGCGGAAGCGTCAGCGCCTATACACAAGAACCAGCTGGCATATGAAAAGACACAGGTAGAAAAGAAAACACATAAACACTGCTGCCATGAAAAACGGAATTTTTACAGCTCACCACTCCACCAACGATCGTCTGGCCGAACAGGTTCAAGCACACACCACCGATCCACCGGGCAGATAATGGCCACCTTACATAGCAGGTAATAAGCCGTGCGCACTTATCTTCGGATAAACAAAGTCTTCAGCGCTACTCTGCCATACACTCCATACCCATGCTTAACAGACAGGGCCTATCGGAGGAACAAAAAGCTTGATAGTCAGCCGACTTGATCGTAGTGAAGATCTCTTCAGATAGGAAACACCTGTCCTATGGAGGAGGACAAAAAAGGAACACGGATAGCAGCTTGGAGCAAAGATTTATGGGAGTAGAGGTCCTATTGGGTAATTATGGAGGCGGGGCTAACCCACACGTATGCTGCCATGGAGCCTGTCAGGAAATATGGTTTGGTAAAATATCCAAAGTTATTTTTCTTCAGAAAATTACTGGTTAACTGCATTTGCTGCTGAGATTATAAAATGAAACAATGTATTCAACAATTTTATTTATGCTTAACAGTGAGTTTTGATGATCTCCTTATAACTATTGCAGTTTTATAGATGATTTTAGCCATATTGTATACATTTTATTTCTTTGCTATGATTACCATTGTGCTAGGAATACAGCTGCATAATGAAGTACGCTGATTAACAATATGATCTGACAGTATTTGAACATGACAAAAAGAAAAAAACAGATGTGATCAGAATTCTGGCTTCTAAAAGTGACCACAGAATCTGCTTTTATTATTGAATAGTCATTAACATTTGCACAATGCCTTACTAATAACTTTTTGTGAAATCATATTAGTCTTGAATTAAAGGGTAATATGGGGTGTGATTAGCAAACAGTGAAATTATTTGTTTCATTTTATTACTTTCAGTGTTTGCTAATGAAGTATTGTGACCTCTGGTGTCTGTATGTAAGATATTATCTTTGAGTCTGCTATTTACTGGAATCAGAAATTATACAGTATGCAAATGGTTATATACTAGGGTTGCATCAATACCAGTTTTTTAAGACGAGTACCAGTAACAATACGTTTCCTCAAGTACTTGCCGATACTGACTACCGATACCTATTTTTACTCTTTATAACTTTAATCACTTACGGACCGCCCGCCACAGTTTTACATCGGTACTTTGAAGAGGAATATCGTTGTTATGGCAGCATCTAGCTGCCATAACCGCAGTATTCTCTTCTTCAGCGGGCGGTCCACTTTCAGATAAAAGTGGTCTCTGTGGCAGATTCGCCATGAGATCACTTTTATCAGCGGCAGGAGAAGGCCACCCTCCGCCGCGCTCCGTTGCCCTCTGCTGCTTACCAGAGCTGGCTGTAGCAGCGATCGGATCCTTCTCCTGGCTTGGTATGGAGAGGAGTGAGAGGAAGATGCCCCCCACCTGTCTCCATAACAATGCAGGACAGAAGCGACATCAAAACGTCACTTCCGCCCAAAGCTCTTAAAGGGCCATTTTTGGTTTTTCTTTTTCTTCAAATGACAATTTTTTAAAAAACATTTTTAATACATTTTAGTGTAAATATGAGACATGAGGCCTTTTTGACCCCAGATCTCATATTTAAGAGGTCCTGTCATGTTTTTTTTTTTTTCTATTTCAAGGGATGTTTACATTTCTTGTAATAGGAATAAAAGTGACACTTAGTTCTTTTTTTTTTAAAAAGTGTAAAAATAAAAGGTAAAATAAGAAAAAAAAACATTTTTAAACACATCCCACCCCAATGCTCGCGTGAATGCGTGCGAACGCATATATAAGTAGCGCTCGCATATGAAAACGGTGTTCAAACCACACATGTGAGATTGCCACAATTGGTAGAGCGAGAGCAATAATTCTAACCCTAGACCTCCTCTGTAACTCAAAACATGCAACCTGTAGAATTTTTTAAATGTCGCCTATGGAGATTTTTAAGGTTAAAAGTTTGCCACCATTCCACGAGCGGGCATAATTTTGAAGCGTGACATGTTGGGTAACAATTTACTTGGCTTAACATTATCTTTCACAACATAAAAAGAAATTGGGCTAACTTTACTGTTGTGTTATTTTTTTAATAAAAAAAAGTGTATTTTTTCCCCAAAAAAGTGCGCTTGTAAGACTGCTGCGCAAATACGTTGTGACAAAAAGTATTGCAACGACCGCTATTTTATTCTCTAGGGTGTTAGAAACAAATATATATAATGTTTGGGGGTTCTAAGTAATTTCTAGCAAACAAATTGTTTTTAACAAATCTCAGAAGGAGTCTTGGTCCCTAGTGGGTAACTTTTTTTTTTTGGTGGGGAGGGGGTTATTGTTTAGGGTGGAAAGGTGGGGAGGGGGTTATTTTTTAGGGTGGAGAGTTGGGGAGGGCTGTTATTGTTTCGGTCAGAGGGGAAAGTGGGTATTTGGGAACCCAATCACTGCACTACAGCACCCAGCAAACCTGCCCTCCCTTCCCAAGAAGTTCTGCAATAGCAAAGCCTGGCTCAGTGCAGGACACACTACTCACCAGGCAGGCAGATCTGTCACCCCACAGCCACCCGCAGAGGAGCCCGAGGAGGAGAAGCACATCGCTGGTGGACACAAAATACGGAGTCGCCGCCACGAGAGGGAGCGGGTCCACTGTGAGGAAGGGAAATCCCCACTGACAGCTGAAACATCATTGGTTGTTAAGAACACTCCTTACCAAACTAATGACTGCCTGCATTCTTTTGTATACATTTCATCTGCCAGCTGGGAATTCTCACTGACAGATGAAAGAACCAAACCTGAAGGTATCGGTTTCAGGTATTGGCACATTTGCACGAGTACCGCTACTCGTGCAAGTGCTTAGTATCAGTACCGATACCAGTATCGGTATTGGTGCAACCCTAGTATATACCCTTTGACTTTTTGTCAGAAAACATGAATCAGACCGATACAGAAGTACAATTAAATTACACTTGTCTATTAAATAAAAATAAAAAGGTAAATAGAAAAAGTGTAGTCAAAGCATAGCCAGAGTCCAGTAACCGGATCGAGTAGTCAGCCGGGCCAGAGTTCAATAACCAGATTGGGTAATCAGCCAGGCCAGAAGTCAGGGATCCAAGTAGAGCAACAGCAAGCAGGAAAAGGAGCCAGAAGGGATGTCAGCAAGCCAGTCTTTAAACAGAACCACAGGAGATGGTTTCTTGTGATGTGCCCAAGGCGAAGACAGAGATGAAGTGCGCTGGACAGCTTTAAGTAGGCAGGTCAGACGAGCATGATCAGGAACAGCTGGTAACTGTGGAGAGAGATGAGAGCTGGCAATTAGCCGAAAGCTGAGCAGCCAGCCCAGAGAAGGAAGGTCTTAAGCCTTGTACACACGGTCAGAGAATCCGTCGGAATGTGTCCTATCGGACCGTGTTGTCGGATAATCCGACTGTGTGTGGTATGCATCGGACTGATTCCGTCGGAATATCCGTCGGACCCAATTTTCCAACTTGTTGGAAATATTTCCCGACTAACTGTTTCGATCGGACATACTCTGATCATGTGTAGAGAATTTTGATCGGACAAAGTGCCACGCATGCTCAGATCAAATTCCTACATCAAAGCTATTGACTACTAGCCTGAATGTAGTCCCATCATAATGAAATTACGTCATCACGTTCTGAAAGATCGGATTTTTTGACAACTTAGTCCGACCGTGTGTATGCAACAGTTTCGGACAAGATCCGACGGACAAAATCCAACGCACAAAATCCAACGGACAAAATCCGACGGATTTGGTTGTCGAAATCTCCGACTGTGTGCACAGGGACTAAGCCAGCCCTGACACTTTTATATTCATAATTTTTTAACTTGTTTATTTGCTTTTAGATTTATGACCTTTGTATTTGTATTGTTTTTGTAACCCTGATGAAGGGCTACAAAATGTGTTGGCCTGAAATGCGTTGGCCTTTTTCTGCTATGAATCCTGAATCCATTTTATCATGAAATTATCTTGGATTCTTGGATGTGTGCTAGGCACTCATTGGATTGTATGTACAGGGAGGGTGGGAAATCTGACCGAATGAAAACCAAGATGATGTAATTTTCCTAGAATGCTCATCTTAGCCACACCTATGATTTTTGCTAGGAATAGTTCACTTTAGAAGACTGCTTTTTACCGATAAATAAGAAGAGTGTGTGCTGTGTATTTTTCCACATACAAAACACACACACACAAACAGCAAAAGTCTCTCTGTGCTAATCTCCTAGTAAATAATCAGATGTTTACAGTCAAGATTACATGGACATCCATATAGAAATAATACAGTCATTGCAGCACTTCCAATAAAGTTATAACATGGGCAGGAGCTGTATAATGCTGCTCCAAAGAACCGTTCTCACCCAGGTAACATATAAAAGCCATTGTGCGATTTGCTGGGTGCTCAGTGTGCACCTGTACCTTTTTTAAAAGGGTTGGGCTCCCTTCAGTCCACCTGCCCTCCACCTACTCCTCAGAATACATGTGCCTCCACTGTGGAGTCACTCATTAGTCAGCGATAGGAACCACAGATCCCAGGGTGCCTCGGCATGGCCTGTAGCTTGCGCATGTATTTGCAAATGTGTGCAGACTAAACCCCTGTTTACTGTTAGGTTGATTTGGTTGGCCGCGGGCTGGTTGGTAAGTAGGCTTGGAATTTTTCCTTGGATTTATCCTTGGTCTTGTTTATATCTATTTGCCATCCAATACTGCTTACTGTTATGGCCAGTCATAGGTGGGGGTAGTGGACCCCTTTTTTGTAACATATAAAAGTACAAACAGACCTCAATAATGTTTGGGGTCTAAAAAGTTTGTGAGCTTTCCTTCTTTTAGAGGTGCCATTCTAGGATCTCTGCATGGTGTTTACAGCTTATTGAAAGCACTGCTTTTTAAAGTGATAGTAAAGGCTTTTTAATTTATACCTACAGGCAAGCCTATAATAAGGCTTACCTGTAGGTGCAGTAAATCTCTCCTAAATGGTCACTGTTTGGGTGATATTTACTTTAGCAGCACCGGTGATGTTAGTGTTGCATGCGCACTGAACTCTCAATGGATAGCGTGCCATCCTTACAGAGAGCCGTGCCACAGCTCTGACCCCCTTGTGCATATGTGGGAGTGACATCTTAGCGGCCCAGCCAGTCAAAAAGCGGCTGCCTGTTCACCTGGAAGGAAGACTGAGTGAAGATGAAAGCCCTGTCAGTGGTGACAGAGCGCCGCTGGAGGGCTTCGTTTTTTCAGGTAAGTCTTTCAAAATGTGCTAGTATGTGATGCATACTAGCACATTATGACATTAATGTGCAGGGAGATTTTTTTTTTTGTGGTTTACTACCGCTTTAAGGAAGCCTTGTAGACTAAATACATGCTAGCAATGTGTACAAGATGCATAAGCAGAGATTCTGCTATTCTGGCAGGAAATTAGCTTTCACTGCTTATCTCACATGATCAACAGTAAAAGCCTCTGCATAGCAAACTCGCCGTCAGTCTTGTGAGACTAACAGTGGGCTTGCTATGTTGTGATTGAATATTTCAATCACATACAAAAATATCAGCATTTTCCAGGTCAACCAATTGCTTTAAATATTCTTTGATTCTGCTAAGTCAGTCACAATTGAATAAAGTACTAGTAAAAATGATCAGAAATGGCTAGACATCAAAATAATTTTTAAACAAATAGTCAATATAGGTATGACCAGCATATGGCTCATGTAAAACAGTTTCTGGTACTGGTGACACTTCGCTTTTAAATGAATCACTAAAATTAAATTTCCATTATCGCTAGTGGAGGTCACTGAGCCACAATTGCTAGCAAGGGAGCACACAACAGACAATGAGCAACATATATTTGTTTCAGGCAGCAAAGGAGTGACTCTAAAGTATAATGTATGTTTTTGTGATTCTGTTGACAGAATTTCCATATGGATTTTCCATATGATACACCTATGACTAATAGAAAGAGGGTCCAACATGGCTATGGATTTGTGTTGAACCTATGGCTCATAAATGTTAAATTTTCCTATCACATGGTCCGACCACTCTTCAGTCCAACTGGATATCCACCTTTCATCTACCTTTCCTAAGACCTATCATTGGAGACTGAATGAGACTTTCCTCCATTCTCCAGAAACTAAGAGTCTTTTAACAAATGGTCTCACGGAATATTTCCAACTTAATACTGACTCGGTCACGGAGCCCTCCATCCTGTGGGAGGCCCACAAGGCTGTTTTTCCGTGGACAGTGTATAGCGCTGGGGTCCCGCCTTAAAAAAGATGCGGCATCCCAGCGTTCTGCCATTATGACTGACTTGCGCCGGGCAGAGAGATTGCTGTTGGCCTCCCCCACGGTGGACAGGCTCCGAAAGGTCATCTCCCTGCGCGATCGTCTCAAATCCTTAGCCATGAGCAAAATAGACAAGTCTCTTCTGTGGTCCAAACAGAAGTTTTATGAATTCTCTAATAAACCTCATAAGCTGCTGGTAAATAGGTTAAAGCCACGCCCCTTTCAACCCTCTCCTGACTTTCTACGACAACCCGATGGCTCACTTACATATTGCCCCCTGACTATGTCACGGATATTCGGAGACTTCTACCATAACTTATATAACTGCCTACAGACAGACCCAAATTATGACTTTACAAAAGAGAGATTTGATCTCTTCTTTAAGCACTTGAAATTACCTAAACTTCTTCCTGATCATCTTGCTACCCTGAACTCAGCCATATCAACCCAATGAACTTGAAGAAGTAATCATGCAGCTCCCTAACCAAAAAGCTCCAGGCCCAGAGGGGCTACCCTATTCCTATTACAAGACCTTCCTTCCTATCCTGAGCCCCCACATGATCTCACTCTATGCCTCCCTACTTAAAGGTTCTACTCCACACGCCCAATTCCTCCATGCCCACATATCGGTCATTCCAAAGCCTGGTAAGGACCCCTCCCTACCAGACAATTATAGGCCCATAGCGTTGTTAAACTCAGACTATAACATTTTTACGAAGATCCTGGCTAACAGGCTGACCCATATAATCCCTACACTCATCCATAGAGACCAAGTGGGCTTTTTACAAACCCGTCACGCAGGAGATAATACCAGACGCACAATAGACCTGATTGATCTACTGAACAAAACCTCCCGCCCAGCCCTGGTCCTTAGTTTAGATGCTCAAAAGGCCTTTGACAGACTTAGTTGGCCATATATGTTGGCCACTCTTTCTAGATATGGTTTCGCAGGTCCTTTTGTAGCAGCCCTTGAAGCCCTCTATTCCTGCCCCTCTTCTCAGGTCAAATTGGTATCCTATTTATCCTCCTCCTTCCCTTTGAGTAACGGCACCAGACAGGGCTGTCCCTTGTCGCCTCTTCTTTTTATTCTATGCCTGGAACCCCTAGCAGAGGCCATCCGCATACACCCAGACATTGGAGGGGTATGTCTACGCCACAGGGAATACAAACTGTCCCTATTCGCAGACGACATCCTCTTGACGCTGACTAGTCCCCACATCTCACTCCCGAACCTCTTATCCCTGATGAAAGACTTTAGCTCCATATCAGGGTACAAGATTAACACAAGTAAAACTGAAGCTTTACCCATACATATTCATTTTCTGCTCTCAATTTACTGCAAGATAATTATACCTTTCACTGGTGTACAGATTCCATTAAATACTTAGGGATTAATATCACGCCCTCCTATTCAACCTTATACTTGGCTAATTACCCTCCACTGTTTCACGACATTGATAGGCTATTGAAGCAATGGAATTTGCTTCCCCTCTCACTTCTGGGCCGTATTAATGTCCTGAAGATGTCGGTGATGCCTAGGCTCCTCTACCTTTTTGACACTCTTCCGATCTCAGTCCCTATGTCCCAACTAAAAGCAGTTCAGAGAACTTTTCTTAATTTTATATGGCATTATCGAGCGCATAGGATTGCAGGTCCGGTGATGTTAGCTCCAAGATGGCGCGGAGGTCTGGGAGCCCCAGATCTGATTAAATATTATTACGCTACACACCTTAAACCAATCATTACCTGGTCATCCAGGAAAGCCCCTACAGTGTGGGCAGAAATTGAGATGAGCATCACCAGACCTGCACACATTTGTGCCATGCTCTGGACGGACCTTAAAACCTCCATGGGCCCACTTCGCAGCATTTGTCTAGCCCCGATGTTATCCTCCCTGGATGTCTGGAGGAAATGCTTAAAGTTGTTCTCTCTAGCCTCCCAATGCCCTCCTTTGATAAACATTTTGTTTAACCCAGATATCCCGGACAGCCTGGCTTATGATAGGATGATTCCTTGGTCCCAAGCTGGTATGTTTCAGCTCCGCAACATAGTGCATCCTCTCACCAGGAAACTTCTATCGTTCGCGGAATTGCAGAAAGAGCACCAGATTCCCAAACAACTTTTCCACTCCTATCTCCAAATCCGACATTATTTCGCTTCTAAATCCCCCACCCTCAGTCTCGACAAGCCAACCCCGTTTGAACTTTTATGCGCTCAAGGCCCGTACCAGGCCCATTTAATCTCTGACATATACCGAATACTCCAGGAATCGGTACCCATTACAGAATATTCCCATTCCTATATGCGGAAGTGGTCACAAATGCTAAAACATCCCATATTGCTCCCACAGTGGCAGAGAATATGGGCAGCTGTCTCTCAGACGTCACGTTGTGTAGAACAGAAGGAAACGGCTTATAAGATATTGCTTTTCTGTTATAGAACGCCTGAAATTCTACATAAATATGACCCCACGGCCCCTGCCGTCTGTTGGAGATGCCGAGGAGATACAGGTTCTCATTTTCATATTTTCTGGGAATGCCCATTGATTAGCCCATTCTGGCTGACAATACAGTCTTTCATCCAAGACTTGTTTGAGATTTCCCTCCCACTAGATCCTCTGTACTTCCTATTAGGGTTACCGATTCCTGGACTTTCTAAACATGCTCAGAAGCTCGCCACCTTCATTTTACTAGCGGCTAAAAGAGCCATCCCTACACGGTGGTTATCTCATATTCCGCCCGATCTCACCCAGGTTTTGCAGAACTTAGAACATATTAGCCGTATGGAAAACCTTACAGCCATAGTCCACGATGCTATGCCCCAGTTCTCTAAGATTTGGGATCTGTAGAACCGCTCCAAACTGAATACTGCTGCGTAATTCAGATTACTACTCTACGCCCTCTTACGATGAGTTTAAATGCTCAAATTAATCGACCAAACCATGTCATATAATTCTGAAAGGAAGAAATTCCCACGCCTCCGGGTCACTGAGACTTGGTTATTTGAAAGTGGCATTTACGGATCTGTACCGCAAATAACTGATAATCTTTTGAAGACATAATAAATATGCTGAACTATTATGCCCCACCCTCCTTCTTCCCCCACCCCCTTTCCTTCTCTTTTTTTTTCTCTCTTCTCCCTTTCCACCCTTCTTCCCCCCTTCCCTTGTTTTTGATTTGTCTCATATGTCAAACTTACTGTTTCTATGTACACTTGTACAAGTGTAAGATACTGTATTCTTGTTATCTTTCTTTTTTCAATTAAAAATACAATTAAAAAAAATATATATATTAAATTTTCAGAGCTATGATAGAAATTTCCTTACAATGAAGATCAAGTCCCCTGTTTTGTCATTTACAAGGGTCCCATATATAAGTGTCGGCTGTGATAAATATGTGGGTACAGCTACTACCTGAATCTAGGGACAATACAGTTCTTGAAAGGAACAGTCACTGTAGCTCAACACATTTCTTTCTGGAGACTGTCAACTCTCCTCAGGTCTCTTAGGGCGACAAAAAAAACTGACTGGTGGAATCTGCTCCCAGCTTCTCTAAGTTGTCCTCTAAGCACTAAAAAAAACAAGATTTACACTGAAGGCTCCAGGAGAAGTCTCCCCTGAAATCTCACTTAGCTACCCTTATCCATAAACTTTTCACATCAATGCCTTTCCAGACTGTTACAGGACATTATTCCTTCTTACACACTCTACTCTAGATTGGTACATGTCCCTCTATGTCCATCCAATAGAAGTTGATTACAGTGACCATTATGGGACAGTCTGAAATCCATTGCTGGCATGCTGTTAGCCCTTGTACACACGGTCGGAGAATCCGTCGGAATGTGTCCTATGTGTGTGGTATGCATCGGACTGTTTCCGTCGGAATATCCGTCGGACCAAATTTTCCAACTTGTTGGAAATATTTTCAGACAAACTGGTCCGATCGGACATACTCCGATCATGTGTAGAGAATTCCGATCGGACCAAGTGCCACACATGCTCAGATCAAATTCCTACATCAAAGCTATTGGCTACTAGCCTGAACATAGTCCCATCGTAACGAAATTACGTCATCACGTTCTGAACGATCGGATTGTCCGACAACTTCGTCCGACCGTGTGTAAGCAACAGTTTCGGACAAGATCCGTCGGACAAAATCCGACGGACAGAATCCGTCGGATTTGGTTGTCGGAATCTCCGACCGTGTGTACAAGGGCTTAGAAACAGAGGGGTGGATTTACTAAAGGCATATAGACTGTGCATTTTGCAAAGTGCAGTTACACTGTGCAAGTGCAGTTGCTCCAGAGCTTAGTAAATGAGGTAAAGCTTCTCTTTGCAAAGAATACCCAAGTACTTTTAAGGAAAATTTAAAAAAACGGAATGTTTGCTTGCACATGATTGGATGAAGGAAGTCAGCGGAACTTCTAATCATTTACTAAGCCCTAGAGTAGTGATTCTCCACCTTTCTAGTGCCATGACCCCTTGATAAAAATTCCCAAGCTGTGGGGACCCCTAACAGTAAAATCATTTTTGTTGCTCCCACCCTTGCCCATTTGTTATGATTACTGGCTCTTAGCGACCTATCTAACCAAGGATAATAGTTATGCAGCGAATTATGGGTTCAGGTGCAAATTTACAGACACAAATTCTGAGTTTCACCTAATCATAAGATCCGCCTCAAATCCAAGGTGGCTCTGACCAAACTCCATTCCTACTTACTGTTCATTCCAGCATCAAGCACATGGAGCCATGAGGGAGTAAACAAGCTGATGGTATTGACATAATCTGTGGATCCTCATACCTTGTGGATGTTGGTTAATTCAGACAATAAATAAAATCTTAAACTGCCCTCGAGATTTACTTAGGAATATTGATTCCTTCTTGGACCTTTATCCTCTGTGGCTGTCTGTTCAGTTGTCCAGACCATTACCCCATGGGTGTCAACTGCCATTACAATTATAGATGATACAGAATCTGATGGAAATTTAACAGATTGATGCATTAACTCTTGAAGAAGCTGTGTGTAAAAAAATTAGAGGAACCATGTCGAGATGGATGCATCAAATTTAACATGGAACTTGTAAAATGTGTCTGTTAAATTTATCAGTCTTGTAATTTAGAATTTTATTACAAAATGAATTTTATTGATATAAAATAAATGATGATTTTATAATATAACTGTTGATTTGCACCTTTTAAAGTCACTACTTTCTTCGTGTTTTTGTATCTAAAAATTGGGATTCGGTACTAAAATAATAATTTTTTCATTCAGGACTCAATAGTGGTCAAATGTAATGCAATGTAATATTATTAACACTTACATTGCCTTGAAAAAGTATTCATACCCCTTGAAATGTCCCACATTTTGTCACATAACAACCAAAAATGTAAATGTATTTTTTTGGAATTTTATGTGATAGACCAACTCAAAGTGGCACATAATTGTGAAGTGGAAGGAAAATGATAACTGATTTTCAAATTTTCTTTACAAATATATTTATGAAAAGTGGGGCATGCATTTGTATTCAGCTCCCTTTACTCTGATAACCATAATTAAAATCTAGTGGAACCAATTGCCTTCAGAGGTCACCTAATTAGTAAATAGAGTCCACCTGTGTGCAATGTAATTTCAGTATAAATACAACTCTTCTGTGAAGCCCTCAGAGGTTTGTTAGAAAACCTTAGTATGGCACAACTGCAGACCTACCAAGACAAGGCCGTCCACCTAAACTGACAGGCCAGGCAAAGAGAGCCTCAATCAGAGACGTAGCCAAGAGGCCCATGTTAACTCTGCAGGAGCTGCACAGCTCAGGTGGGAGAATCTTTCCATAGGACAACTATTAGTCGTGCACTCCACAAATCTGGTCTTTATGGAAGAGAGGCAAGAAGAAAGCTATTGTTGAAAGAAAGCCATAAGAAGTCCCAATTGCAGTTTGCGGGAAGCCATGTGAGGGACACAGAAAAAGTCTGGAAGAAGGTGCTCTGGTCAGATGAGACCAAAACTGAACTTTTTGGGCTAAAACTGTGGCAGAAAACTAATACTCCAGAACACCCAAAACACACCATCCCCACCGTGAAACATGGTGGTGGTGACATCATGAAGGGGTGCTTTTTTTCAGCAGGGACAGGAAAGCTGTCAGAGTTCATGGTAAGATGGCTGGAGCCAAATACAGGGCAATCTAATGCCGCGTATGCCGGACTTTCCGGAAGACTTGGTCCGGCGGACTGGAATCTGTCGGACAATTCGATCATGTGTGGGCTCTAGCTGACTTTTTTGTTTTCAAAAGTCTGACGGACCTAGAAATAACACGTTTCAAATCTATCCGACGGACTCAAGTCCGACAGACTAAAAATCTGGAAAACCGTTCGTCTGTGTGCTAGTCCGACGGACCAAATATGACGCAAGGGCAGCTATTGGCTACTGGCTATTGAACTTCCTTGTTTAGCCCTGTTTACGGCATCACGTTCAAAACAAACAGACTTTCGAACAGACTTAGTCCGGTAGTGTGTGACCAAGTCTGTTTCGTTCAGAAAGTCAGTCGGACCTCCACCGAGAGTCGGGAAGACCGTCAGACCTAGTCCGTCGAAAAGTCTGGTCGTGTGTACGCGGCATTAGAAGAAAACTTGTTAGAATCTGCAAAAAACTTGAGACAGGGATGAAGGTTCACCTTCCAGCAGGACAACGACCCTAAACATACAGCCAGAGCTACAATATAATGGTTTAGATCAAAGTATATTCATGTGTTGGGATGGCCCAGTCAAAGTCCAGACCTAAATTGAGACTCTGTGGCAAGACTTGAAAATTGCTGTTCAGATGCTCTCCATCCAATCTGACAGAGTTTGAGCTATTTTGCAAAGAAGAATAGGCAAAAATGTCACTTTATAGATGTGCAAAGCTGGTAGACATACCCAAAAAGACTTGCAGCTGTAATTGCAGTGAAAGGGGGTCCTACAAAGTATTGACTCAAGGGGGCTGAATACAAATGCATGCCACAATGTTTTCACATATTAATTTGTAAACAATATGGAAAACCATTTATCGTTTCCTTCCAATTCACAATTATGTGCCATTTTGTGTTGGTCTATCACATAAAATCCCAATAAAATAAATTTGCGTTTTTGGTTGTAGCATGACAAAATGTGGGAAATTTCAAGGGGTATGAATACTTTTTCAAGGACTCCCCCGATCCCAAGATCTCACCCATGTCTCTTGCCTTACACATTTACAGACACGATTACTTAAGTTAAATTCTCTCTCAAAAATCCATGTGAATGTGCTTTCAGAACAGAAGGCTCTTCTGTCCATTCCTTGAATGTGCCACCACTCTTGTGCCAGCCTCTCCTGCTAGTAGCTTCTGTCAATCGGGCAGTGCTGGTTGAAAGTGGTCCATCCTGTTTCATCACAGGCTGACAGGGGGACCACATGGTAACTGAGCTTCAGTATGATGTCCTATAAGGCTCTGGGAGGTAGCAGGAACACAAGTTGACCATGGGGAATGGCAGGATCAATGGGTATTTATGAACCTTCCCCCCTTATTTTAAACTAAATCTACATACATGTTAATTGTGAGGGACAAAGGAATGTATTTTCTATATTTTATAATTCAGGTTAACATCCACTTTTGAAATAATTTTTGTTGCAGTGAACAGCTATAAAAGCATTTTGTTTTGGGAAAATAAAAGCAGGGGTGTGTGGTTTTACTATGAGAACAAGAAATTTGGATGCTGTAGAATAAATTTTCGAAGGTTATAAAAAAGCCATTAAAGAGGAGCGGTGACAAATTGACGTCGGCACTTGTCCTCTAGAGAATCTAGATTGGTTTGTGTTGTGGAAACGAGCCAGATTTTCTATACAGAACTCACATGAGATGTGAGAATGTGTTTTTCTTTTTTTTTGTCTGATCTCGTGAGAAAGGTTAAAATACTTGGCCATCGTCTGCAAGAGTTTGTTTTTAAATGTGGAACTTATTTATGTGCTATATGAAAACAAGGTCATCAAATATTTTATATAAAGTTTCAACATTAGTTTCTCTCTGCTTTCAAACACTCTGTGACGTAAGGTTATTCGGTTCAAATTGCATCTGTTTTAGCAGAAGAAAATGTATTTCCTTTCAGACACTCTCTCTTGTCTTAATAACCTTATAATAATCGAATCTTGTCCATAATAAATAACAAAAACATCATATACATGTAGCATATACATCGCCTAATGGTGACCTCCAGAGTCAGGGAGAGCTGACATACTACTTTGTAGAGTGGGTTACTAGGCATAGTGGGTGTAATGCAAGATGGAAGGATTGGGCGCCAGTCACTTTTTGAATGCGAACAAAAGAGATTTATTGTCTCCTAACAAGAACTGGGGGAGAGAGGGTTAGGACCTGAACACCCTTAGGCAGATGCAATAGCAATTAGCAGTCTCCGAGACAAAATAAGCAGACAGCTATACAAGTTGAGGGTTTTTAAGCTGGTTACAGCACCGCATTTATAGAACTGCTTTGGCAACGGAACTCTCCTACTTCAATGTAGATCCGCACACTTAACTCACAGTGTCCCCGGTTGCAGATCTTCACTCACATCTCAGACTCTTACTGTAGATTTTCTCACTGAGCTCCCAGTCTTCTCACCAGGCCTTCAGATACCAGGCACCCGCTGGATCAGCTGAGCTCTTCCACAGCTAACCTGCTGAATCCTCTTCAAGTGTCACCCATGCTCACCCGCTGGGTCCCTTACTTGAATGCTGAATCTTTCCCAACTTGTTCATCATCCCCGGCTAGTGGAAAAGGCTGCTATGTTACTTCTTTAAATTTCACAAACCTGGCCTCTGACAACAGGAGTAGTTGCCCCTTGCTAGCGACTGTGTCCGCTTTTATCTCTGACCTCTGGTTCTCACTTGCCTCTGGTAACCAGGAGTGGTTGCCCCATGTGGCAACTGCTTCTATTTCACCTCTGGCAACACTTGGTTCCCCATCTGGCTAAACCTCTGTAACTATCAGGCTCCCCTTGGGCTGACCCTCTACACACGTGGCTAGGCCCCAGGCTTCGGGCCTAACCTTCAGCTGCTGCTTCACACACAGCCCACAGGACTCAGCCTGGGGCTAAAAGAACACTGATCATCTGACTCATTCCCCTTAAATAGACTATCCTAGTATGCCAGGTAGCTACTGTGATTGGCTGAGAAATTATGTCTATTCACAATCTGAACTCACTGTGGTCTTGTCATTCTAATGCCAAAGGCAGCAGTGCCACCTATTGGCATAAGAGAAATGCAGCAGATTCAGGCTTAGGGCAAAAAGTCAGTGGATACAACTACCAATTAGCCAGGTTAGTTACCACCTAGCATAACTAAATTTGTTAGCAACCCTGCCTACCAGGGAGCTATATGCAGACCCACTGCACATGTATTATTATTATTATTATAAAACAGGATTTATATAGCGCCGACAGTTTGCTTAGCGCTTTACAATATGAGGGCAGACAATTTAATACAGGAGGAATCAGAGAGCCCTGCTCGTTAGAGCTTACAATCTAGAAGATTTCATTTTAGAGTGGTAGTAAACACTGCTGGGATACTTGTACCTACAGGTAAGATTGCAATAATGCTTGCCTGTAGGTACAAGGAATATCTCCTAAACATGCACTGTTACACATGCACAATCGCAAAAAATAAACACTTTTTTTTCCCTTTCTGCAAGGAACAAGAAAGATGCATTGTATCTTTCTCCATTCACAGAAAAAAAACACAGGGGCGGTCTTCACAGTGACTGATCACCGACTACCACAGCGATCAGGTGACCCAGAATCGGGAGCGCTCCCAGCGCAAAGGGAGAAACACATATATGAGGCTACATGTAAAAAAAAACAGTGCAGTGAAGCTGCAAAATTCGGTTACGTCTGCGTGAAGGGGTTAATATTACTTTAACCACTTACGGACCACCTCACGTACATTCACAAAATCACGTACCTGATTCCTGTTGTCGGCTCTGGGATGCGCGCCACTGGAGCCACGCTCCCACTGTGATTGGACACAGCAGGAGCCAATCAGCGGGTCCGGGGACCGTGATGGGTGCCAGCTACCCACAGTCATTCGTAGAAGAGGCAGAACGGAGGTCTGCCTATATAAACAAGGCAGACCGTCATTCTGTCATACAGGAAGAGAGAGAGATCTTGGGTTCCTGCTAATCAGGAACAGAGATATCTATCTTCCTCCAGTCGGTCCATCCCCACTACAGTTAGAAAGCATTCCCTAGGAGCACACTTAACCCTTTGATTGCCCCTAATGTTAACCCCTTTCCTGCCAGTGTTATTTATACAGTGATAGTGCATCTCTTTTAGCACTGATCACTGTATTGGTGTCACTGGTCCCCTAATCACTGATCACCGCCATTACTAGTAAAAACAATAAAAAAAAAATAAAAGTCCATAAATTTATCACATAGTTTGTAGAAGCTATAACTTTTTGTGCAAATCAATCAATCTACGCTTTTTTGGGATTTTTGTTTACCAAAAATATGTTGCAAAATACAAATTAGCCTTAAATTTTTTTTGGATATGTTTTATAGCAGAAAGTCAAAAAAATATTTTTTTTTTTTCAAAATTGATGGCCTTTTTTGGTTTATAAACAAAACACAGAGGTGGTCAAAAAATACCACCAAAAGAAAGTTCTATTTGTGGGAAAAGAAGGACATCAATTTTAGGACGACCGCGCAATTGTCAGTTAAAGCCAGGCAGTGCTGTATCGCAAAAAAATGCCCTGGTCAGGAAGGGGGTAAAACCTTCAGGAGCTGAAGTGGTTAAGCCGGGGGAATACGATGGGGCTGGGGCTAACTGGGGATAGATGAGGATGAAATAAATTCATATCTGGATTTATGGTGTAATATATTTAAATATGCGTGTATCTTTATTTTTCATGCTTTTATTTTTTTTATGTTTTACAAAAAAACTTTACTCTCGCTGCTACCAATTAGATTTAATCTTTCAAAAGTCATAGCGGTATGAAATTGATTTGCTCCTATGTTGGTTTATTAATATGCACAGTAATGTTAAAATTTTGTATAAATTGTTATTATTTCTAAAATTAATTTTTTTGAGAAATATATTTTCAGCCTCGAGCTTGAAACAGTTGATTACTAAATGTTTCTTCTTTGTTGATGTGTTGGAATTACAGTTCAATAAACGTTAATGGGTGAAGAAACATTCCCACGTGCGTCTGCACATGCCTTGCTGTCTGTTTATGCTGGCAGATTTTTCTCAACCCACAGATCTGTCACATTCACCATTCATATCAAGCATGGACAACATCATGCTGCATTTCCTGTGACTGTTCTCATGTACTGATGTGTTTTTGTGTCAGACACTATATTACAGAATCAAAAGTTGCATGCATAGAACAAAGCCTCTTAGCCCTTGTACACACGGTCGGACATTCCGACAACAAAATCCATCGGATTTTGTCCGAAACTTGTGTTGCATACACGCGGTCGGACAAAGTTGTCGGAAAATCCGATCATACGTAATGTGATGACGTTATTTCGTTACGACGGGACTACGTTCAGGCTAGTAGCCAATAGCTTTGGTCTAGGAATTTGATCTGAGCATGCGTGGCACTTTGTCTGATCGGAATTCTCTACACACAATCGGACAAAGTCCGATCGGATCATGTTGTCGGAAAGTTTTATAGCCCAGCTCTAAAACTTTGTCCGTCGGATATTCCGATGGAAACAGTCCGATGGAGCCCACACACAGTCGGATTAACCGACAACACGGTCAGATCGGACATTTTCCGTCAGAATGTCTGACCGTGTGTACAAGGGCTTAGACAGATTTATTTGCCAAAATTGAGCCTATGGCAACTATCTTTTCTAGTACAGATTACTATCTACTTGGTTGCTGTGGGTAACAACCATGATTCCTCTTTTTCAGCAGATTTAATAAATGGAGCACTCATGGCCTAATGCAACATTGTACACAGTACCAACATTTAAGCAGTCTTATTTATTTTAGTCCTGCAAATTTTCTACTGTTAGAGACAGACTAACAAGATCCAGCGATGAGTATCTAAGTCACTATTTATTCATTGCTTAAAGGAAATTTCCATTTAGTGTTTTAATGATATAACAATTAAAGTACACACAGTACAGGCACTGTTATGTCACATATTTCACAGAGCCTACCTTCTGATGTACAGAGGCGCAGATAGGAGGAGTTTCAGCAGGTGTAGTCAGTACAGAAATTACTGCTTGCAGGCAGCAAGGTATCATGGGATAAGCAGTTCTCAAAATTCAAACGTGGCCAACAGTGGCGGCTGGTGCTCCATTTTTTGGGGGGGCAACAAACGACCCTGCCCGCTCACCAGCCTTGCCCTCATCCCATCTCAACTCACCAGCCCCACACTTACCCCATGCAGGCCACGGGCGACTTCTCCTCCTGTCCTGGCTGTCCTGGTTGACTGGGAGGAGCCCCGCTGATATCCTGCAGGGTTCACCAATCCAGGCAAGGCCAGCTATTCCATAACAACCAAATATGTCCTCTATGAAGAGGACAGAGGTTGTGTTTTCCCCCTTCCAAATCCAGGCACTCACTCTGTGATCAAAACATCTCTGGTAGAAGGGAAACTGGCTCCTTCATGCTGCCTACGCAAGTGGCTGCATGGCTGGGGATTTTACTGCCCCTCCATCCTGGCACCGTAAAGCAGCAACTTAATGGAGGTGTCGGCCCTGGCTGCGCCCTAGGCGGCTGCCTAGTGGTAGCACCGGCCCTGGCCAGAGTACTGCTTTATCTATGATACGAAATGGATACTAGCTTTTAACATACTTTTAGTTTAACGTTTGTTTTCTCTTCCGTCTTTAATTATTTTGATATGTGTTTCACTCAAGCTACATCCTGCGATTAAGGGTCACTGTGTGTAGTAACACGCTCTTAACAAAGTTTTGAGTAATAACACACTTTTTACATAATGTTGATTTCACAGCCTATCTATTAACATAATTAATGCGTTGTTAACAACCTAAAACATGCATAACATGTATTATTAATGATTATGGAAATAAATATCACTGCTTGTAAACAAAGACAGAACCTTTTCGAATGGCGCTCTTGTGTCCGTGGCAGTTTCTCTAGCATTATGCTATATCTGGGTGCACCTTAAAGCTTTTCATCTAAGATAAGTGTGGTATCGAATTCAAATATTTTTAGAAATTGGTGAGCCAGCCAGGAACATTGTGGATCAAGTGGCAGCTGGGGGCCAATAGTATTGGCCAGTGAGACAGCAGAATACAGCAGGAACAGTGAGCCTTTTTGCTTACATCTCTCTGCTTTGTCCTGTCTACCTACAGTATGTGCAACTGTCTTTGAGTTTACCTCTGCTTTAAATATTTAGTGCTGGGGACATGATTTGGGTGGGGACAAATGATGATGACTAGACAACGAATCTATTAGCATAATTAGATTTGACCCCAGATCTTTCCATAAAAGAAGACCTGTAATGGCCCATTCTATCACAAAGGACGTTCAAATTTAAATAAAATAAATAATAAAGTAAACAACATTTTAAAGTGCCTCCGTCCCCCTGTGCTTTTGCAAAAATGAGAATGGCATGTAGGTCTCACACGCACATGTAAATGATGATCACATAATACATGAGGTATTGCAGTGCATGTCAGGGCAAGAACAATAATTCAAGGGCCAAATAAGAATCTGTTATTTATCATTTCGGGAGGGGGCAGGTCTCCCTCCCGACACCCCCATAGGTACACACTGTGTCATAGAAAGGGAGGCCTAATTCCCTCTTGACGTATCAATTTTGGTTCATACTTAAAACAGGTCAGTAGTAACAAAACAGTTGTATTGATTAGAGGAGCATAACCGTTTGCAACCTTTGCATCGTAACTCAGCAATAGTAAAAGAAAGTAGAAAGGTAATCAATAGGTAAATAATAATTGGAGTTATGAAGAACGAATGTATACACAGTTCCCATGTTTGAGATTTTTGAGAGTCAAAAATACTTGAAGCTGTTTACCTTATACCAGTCAGTCCATGGTTTCCATTGTAGCTGTGATGCGTGAAACTTGCCTTGGGTTGAAGCAAACATAATTTCATATGTAGCATGTATATTAGTGGCCATTATTATTTCTTTAAATGTAGGGGGATCCTGATTTTTACAGTGTCTTGTAATTGCTAGCCTAGTACTCAGTAGGATATGGGATATAATTCTTCTAGTGGGGGTGGGGACTTAGTCAATTTCCAGCGACAGGATAGCTAGTCCTGGAGTTTTAGATGCTGCTTTGCTATTTGTGTAATCATAAGAAATACTGCGTCCCATAGTTTGCGTATAATCGGGCAATCCCAGTGTATATGGAACAAAGTTGTTTGTTCGTTACAAAGTTGTTTGTATGTTGTTGCAATTCCTCCAGCATAGAGGGGACGTGTTAACATCAAATCTGGAAATCCTGTGAAGGGTTAGATACCAGCATAATAGGATCTTTTGAGTTAGTTCCCATAAATGAATACATTTGGTGTAAGCGTATGTCGTTTGGATAGCTTTCCTCCATTGATCTAATGTATATATTCCTCCCAGATCCCGTTCCCAAGCTCCAATATTGGTGGATTTAGTGAAAACTAGTTTGTTATCTAGGACATTGTAAAAGAGAGAGATTCCTTTGATATTAGTTGAGTTGTTGGTTAGATATAGTATTATCCTCCAAGGTAGTTGGATTTGTAGAGGGGGATTGGTGCAGAGAAGATGGTTGACTTGAAGGTATCTATAACTTTCAGCTTCTAATTCTGCGCAGGCGCCCGTCTTTCCTCCCCCCAAGAAATATGGCATGAGAGCTGCTGGATAAGCCGCCTGCGTGTGGCTCCCTCGGCGTTCCGGAAGGCTAGGAAGCCCCGACCTCTGTCGTCATCTCCTCCGCAAAATGTGTGACGTCATGGCACATCACTGTCATGATTATTATTTCAATATTTTTTTACATCAATATGCTTTTTTCATTTAAGGACACTATTCTTTAATACTGATCTAATTACTATGCTTACGGGACATATACGATACCGTGCCAAGTTATTACTTAATAACCCCTTTCTCTGTCGTCAGTCCTTTTATTTATATACTTATATATACTTAGAATTACTTATAATATAATGATACTCTGGTGAAACTGCTATGAGTTTACTTATCTTCCTGGGTGGATGGGGGCGAACATCAGAGACCTCTCGGATTCCCTAAGCAGCTCTTAGAATCTTGGGTGATAGGAATACCCATTCCACTTTTGAGCGGTAAATATACCATCATTGGCTCACCCAATGTTATCTACATTGATATGTTTTTTAACTCTGAATTCATGTAAATTCTTCCAGATCCACCTGTCCCCCTGAAGAGACCATATGCTGGTCGAAAGCTGGGCTCAACTACTATATAATATAACAATGTGTAATTATACATGTTTGTTTTATTGGATTGTGGAATATGTAATATGTATTCTCTGAACCAGATGATATACTGTACACACTGTATTGAACTATACTATGATATATGACATTTTTTTGAATAAATACATTTCTTTATATACAACCATGATACGGGTAGTAATCTCTAATCAGGATGTTCCCCACCCCTCCCGCTTTGCCTGAAGCCACCGAGTTTTTAAATGCCCATCTTGTTTTTTTCCCTTTCCACAAGAACCTATTTACCATGGATTGAATTTTGGAAAAATAGTTGTTGGGAGCTGGAATGGGAAGTGATCTGAACAGATATATTAACTGTGGGAGTATAATCATCTTAAAAGCTGTCAAACGTCCCGACTATAATAGCTCTATCTTGGTTATCTCTTGGAGTTTCGATGGCAGGGAGTTTGAGAAGGAGACATAATTGCTTGTAAACAGGTCTTTAGTAGAGGCAGTCAGGGTTATTCCCAAGTATTTTATACCCTCGCTACTCCATTTGTATGTAAACCGTGAACTGAGTCTATCCCTTAGTTGTGTATATACTCCCAGTCCCAGTATGTATGATTTGCCCTCGTTCACTTTGTAGTAAGATATTTGGTTGAACAGTTGCAAAGTATCGTGTACCAAAGCCAGGGATTTTTCCAGATCTGTGAGCATCAATATAATGTCATCTGCAAACAGACTAATGACATGTTTAGCGTCGTGAATCTGAAATCCTTTGATATTTTGGTGTGATCTGATGTGGGCTGCTAAGGGTTCTAGGATTAGATAAAAAATCAGCAGGGAGAGCAGGCATTCCTGGCGGGTACCATTGGTTATGATGAATGGTTTAGAGAGTACTCCCGAGGTGTAAACTCGGGCTGAGGGTGTCGAGTACAAGGCTAGTATAGCCGTAAGGATTGTTCCAGAAAATCCGAATTTGCATAAATACTGTGCCCATGTATCCCCAGTGAACCCTATCGAAGGCCTTCTCCTTGTCCAACGCTAGGAGCAGAGAAGGCCTCCACCGGGTGTTGGCTATGTGAATAATAATCATCAGCCTTCTAGTGGCATCGGAGGTCTGTCCCCCCCCCCCATAAACCCAGTCTGGTCGGGGTGTATGAGATGTGGCAAAATTTCTATCAACCGATTAGCTGTAATTTTGGCATACAGTTTAACGTCAGCGTTTAACAGTGATATAGGACGGAAGTTGGCTGTGGTGTCCGGTTCTTTCCCTGGCTTGGGTAGAGTCACAATCAAGGCTTTTAGCATTTCTGGTGGGAAAGAGAAGGAGGCCACGACAGCATTGAATACTTTGGTTAAATGGGGTTTGTGGGTTTGATAGTATTCGCCTATCAAGCCATCTGGGCCCGGGGATTTGTTAGCTGGCAGTGAATCTATGGTTTTGCAGATTTCTTCCTTGGTGAATGGTACATTTAAGCATTCTATTTGCTGTGGGGACAGCGTGGGTAGGGATACCTGTGCTAAGAAATCATTGATCAATGCAGTAGTAGGTTGGATTGTTTCTGAATCTTCCCTTAGGTTATAGAGAATGCTATAGTAGTTGCTGAATGCATTCGCTATATCCTCTGGGTGATGCATTTTGGCCTTGTTTGTGGGATGTAAGATATAGGGAAGTTTGGTTTTATTCCTGTGACCCTTCAGTTGATTAGCCAGTAGCTTTCCGGCCCTGTTGCCCTGAGCGTAGTGCGTCATTTTAAGTCTTTTGGTGTTTTTTTCAAATTCCTCTAGTAAGAGGAGTCTAAGATCATATCTCCGATGGGTTAACCTAATTGATAGAGAAGGGGATGTTTGTTGTTTATTTTTGGACTCTAAAATGAAAATGTTGTCAGTAATTTCCCGCAATTTCTTTTGCCACTGCCTCCTCGCCCTGGCCCCCAGTTTTATTAGGATTCCTCTAATATATGCCTTATGGGCATTCCATAATATGAATTGGTTTTGTACAGAGGGTTAATTTATAGAAAAAATTCCTTTTTTGACATCAGGTTGCTGCATGAGAAAGGAGTTGGCTCTCCATTGAGGAGTCGAGTTGCATGTAGAGGCATCTGTTATTGAAAGTGTTATGGATGTGTGGTCAGACCACGTTATGTCATTGATAGTGGAGGAGACAGTTTTAATTAAAGTCTGTTGGTCCACCAGGAACAGGTCTATTCTGGTGTATGTGCTGTGTGGGGCGGAGAAAAACGTAAAGTCCTTCTCTCCAGCATGCAGACGCCACCGCACATCGTAGACACCCTCTCTGTGTAGGGTGCTTTGAAGGGGAGTGGATAGTTGTTTCACTTTAGTAGTTGTGGCTATAGATGGATCAGGTGCTGTGTTGAAGTCTCCGCAAATCACCAGAAATCCCTTCTTGTGTGCAGTTATTTTTTTCAAGAGTTTATGAAGGAAGTGGATCTGACGTTTGTTTGGCGCATACACATTGACAATAGTGTACATTACTTGGTTAATGTCACATACCAATATTATATAGCGTCTTTGAGGATCAGTGATTACCGTATGGGAGGTAAATGCCACAGTGTCTATAATAGCAATCATGACTCCTCTGTTTTTTGAGTTTGTGTTGGCAAAAAAGGTGTGTGGAAAGTTTTTGTGCTTGCACACTGGGGCAGACGTACTACAGAAGTGCGTTTCCTGAGTGCAAAGAATGTCAGATCTGTTTTGATAGTGGTAACATTATCTTTTTTTTACCAACAATTGGGTATTATATTATGTTTGTGTTCATTACTCATTAAAGTGAGTTTTCTCAAGGAAAATGCGTGTTTGATAAACCACGGCCAATATCATTCGACGTACAAAATTGCAACAAAAAACATTTTATTCTCCATGGTCTCTGCTTAAACAATATATAATGTTTGGAGGTTCTAAGTAATTTTATAGCACAAAAATGCAGGTTTTTACATGTTTGAGAGAAATGTCATAATTGCCCTGGATTGGAACTAGTTAAACTTGACCTGTAATAACTTACAGTTTGAACTGTTTTGGTGGTATTGCTACGGCTTGCTAAATATTCTCTTCACCCTCCATAATAGCTCATACATTGGGTGTTCTAGCAACAGCACAGATGACAATGTAGTAATAATGATTGTCAGGCGCAACTGATTCCAAGCATTGCTAGAATTGAATCAAATTAAATTTCTTAACACTTAGATAAAATTAATAACAGAACACCGCAGGTTCCAACATGACCGTAAAAGACTTTGCAGTCTAGAGAGTCAGGGAAAAGTCAAAAATCCTTATCTGCATCAGTCGCTTGAAGTAATTTAAACTGCTTGTAAACCTCTGACATGAATAATGAACAGTGCATATCCAACTATAGTGTGTATCAGCCTCAATCCAAAGCACCAAGTATGATTTCTGTCTTCTCTCTCTTCCCTCTGCTATTTGCATTAGTCAATCTTGACAGGTTATCCCAACACAACGGAGTATCTTGGGGAATGGCCCCTCACCGCTCCTGCACACAGAAGGTGATTGAAAGCCTCAGCTTTGTATGTTTCCCTATGAGACTGTATGGAGGGGAGAGTGTCCAGTCCCACCACTCAGATCTCAAATACACTCAGCTTCCCTCAAATACACTCAGCTTCCCTCTGCTATTTGCATTAGTCAATTTTCACCGGTTATCCCAACACAACAGAGTATCTTGGGGGGTAGCTCTGCCCTGCTCCTGCACACAGAAGGTGATTGAAAGTCTCAGCTTTGTATGTTTCCCTATGAGACTGTATGGAGGGGAGTGTGTCCATTCCTACCACTCAGATTTCAAATACACTCAGCTCTCTGCTCTATGCTGTGCAATGTGTGACATCAAATCTCCAACCCCTGCCTGCTGGAGCTGAAAAATAGTCTTTGATATGTGTGTTTTAGGAGGCCAATGAGAAGAGAGGGTTGTAAATAAACAGGTAACGCGTATGTAGGATGACTTATTTCATCTCTTCGTATCACCGATATTAGTTGCCTCAGTGGGTAATATGTAAGGGTTTACAACCACTTACAGCTAAAATATCAGCACTGCAACCAGACAACTAGCATAATTAGCCAGGCTGGTTAAAAATATGGAATCTACCACTGCTAACCCGTTTAGGTGTAAGCTCCACAGCATTTTTCTTTATCCTTCCTTCACTAATGGTAATTTGCTGACCTGAAACAAGAATGTGCATAGCAGTTGAGAGGATACCAATAATATGCACACGTTTTCAGATCAGCGATCCACCAAGCAATGAAAAAAGTGTGTAAGGATGATTGTCACTTGGACACGCATCTTCAAAAGCAAGTCAACAATGTTAGCTCCTTTATTTCAGGCCAGACAGGTTTGCTTTATATTGCAAAATCCCTGCATGTGATAACAGGCACTTTTGACAGCTTGTTTTTACATTACAAATAACACAAATTAACTCAGACTTTTATTGTGTATGACACTCTGTTTACTTTGGGGGCATTTATTTTGTTTTTTGCTTTTTTTTTAAAATAAAGAACTTGTCAAAAACTGGGTTTTTATTTCCTTTTTGGACAGTTTTTTGGTGAATGAGCAGGGGTACTGGGGACTCCCTTGTTAAAGAGATAAGTCACCCCCCACAACCACCTGACCAGGGTTGTGTGAAGGAGGCCCTTGATCTCATCAACATGGGCACAAGGTACTTTAGGGGGATTCCCACCACAAAGCACCCCCATGCTGTGGGCATGTGGCCTGGTATGATTCAGAAGGGGGTGCTTGCTTGCCCTTCCCCTTTCTTGGCCAGCCGGGCAGCATGCTTAGATAAAGCTCTGGTATGCATTTTGGTGGGACTTCATGTCAACTTTTTTTTTTTTCCTTCGAAGTGAGATTCCCCTCCAGAATCAATATCAGACTTGAAGGGCCTATTATGGATTAAGTGCTATTTCACAACAGAGGCACATTCCACTGCATTTTCGTTTCTGCATGAAAAATGCATGCACAGGGTTTTCCATATATTCCAATGACCTAGTTCATACCAGTGCAGTCAGTTCTAGTCAGTTTCTGGTGCAGAAATAAAAAGTAGAACATGCTGCATTTTTTCTGCACAGAACTGTACTGAAACACAGCAAAACATATTGAAAACGCACCGGAACTGCATGTGGTGTGAAGTGTAAAAAAATACTCATCTGGAACTTGGAGTGCATTTTTGTGGAGTGAAATGACCCTAAGGTAGGACCCTACGCTGTTGTTTTTACAAAAAAAAATGTAATGCCTGCTTTTATTTTGTTTACATTCTGCTGTCAGTGGGGAATCCTGCTGACTGCAGATGAGTCATGGTTGATGAGGACAAGACAGGTGCTGCCAGAGCGTTATAATTATGCAAGTTTTCACTACTAAAATACCACATCATAATCATTACAGTATCCCTTTACAGAACAGTTCCCTTTATATCATTGTGGCCCCTTTACAGTGCAGTCCCATTTACATCACAGTGCCCCTTTAGAGAGCAGTCCTCATTACATTATTGTAAAGTGGACTGTACTGTAAAAGGGACTGCACTGTAAAAAGGCATTGTGATGTAAAGGGGGCTGTGATGTGAAGGGGAACTGAGGACACTGATATAAAGGGGGGGACTGTCCTGTAAAGAGGGGCTGACGACAGATTCATGACTCATGGTTAGACTCGTGTAACCGGTCCCTGGTGCCAAAAAGGTTGGTGATCGCTGGAGTAAAGGATCTCCGTGAAAATTGTGCCCTATTTGCTGTAAACATAATTAGTTGGAACTTTTTTCTGGTTTGTTTCACGAAGATATATATTTATATATATATACATATATCTTACCCACAGGGCCAAACCCATTCTTATCAGGTGACCTTTCCTGTGTCCCCCTGCTACACTGACTTGGGTACTACAAAGACACCCCAGTGCCTTTTTACGGGTGCGCTTCCAAAAGGGCCATCTGCCCATTTTCCTTAAGCATGTGTAGCGCTGACATCATGGTTTATTGATGTGATTATACATGCTTTAATGTGAGGTATATGGATATTACTGTGGTTTAGCACTAGAGTCATCTAGTGGCCAAATATGGGTAACGCACCTGTACATTGCACCACAGCTGTGCCAAGGGGATTGAGTCAAGTTAGTGGGGTTTCTTGGTAGAGTGCAGGCCCAATTCAAACCAGCAGCTCCTTCGGAGCTTAGTGCTACACATGACTGTCACAAAATACACATTTTTCCCTTTTTGCATTGTTGTGGACACCATTTCCACTGTGCGTTTGCACTCGCTCGGACCTTCAGTCATGAGAGGGTTAATCTCTGCAACAGCCAATGCACTGTGGTCTGTCTCCCACAGACCAGATGCTCAGCACCTCTGTGCTAGCTCCATCCTGACTCCTAGGCCAGAACTCCTGTCTGCCGGGCGAAGCTGTTTTCAAGGATGAGCACTAATCTCTATTCCTGGGATGATTATGAAGCCAGTGCACAGGTGTGCAATTAGCAAGCCTACTAAAATCAGGCATACACTGCTCATATGCACCTGTGACATAGGGTTGCATCTCCACTATCTATCTATATTATAATATTATACTGTATATATGTACTTTGTTACACATTGGTTGCGATACTTGGGGAGTGCTTCACTATATTTGTTCTTTTATATTATTATTATTTTGAGTGTGTAACGACTGCACGTTTTAGCCCTTGTATACACGGTCGGACATTCCGACAACCAAATCCGTCAGATTTTGCTGACGCATTTTGTCTGAAACTGATGTTGCATACACACGGTCGGACAAAGTTGTCGGAAAATCCGATCGTTCAGAACGCGATGAAGTTATTTCGTTACGACGGGACTACGTTCAGGCTAGTAGCCAATAGCTTTGGTCTAGGAATTTGATCTGAGCATGCGTGGCACTTTGTCCGATTGGAATTCTCTACAAACGATCGGACAAAGTCCGATCAGATCATGTTGTCGTAAATTTTTATAGCCCAGCTCTAAAAATTTGTCGGTCGGATATTCCGACAGTGTGTACAAGGGCTTAGTGGTAGCTGCTCCTAGGTAATGTATATATTCTTTATGTAACTTTTTTTTTCTGCTTGTACGCTTGGTGGGCTATATCAAGGAGTGTTCAAAGTGTAAGGATTTCTTTTTTGTATTTTAGTTTTGGGACTTAAGACTGTCATACAGAAGCCATTAGATGACCATTTAAGAAGCACATACACAAACATGTATTTTAACTGTAAGCATTTTGAGAGATTATGATAAAAATAGTAATTATGGATTACCTGTCTTTAACACGAAATTGTGAATTACAACGTGCTATGAAAAGTTGAGTACCTAGTCTTTACATGAACCTTTGGCTCACCATCTCTGTCTGACTGTTGCTGATATTACACTGCCTTTCAGCAGAAAGCAGGCTGTTTGGCAGAGCCCTTCAGTTGCTATGGTAATTTTAAACCAAGCAGCAATGCCCACATTATAGTGGTTTCAATACCTCCCACTCTAATAAGCATTCTTCTTTAGAGATGTGCATACCCTCCTGACAGTACTGAGGCTTGGCCACATCGAAGACTAAAGGTTTACTGTGAGAAGACTCAATAGAGTGTTGTTTTGCAATCTTAGGTGCATGTAGAAAGCTGCCTTTGTCTTGACTTGCATAAACTACTAAAGCTTTACAGGAAAGTGTTACAGTTCTAGGCCTATATGAATAGGCCTATTTTCTTTCTCATTTACAATGTATATTATTTTAATCACATAGCAGTAGTGCATTACAAGTATCCAGTGATACCAATTCACCTGAGATATTTAGGAGTCACTCACTGTGAACCCCCATCTATCAGTCTCCTCACAATGACAGCAATGTGCCTAATCCAAATTAAAATGGACCTCTTCCTCTCTCTCACCTATTAAACTTGACAACATTAATGAAACCTCTGTAGGAAAAATCAATAAAGTTACTTGCCTTTTCGTTCTTGGTTTTTCCCAGTCTCGCAAGTCCAGCCTTTAACTGACCAGGGTTAAAGAAAAAAGTTATTGGTGACTGGCTTCTTATTCCTTATTCTCTGTACATGTCCACTGGTGACATCTGTGCCAGAGCTCGAGATCTGGTTGGGATTGGTAAAAATACCTTTTCCCCTGACATCTTGCAGAATCCTGCAGTTTACAAATGGGATCTTGGAAGGCATTGTTGACATAGCCTTCCCATGGTGCAGCTGTAAGGCAATGGTTTCATCAACAGTGCCTCTGGATATCAGGATGTGAAATAGAATGAATAAAATAGAAGTTCAAGAATACATATGTAGCACTAACCCCTGAAGGAGCTGCTGGTTTGATTGGGCTTAAGGTTACCTTCTTCATCTCGATTTGCGTGTCTAGGGGTACCCGTGGTAGATGGCCCAGAAACTTTAGAGACTGACGACAGATACCCTTAAAGGGATTTTTATTTGTAAAAACGTAGTTAACGAACAGTCTCTCAGTATAGGATCAGAGGGTTAACTATGGATAACTACGAAATTGCTGGGCCTCTCCACAACCGGAGATGGCACCGGACCACGTCAGAATCCTCTCCTTATTTCCCTTGCCCCGGGCTAGCCAGCCCCGAGACATAAAGTCGGGTGGATCCGCACCCCAGGCCATAGCCTTCCTGGGGACTGGTCAAGAGGACCAGGACCATGGAGTCAGAACATACTTCTGGACCGGAACCCCGAACCACATGACATCCGCATCTTAAGTACCCTCTCCCAGAAAGCACAGTAAGAGAGACACTCCCACTGGGCTGGCTCCGAGAGAAAGTAACCTTAAAGCACCCAACCAGACTGTGTTCCTATGCCTGCCAGAAGAGATTGTGCCCCCTATGGCTAGGCTGAACACCCTATAGTCCAGTCAGACTGATGCTGAGGTCAAAATTTTGAATAATTATACCCAAACCAAACTGCAGTTCAGGTGTAACATTACATTTCAAAACACATAGCACGTGCTCTTCAGGAGCCGGCGCTACACATCATTTTGTTTTATTTAATTTTTTTTAAACTTAACTAATAATTTCAACTTAAGTAATATACACCAATAAAGCCATGTTACATTTTAATAGCTTTCCATCAGGTGTTGCTCGCATTGTTTATTGTACAAATGACTTGAGAATGTTCAAAGCTTAGTATGCAGAACTGCATAGGCTTTTTAGATTTGGTGGGGGGCTGCTTTAGGGTAGCACAGACTGTGTATTGTCAGCACCTGGGTTTGTATATAAGGTTTTGTGTACATAGGCTTTTGTTTGCATCAGAACTGCTTTCCTCCTATATAATTCTATATATATATACTGAGAATGAAAAGGAAACATGAAGCAGCTTAGAAGGAGGTCAGATGCAGGTCATAAACATTTGCGAAAGAGCCCATCTCAAAATTGCTGCAAAATGATCAAACACAAGCTGATTGCACTTAAAAAGAATGTAGCATTTGTTACTACTTAAAAGTGTATCTAAAGACTATACTATATTTTTAGATTTGACACCCATCTGGTTTTTATTGCTACCAGTGCCCCAGAGTAAGGCTTATTAATATATTAATACACTAGAGAGGATTTTAGGCTTCCTTGCTTTATCACAACTTAAGTGTACTTAAAAAAACGCAAAGCAAAACAGTCACTAAGACCCCTTTCACACCACATCACCCATAGCGTGGGTGGTAAAACGCGCTATTTTTAGAAGCGTTTTACCGCCGGATTTGCGATGCATTTCGGCCGCTAGCGGGGCACAGAAAGGGTTAAAACCTCTGGCAATATGCCGCAATAGTGGCGTTTTGCCGGCGGTATTACAGCGCTGCCCCATTGATTTCAATGGGGAGCAGCGGTGGAGGAGCGGCAAACACACCGCTCCTTCACCGCTCCAAAGAAGCTGCTGGCAGGACTTTTACCCGACATCCTGCCAGCGCACCGCTGTAGTGTGAAAGCCCTCGGGCTCACACTACAGACAATGGTGCAGCTTTTTTGGGGCGGATTGCAGGCGCTATTTCTAACGCTATAGAGCCTGCAAAATGCCCTGGTGTGAAAGGGGTCTTAGACTCAAGCAGCAATATCTTATAACAAGCAAATGATAGTTTACCAACCACTGTCCACCCAAAAAGTGGGTGACATTACCCCATAATACCACCATCATACTTAGTCGCCAAAACTCAAGCAGCAAATAACAAACCAAATACCAGCTTACCAGCCACTGTCCACCCACAGTGGACAACATTATGCCTCACATAAAGGAGGACCATGCCGAGGGAAAATAACAAAGGGTAGGGGAGCAGGTCAATAAATCCAAAAGGATGGCTAAAGATAATCCAGAGGAGAGTACAGCTGACAGACCTAAGGCAAATGCTGACACTCATTGGCCACATGTTTCTCGCCAAAAGATTTATCACCAATCCAGTGCTAAGCAGCTGAGAAATCTTCCTAGCAACAGCAGGCAGCTGGTCACCTGAAACACAAAACAGAAAGGACCAGCAAAGCAGCCATAGATGGACATGTACTTGACAGACATCATAGTCTTCTATTAAGGGAAAAATGTATTGGAAAAAAAACAAACAAATGGGCGGTAGGGGTGGCAACCCCACAGGGCTACTTTTTTCTTTGCAGCCCCAACATGAGGTCATTATAACTTTGTAACACTAGACAAGGAATTTGATTCAGAACTGTAAGTTAAATCCTAGCACTAATTTTACTTTCCAGCTTTAGGCTGCATTCACACATGAACGGTTTCAGCTCGTAAAGCACCCAAAAAACACCCAACGAACAAAACCCCATTCATTTCAATGGCACCTGTTCACATCTGAGCTTTTTGTCACCTGAAGTGAAACCGCCTGAAAAATGCCTGAAGCGCAAAAAAGTACATGAGCTTCTTCTTGGGCAGATTACAGGCGCTTTTCTGCTTTTTACATTGGAGACCTTTTGACCTGTAGAAAATTGCGGCAAAAACGCTGTAAAAACATGCAACTTTCTGCCTGAACATGAAATGCTCAGTTGGGAATGCAGCCTTAGGCCGCGTACACACGGGCGGATTGTCTGGCCAACTAAGTTCGTCAGACAATCCGACAGACAGTCCGTCCTACTTTTGAATGAACGGACTTGACCACACACGACGAACAGACAGTCCGCTGAAAGCTTGCGCGATGACGTGTACGGCACGTACGACGGGACTAGAAATTCGACGTCCAATACACTGCAATGCAACCTTCGGCCGTGTAAATCCTTTCTGAGCATGCGCCATACTTAGTCCGTCCAACTTGCCTACTCACGAGCGGACTGTCCGCTGAAACCAAGTTTGGACGGACTGTATTACGGAAATTCCGAAAGACTAAGTCTGCCAGACTGTCCGCTGAAAAAGTCCGCTGAAGCCCACACACGAGCGGATTGTCCGCTGAAACACGTTTCAGCGGACTAAGTTGGCCAGACAATCCGCCCGCGTGTACGCGGCCTTAGGGATTTTATCCCCTTTTGTTTTATTACCAAACATGGAAAATCTTTGTGGAAAGAGGGAATAAGAAGAAAGGAAGGCTGCCTGATGCCTAGAGCTTTGGCGGCATATTGATGGCATATTAGGCAACATTATTATGTTTTTTAAAAAGCACAAGGCCGAGTTGTCATACTTAACATGCTTTTGTTACTTTTGTGATTTGGCCTGCTTGATATTGTCAGTAAAGTCGAAAGAGCTCATGTACACAGAGCTTAAAAATGGCCTCTTTTTTACAGTTGAGTACTTATTTTATACCTGTAAAAGCACCGCTATGTAAGTCTATATGTCCATGCACACATAGGTATTTACAGGCATATTAGAAGAAGACAGGCTGAAAAAACCCACAAAAGATGCGATCGGGAGAGGAGGCGAAGAACAGAAAAAAACTTGCAACGTACCTATACAAGTTCGCTAGACACATCTAGAGTTTGAGCATTAAAGCATTCTAATAGAATACATGAATATTCTGACCAACAGAGTGCATTACCGCTCAAGCGTTAGATGCATCTAACCGCATGTGCAATATGCAGATTTTAGCGTTTTTTGGGGGGTTTTCAGGCAGGATTCAGAGGGGCTTTTACAGCCACCCTGTGTACAGGAGGCCTAAAAGATACAGCTCCCATTATGTATATTTATTACCAGTGACAGAGTTGCTAGGAAGCAAAGGCAGAATTAGAGTGTTAATCTTGGGTCCTGCATACTTGGAAACAATTCAGTAATGTCATGCTTTGGTCTTTATGGTTCACTTACACAATTGATTAACAATGCTCAGCCATGCATCCAGCAACATCTTGGATGGTAAGGCCCCATGCGCACTGGGCATTTAGCCCTGGTGCATAGGGCACTAGTGTTTAGCTACAGGAGAAGGGTACAGGTACACTGTCCATCACCGCTACTGGCAGCCTGTTAAACTCTGAGAAGCCTGAGTTCTGGACATTCGTCCCTGGGTGCATATGGCCATAAATGTTACTACAGCTAGGTGCACTGTCCAGTGCAGCCCTCATTAAGTTTGAGCAGTGCCCTGCAGCCAAACTCCAGAGCCCCATGCATCAGGGCAAAACATTTGGCATGTATGGGGGCATGGAGTCATATCTAGGCATTTTTAATGATTGAACTGTTCAACTATCTCTACCAATCAGAAAACTAGAGGTACAAGTGCATGCACAAGCAGTGCTTCTGAAATGTTATAGATTAAATGTTAGAAAAAAAGGGCTACTCCCCTTCCAACTGAGGCTTGGACCCCAGGCAGTCAAAGTACGTGCAAAAGAGGTGACCGCACTCCAATCTTCAGAAGTATGAATTTTTTCATCGTAAAAATCCATGCATTACATCAATAGACCACAACATAACAAGTCCTGTGCTCACTAGAGATGTGCACAACAAAAAAATGTGTTTTGAGGTTTATGAGGTTATGATGAAGCGATTTGGTTCATGAATCATGTTAACCTTGTTGCTATAGTCCTGTTGTATCATGGTCTTTTGATATAATGTGAGAATTTTTACGATTAAAGCATTCATACTTCTAAAGAATGAAGTGCGGTCACCTCTTTTTGCACATACTTTAACAGTCTTTAAGTTCACGGACTGGACCAGCACCAGATCTTTAGTACAGCTATTGTATGACCTGGAGCGGTGTTGCAGCCTCTTTGTCTTATTGGACCCCAGGCAGACAGGAATTGCAGAAGGTAGTTTCATGTCAGGATTTCATATGCTTCATTGTAAAAACAATGCCCTTGATTCGTTTTTTTTTTTTTTTTTTACCCTGATTACAGCTTGCTGCAAAAAGAAAAAGAAGAACACCCTTCTGGAAGGTATAAAGGATTAAACAAAGGTACAGTAGGTTGGTTTGCCATTTCCATGTAATGTTTTTTTCTGAACTATGTACTGTATAAAACACTCATGTACAAAAGTTCACATCTTGACTTCTCTTAGCGCTGCAATTGATATACTGTACTGTAAATGAGCAAGTTATTTAAAATCCACTGCACATACGGGTCACAAAATTGTGACCTGTGATCAAAGTCCCTGTAGCAGCAATAACCCTCGATGGGGCGGCCTTGATTTTTGGGCTTACTGGTTACCTCCGCTTTGCTTGTTCTTCCATGTCTAGGGGTTCCCAGGGTTAGTACCCAACAACTTTGGATGCTGACACCATAAAAGTCCTTTAGAAAAGTTTTTATTTGCAGGGGTAACATCCAACAAACACTTTCTTGTATGGGAACAGAGGGCAAGGGTGAAGAAACTCAGGAACCTTGAACTGCTAATCACCAAAAAGTCTCATACATCTCATAATACAACTGTCACGTACCTGGTTGGAGGCCGAAATGCAGAGAGGGCTCCCCTTGCGGCTGAGTGCAGTACACCCCTGAAGTTGGGTACAGAGGGTGTAGTGCCCAGAGAAGCACAGGTTGCCAGATGGATTCCGGAGATAAGAGCTGGTGGGCACCTGAAGGACAACATGTAATGCAGGAAGCACAGCAGAGTTAAAGTCTATAAGAATCCTCGGTAATACTTGGCAAGGTGTGCGTAAGGAGCAGTAGTGGAAGCCAGGCCAGGGGTCAAACACAGTAGATCCAGCAGGAGGATGAGGCAGGTTGCAGAAACGGGGACGAATCAAAGGTCTGGTATCAGGAAGCAGGCAGGAACAGATAACTGTAGCGAAGTCCGTGATACTAGCCGGGATCAGGTATAGGAGAAGACAGCAAGTCGGTAAAGCAAGCCAGGGGGTCAAAACCAAAAGAGCAGATCAGACAGGTCAGGAACAAGCCGGGTCACAACAGGAATCCAAATAGTACTTTCTCAGAGGTTCAGGAACACAGGAAGACTGACAAACCAGCAACTGCAGACACCAGCAGACTTCCTTATATTGGCCCCTGTGACCTGCTGGTAGAGATACTGGGTCCTAAAGTCCTTCTCCTGCCAGAGATTCTGGGTCCTAGAGCCCTTCTCCTGCTGATGGCTCCCTGACAACTGACACTATAGCCCGTTCTCCTACGGCCATTTCCCTGACAGTGCCCCCCCCAAGGGGCAGCCTCCGGATGCCCCAACGGGCCAATGCTTCGGGATGTCTTCTGTGAAAGTCTCGCACAAGTCTAGGAGCATGCACATTGTTTTCAGGCTCCCAGGAATTGTCTTCGGGAGGGTACCCCTTCCATTTGATTAGGTACTGAACCTGCCTACCCCTCCTCCGGCAATCCATAATGGCTTCGACCTAAAATTCTGTTTCCCCTTCTACCAAGACTGGAGGTGGAGGTGGCTCTTCTCTTCCAGGGAAGGGACTGGGTACAGCTGGTTTAAGCAGGGATATGTGGAACACTGGATGGATCTTGTAAGTATTGGGTAGTGCCAGCTCAAAAGCCACCGGGTTTATCTCTCTTTTGATTTCAAAGGGACCGATGAATTTGGGTCCGAGCTTCCGGGAGGGACATGAGAGCTTGAGGTTTACTGAAGAAAGCCATACCTTGTCCCCAATCTTAAAGACAGGATTCCTTCTTCTTCTTTTATCATGGAACTTTTTATAGTCCTCTTGGGCTTTTCGCATGGCCTCCTGTAGCAACTTATAGTTGGATTGAATGTACCTTAATCGATCCTGGACAGCGGGAGCAGAAGTTTCAGGTATAGTATTTGGAAGGAAGGAGGGATGGAATCCATAGTTTACCCAGAAAGGGGACTGATTGATTGCTGCATGCAAAGAATTATTGTATGCAAACTCAGCACAGGGAAGAAGGGAGATCCAGTCATCCTGCGAGCAAGTACAGAAACACCGAAGGTACTGTTCTAAGGTTTGGTTAGTCCTCTCTGTTTGACCATTGCTCTGAGGGTGGTAAGCTGAGGAAAGACACACTTCTATTGATAGAGATTTGCAGAGATCCCTCCAGAACCTGGAGGTGAACTGTACCCCTCTATCGGAGACAATACTATCGGGTAATCCATGTAATCTGACAATCTCTTTAATGAACATGTTTGCTGTGTCTGAGGCGGAGGGTGTGCCACTCATTGGAAGGAAGTGTGCCATTTTGGAAAGGCGGTCTACCACCACCATGATGGTGGTGCATCCCCCAGAGGGGGGCAGGTCTACTATAAAGTCCATGGATATTTCTTTCCAAGGTTGTTCAGGAATGGGTAATGGCCTCAAAAGTCCCCATGGCTTGGCATTGCAACCCTTGCTGCACTGGCATATGGTGCAAGAGTTCACATACTTTCTGCAACCTGTCTTAGGCTGGCCCACCAAAATGAGCGTTGAACGAGTTCAGTGGTTCTTCGTATCCCAAAATGCCCAGCAAGTTTATGGTCATGTGACATTTTTAGAACCTGGAGTCTGACTGGCTGGGGAACAAAAATGTTATCCTGGTGCCACAAAAATCCATCTTGATTTCTCAGTGAGGACACTTCTGATCCAGAGCACTGGGTTGAGGCTTGCTTGATTAAGGTCTTTAAGTCAGGTTGGATAAGCAAAAAATTCTGGGTAGATAGGATCGTACTTGGCTCTGTCATTTCAGGGGTGTCCGGAAACATTTGGGAGAGTGCATCTGCCTCTTCCCATTCTTGGAACCTGGCCTATATGTAATATGGAAATTGAACCTGGAGAAGAACAGAGCCCAGCGGGCTTGCCAAGGTCTTAAACGCTTGGCTGTCCTGAGGTACTCCAGGTTCTTATGGTCTGTAAAAATCATAATGGGATGAGCGGCGCCCTCCAATAAGTACCTCCATTCTTCTAGGGCAGATTTAATGGCCAGAAGTTCTCTATCTCCCACGTCATAATTTCTCTCTGGTGGGCTCATCTTTCGAGAGAAAAAGGCTACGGGGTGAAGAAGAGCCTTAGGTCCCTGCCGTTGGGACAGGATTGCCCCTGTAGCTACTTCAGAGGCGTCCACTTCCATACGTAAGGCAGGGTCAGATCTGGGTGCCGTAGGATTGGGGCGGAAGTGAACAGATTCTTTAATTTGTCAAAGGCTGTCTGGGCTTCTGGAGACCACTGGAACCGGACCTTCTGGTGGGTCAGCTGAGTGATGGGTGCTATGGTGGTGGAGAAATCCTTCACAAACCTCCTGTAGAAGTTAGAGAACCCCACGAAGCGCTGAACACCTTTCTTGTTTGAAGGAGCTGGCCAGTCTAGTATTGCTTTCACTTTCTTTGGGTCCATTGAAATTCCTTCTGTGGAGATAATGAGACCCAGGAATTGAATAGATGTTTTTTCAAAATCACATTTGTCTGCCTTAACATATAGTCCATGTTTTCTCAAGGTTGAGAGCACCTTTTTTATGTGGATTCGATGAAGCTCCAAAGAGGCAGAAAAAATTAGGATATCATCGAGGTATACGATTATAAAGTAATCCAGGAATTCCCGAAAAATGTCGTTCACTAGATGCTGGAACGTGGCTGGGGCGTTGCATAATCCGAACGGCATCACAAGGTATTCAAAGTGGCTGAACCGTGTCCGAAATGCTGTTTTCCACTCATCACCCTGGCGTATGCGGACAAGGTTATAAGCACCCCTCAAATCCAATTTAGTGAAAATCCGGGCGGTTCGGAACCTTTGAAAGAGTTCAGGAATGAGAGGGAGTGGGTATCTGTTCTTTACAGTGATTTTATTGATTTCTGTCAGGGAAATGGCCGCAATCTCACGAGGTACGTTCGTGTTAGCGCGCGTCGGCGCCTACGTAAGCGCAAAGTAGTTTCTAGACGAACGACCGACGCTACGTCTAACCGGGCGGGCATACGCGGTGATGCTACGAATACACAACGTACTCGACGTAGCCGTACGATCGCTCCGACGCGCTCACGACGTGACCCGGTCACCTCGCCTACTTAAACGTTCGCCTGACAGTCCCGCATTGCTGGATTATCGTCAGCTCTCCTGTGAACCTGTACCCGTGTTTCCTGTTATCCGACCTCCAGTGTACCGACCCGGCTTGCTTGACCCGCTCCTGTTATTCTCCTGGCTCTGACTCCTGGCTTGTACCCGACGTTCCTGATCTGCTTCCTGCACCTGATCCCGGCCTGTCTTGACCATTCTCTGGACTTCCGCTGCCTATTCTCGGACTTCCTAGCACAGTTGCCCATCTAGGCTTGCTTACCCGGTACTTGACCTCTGCTGCTGCTACCTGCCAACCTGTGCTACTGTGGGCACTGCATCCCTGTGTCAACTTCAGGGTTGTGCTGCGCTCGGCCGCAAGGGGAGCCCTCTCAGCATTTCGGCCTCACTCCCGACCGTGACAGTATAATCCAGCCATGTCAGAGGTCGACAGAGGTGACTCCCCATTGGAGGCCGTTTTACAAGAACTTACGGCCCTTACTCCAGCTATTCAGGAGCTCCGAGAGAAATATCACTGGCTGAAGGAACGCCTGCAACACCCGCTTGAACCACCCACCTTCTCTGGTCAAGTTCCTGCTTCTATAATCTCAGCTGCCCCAGAACCACAAGTCCCAGCCCCGGAACGCTTCTTTGGGGACCGAAGGAAATTCAGATCCTTCAAAAACTCGTGTTTTCTCTATTTCTCCCTGCAACCTCAGACCTTTTCTTCAGAAGCAACCAAGGTGGGGTTCACCATTTCATTACTGAGGGACGATCCCCAGACGTGGGCCCATGGCCTGCTGGAGCAATGCAGCCCTTACGTGGATACTTTGGACCTGTTCTTTGAAGCCATGGCCCGCTTGTATGATGATCCTTTCCGGACAGCTACAGCCGAAGCAACTTTGTACGCCCTTCGCCAGGGTGGGCGACCTGCAGAGGACTATTCAGTAGAATTCCGTACCTGGAGCTCTGACTCCGGCTGGAACGAAGCAGCACTAAAACATCAGTACCGTATGGGGTTGTCCGAAGCCCTTAAAGACGAGTTGGCCAGATTGGAGATTCCCACTACTCTTGAGGACCTCATCTTACTCCCCATCCAGCTCGACAGGCGTCTACGGGAATGTCAGTCTGAACGCACTCGGACTACTTGCTCCATCCAGGCCCCACCTTCAGCTCGCCCAGCAGTAGCCCCCGTTCTGAGGGGCATTCCCCGTCCCGCTTTAACCTCCGAAGAGAGACTTCTTCGCCGTCAGGCACACCTTTGTTTTTACTGTGGAAAATCAGGACATTTCATTAACAACTGCCCCACAAGGCCAAGTAAACCAGTCCCAAGCACCCCATCTCATCTTCAGGTAGCAAACTCAGCTTCTGCCCACATCACTCTTCCAGTCACATTGATGGTTGCAGACAGCGGAATCCCTCTACAAGCGATTATTGACTCTGGAGCCTGTAGTTGCTTCCTGGACTTAACCTTGGCTAGGAGTCTGGCTCTCCCACTGAACCTCAAGGAACAGAGACTGACCGTCCGTTTGGCCGATGGCTCCTTACCTAGTTCAGGTCATGTCACCAAGGAAACTAGTCCCATCCTGACGATCACCAATTCGGGTCACCGGGAATTCCTTAAATTTGATGTTCTGAGCTCCCCGATGTTCCCTGTTATCCTAGGGATCCCTTGGCTACAGGCTCACAATCCCCAGATCGATTGGCCCACAAGGGTGGTTTCCTTCACATCTGCCTACTGCCAGCAGCACTGCCTAGATTCCGTCCCCCACAACCTGCCCAGTTGTCTGACTGTACAACCTGTACCCAGTCCGGCTTCTCACATACCAACAGTCTACCAGGAATTCAGAGACGTGTTTGACAAGAGGAAAGCCGATATCCTACCTCCACATCGCCCCTATGACTGCCCCATTGAATTGTTACCCGGGGCCTCCATTCCTTTTGGTCGGATATTTCCCCTTTCGGAGACTGAACTGGAGGCTCTGAGACAATACATTGAAGAAAACCTGGCCAAAGGATTCATTCGTCCCTCCTCATCCCCTGCCGGAGCAGGCATCTTCTTTGTGGAAAAAAAAGATAAGACCCTAAGACCATGTGTGGACTATCGGGAATTAAATAATATTACCCTCAAAAACCGTTATCCTCTTCCGCTTATCCCTGAACTCCTCCAGAGGTTCCATACCTCGCGTGTCTTTACGAAACTCGATTTACGTGGGGCTTATAATCTTGTCCGTATCCGGGAAGGGGACGAGTGGAAGACCGCCTTCAGAACAAGATTTGGTCACTTTGAGTATTTAGTCATGCCCTTCGGACTATGTAATGCCCCGGCAACCTTTCAGCATTTCATTAATGATATCTTTCGGGAGCATCTTGACCACTTTGTTGTCGCCTACCTTGACGACATTCTGATTTTTTCAACCTCACTAGAGCTTCACAGGGTACATGTTAAGAAAGTACTATGTATTCTTAGAACTCACGGGTTATATGCCAAAGCCGAGAAGTGTGATTTCGAGAAGGAATCTATCCATTTCTTGGGACTCATTATTACCACAGGTGGAATTGCCATGGACCCGCAGAAAGTGAAATCTATCCTGGATTGGCCCGCTCCTTCTGACAAAAGGGGTGTACAGAGGTTTATCGGGTTTGCAAACTTCTACCGAAGGTTCATACGGGGTTTCTCCACCATTGTAGCCCCCATCACTCTGACCACTCGCCAGCACACCAAGTTCCACTGGTCCCCAGCAGCTCAGTCCGCCTTTGACCAGCTCAAGATCCTTTTTACCTCTGCGCCCATCCTGCAGCATCCAGATCCCGCCTTGCCCTTCGTGCTAGAAGTTGATGCCTCGGAGGTAGCCACCGGGGCAATCTTATCCCAACGTCAAGGTCCCAAAGCCTTACTACATCCCGTAGCCTTTTTCTCTCGGAAGATGAGTTCCCCAGAGAAGAACTATGATGTAGGGGACCGGGAACTCCTAGCGATCAAAACCGCTCTTGAAGAATGGAGGTACCTCCTGGAAGGTGCCGCTCACCCCATTCTAATTTTTACGGACCATAAGAACTTAGAGTATCTCCGTACGGCCAAACGTCTGAGACCTCGACAGGCCCGATGGGCTTTGTTCTTTTCAAGATTCAATTTCCACATTACCTACCGCCCAGGATCTAAGAACAGCAAAGCGGATGCTTTATCTAGGATGTTTCCCGATACCCCAGAAGGAGCCCCACCCAGTACAATTTTGTCTCCCCAGAACTTCCTGTTGATACAACCAGACCTAAGGTCTTCTATCGAACTGGCTACTAGGCAGTGTACGGAGACCGAAGTTTCTTCCCTGAGAAGCCAAGGAGGGCTTCTATGGCGCCAGGACAAGATTTTTGTTCCCCAGCAAGCCAGGTTACTGGTATTGAAGACTTTCCATGACCACCAACTTGCAGGCCACTTTGGAGTGCGGAAGACGACGGACCTTGTACAGCGGTCCCTATGGTGGCCTACTTTAAAGGCGGACTGTAAAGCATACGTGGATTCCTGCACCATCTGCCAGCGCAACAAGGGATCTAACACCAGACCCTGGGGTCTGTTAAGGCCACTGCCAGTCCCGGAGAAACCATGGAAAGAAATTTCCATGGATTTTATTGTGGAACTACCTCCCTCTGAAGGGTTTACGGCCATCTTGGTGGTCGTAGACCGCCTGTCCAAGATGGCGCATTTCTTGCCGATAAAAGGGACCCCCTCTGCCCTAGATACGGCAAGAACTTTTATAAAAGAAATTGTCCGGTTACACGGGGTACCTGATAGCATTGTATCGGACAGAGGGGTACAATTCACCTCCAAATTTTGGAAAGAACTGTGTAAATTGCTCTCAATTAAAATATGTTTGTCTTCTGCCTATCACCCACAGAGCAACGGACAAACCGAAAGGACCAACCAAACATTGGAGCAATACCTGCGATGCTTCTGCTCCTTCTCCCAGGATGATTGGGTTTCCTTGTTACCTTGTGCGGAATTCGCTTATAATAACTCAGTGCACGCCTCCACCAACCAGTCACCCTTCTGGGCAAACTACGGATTCCACCCTTCATTCCTGCCTAACACCATTCCTGAATCGTCTGTCCCGGCAGTCCAAGACAGAGTAAATCTCATTCACTCAAACTATCAAGTACTTCAAGATACCATGAGAAGGGCCCAGGAGGAATACAAAAAACAGTACGATAAGAGGAAGAGAGTCAACCCTACCTTCAAGACAGGGGATAAGGTGTGGCTTTCAGCAGCAAATCTTAAACTGCCTTGTCCTTCCCGGAAACTGGGACCTAAATTTCTGGGTCCTTTTGAGATCAAACGGGAGATTAATCCTGTAGCCTTTGAACTTGTCCTGCCTGAATCGTTTAAAATCCATCCTATATTTCATGTCTCCATCCTTAAACCTGTTACCTTTAGTCCATTTTCAGGAAGAGAAGAAGTGCCCCCGCCTCCAGTTCAGGTTGGTGAAGAAACCGAATACGAAGTTGAGTCCATCCTCGACTGTCGTCGGAGAGGTAGGACCATCCAGTTTTTAATTAAATGGAAGGGGTATTCTGCTGAGGAGAACTCGTGGGAGCCTGCCAATCACGTACATGCTCCTAAACTTTTACACAGGTTCCGCAGCCGGTATCCTGAAAAATGGGCTCGGTTGGGCATCCAGAGGCTGCCCCTTGGGGGGAGGCACTGTCAGGGAAATGGCCGCAATCTCACGAGGTACGTTCGTGTTAGCGCGCGTCGGCGCCTACGTAAGCGCAAAGTAGTTTCTAGACGAACGACCGACGCTACGTCTAACCGGGCGGGCATACGCGGTGATGCTACGAATACACAACGTACTCGACGTAGCCGTACGATCGCTCCGACGCGCTCACGACGTGACCCGGTCACCTCGCCTACTTAAACGTTCGCCTGACAGTCCCGCATTGCTGGATTATCGTCAGCTCTCCTGTGAACCTGTACCCGTGTTTCCTGTTATCCGACCTCCAGTGTACCGACCCGGCTTGCTTGACCCGCTCCTGTTATTCTCCTGGCTCTGACTCCTGGCTTGTACCCGACGTTCCTGATCTGCTTCCTGCACCTGATCCCGGCCTGTCTTGACCATTCTCTGGACTTCCGCTGCCTATTCTCGGACTTCCTAGCACAGTTGCCCATCTAGGCTTGCTTACCCGGTACTTGACCTCTGCTGCTGCTACCTGGCAACCTGTGCTACTGTGGGCACTGCATCCCTGTGTCAACTTCAGGGTTGTGCTGCGCTCGGCCGCAAGGGGAGCCCTCTCAGCATTTCGGCCTCACTCCCGACCGTGACAATTTCTCTGTAATCTACACACGGCCGTAATGTACCATCCTTCTTCTCCACGAAGAATATACCTGCCCCAGCAGGAGAAGAAGAGGGTCGGATAAACCCCTTTTCTAGGTTCTCGTGAATATATACTCGTAGGGTCTCCAGCTCGTTTTCAGATAGGGGGAAGATTCGTCCAAATGGGATCTCGGCCCCCGGGAGCAGTTCAATTGGACAGTCATAAGGCCGGTGAGGTGGGAGGACATCGGCCTTTTTCTTCTCGAAAATGTCTATAAACTCATGATAAGCTGGAGGAACATACTGGAGATTACTGAGAGCAGGTTGCACTGCCAGACAGCTAACAGGCTTACTTGAGCTGGGAGTAAAGCAATGCTGCAGGCAATATCCTGAAGAAAGAGAAATTTCCTTCTTGGCCCAATTGATCTGTGGGTTATGTGCCTGCAGCCATGGAATTCCCAAGATGATGGGAAACATGGGGGAACATAGGACATCAAATCGGACAAATTCATGATGGCCGGTATCTGTGGTAGTGAAGATGGGCATGGTTTCCTGGGTGACAACTCCAGAACTGGGCAGGGAACCATCAGCCAACAGAACCTCAAGTCTTTGCTTTTTTTCATAGAGAGGCACACCAAGTTTCTTAGCCAGAGATAAGTCCATAAAACAGCTACATGCCCCAGAATCAATGATTGCTTGTAGCCGAATCTCTCTTTCTGCCACTTGTAAGGAGATGGGAAGAACAAGGTAAGAATGGCAGGATCCAGAGACTTGGAGATATGTGGAAGTTGGTGGGTAGACCTTACTGGGTCTTATGGGGCAGCTGCGCAAAAAATGTCCGGCCCCTCCGCAGTACAGGCAGAGATTGGCCTGCTGGCGGTGTTGTCTCTCCTCAAGAGTAAGGGAGGAACGGGCCAGGCCAACTTGCTTTGGTTCCCTTTCAGAAGTTGCAGGGCAAACAGCTGTGGGTGCTACAGCAGGAGAAAACTTGGGTAGCATCTGTGTAGGCTGAAAGGATTGAGCACGTTCAGACCGCCACTCCCGCAGGCGCCTGTCAAGCTGAATGGCTAGGCGAATAAGTCCATCAAGAGAGTCAGGAATAGCAACTCGAGCCAGTTCATCCTTAAGGATCTCAGACAGTCCTTGGCGGTACTGGAACCTGAGTGCTGCCTCATTCCAGTTAGTGTCAGTGGAACATCTGCAGAAATCCACGGTATAATCTTCCACTGGGCATTTTCCTTGCCGTAGAGCAACTAAGGCAGATTCAGCGGAGGCCGCGCGCTGGGGGTCATCGTACAACAGAGTCATGGCCTCAAAGAAAGTGTCCATAGTATTCAAAGCAGAATTTTTTTTGTTCCAGCAGGTTATGGGCCCAGGCTTGGGGTCCCTCAGATAATAAAGAAATGACAAATCCTACTTTCACAAACTCAGAAGCAAAAGTTCTAGGTTGGAGAGCCAGGTACAGTAGGCAGGCATTCTTGAAGGCCCTGAACTTTTTCCGGTCACCGGAGAATCGTTCGTGTGTAGGTATCCGTGGTTCAGGAGGAGGCAAGGAAACTGGAACCGTATTAGAGGAGGAAGAACTAGAGTCCACCAAGGCTGGAGCACCAGGCAAATGCTGCAGCCGATCCTTCAACTGGAAGTAGCCGTCCTGGAGCTTCTGTACAGCTTGTGTAAGGGTGGTGACTTGCTGACACATCATTTTGAGCGGGGAAGCACCTCCGTCGGCCTCGGTCATGGCTGGTTTGTACTGTCACGTACCTGGTTGGAGGCCGAAATGCCGAGAGGGCTCCCCTTGCGGCTGAGTGCAGTACACCCCTGAAGTTGGGTACAGAGGGTGTAGTGCCCAGAGAAGCACAGGTTGCCAGATGGATTCCAGAGATAAGAGCTGGTGGGCACCTGAAGGACACCAGGTAATGCAGGAAGCACAGCAGAGTTAAAGTCTATAAGAATCCTCGGTAATACTTGGCAAGGTGTGCGTAAGGAGCAGTAGTGGAAGCCAGGCCAGGGGTCAAACACAGTAGATCCAGCAGGAGGATGAGGCAGGTTGGAGAAACGGGGACGAATCAAAGGTCTGGTATCAGGAAGCAGGCAGGAACAGATAACTGTAGCGAAGTCCATGATACTAGCCGGGATCAGGTATAGGAGAAGACAGCAAGTCGGTAAAGCAAGCCAGGGGGTCAAAACCAGAAGAGCAGATCAGACAGGTCAGGAACAAGCCGGGTCACAACAGGAATCCAAATAGTACTTTCTCAGAGGTTCAGGAACACAGGAAGACTGACAAACCAGCAACTGCAGACACCAGCAGACTTCCTTATATAGGCCCATGTGACCTGCTGGTAGAGATACTGGGTCCTAAAGTCCTTCTCCTGCCAGAGATTCTGGGTCCTAGAGCCCTTCTCCTGCTGATGGCTCCCTGACAACTGACACTATAGCCCGTTCTCCTACGGCCATTTCCCTGACAACAACCCAGGGAGTAGCCACTTGCAGCTGGGAGCTTCAAGGCTGAACAAAGCTCTAGCCAGAGATTATGGCAGTCAGCACTTTGATCAAGTACTTATAAAGTCTCTGACCTTGAATAAAGTTTGCAACCGAAAGTGAACAGGAACCTTTCCCCAATCCCTGGAATGTTCTCTGTCTCCTTGGCAGTACTGGAAAAAGTGTGGATTCGTTAATGTCCTTGACAACCCTTTGAATGGGGACCTTGGATTGTGGGCTCCTTGAGGGTAGGGACTGATGTGAGTGTGCAATGTACAGGGATAGGGACAATTGTAGACACTCACTCAGGTTGAACTGGATGGACTGGTGTCTTTATTCAACCTAACTAACTATGTAACTATGTAACTATGTAACTATGTAACCCAGCAACCAGGCACTTCTTGGGATGCCAGCTGGTTGGTCCTCCTCCGAAGAGCCCTCCCCCTCCAAGTTGAGAGCACACCCGGACGCCTTGAATCCTCCTTCAGTTACTGCACCTCGGACCAGCCGGTTCCGAGACTCGGGAACAGATGGATCCTTGCCCCAGACCATGCGGGTCTAATGGGGCTAGTCACACCGACCATGTTGCATGGCAGCACATGCTCCCATGAGCGGGACCCCTTGCGGGGCTACCCTTGTCCAGATCCAGGAACAGGCAGCTATGGCCTCACGTATGAACCTTGAACACGTGACCTCAACATATTAAGTATCCTTCCCCAGACTCCTCAGCGGGGTCAGACGCACCCACTGATTGGCTCCGGGGAACGCTGATACCTAAAGCATCCAACCAGGCCTGGTTCTGAGCCTGTCATGTGCACCTAACTGTACACATGACCAGGCAGAACTCTAATGCCGCGTACACACGATCGGAATTCTCGTCGGAAAAAGCTCTGATGGTTTTCCCGACAGAATTCAGCTCAAGCTGTCTTGCCTACACACGGTCACATCAAATTCCTATCATTTATAACCTGGTGATGTACAACACGTATGACGTGACTAGAAAAGGGAAGTTCAGTAGCCAGTAGCCAATAGCTTCTGTCTCATAGTTGAATCTGAGCATGCATGATTTTTGGCATGTAGGAATTGCATACACACGATTGGAATTACCGATAGAAAGTTTTTCCGTCTGGAAAATTGAGAACATGCTATCAATTTTTGGCTGGCGGAAATTCGGACAGCTAAATTCTGATGGAGCATACACACGGTCGCATTTTCCGATAAAAAGCTCTCATCTGTCTTTTTCTGTCCGGAATTCCGATCATGTGTACGCGGCATAACACAGCCCAGCTAAACTGATGCCAAAGTTAAACATACACAATCAGCCCTCAGAACCCCTTTACTGTTCTGAGGAAAAGAAAAAAAATTGTACATAGCACTTTGTTCAAAGTGTCGCCGCTACATCCCTCTTTCTGCACTCTACCTGCACTTTGAAATGTGTTTAGACAAGTGTGAATGATAACAACTATGAAAATACAGGGGAGGAAAGCACTCCATGGAGGTAGACAGTTTTGTTTTAGGGGTTGTGGAAATTTTGAAATAAGCCATGATCATTCTGTCCAACTAATCTTTAGAAGTGACACCTTTTCAGAGCAGTTTTCAAAGTGGGGTATACCTTGGTGGGTATGGCATCACCAGTCCAGTTTATACAGTAAATTAAAAAGCAGATGCCTTTTCCAAAGGAGTTTTCAAAATGAGTCATATCAGGATAAAAACAGAAATTTGATTAAAAGCAAGCAATGTCCTACATGCTTGTGGTGTTCCATAATCCCCTAATTTTCAAATAGGCAATATGCAACAAGAGTGATATTTATGAGATAATTGAAGCCGGAAGGGAGGGAGGGTTAAACTAACTCTATATATTCTACAAATCTACAAAGGTACTTGGTGTTTTGGAATTTCTCAATCTATGTTATTTTTTACTTATGACATTTTTTTGGTTAATGAGTAGGGGTACTATGTACCCCATACTCAATCACATGGGGAAGACCGGGATCTGGTGGCCCCCTTATTTAAAGGGGGCTTCCAAATTCCAATAGGCCCCTGCCTGCTGACCACAACAGCCACCGGGCCAGGGTTGTGAGGAAAATAGGCCCTTGTCCGTATCAACATGGGAACAAGGTGCTTTGGAGGGGAGCCCCTCCTCCCCTAAAGCACCCCCCCATGTTGAGGGCATGTGGCCTGGTATGTTTCAGGAAGGGGGCGCTCACTTGCCCCCCCCCCCTTTCCTGGCCTTCCACTCTATTTTTTATTTTTTATGTCGTGGAGTTCCCCTTAAAATCTATACCAGACCTAAGGGGCTGGTATGGATTTTGGGGGGACCCAGCACATTTTATATTTCTGTAGGTCCATCTTAAAATAAATACCAGACAGGAAGAGCCTGATATTGATGGCTGAGGCCACACTGGTTTTTTAAAATTTTCTAATGACAGCTTTTCTTTTGTTAACATTCTGCTGTCAGCGGGAAACCCTGCTGACAGCAGGTGAGTCATAGTTGTTACAGACAAAGTGCCTGCCCATTCCTTAACAACTAGCTATTCTAGAACTTGACCCTCCCTCCTAGATTGTAAGCTCTAACGAGCAGGGCCCTCTGATTCCCCCCTGTATTGAATTGTATTGTAATTGTACTGTCTGCCCTAATATTGTAAAGTGCTGCGTAAACTGTCGGCACTAAATAAATCCTGTATTATAATAATAATAACCAAAAATGCGGAAGTGAGAGAGGTGAGGGGAGGGGCCTGACTACGGACCTCTCGTGGGAGATGGCGGAGGTCTCGAGGAACAAGCCGGAGGAGAGCACAGTGAGAGGGTGCTCTGCTCTGGCGTAAAGGAAGTGCAGCCGCGCCGACCCCCTGCCCTGTCCTCCCACGCTCGAGCTCCGTTCGAGGAACGCAGTAGACCGGCGGCGGACCTGCCGGTATAACCTCCCGCTTGGGTGAGAGTAGAGCGGGAACGTTGGAAAAGAGAAGCGTCACGGAGCCCAGGATTAAGGCAGACGGGAGGTAGGATTCCCTCCTGGAGGCAACGGCGCTTCCCTCGGACACCCCCACGAACCCACAACGATCTCCGGTCTCCTCCGACAAGGACTTAAGGTCAGATCTTTCCTTTTTTGGATTTTGTATTAGATGTGATTGAATATGCTAGTAGAGAAACGGAGGAGAAAATGGACAGTGCTATGAGATAAGAGAAACAGTTCTGCTTGAAATCTGAATGGGACGAAGTGGTAACTCTGGCAAAGTAGACCCTGTCCCCAAGAGACAGCAGTGTGAATGTATGAGGGTCTGGATTATTTCATCCACCTGATGCCCTGAACTGTTCCTCCCCTATTTGTATCTGGCGATTTTTTGTATTTTTCCGCCTTTCTCGCTCCCATGGTTTGTTGAAGAGATTTAAAGGGACAGTACTACAGACACCATTTTTTTTATAATAAATACGGTAAATAAAGCCTTCAAACCTGTAGGACGGCAGGGATGGTGTAGGAGATATTGCCAGCGCAGGAACTACCTAAGACAAGAGGGGAAGGAGAAGGAAAAGGAATGAAGTGAAGAGTTGGAGGAGAGAAGGAGATATATGTTGGTAGATTGTAGCTGGGATCAAGGAATTTGGGCTCAAAGGACACTGGGCTGGTGTTATGGTAACCTTGACCCTTGATAAGGTGGTATAATCACTCCGCATTGGTGGAACAAAAGCAGTTAAAAGGGACAGTCCCTGTATTTATCTAAATTACCGTAAATAAGATCTCTGAAGTGTGAAAACCTAGAGGGAGGGCGGTAATAGTATAAGAGAAACCCCCAGTAAGAGAACCCCTTGAAAGGAGGATCCTGGGAAATCCTGGGGAAAAGAAAGGTAAAGGAGAGCATGAAGGGGAAAAACCCTAGAACGAACGAGCCTAAAAATTCAAGGGAGAGTCTGAACTCCAGCTCTATACAAAAATATTTAAAAGAAACAAGTCAAAAAAGTCCGGGACTTGAGGGGAATCAAAGAGGGGCGAGGGAGCGGAGGAAGGAGGTTGGAAAATCAGAAGGTGCAAGGGGTGACTCCTCTGGAGAGGATGAAGATCAGGAGAGTGGAAAAAGACAGGAAGAGAGTCCCTCTCAGATACCCACTAAGGGGGAAATGCAGGAAATGTTCCAGAAATTAGAAAACATAATTAAAGCGGAGGGGAAGGGGGGGAGGGGGGGGGATAGGGAGGGGAGAGGTTCCTGGTGGGAGAGGGGAAGGGGGCATATAATGGATAAGGGGGAAGAAAAAAGAGGGGGTTATATGGTGAGGCATAAGGTGCAGAACAAACTCGCCCAGAGAAGGATAGGATGGCCAGGATAAAGTTTGTATCATATAATGTCAAGGGTTTGAATTCGCCAGAAAAGAGATTTAAACTCTTAAAAGAACTTCAACAATATAAAGCTGAAATAATCTTCCTACAAGAGACCCACTTACCACAAGACACAAATGTGAAATTGTACTCTGAAAAATACCCAAATTGGATTTATGGAGACTCACCAATCAGGAGGGCCAAGGGTGTGGCAATTGGGTTTGAGAAGGATATAAAATACGAGGTGTTCGATAGGCTGACCGACCCAGAGGGGCGATACTTATTTTTAAACGGGAAAATAGGGGATAGAAAGATTACCTTAGCCAATATATACTGCCCAAATAAAAACCCAGAGAGATATATGTCACAAATATTGGGGAGACTCACGGAGTTCAAGAAAGGAGATTTAATAGTGGCAGGGGATCTTAATTTTTGTTTGGATCCTGCCTTAGACAGTACGTCCGGTGCAAAGGGGAAGAGTGTGAGAAGTATAAAAAAAGTGAGGCTTCAGCTGAAGCGAAGCCAATTGATAGATGTATGGAGGATACAGCATGAAAAAATAAAAGACTACACGTTTTTTTCCCCAGTGCACGGGACATACACTAGGCTGGACTACATCTTGGTCGAACATAGGCTATTGGAGTCAGTTTTAGAAACAAAAATAGAAATAGCAACTTTCTCGGATCATTCTCCTGTGGCTATGAAGTTGAGGATACCCGGGATACAGAGACGCCCCTTTTCATGGAAGTTAAATGAGGAGCTCCTTTGGGATAAGAAAACGGCAGGAAAGATACAGAAAGAGATAGAATTCTATTTCAGGACAAATGATACAGGGGAGGTGTCGGGTGCTGCCCTCTGGGAGGGCCATAAGGCTTACATTAGGGGTGTCCTCGTCTCCATAGGGACCAGGAAAAAAAAGGAAAGAAAAGAAGAGAGGGAGAAGCTAATGAGAGAGGTCCTTAGTCTGGAACAGGAGCATAAAAAGCAAGGGGCCCAACAACAAGAGATCTTCCACCGACTGATAAATAAGAAAGAAGAACTTAAGGATATATATGAGGAGGAAATGAGAAGGGCAGCTTTGGGCAGAATCAGAGAAAGGTATTATGGGGAAAATAAAATAGGAAAAAATCTAGCGAGACAGGTGAAAGGTAAAAGAAGGGTTAACTTTATTGATAAAATAAAGGATAAAAACGGCAAAATAGTACATACCTCCAAGGAAATAGCAGAAGTATTTAAAAACTACTATGAAGCCTTGTATAATGTGGAAAAGAAAGGGGTACAGGGAAAAGGGCAAAAAGAGATAATGAAAGAATTCATGCGAAAAGCCAAAGTACCCCGCCTGAATGACGGGGAGAGGGAGGACATGGAGAGCCCGATTACTGAGGATGAAATTTATAGAGCTTTAAAAGAGACAGCCTCGGGGAAAAGCCCGGGCCTAGATGGGTTTGTAATTACGTATTATAAAAAATTTAAGGAGGTCTTAGTCCCCTATTTATGTAAATACATGAATGGAATAGGCACCGAATATGATATGGGGACGGAAACTCTGCGGGCCGTGATCTCTTTGATCCCGAAAGAGGAGAAAGACCAAACACTATGCGGTAATTATAGGCCAATTGCTCTGCTAAATACAGATGTAAAGTTATACGCTAAAGTAATAGCAGCAAGATTAAAAAGAAACATGACAAAATTGATACATCCGGATCAAGTCGGGTTTATTCCGGAGAGAGAAGGCAGGGATAATGGAATAAGGGCGTTGCTTCTTATCCAGGCCCTAAAAGACAGTGGGTCCCCAGGTATATTCCTGTCAATTGATGCTGAAAAAGCCTTTGACAGGGTAGACTGGGGACTCATGCTAGAAACATTAGAAGAGATGGGGGTGGGCCCGAAGATGTTAATTTGGATTAAGGCTCTGTATAAGAATCCACAAGCAATGGTTAGGGTCAATGGAGAATTCTCCACCCTGCTACAAATGGGCAATGGCACCAGACAGGGGTGCCCACTGTCTCCCCTGCTGTTTGCAATTTCCCTTGAACCTTTGCTGGCAGCAATTCGCAATAACCCAGACATTACGGGAATTAGAATAGGGGAAGAGGAGCACAAATTAGCCGCATACGCGGACGATGTGCTCTTCTTTATTACAAACCCCAGGATAACGATCCCGAATCTGTTAAAGACAATGGAAGATTTTGGTCAGATCTCTAATCTAAAAATTAACCTAGGAAAATCTGAAGTTTTAAACATAAATATCAGTAAACTAGAAGAGGAGAGGTTACGAACACAATTCTTCTTTCCCTGGCGCAAAGAAATTAAATATTTGGGGGTCCTCCTGTCGAACACCTTAAGAAAGATATACCTGAAAAACTATCTCCCGTTATTAGAGGAAATTAAGAGCGAAATAAATAAAATATCATCTAGCCCCCTCTCATGGTTAGGTCGGATAAATGTGGTAAAAATGATCTTAGTCCCGAAGATAATATATAAATTTCAAATGATGCCCCTCGCACTCCCTGTGACCTACTTTACAGCTTTAAGGAAGATAATTTCGAAATTTATATGGCAAAATAAAAAACCGAGAATCTCGTATGCGGTATTAAGGAGAGGGAAAGAACAGGGGGGAGTGGCAGCCCCGGATTTAAAAAGATATTACAACGCAGTAGTTCTGTCACGGGTGGTAGAGTGGGTGAAAGAGGTAAATGATAAAAGATGGGTAAGCATAGAAAACACGCTTTCACAAACACAGTTAGGGAGAATTATTTGGAATCCGCCACAATATAGGACACTGGGATTAAATACACACAAGATCACACGACAAGTCTTTAAACTATGGGATCAAATACACACGCAGAAAAAATGAGGTCATAATTCACCTTTAATTTTTTTGAAAGATAACGTTTATTTTCCACCAGGACAAAGAGAAATAGGGGGAAACTGGATACTAAAAGATAATGCACAATTAAAAGATATTTTAGTAGAAGATAAGTTAAACACTTTTCAAGCACTAAGAGAAGACACAGAGTTAATGAGGATTGATGAATGGCGGTACCTCCAGTTACGGACATTTGTCGCAAAGCTACCCCATCCCTTACGGAGTAAAGAAGAACTAAGACCTTTAGAACAACTATGTCAGAGGGATAAATTAACAACAAAAAAAAGAAAAAGTATTAGTCTAATTTATAAAATAATTTCGGGGGAGGACGAGTTGGAGGAGCCGCCATTTATTAAAAAATGGGAAAAGGAACTGGGGGTACAATGTAATATGCAAATTAGAAAGAAAATACTAATATTAACTCACTATGCGGGAGGAGGGAGTAAACTGATAGAAACAAATTATAAATGCATAGCAAGATGGTATGCCACCCCTGACAAATTAACTAGGTTCAGAAATGACCTATCGCCGGAGTGTTGGAGAGGATGTAAGTCTATCGGGAGTATGGGCCATATTTGGTGGGACTGTCCCATAATCAAAGAATATTGGAAAAGGATAATTGACTTAGTAAAAGTGGTGACGGGAAAAGTAATTAGAGTGGACCCATGGACGGTGCTATTCCACGGGACAGAGGAGACAATAAACCAATACAAAGCATCGTTAGTCCCAATTTTACTAGATATTGCAAAAAACCTTATCCCGAGAAAATGGCGAGAGAAAGAAGGACCCAAAATCCAGGAATGGATTCGTAGGGTATCTGAAGTACAACACATGGAAAGTGGGGAGGGAGGTGACGAGGATTTAGACACAAAGGAGGAGAGAGATAGGAAGTGGGACTCTTGGGAAAAATTCAAAAAAACATGGCGATATGTGGAGGAAATAACACAGGAATAACACCGGGAAAGAAAATGCTGAAGGGAGGTTTTAAGTCGTACCCCGAGGGAAAGCAACCAGGAACAGAAGGGGGGAAGGGTAGGGACAGAGGAGAGTTTAAAGGGATAAGGAGAAGAGGAAGACCAAACGAGAGTGGAAACTGGATGTACCGCTGAGGAATTGGGGGGTTTTCCTCTTTTGCTTATACCCATAATAGGATTGAAAGATGGAGGGATAGGGGGGGGGGGAAATAATGTGAAGAAGCAGGGAGAGGGATGGTAAGGGTTAAACCTAAAGGGATAGTATTGGCTAACCTGATGGTATTTTCTTTTTTATATATATGTAACCGAATAAAGCATTTGAACGATAAGATTTACCAAAAAGACGAGCTACAATGAAAAAAAAAAGAAAAAAAAAAAAAAAAAAAAATAATAATAATAACAATTCTAAGCTGTTTTTTTATTCAAACATAATGAATTGATTCGGAACAACGAATCAGAATATATGAAACACATTTTGAAAACAAATCATTTTAATATGATGAAATGTGAAACAAAACACTTTTTTTGTGTGCACATCTCTAATGAGCACAGGGGGTCCCACATTTGGCATGGGTGTCATTTCAGAGTTCAGAATGTAATGAGTGCAAAGCATTCTCTGAATGGATGAGATGGAGATCATGACATGACTGCCTTGCCTCTCCAGCTCATTTGGGACCCAGAGGCAAGCGGTGATCACTACAGTGATTTGCAGCTCCCTTAATGGATCAGACGGATATGGAACATGCATGCTTAAGTTGGTTCAAGCTGGATCAATGTAACTTTGCAAAACATCCATAGCTGCATTTTAGCTTTAAGAACATACATTTTACCAGAACCACTATCTGTCTGCAGTGTATTTTTAACAAAGAAAAATGGTTTATGCTTGCCAATTATCCTCTTAAAGGTCATAGATGTGGGAAGGTGATAACACCTCTGACCAGGAGACAGAATGTTCTAGCCAGTGAACGGTGAATGTCTTCTCCATTTGAAGTTAAGTGATAAATTATAGCCTTGCATTCTTACTAAAATTGGAGAAAAGAAAATGTTACTGATGAATTACAGTTTGGAATGTTTAAGTGAAATAAAGTTTAGCTACTCAACTAGAAACAATGTTATTTTATAATGAAATTTAAGTTCAATTGTAATATTGTCAAACTAATTGCCTTCATTTTGTTGTTTATTTGGCCCACCATTTATAGTAAATGAAAACAAGCCATTAAAAATATATAGAAAGGCTCTTGCCTCCTTTCCTTGAACTGAATGTTTCTGTGAGGAATTGAATAAGCAATACTGGTATTTTTATATATGTGTATATATATATATATATATATATATATATATATATATATATATATATATATATATATATATATATATATATATATATATATATATAATATACACACACACACTCCCAGCTGCATGTATATTTGTTTATGTGTGTGTATATATATATATATATATATATATATTGAGGTGTAGAGGAGAACCGCACACAGCTTTCAATCTAGTGCCAGCAAACAGGTCCTCCCACTGACTTTGTGTATATATAAGAATAAAGTTCCAAAGGTTGCTGCACTTAAAAATGTGCCATTCCATTTATTCAAACAAATATTACGTTTTGAGCTGATTTGTTCGCGCCCTTCCTTAGATCAGTCAGAACACATCTGAAGGTTTTCACCACAATCATCTACTTTATAGGTGTTTCACAAGCATCATCACACATGGAATCAATATGGTTAATCATTCCCAGTTTCTATCCAATCAATGTTACTGAATACTAATCTTATACCATAGACACAGAAAACAGCTAATCGCTCAGCCGATAATCTCGATATCTCATTGTCATCTTGCAATTCATCCTATTTTCAGATCTGAAAGACCTATATATGCGCATAAAAAGACAAAGGCGCATAAAAAGACGAAGGCAAAAACCAAAAAATTTAATTGTGACGGAAGCCAAACACAGACTGAACAAAGCTCTCATTTTCGATAAAATGACAGCTATTGAAAACAATAATATTAGTAAATGTCACATGATTTGGCAACCATGGGTTAAACATTTCTTTCCTTCTGATTTTGACCAGTCATTGCTGTTCCCACAATAAAATCCTTGTGTATCGCTGTTGTGCTATTGATTTATGTCATGTACCAGGTCACTACCTCAAGAGTTTTCATCTCATCCCTTTTCTTCTCTCTTTTCCTCCTTTTCTATCCCTCTTCTTCTTTTTTTCTATTTTTCTTTTATTTATGTTTTATTTTTCAAAAGTTGGTTTATTTCTCATCAACATAGAGAATCAATCTCTCTTTTAGAGGGTCTATTCTTCAAAACTTTCTTTAAATACTGGTTGTGCTGAGCTAAAGTTAACCAGGAAAAGAGTTTTACTTTTTAATTATATCTACCCCCACCTGTTCACAGCTTGAACCCATTTGGGGTGGACAGGTGGTCTGGAGGCATATTTCATAAATTTTCTCATAGTTCGTTCCTAATTTAGTTCAGTACTTATAATATTATAGTATACAATCTCTATGTTACTTATACTTTCACTTATAACATACCTAATCTATGTGATCAATACCTGATTATAACTATATTGTTAATTTACGATACTCATGATATGATGCTCGTTATGATCTGTAAACTTCCCTTTTTTTTTCTTGAAATTCAATAAAAAGATTTAACAAGAAAAAGACAAAGGCAATTGTATTCCAAAAATTGATCCAGTGTACCTCTCTTTTTCTGAGGGTTAATTCACGATCCCCCCCTCTTCTGTTTCTTTCAACCCCCTCCAGGACCATATATTTCAATTGTGACACACCATGTCCAAATTCAACAAAATGTCTATCAAGTGGTAGCTGTGTTAATTTATCCCTAATGGAATATTTGTGTCTTGTGGTTCTACATAGGAGGACACCAGAACTCTTGAACCATAGGATAACTGGTTCTGAGTAGGTTCAAATGTTTGTTAATTATTTTAGAGATTCTGTGTGAAAAAGGATGATATCGCATAATAAAGGAAATTCGTTTGATCAATTTTTTTATTTTTTGGGGTCCTAATACTATCCATACTGAACCGTTCCTCTTTAACCAAGGCTTCAGGATATTTTATATCAATCAATATTGTCTCCATCTCATCAAGCCTCTGACTACAGCGCAGCAGATCGCTAACTATCCGCTGAACCCTCATCAGCTGACGCCTTGGGATGGAAGCAAAGACATTGGGGGGGGTGAAAACTATTAAAATGTAATAACTGATTAAGATCAGTAGATTTCACATAAAGATCACTTGTGATTGTCATATTTTCAAATTTTAATGTAGTATCAAGAAACGAGATTTAAGTAGTACCTATTTTAATATTAAATTTGAGACCGGGAACAAGATAGATCTATTTATCAAATAAGAAACGGGTATCCATGTCCCCATCCCATACAGCAAAAATATCATCCACAAATCTATACCATCCCTGGCAATGTTTAAGGAACATATCCTTAACAAATATATAAGATGTTTTTATCATATTCATGAACGAATTTGCGTATGGTGGTGTGACATTAGAACCCATCAATGCACCTTTCAATTGTAAGTAATGAGTATCTTTAAAAATGAAATAGTTCTTCTCAAGTACAAGTTTGAGTAAATCCAATAAAAACTCAATATGCTGTGTTTTATATATACCAGACTGGATCAGCAGCTGCCGACAAGGCTTTATCCCAAGTTCATGTGGAATTATTGCATAAAGACTAAAGACGTCCCATGATACCAGAATGGAATAGGCCGACAGTCTAATATCCTGAATTTTAGATAAGAAATCAGAAGTGTCTTTTATATGGGATTTTGTGTTCAACAATAGCGGTGTTAAACATTTATCAAGATACCGCGCTAAAGGAGCTGTGACCGATTCCATCGATGTCCCGGGGGATTGACAGGATCCTTATGGATCTTTGGTAAAACGTATATCACCGGTGTAATAGGATGTTCAGAAATTAAAAAATCCACAGTTTCATTATCTATGATTTTGTTTTTTACTGCAGTGGTCAAACTATCCTTAATTCTTTTTTTGTACCCTAAAAACTGGGCATGTGTGTAGTTTTCTATAAGTGTTATGCCCTTTACGCACGGTCAGAAATTCCAACGGAAAAGGTCAGATCGGATTATAGTGTCGGAAAATCCGATTGTGTGTGGGCTCTATCGGACTTTTTCGGTCTGAATTTCCGACGGAAAAAATTTGAGAGCAGGACCTCAAATTTTCCGACAACAAAATGCGATCTGACTTTTTCCGATCGTATGTAGAGAATTCTGATCAGACAAAGTGCCACGCATGCTCAGATCAAATTACGAGACCAAAGCTATTGACTACTAGCTACAACGTAGTCCCATCATAACAAACGAACGGCACCACTTTCTGAATGATCGGATTTGCCCACAACTTTGTCCGACCGTGTGTATGCAACATCAGTTTCGGACAAAATCCGTCTGAAAAAAATCTGACGGATTTTGTTGTTGGAATGTCTGTCCCCAAGCTTTTTCATCACCTCTAGCTCATATTTTGCAGTGTCCATTATTACAATAGCACCCGCCTTATCGGCCAGTTTGATAGTTATAGTGAGCCAAGCCGACAAGGATTTCAACACCTTTACCTCATCTTTACTTAAATTGTTTGGTGTATGGTCTTTTTTAGTTTTATCACTAAAAATAGTTTTTGTCATTATCCACCTTTTCAACGTACACCTCAACTGCAGAGCATGATGTAGGGGGGACCCTAAAATGTTTTGGTTTTAATCCCATATTTTTACTAGACAATGGTAAATATTCCTTAGATGTAGCTATAGGTATTCCAGAATAGTAAACTTTAAACCTTAATTGCCTATAAAACCTATAGAGGTCCTGTTTCAAAACAAAGACTTTCATTGTCTCCTTGGGACAAAAACCTAATCCCTTATTTGGCACATTCAGTTCAGTCTCAGTTAAAGTAATTGAAGAAATATTATGTACCACATAATTTTTCACTGTCTCTGGTGATTTCGGCATCTGGTGGTTACACCACTGGCTGTACCTTTTTTTGTTCTTCTACCTCCCCTCCTGGTCCAGATTCGGTTGTACTTGCAGGTAAAAAAGTAGTGGATACATTGGTTGATGACCCACTCAGTGGATATGGTAGAAGATGAATTAATAAACTGTTTCCGTTGTTCTTTCTTCTAGGTTTTGGTGCGATAATCGTTAGGATCAGACCAATTGTAAACTCGATCAGTATTATAGTCCTCGCGGTCATGTTCAAGTTTTGGTCGCTTATGAAACTGGATATTTCTGTGAAAACTCTCCAATTTATCATTATTCACTTATTTTGAAATCTAATAGTTCCTCTCTTAATTGGAGCATTGCTTTAGTTGTTACTCCAACTCCAAAATCTCCGGTTGTATGGTCACCCTTTCCTGTTGTAGGAACTGTATCGTAAGTGTCATAATATCAAACGACCATTTGTTCAAAATCTGTGCAAATAAATATATATATTTATAATCTCTGTTCTACGCTGAGAATGGGTACAGGAACTCGCAGCTGGAGAGCTTGCTTCAGCAAATGGAGGGTCTTAAGGAGACAATAAATACCAGGAGTGTGCTATGTGCAGAGTTCAGGGGTGTGCTATGTACAGAGTGGTGGGTTCATGGGTGCACTTTGTACAGAGTTCAGGGGTTTGCTGCGTTCAGAGTGCATGGTTCAGGGGTACACTATGTACAGAGTGGTGGGTTCAGGAGTGCGTCACCTTAAACCAACAAAAACGACTCTTTTCTCACAAAATCCCCATTCTTGACAGGATTAAATTTCCTTTATCCAGTGTTAAGCCTATTCCCTTGCCATCACAATCCCCCCTCCTCCTCCCCCACCTGTATAAACACCACTTTTTTTTAATATCCCTCTCAAATTTCCCACTAGCACAGACCTCAGATGCAGTGCAGCTTGATGGGAGCGGGAGCGGGAAAGTACTTCCTTCTCCTTGTGGTCTGTCACGACTGAGATGGTAGACCTGAGAAAGGAGCGTTTTGGAAGCTTCCTCTGCTCTGTTAGGCCTCATGTACACTGCTGCTGGTAAACGGACGTTCAGAGGCAGTTGGTTGCTTTTTTCAGCTGCCCCTGATCTCATCCAATGTTATCTTATCAGTACATGTGCACAGGTTAGTTTAATGTCATTTTTAGGCAGTTGAGTTTAGAGGCCTTTTTTGGAAAGAAAAAAACTTAGTTCAGACGCTGAGTTTAGAGGCATTTCAAGCGCTAAACGTGGCTAAACGCAGTAACTCGCGTTTAGCCGTGTTTCATTTACAAGCGAATTTCATTTTTGGCTATTTTGAATATATATATATATATATATATATATATATATATATATATATATATATATATATATATATATATATATATATATATATATATTAAATGCAGTAAAACAGACGTTTTAAACGTGGGTTACTATCTGTCAAGTTAAATCGTTCAGGAGAGGTTGTAAAAACATCCCGTGTACATTAAGCCTTATGCAGGAGCAGTCCGCCTGCAGAGATGATGAGGTGGGATATGAGATGGTGTGGCAAGGCCAGTCAAGCCTGTAGCCTGGATGCTAGTGGTGACATTGGCGCCCGCACCCCTCTCCCCCCTTTCTGATACTGCACCTGGGAACTGCGGGAAGGAGGAGGGAAGACGAGCGAGTTTCACTTCACTGCAGCTGTACTGAGAGGCTTCTGTGTTAGAAGTGACAGTAGTGAACAGGAACTGGTAGCGGCTTCACGGGAATAACAATGGAGACACAGAGCTGAAAAGAACAGTGGAAATTTTAAAAGCCCAAGAGGAGGAGGGAGCCACGATGCCCAGGGCAGCTACCTCCCAGCCTCCCCCTAGTTTCGGCCCTGTCCCCATTCACCCTCTCTCCCAAGTACCTTGGGCTCCGTGGCCAACTTGCAGGTTTGGGATGGGCATAGCCAGTGTCAGGTAACACCATCCATTTACTGATCCTCCCTCTATGAGATGAACCCAAAAATGCAGTGTATTACGTTGCGTCCTGGTTTATAGTAGTTATTTTCTGGCTGTTGTACTTGGCCAGCTTCGTTGGGGTCTATAGGTAACATTAGGGGTCCCATAGACCTCTATTAGTCTTCTTAAAGAGGACCTGTCACCAGCATAATTGTTATCACATACGGGGCTTTTGGTTTCCTATGTGATAACAATAAGATTACATTAACCACTTGCTGAGCGGTGCACACAGATGTATGTTGGCAGAATGGCACAGGCAGGCAAATAGGCGTACAGGTACATCCCTTTCAATCTGGCGCCTTTCAGGTGTGTACCGATGTTCTCCAGCGGCCCGCGATTGCGGTGTGGAGAGGAAGGACGGGTAGATCCCCATGTAAACAAGGCATTTCCCCGGTCTGCCTTGTGTAATGACAGAGATCACAGTTCCCTGTCATCAGTTAAAATAACTCCCTTGGTCACACTAAACCCCTTCCTTGCCCCCTAGTGGTTAACCCCTTCCCCGCCAGTGTCATTTACACAGTAATCAGTGCATTTGTATAGTACTGATCGCTGTATAAATGACAATGGTCCCAAAATAGTGTCAAAAGTGTCCGATGTGTCCACCATAATGTCGCAGTCATGATAAAAATTGCCACCATTACTAATAAAAAATTATAATAATAAAAAATGCTTTAAAACTATCCCATATTTTGTAGACGCTACAACTTTTGCGCAAATCAATCAATATACACTTATTGCAGTTTTTTTTTACCAAAAATATGTAGAAGAATACATATCGGCTAAACTGAGTGTAGCACACTACTCCCTTGGGAGCTGCTGGATAGTTCATACAGTACTGCTAACATACCTCCGGTCTTCCACCCCGCATGATTCACAACAGACACAGTCAATAAAGGTTGAACAAATAACTTTTATTCTTCTTGTTGCAGTCCAGGTGTAATGGTGATAGTGGGAAATATGATCTGCCTCCTCCTTCTGGTTCCTTTTTGAGTAGCTAAGTCCCTTTCCCTTAATGAACTGACTGATGCCCCTCTGAAAAGCACCTTGGTAAATGGATGCTGGAAGTCCCAGGCCTCACCTGATTTTCTTGCCTCCTACGATCCTCCCCAGGCCAGTTCAGGAAAGTCCAGATAACATCCCAGTCTACTCCGTCCTCTTTGCAGCTACTTCCCACTTCTTGTAGATAGAACCATTCCAGCTGGTTCACTTCCTCAGGGTTTCTTGGATGACTTGGTGTGCTTGAACCATCCAGCACCAGAGGTTTCTGAACCCTCAGGCGTTCAGGTTTCGGTTCCTGCTCTCCAGCACTGGGGCCTCTGAAACCCCAGGCCTTCAAGCCTGCTCCTATCGGACCATTTTGACGGATAATCCGACTGTGTGTGGTCTCCATCGAACTGTTTCCATCGGAATATCCGACGGACCAAGTTTTCCAGCTTGTCTATAACATCATGTGTAGCCTACTCTGACGGACAAAGTGCCACGCATGTTCTCCTAGACCAAAGCTATTGGCTACTAGCCTGAACGTAGTCCCGTCCTAACGAAATAACGTCATCACGTTATGTACAATCGGATTTTCCGACAACTTTGTCTGACCGTGTGTATGCAACAGTTTCGGACAAAATCCGTCGGACAAAATCCAACGCATTTGGTTGTCAGAATGTCCGACCGTGTGTACAAGGGTTTAGAGTCATATTTTGGCTGCTTTCCTGGACTCAGTTTCTTCCCATCCTCCTCAGGAAGCATGTGACCTCAGTTTATATATCAGTCCTGCCCCTGCCCATACAAATTAATGATTGGGCCAGGGCCATATACACTGCCTGCACTCCAGTCCCCAGCCCACCTTCTCTCCAGAACATTTCTTAGGGAAAGCAAAGGAGGTTTTTCCAGGCAAGAGTACAGATGGTCACACCCCCTCTATTCTACTACTTCTCCCAAACCAAATTAACAACCAGGCCTAAACAAAAAAAATGGTAAGGCACTGGCAATTGTACCTAACTCTTACCTATTAGCACCCACCTATAGGTGGTGGGCGCTACATGAGGAAAATTTTTTTTATATATATATTTTTGGGGGCCATTCATTATAGCAAAAAGTAGAAAATATAGCTTTTTTTTTTCAAAATTGTCGCTCTTTTTTTGTTTATAGTGCAAAAAATAAAAATGGCAGAGGTGATCAAATACCACCAAAAGAAAGCTCTATTTATGAGAAAAAAAGGATATACATTTTTCGGTAATGGGACTTTGTTTATTTGCAAACTATATTTAATGTATATATTTGTTCTAATGAACGTAGTGGTTGCTATTATCTCATCACTGAATCCTCAGTTTATCCTGAAGAAGTTTTATGAGAAACGCGTTGACCTTAGGAGATAATTGTTAAGAAGCAATGCCTGCATAATATCTCAAATGGAGAAAAGAATGCAGATGTAATAATATACAAAATATGCAAAGCAAATTAAGAGGGGATGTAGTTTACCGGGTGGATTAAAGTTTTGCAACCAACTAGATCCATTTATTTTTATCTGTATTAATAAAGTATTGTACAACATTTTTAGCAATTTGTATTTCATCGCAGTGTGTACCAGTAAAGTCCATACAAACCCAATAAAAGTAAATTTTGAAATATTGGAAAACATTTTGGTATGTAGTATGGTGGCCACTTTTTATAGGTAAAAAAAAAAAAAGTTAAAGTAACTTTTAAAAATGTTTTTTAATATATATACTACAGTTATGTGTGCGTTAGAAATTTGCCAGCAATCAGGACAGTATACAAGCACTTTTATGGGCAGCAAATGTGTGCTGTTAATGAAAAAATTATGAGAAAATAATTTTTCTCCGTCTTCCTCCTCATAATGTCCATCTTTGTTGGTCCTACTAATGTGCCCTTTTCTCTCCCTCTCTCTACTTAAAGATATATAGCAGGATTGTCCCCCCAGAGATGTTACCTCTCTTGTGCCTGCAAAATGGCTGTGTACTACCCTATCCCAGTGGCGGCCCGTCCATTAGGGGTGCCCTGGCGCCACCCCCTCTATCAACGCCATTACATTGATCTATCATTTTGGACACTTTATCACAAAGATAAAGCCAACACTAAATGATTACAACCATAGACCTTCTTGGATCCTTGAGCCTCAGGCTGCCACTCATAATAGCTATCTACCATAAAGCTACCTTCCTTTCTTTACATCTTCTGCTATATCTAACCACCAGTGTAAAGAATGGCACACACCAAATAGGAAAAACATTAAAGCAATTAGCAAAGGTTTTTATGCATTGGTGCTGCCCCCTTTAATGCACTACCCTGGGTACTGAATCACATATACTTGATGGTAAATATAGCCCTTTCAGTATTTTTCAGCTGCAGAATGAATATCTTCCATGAAAACATAACTTCAAAGGAGATTTAACATTTCAAAAAAAAAAAAAAAAGAACTTCAGCTTCTAATGGTGATTTCACATATTAACTGCACCAATAGCTTTAATCTCCATTTTTTCCCCTTTCATCTACAGCTGTGCCATTCTTTATATTTTGTATGTGTGTAGATGGTAACTATACTGGACTTTGGAGTAGAAATGTAGATTTAGCGTCTAATGTAAAATATATTCCTAAAAAAAACTGCGTACTAAACTACAGAAGCTGCTGTTGCTAACCAGCTGAAAAGTTGCCTTGGTGTCTGTAGCGCTTATCTGGATCAAGTTTACAGACTCATAATCTCATACTCATACCTATTCAGTGATTTAGAAAGTATTAAAGCCATAAAAGAAGCAGCACCTGTGGCAGGAGAGTTTAGTAATGGCAGTCTCTATATTCTCTCAGTACAAGTGGAACCCAATGTTGTGTAAAGGCTCTGATTTGTGCAGATAGCCAGTTCTGTGTACACAATTATTATTTTTTCAGCCAAGACATGGTAGCGGTGACATTTTATAGAAATGTCAGGTTTTTTTTTTTTTCCCATAAAGAATTTTCTTTTATTTATGAAAATGCAAAACAATACAGACACAACATTACAAAACAAAACAGCTCCAATCGGAGCACCAGTACAGAGTACACTTTAACATGCGGATTCACAAGCCACCAGATCTATACGGTCGAGAACATCCTCCAGGAGTTACGTTTATGTGGCGTCTTCAAAAAAGAAAAAAAAATTCTCCCATCCCGAGGTTGGTGTATGATCACAGTTCTTCCTACCCAATTATCTACAGCTCCCCCAGGATGGGTCTCTGCTCAAAAGTAAAATATATCTTCCGTGTGTTTATTTTGAAAGGTGGCATGCACTAAGGGAGCCGACCCCAAGGTCCTCCCCCCAGCCCATGCCCCCGACCCTTATTGGTTAATGTAAGTGCGGAAAGAGAGAAAATAAAAGGGATAGAAATAGTATAAAATAAAAGAAAAAAGAAGGGGGAGGGACGGGGAAGAGAGCAGGAATGAAGTGAGGAATGGGGGATGAGTGAAACAGAAAGGGAAGCTGGGGGGGGGGGGGATACGTGAAAGGTAAACAGTTATTGGGGGAGGGGGTAGAAAGGCCACCAACTGCCCTCCCCACCTGCTCCTCGTAGCCCAGCATCTAAGGCGTTTACCCAAACATGCAGTTAGAATGTCACTACGTCAGGACTTGAACAGTGAGCTCTCCTAGTCCGCTGCTCGCACTAGAATTTGGTATTCTTGGGTGTTGCGGTATTTAAGCCAAGGGTCCCAGATCATAGTAAAGATGGAAGCCCTATCTTGGGTGATGTGTATCAGCTCCTCTATCTCTGCCAAATGATTAATACGTGATGCCCATTCCTTCATTGAAGGAGGCAACCTAGATTTCCAATGAACCGGCAGGCACAACCTAGCCGCGTTTATCAGGTACATGGCTATCGATTTATGGTATCTTTTCTTGGGTATATTGGAATAATGAAGAAGGTATTGTGCTGGGGTAAATTCCAGGGGTAGCGAAGAGACCGCAATCGTCACCTCATGCACCTTCTGCCAGTATGGCGGAATCTTTGGGCATTCCCACCATATATGAAAGAAGCTACCCAGGTCTTGCCCACACCTCCAGCAACGGTTGGAGACTGTGGGCAAGAACTTGTGGAGCACCTCTGGTGTTTTATACCAGCGTGATTTAATTTTATATCCATTCTCCTGAATGTGCGTATTAAGTGAACCTTTATGAATATAAAAGTGGATACGATCCCAGCTAAAGTCTGGCAAAACCGTGTTCAACTAGGCTTCCCAAAGGTCCCGTTCTGTCTGTAGCATGCTACCTGAGTCTTGGAACATGGAGACATCGAGTATTGAGATTACATGACGTTGTGGGGAGGGTCCCGCGCATAGGGATTCGAGGACGATGGGGGTTTTTGCGAAGCTTAGCCTGGTCGTTGGTTTATCCAAGTAGTGTTTAAGTTGCAAATAAGCCCAGAAGGGGAAAGACTTGGTCCGTGAAAGGTCTGCCAGCTCTCTCTGACGGAGGAACCTGCCCCTAGAGAAAAAGTGTCTGACCTGCATCTCTTCATATGGGCATTCCGCCACTAAGTACGCCTTGGATAACCCTGGAGCAAAGTCAGGATTTCCGAAATGTCAGTTTTTGTGTACTCCTGTGGCTGCTTTCTCAGACCTCTGTTTAAGTGGAGTCAGTGATTTATATCAGTGTTTCTCAACTCCAGTCCTCAAAGCGCCCCAACAGGTCATGTTTTCAGGCTTTCCATTATTTTGTAATGGATGAAAATGTAGCGCTATAAAGATCAAATGGTAAAACAATGTGAAAATATGAAAAAAATTATGTAAATGAGTCCCAATGAAATGAATGTGAGGACGATGAATGGGTTCCAAATAGGTCAGTACAACCAAGTGGGGTTTCTGCTCAAACTGGAAATCCGATGACAGCTGAAAGAATGTGACATCCGTAGACTGATGATATCCAAGAACAGTAGAAATGGTTACTCTTACCAGATCCCAAGGATCTGAGTGCCAGCGGCATCAGGTCACACAGGCATGGATACCACAATCAGTGGTTCGGCAAAGATGATCCAGGGGGCCCTCAGCAGCCTTCAAAAGCCAGGGAAACTCTTGATGGAATCACGTTGGCAGAGATGGCACACAGACCATGGAGGACGGGATGGAGCAGTCAAGCAGAAAAATCGGACATGTATATGCAAAAAAAGGAAAGAATTGTAAAGCATAAGCAAAGCTTCTCTCCTCATTCCATGGTGCTGTGCTATCCCACATTTGTGTGTAGCTGCTTCTTCCTTTTTCACAGAGTAGCGCAATATTTTTTCACATATTACCTTTCCGTTATTTTGCACAGGTGATTTGATCAGTTTCACTGCCTTAGTAAGACCCCTTTCACACCACACCGCCCTTTGCGTCGGCGGTAAAACGCTGCTATTTTTAGCGGCATTTTACCGCCGGATTTGCGGCAGATTTGCGACGCATTTCGCCCACTAGCGGGGCGCTTTTACCCCCACTAGTGGCCGCGAAAGGGTTAAAACCACCGGCAATACGCCGCAATAACGGCGTTTTGCCGGCGGCATTACATCGCTGCCCCATTGATTTCAATGGGGAGCAGCGGTGGAGGAGCGGTAAACACACCGCTCCTTCACCGCTCCAAAGAAGCTGCTGGCAGGACTTTTTTCTGACGTCCTGCCAGTGCACCGCTGTAGTGTGAAAGCCCTCGGGGCTTTCACACTACACACAATGGTGCAGCTTCTTTAGGGCGGATTGCAGGCGCTATTTCTAACGCTATAGCGCCTGCAAAACGCCCTGATGTGAAAGGGGTGTAATTACCACAGCCGTTTCATCTGAGGGAAATCCTGAAAACATGACCTGTTGGGGCGCCTTGAGGACTGGAGTTGAGAAACTCTGATTTTAGAACCTACTAAAATTATTCAGCATGAAAGGTAGGAAACTAGCCTTTTCAGAAAAAATGGTAGCTTGCATATTGTTCTTGTAATAGCTCTGCTTTAAAACTAATGCTTGCTATAGATGACAGCAGAGAATGAGGCTTCTGGCAATCTCTCTGTTCGCTGCCTGCCGCACTCTGAAGCCATTCTGCAGCTGGCCGTGGCCCGGTGGTTGGGGACCCCCGATGCAGAGAGATCTAAGAGACCACACTGGGTGCTTTGGATTCAGGTTAGTACAGATTATAGTGAGATATGCTTTGCTCATTTTTCATGTTTGAGGTTTACAACACTTAGGCTGGGTTCACACTGCTGCGGGGGGAGATCCGGATGTGATTCGCACCACAAATCACATCCGATCTCCGTAGCGATGCGAGTACAGCCATACAGATAGTATGGCTGAATTCGCATCGCACCCGCTCCAAACTCGCACGGGACCCTTTTTTTGGTCCGCAACAGAATCGGATCGCATGGGGGTTCACACCATGCGATCCGATTCCTGTGCGAGTCGGCAGATCGCACTGCGATATGCGGACGGATCTGGGGGTGTCATTAACATATCATTGACACTCCCAGCCGTCCGCATAGGGCAGTGTGAACTGCCGGCGGGAGTAATGCGATGTGGGAAAACGCCGCGGATTCGCGGCGTTCCCGCATCGCAGCGGTGTGAACCCGGCCTTAAGACAAAGTAACTAATTTCATAGCAGGCAACAAATTTACACAAAGTTCCCAGTGTTCACTTCACCTTGATCCACAATTGGAGCTAGACTAAAATCTGTAACTTATACTTAAAACTCCCTTTTCCCTTTAACAGTGTAGTCTGCAATGCATTAATGTTGTCATGTGTACAATGGGGGTTATACATATAGCTGTCCTGTGCAAATTAGCTTTGTCAAGAACTTTCAGGGGTGGCAATTTAGGATTTGTTTGGTCACTGGAGGCAATTAACAGTTATAGTGAACAACACATCACAGGCTCTAGCATATTAGCCAGATTTGCTAATGATGTGGGTTCCCCTTTCTACTATGTCCCCTCCCCTCCCCTTTCCACTTCCCCTGCCTGTAAAACCATGCAAATCCTAATCATTAGAGATATAAGAGTAGACAATGTATAGCCATTATGCCATCACTTATTGCATATTTTTTAAACTTACCTCAATTTCCAGTATTGTTCATCTAATATTGATGATACTGTAATGCACTACACTTTTATTATTCGGGTATATCACATTCCAAATGTTTGTTCAGTAAAGTGCAGGTCATTTAATGTGCAGTAGTATATCAGATCTCAAGTTCTGTCTTCAAAGTTATCAAAAGATTTAGCAGTTAAGCTATGTAAGCATCCAAATCTCTTGCAAAATTAAATGTGTTCAATAGAAAAGGGAAAAAACAAGAATAGATAGAAAAATGAAAAATGAAACAAAAAAAGCAAGAAAGAAAAGCGAAATTCAAATGGCATGTACACTAGGCATGAATTACCCATAGGTCCACTCACATTTCAGAGAATGGGCTGGCTTGCTACTGCATGTGTCATTCAGCTGCTAATAAAACTGAAAGCTGTTCTTATGATGCTGCAGAAGGGGTTAGTTCAGATTTTCTCTATCCAGTTGTGTAAAAATGTTACCCAACTATGGGTGCAGTCCAAGGCAGAGCCTTGCCTTGACTCAGACAAGCTTAAACATGTGGTTTTATTTCCAAATTAACAGTGTATTCTTTTTTTTATTTGGCAGTCCCATCTGTGTTTTTTTTTTTCTGTTTTGGAATACCTAAATACACTAAATATGACATTTTGTGAAGGGAATGTTTAGTTTTCATTTTTTTTTGTTTCAGCAAATGTTATAGTGCCTTAAAGTATATAACTAAACATTTTTATATTAGTTTTAGATGGGAGTGGGGCAGGATTAGAACACCTGTCTGCTTATTACTGTCTGTACTCAACTTAAGTAGATTTAAATGCTCTGTTTTTCCTGTTTACCATCATTGCAGAGAGTGAAAGTTAAAGGAAAATCACAAATGTTGTCAAAAGAATATTTAGTTGTGGTGACAACTAGTGATTCCATTAGCTATGCAACAAGAAATGAAGGGAAATCTCTCCAATGGTACTCAGATGCCGATAAAAAAAAATGTCCAAGGTTAAAACCCTCCATTACTCTATCCACAATGAAACAAAAAGTTTTGACTTTAGTTCTGCTTTAACGTATTTATTCTAGAAGTCTATTTATTTTTTTATTTTTTTAAATCAGAAAGGTTTTTATTGAACTCACAGGTATACAGCACTTTCCAGTGCACATTTACAATTATACAGCTTTCACTCGCTAATGTACATACAGGTGTTACATCATCACACGTTTCCCCTCTATGGTCCTCCACCCCTCCATCTGCCCATATAACTCCTAAGGTTACCACATTCTGCTTGTCATGCCTGACATAGGCAATCTGTTTTATAGACCTTGTAGAAGTCTGGACATCACAAGCTCGTTTGAGCTCAGCCCTGGTGTGTCCAGCCATCTTGACCATATGCGCTCAAACCTTCCCGGCCATCCCCTGTGCTGGTAGATATATTTTTCCAATATAAGGGTGTTACCAATATGCGTTATCCAGGCCGCTGTAGCAGGAGGCACCGCAGATTTCCAGCCCAGTAATATAAGTTTCCTTGTCTGGAATAGTGCCCTGGAGACTGCGACTCTGACCGGCTCCTCAGGAATCACATCCTCCAGGACCCCTAGAATACAGCATAGGCGGTCCGTAGGTATCTGCGTTTGAAACACCACGTTGAGTGTGTCAATTACCTCCTTCCAGTACCGGTGGAGCTTTGGGCAGCGCCACAGGAGGTGGACGAGGTCCCCCTCATGTTGCCTGCACCTACCACACAAGGGGTCAGCTAGCCTGCCCATCCTGTAAATTTTAACCGGTGTGTAATGTGCTCTCAGTATAATATAGAGTTGGGAGACTTTTTGCACCACATTTAAGGAACATATGGTTATAGCTTGCAGGTCTTCTTCCCACTGTTCTCCCGTGAGTTGACCTACATCTCTTTCCCAGATTGGCATTGCTTTGCAGGGATGATCACGCAAGTACCATGCTAGCAGCATCTGGTAGCATTGTGATATCATTCCCTTTGTACCATCTGAGGAATGCAGTGCACGGTACACCGGGGTGGGCGACAATACCCAGTCCCCCGCATCCCCCTGCGCGGCCACTGCGTGCTGCAGCTGCATATATGGGAAGGTCATGGCTTCAGGAAAGTTGAATTTAGTCCGTATGTCTACAAAAGTCAGCAGCTTACCATCTCGAAATATGTGGGACAGCATTGTCACGCCATGGGCTTGCCATCTGGCTGTAGTGTATCTAGCTCTGCATAGGTGTGGTTACCCCATATGGCTCTATATTCTGTGAATCCCTGTACCCCCTGAAGCTGTCTGCCCTTATTCCAAACTTTTTGTTTCATGGATAACCTAGGGGTCTGTTTGTTGGAGCTCTTAAACATTTGTTCCTCCAGTCCCATAGGGATGGTCTCCGCTCCAGATGAATGCAGCATCAACTTCGCAGCAGAGCCCATCGGTTCATGTGACATGGAACCTACCAAGTGTTGCAGCTGGGCCACTATGTAGTACAGCCAAGGGTTGGGGACCGCCAATCCTTCGTTGTCCTTAGATCGCTGGAGCTGTTCCAGCTTGATCCTAGGGGGCTTTGTATTCCACAGTAGCCTCCAGAATAAAGTATTTACCACTCTGAAGATTTTTAGGTGTATTACTACCGGTGAGTTATGGAGGAAGTATAACAGTTCAGGCATTAGGATCATTTTTATGAGATTAGCTTTTCCAGACAGCGACATCTTAAGGGTATTCCATGTATTTATCCTGTCCCAGAATCTCGACAGCAGCGGGCATATGTTCTGGGTGTAATCTGTACCCCTAGATACCGTATATACTCGAGTATAAGCCGAGATTTTCAGCCTCTTTTTTGAGGCTGAAAGTGCCCCCCTCGGCTTATACTCGAGTCATCGCTGTCTGCCCGCTCGATCAGCGTGTCGAGCAGACAGACAGCGGCCATTCTATAATTTAAAAGCCGCGCCTCCGGCTCCGCCTTCGCCTGTGATAGGCGGAACACTGAATTTCCCAGCAGCCTGTGTTCCGCCTATCACGGGCATCGTCTCATCCTCGTACTACGGACGAGGATGAGACGATGCCCGTGATAGGCGGAACACAGGCTGCTGGGAAATTGAGTGTTCCGCCTATCACGGACATCCGATAGGCGGAACAGCAGTCAGTGGGAAATTGAGTGTTCCGCCTATCACCGACGGAGGCGCGGCTTTTGAATCCTAGAATGGCCGCCGACGAAGAGCTGAAGGACGGAGGCTCGGCTCGGGACGGGACGGGCCGGGACGGGACGCAGGCTGGACGGGACGCAGCTGGACGGGACGCAGGCTGGACGGGACGCAGGCTGGACGGGATGCAGGCTGGACGGGACGCAGGCTGGACGGACACAGGCAGGCTGGACACAGGTAGGCTGCACGGACACACACACACACACACACACACACACACACACACACACACACACGGATGCATGGACACACACACACACACACACACACACACACACGGATGCATGGACACACACACACACACACACACACACGGATGCATGGACACACACACACACACACACGGATGCATGGACACACACACAGGGATGGATGGACCCACAGGGATGGACGGACACACAGGGATGGACAGGCATGTCTCACCCTCGGCTTATACACGAGTCAATAATTTTTTCCAGTTTTTTGGGGGTAAATTGGGGGCCTCGGCTTATATTCGGGTCGGCCTATACTCGAGTATATACGGTACTTAAAACTGGGTACTACTGGCACTGGACAAGATTCCAGGATTGCGATGCCCCTCCATCTAACATCATCATAGCCGACTTGGACCAATTAATGGACAAGCCTGAGTATCCACCAAATTGTTCTATTATTGACATTACCTCTGGTAGGGAGTGGCTGGGGTCGGCCAAGAAAAGTAACATGTCGTCTGCATACAACATGATTTTCTCATGGATGACCCCATATTTAAATCCCTGAATTTGCACGCTGTCTCTTATGAGTGCTGCAAGTGGTTCTATCGCAATCGCAAAGAGCAGGGGGGACAGTGGACACCCCTGCCTCGTCCCCCTGCCCAGAGCAAAAGTGTCTGACATCTTATCCGCTACACTAATGTTTGCCTTCGGGGATGCGTACAACAGTTTAACCCATGCCACAAACCACTGCCCAAAACCAAATTTAAGCAACACCGCCCAGAGATACCTCCAGCCTATACTGTCAAATGCCTTATTGGCATCAAGAGACAGAAGCGCCCTACACCTATTTATTATTTGATATGAATGTATTCCATTTATCATAGTCAAAAACTTTTATTGATAATATGCAGTCAATTATAAACAGGAAATATGTTAAGAGTTCTTCTCTGAATAAATGTTGAAAACTGTTTTATTGCCATATACTTAAAAAATATGGTTTTATCTGCCTGTAGTTATTCCTAGGAAGATGGTTTGCCACTTTATTTCATGATCAACCTGGATAAGTTCATTATTTTCCTTCCAGAGCAGGCAAGTACTGTATATCATGCTTATTAAAAAAAAAAATGTTTGGACTTTACAATCACTTTAAACATCTTTGATGTGCTGCCTGCCATAACTGTATATGAACCTATTATATAATTTAGCTTTATACTTGGTTATCACAAAGTTTGCCTCAAAGTATGTGAGAGAAAAAAAAACCTTTTGTACTGTCTAAGGCAAGCAGTCTTAGCACAGATGCTGCACTTGTAGTCGGAGCTCAGGCGCTGCAGGCAGGATTGCTGAACCCTGAGTGGTGTGTTTTCAGACTCCCCATACCCTGTGTGCATGTCATACACAGGGCAAGGGCAGCCTGAAAAGCACACATATATGTATGTATGTGTGTTATGTATAGTAGACCTCTGAGACAGGATTGTATTGAGGAACAAATCTGGGGAAGGGTACAAAAAAATGTCTGCAGCATTGAAGGTCGCAATGAGCACAGTGGCCTCCATCATCCGTAGATGGAAGAAGTTTGGAACCACCAGGACTCTTCCTAGAGCGGGCCACCCGGCCAAACCAAGTGATTGGGGGAGAAGGCCTTAGTCAGGGAGGTGACCAAGAACCGGATAGTTTTTCTGTGGAGAGAGGATAACCTTCTGGAGAGATCTGAAAATGGCGGTGCACCGACAGTCCCCATCCAACCTGATGGAGCTTGAGTGGTCAAGTCTGAGCATGTAGGCCCTTTACAAAAAAATCTGGAGTGGGTGACTGGGGACAAAGAGAAGGCTAATTTATTAAATACTTTCTTCAGCTCTGTGTATACAAAGGAGCATGGGGGAGCTCATGTCCATAATAGGGGTGGTAGTGATGCAGCCCCAAATCCACAATGGCTCAAAAATGATATGGTCCAGAAATATTTGGACAGAATAAAGGTGGATAAAGCACCTGGACCTGATGGCATCCACCCACAGATCCTAAAAGAATTGAGCTCTGTAATTTCAAAGCCATTGTATCTAATTCTAATTGGTGCAGGGCCAATATGGTGCCTATATTTAAAAAGGGAACAAAGTCTTTACCAAGTAACTATAGACCTGTTAGTTTAAGATACTGGAGAGATAAATAAAAGACCACATAGATGAGTTCTTGCAGGAAAAAAATATTTTAAGCAACAGACAGCATGGATTCATGAAAGACAGAAGTTGTCAGAGAAACCTGATTTCTTTTTATGAGTAAGTAAGTAAAATCTTGGATAGAGAGGTGGTGGTGGACGTGGTATACTTGGATTTTGCAAAAGCGTTCCATACAGTTCCGCACGCACAGCTCATGTGTAAGGTAAAGTCTAGAGGTTTGGAAATATCAGTTTGTAAATGGATAGAAAACTGGCTAAAAGTCAGAATTCAGAGAATAGTGGTTAATGATTCTTACTCTGAATGGTCTAAGGTTATCAGTGGTGTACCCCAAGGTTCAGTGCTGGGACCCTTACTTTTTAATATCATTATAAATGATATTGGGTTTGGGATCAAAAGAAAAATTTCCGTCTATGACACCAAGTTATGCAGTGGAATAACGTCCTTACAGGATGTCTCCAATTTACAAGCCAACCTCAATGCTCTGTCTAATTGGGCGACTATGTGGCAGATGAGGTTTAATGTTGAGAAATGTAAAGTTATGCACTTGGGCATGGGTCTTCAAACTATGGCCCTCCAGTTGTTCAGGAACTACAATTCCCATCATGCCTAGTCATGTCTGTGAATGTCAGAGTTTTACAATACTTCATGGGATGTGTAGTTCTGCAACAGCTGGAGGGCCGTAGTTTGAGGATCCCTGCACTTGGGGCTAAGAATATGCATGCATCATACATTTTAGGGGGAGTACAACTGGGGGGATCCATAGTGGAGAAGGATCTGGGGGTTTTGGTAGATCATAACTTCAATAATAGCATGCAATGCCAAGCTGCGGTTTCCAAAGCAAGCAAAGTCCTTTCTTGTATTAAGAGAGGTATGTACTCCAGAGAGAGAGATATCATTTTACCCCTGTTCAAATCATTAGTAAGACCTCATCTGGAATATGCAGGTCAGTTTTGGGCACCAGTTCTCAAAAAGGATATTGGGGAACTGGAGAAAGTGCAGAGAAGGGCAACCAAACTGATAAGAGGCATGGAGGAGCTCAGCTTTGAGGAAAGATTAGAGGAACTGAATTTATTCACTCTTGATAAGAGGAGATTAAGGGGGGATATGATCAACACGTACAAATATATAAGGGGTCCATATAGTGAACTTGGTGTTGAGTTATTCACTTTACAGTCAATAAAGAGGACAAGGGGGCACTCTTTACGTCTAGAGGAAAAGAGATTTCATCTCCAAATACGGAAAGGTTTCTTCACAGTAAGAGCTGTGAAAATGTGGAATAGTCTCCCTGCAGAGGTGGTTCTGGCCAGCTCAGTGGATTGCTTTAACCACTTGCTTACTGGGCACTTAAACACCCTTCCTGCCCAGACCAATTTTCAGCTTTCGGTGCTCTCACAATTTGAATGACAATTACTCAGTCATGCAACACTGTACCTAAATGAATTTTTTGTCCTTTTTTTCCCACAAATAGAGCTTTCTTTTGGTGGTATTTGATCACCTCTGGGGTTTTTATTTTTTGCGCTATAAATGAAAAAAGACCGAAAATTTTGAAAAAAAAACGCATATTTCTTTGTTTCTGTGACAGAATTATGCAAATTATTAATTTTTCTTCATAAATTTTGGCCACAATTTATACTGCTACATATCTTTGGTAAAAATAACCCAAATTAGTGGATATTATTTGGTCTTTGTGAAAGTTAGAGAGTCTACAAGCTGTGGTGCGAATCGCACAAAATTGATCACATCTGATGTACTGGTGGCCTATCTCGCTTCTTGTGACCCGAACAAGTCAGGAAAGTACAAATACCCCCCAAATGACCCCTTTTTGGAAAGTAGACATTCCAATGTATTTAGTAAGAGGCATAGTGAGCTTTTTGATGTTGTCATTTTTTTCCCACAATTCTTTGCAAAATTAAGATTTTTCATTTTTTTTCCCCCCACAAAATTGTCATTGTAATAGGTTATTTCTCTCACGTGGCATGTGTATACCACAAATGACACCCCCAAATATACGTGGCACTGATGACATGTGGCACTGATGACAGATGGCACTAATATGTGGCACTGATGACAGATGGCACTAATATGTGGCACTGATGACACGTGGCACTTATACGTGACATTGATGACACGTGGCACTAATACGTGGCACTGAAGACACGTGGCACTAATACGTGGCACTGATGACAGATGGCACTAATACGTGGCACTAATACGTGCCACCGATGACAGATGGCACTAATACATGGCACCGATGACGCGGGACACTGATGACAGATGGCACTGATAAGTGGCATTGATGACACGTGACACTGACAACAGATGGCACGTGACACTGACAGGTGGCACTGATGACAAATGGCACTGATACGTGGCACTGATGACAGATGGCACTAATACGTGGCACTGATGACAGATGGCACTATGTGGCACTGATGACACGTGGCACTGATGACAGATGGCACTTATACGTGGCACTGACAACAGGTGGCACTGGGGGCAGGTGGCACTGAGGGCAGGTAGCACTGGGGGCAGGTAGCACTGGGGTGGATGGCACTGGGGGCAGGTAGCACTGGGGTGGATGGCACTGGGGGCAGGTAGCACTGGGGTGGATGGCACTGGGGCGGATGGCCCTGCTGGGGGAGGATGGCTCTGCTGGGGGAGGATGGCTCTGCTGGATGAGGATGGCACTTTTTTTTTTTTTTACTTTTTTTTTTTCTAACTCGAGGCAGAAGGGCTGCCGCTGCAGCCGTTCATCTCTCCCCTCTCACACTGTCTGTGTGAGGAGGGAGAGCGGCGCTGAGAGATGATCTCATATGTTTACATATGAGATCATCTCCCATTGGACACGCCGATCACGCTGTAAACGGCCGCTGTGATTGGCCGTTTACAGCGATCTGTGTTTGCCTGTCCCCGGGGGACACGGCGAACACAGAACTTCCGCGATGCGCGCCCGCGGCGGCGCGCATAGCGGAAGTAAACATTAGGACGTCCAGGGACAGCCACCCGGACGAACGCGCTTGCTCTACGGCCGTCATTCGGCTATAGGGCGGGCGCGAGGTGGTTAAGAAAGGCCTGGATTATTTCCTAAGTGTACATAATATAACTGGGTACTAACATTTATAGGTAAAGTTGATCCGGGGAAAATCTGATTGCCTCTCGGGGGATCAGGAAGGAATTTTTTTCCGCTGCTTTAGCACATTGGATTGATCATGCTCTGCTGGGGTTTTTTGCCTTCCTCTGGATCAACTGTGGGTATAAAATTGGGTATATGGGATTGTATGATATTATTTTTTTTTGTGGTTGAACTAGATGGACTTGTGTCCTTTCAACTTGACTAACTATGTAACTATGGTCCTGCAAAGAAGAATGGGAGAAACTGCTCAAAATAGGCATGTCAAGCTTTTAGCATCATACTCAAAAAGATTTGAGGCTGTAATTGGTGCCAAAGGTGCTTCAACAAAATATTGAGCAAAGGCTGTGAATACTTATGTACATGTGATTATTTTCAATACATTTGCAAAGATTTCAAACAAACATCTTTTATATTGTCATTATGGGTTATTGTTTGTAGGATTTTGAGGAAAATAATGAATTTAATCTATTTTGGAATAAGGCTGTAACATAACAAAAGGTGGAAAAAGTGAAGCGCTGTGAATACTTTCCAGATGCGCTGTGTGTGTGTGTGTATGTATGTAATAAATATATATATATATATATATGTGTGTGTGTGTGTAAATATATATATATATATATATATATATATATATATATATATATATAAACATATATGTGTGTGTATGTGTGTACATACACATGCACACACACAGACATAATAAAGCTAACTAGAGATACATAATTGTTCAGCATGTCTGATCATTTTTTCCTTCATATGCAGCATGCTCTTTCCCTCCTTTTTTTGCCATAACTATAATCAGCTTTCCCTGTGGCCTTCTACCCCGAAGTGATGACTGCATTGTTATTTGACTGACTGCTGTGTGAGGGCTATGTGGAAATGCTGGCCACTAATGCACAATGTCTTCTTGACAGTCGATATTGTACATTCTAATAGACTATAAAAGGCAAATGTTAAATGCAGCTGTCAAAATGTCTCATATCAATCTAAAATAGGGTTGTAACGCTGTTACATACCAGTCTCAGAATTGGTAATAAACAGGGACATTTCTCAGATAATGGCAAACTTTAATCTTGCCTTATTAGACTCGTAGTTGTAAAACCGAATGGATTGCAATAAGAAAAGGTAAGATGTAAAAATACTCCTCGGGTATGGCAGGCGAGGACAAGCATGTCAATCATAGTGATTTTTTTATGTAACACCTAACTTTTAGATTTTTTTTATGCAACTCTTAATTTAGTACTTCTAATCCCTTAGCCCTTGTACACACGGTCGGACATTCCGAAGGAAAATGTCTGATCGGACCGTGTTGTCAGATAATCCGACCATGTGTGGGCTCCATCGGACTGTTACTGTCGGAATATCCGACGGACAAAGTTTTAGAGCTGGGCTATAAAATTTTCTGACAACATGATCCGATCTGACTTTGTCCGATCGTTTGTAGAGAATTCCGATCGGACAAAGTGCCACGCATGCTCAGATCAAATTCCTAGACCAAAGCTATTGGCTACTAGCCTGAACGTAGTCCCGTCGTAACAAAATAACATCATCACGTTCCGAATGATCGGATTTTCCGACAACTTTGTCCGACCGTGTGTATGCAACACCAGTTTCGGACAAAATCCGTCGGACAAATCCGACGGATTTTGTTTTCGGAATGTCCGACCGTGTGTACAAGGGCTTAAGAGTACATTTTAATTATGCATTGAGTAGTTAAATTATTTTGCCTCATAATTATCTCACATGTATAGTGTAATGTCAGCTCTTATCAAGATACATAGTATGTCAAAACCTTGTGGATGAAACTGTTATCCTACTATTTTGAATTAAGCAGAAAATTCATGAATGTCCAGTCCATTACATTTAGCAAAGGTGATTTCAGGTGTCCTGTTTTATTACTGTTTACTGAAAATTGTATTACAGTTAGACCCCTTTCACACTGGAGACGTTTTTCAGGCACGTTAGTGCTAAAAATAGCGCCTGTGAAGTGCCTGGATAAAAGCCTCACCTGCAATCCCAGTGGGAAAGCCCGAGTGCTTTCACACTGGGGCGCTGCGCTTTCAGGACATCAAAAAAAGTCCTGCAAGCAGCATCTTTGTAGCACTTTAGGAGTGGTGAATACACTGCTCCTAATGCACCCCTGTCCATTGAAATCAATGGGCAGCGCCGCTGAAACGCTTGCAAAGCACCTCGGCAGTGGCAATTTGCAGGTACTTTTAACCCTTTATTCAGCCGCTAGAGGGGGTAAAAAGCATCTCGCCATCTCCACAAAAATGTTGGCGCCGCTATAACTAGGGCCACTTTAGAATAGGTGAATAAATGCGGCGCTACCTATAAAGTAAAAAAGTGCACTACTGAAAAGATATTAAAAATGAAAATGAAAATTGCAAAAATGAAATCTATCTCATAAGTTAGAACAAAGTGTAATAAATAAAAAGTGCTTCAAGTGCTTAAAGGTGCATAAATTATGCAAATGAATATAAATCCAATTACGTGTGTATATACAAAAGTATACAAATCCAAATACGTGTATATATGCATAAACAATATCAATATAAATGCATACAAAAAATAACCACTCTAGTGAAAGAGTGCCTAATGGTAAATAATGAATGTCCACTAAGACCATGCATAAAATAAATCAAAGTCCATGCAAAAAATATTGAAGTGATTTTGAATTGGTGACAATCCACTGCAAACTTCTGTGCAAACTTCAGTGCCCAATACGTGCACCACCTATTTCCCCCAGCCTCTCACCTCCAATAAATGGCAAAAGAGCGCTGTGTAAAATCAGATGTTTGTTGAATCCTTAGCGATCCAGCCTCAATGGAGTACCGCTGTATGTACCGCTATATACCGCTATGTATATACATTTAATTCTCTCCCACTTTCTCCAAATCCATCCAGTTGGCGTTAGTAATGTGCATGGAAGAAAACACAGGGACTCCCATGTGTAGGAATGTATAACCAGCTTTTTAATAATAATATCCACACTTACATTTAAAAGAATGACAGCTATCCCGTAGCAGACTCGTAGGGCCACTTTACCAACAAGCCCGGGCAATGTCATTGTGAAAGGGCCCTTAAAGTAGCTAACATAATTAACATATATAGTATACATTTTATGTGCATTCCCTCGTGTAATTTCAGGTAATTACAAACTGCGTCCCATTTTAATAGAAACTTGGATCAAAGTCAATTTCACAGTAAAATGTTGATAAAAACAGATTAGCCAACTCTGTACACCAAGAATTATTCTTCATGGAAGCTATTTTACAAGGCAAGGCGATTAGACCTTCCAGAATTCTAGCATAGATCCTAGAAGTTAACAAAGTTAATATGCTGCATTGCATTCTTTACGTATCTCTATATATGATTTAATTCGATTGTACTGTCTTTTTGTATATACAGTAATGTGAAAAGGTAAGTACACCTCAAGAAAATTGTTAACTTTTTCAATATATTTGAACTGCCAATCATTAAAGCCCCATTCACACCTGAGCGTGGCGTTTTCCGGCGTTTTGTCGCATGTATTTGCGTGTTTCCACGCAGCGTTTTCCAGCATTTTTGAGATTTGGCTTTTTTTTTTATTAGCCAGTAGGAAAAATTATCATTTGTTTCATCATCTGTTGCTATGTTTTTAAATTTTGTCACCTGCTTCCTGGACCAAATGCCCAAATCTGCCCGATTCGAGTGACAAAAAAGGGTCCAGAACTTGTTTGAGCTTCAGGCGTAGGGCTTCATGGAACTTGGAGTGGAGATGTGAACCATCTCCATAGAGAATAATGGATTTTTCCCCCTCAAGCGTTTTGTAGCTTCAGGCTTCAAGCTACAAAACGCTCAGGTGTGAATGGGGCCTGAAACTCCATTAAAGCAGTGTCTCCAGATAAGTTATATGCCTGAACAAATGACTTAAAAAATGTATTCCTTCTCTTAATCTAAATTTACGAATATGCTAATTTGTTACATGGAAAAAGTACACCACTTCTATACTATATATACAGTGGGGACAGAAAGTATTCAGACCCCCTTTCAATTTTTCACTCTTTGTTATATTGCAGCCATTTGCTAAAATCATTTAAGTTCATTTTTTCCCCATTAATGTACACACAGCAGCCCATATTGACAGAAAAACACAGAATTGTTGCCATTTTTTAAGATTTATTAAAAATGAAAAACTGAAATATCACATGGTCCTAAGTATTCAAGCCCTTTGCTCAGTATTTAGTAGAAGCACCCTTTTGATCTAATACAGCCATGAGTCTTTTTGGGAAAGATGCAACAAGTTTTTCACACCTGGATTTGGGGATCCTCTGCCATTCCTCCTTGCAGATCCTCTCCAGTTCTGTCAGGTTGGATGGTAAAGGTTGGTGGACAGCCATTTTTAGGTCTCTCCAGAGATGCTAAATTGGGTTTGAGTCAGGGCTCTGGTTGGGCCATTCAAGAACAGTCATGGAGTTGTTGTGAAGCCACTCCTTTGTTATTTTAGCTGTGTGCTTAGGGTCATTGTCTTGTTGGAAGGTAAACCTTCAGCCCAGTCTGAGGTCCTGATCACTCTGGAGAAGGTTTTCATCCAGGATATCCCTGTACTTGGCCGCATTCATCTTTCCCTCGATTGCAACCAGTCGTCCTGTCCCTGCAGCTGAAAAACACCCCCACAGCATGATGCTGCCACCACCATGCTTCACTGTTGGGGCTGTATTGCACAGGTGATGAGCAGTGCCTGGTTTTCTCCACACATACCTCTTAGAATCAACGCCAAAAAGTTCTATCTTGGTCTCATCAGATCAGAAAATCTTATTTCTCACCATCTTGGAGTCCTTTAAGTGTTTTTTTTTTTAGCAAACTCCAAACTTTCATGTGTCTTGCACTGAGAAGAGGCTTCCGCCACTCTGCCATAAAGCCCCAACTGGAGGAGAGCTGCAGTGATGGCTGACTTTCTACAACTTTCTCCCATCTCACGACTGCATCTCTGAAGCTCAGCCACAGTGATCTTTGGGTTCTTCTTTACCTCTCTCACCTAGGCTCTTCTCCCCCGATAGCTCAGTTTGGCCGAACGGCCAGCACTCATAAGCTTTCTGATAGAGGAATGAAAAGAATTATCAGAAGAGTTGTCCAAGAGCCAAGGACCTGGAAGTAGCAGGTACAATTGTTTCAAAGAAGACAATAAGTAATGCACTCAACCGCCATGGCCTGTATGCACGCTCACCACGCAATGATGAAGAAAAAACATGTTGAAGCTTATTAAAAATTTGCTGCACAACATTTAGACAAGCCTATGAAATATTGGGAGAACATAGTCTGGTCAGATGAGATCAAAATTGAAAACCTTTGGGTGCCATAATACACACCATGTTTGGTGGTCAAATGGCACTGCGCATCACCCCAAAATCACCATACCAACAGTGCAGTTTGGAGGTGGTAACATCATGGCGTGGGGCTGTTTTTCAAGGAAGGATGAATGGAAAAATGTACTAAGACATTCTTCATAAAAATCTGCTGCCATCTACCAGGATGATGAAGATAAAACAAGGGTGGACCTTTTGGCACGACAATGATCCCCAACACAAAGCCAAGAAAACTCTCTCAATTGGTTTTAAAGACAGAAAATAAAGCTGCTAGAACTTCACTCTTGGTCTTTATGCACACTGGACATGATAAAAACTGCAGTAGCCTTAGCTGTAGAATGCTGCATTTTTGCATTAGTGTTTTTAAGCGTTTTTTAGTGTTTCCTTTTTTTTTTTTTTTTTTTTTATAGCAAAACTATACTCCTACAAAAGCGTATGACTCAAAAAAGGCTCATAAACGCTGAATAGCCAAGTTTTTCACCTTTTTTTTTCAGAGTTAGAGTGCAGTAAAAGGTAGAAGGGTCAGACAGAAAGGATAAATGGGAAGCGTGGAATATGTTTAAAAAAACATGGAGATATGTTGCGGAGATCACTAAATAAATTTAACATCAAATATGTGAGAAGGAAGGCTACGGATTAAAAGTGTAGAGAATCATTCACCTTTAGGAGGACGTTGCAAGATGGGGAGGGGAGAGGAAATTGATTTGTATAATTTGTAGATGGATTAAATGTATGTTTCCCTTTTATGGAAGGATGTAAATTTTATCAAATAAAATAAAAAGAATAATAATAATAAAAAAAAAAGAGTGCAGTAAATTTCATATTTACTTTTTTTTTTAACCACCTCGATACAGGGCACTTACACCCCTTTCCAGCCAAGGCCATTTTTCAGCTTTCATCGCTGTCACACTTTAAAATGACAATTGTGTGGTCATGCTGCACTGTAACCATGTGACATTTTTATAATTTTCTTCATACAAATAAAGCTTTCTTTTGGTGGTATTTAAACACTTATGGGTTTTTTATTTTCCCCTAAAAAAAAACAAAGAAAAAAAAAAGACTGGTGGGCACAGATGGGCGGCACTGGTGGGCACAAACGGATTTTCCATTAGTAAATAACCCCCTGTATGTCTTAGCCCTTGTACACACGGTCGGAGAATCCGTCGGAATGTGTCCTATTGGACCGTGTTGTCGGATAATCCGACTGTGTGTGGTATGCATCGGACTGATTCCGTCTGAATATCCGTCGGACCCAATTTTCCAACTTGTTGGAAATATTTCCCGACCAACTGGTTCAATTGGACATACTCTGATCCTGTGTAGAGAATTTTGATCGGACCAAGTGCCACGCATGCTCAGATCAAATTCCTACATCAAAGCTATTGGCTACTAGCCTGAACGTAGTCCCATCGTAACGAAATTACGTCATCACGTTCTGAATGATCAGATTTTTCGACAACTTAGTTCCGACCGTGTGTATGCAACAGTTTCGGACACAATCCGTCAGACTAAATCTGACGGACAAAATCCGACGGATTTGGTTGTCGAAATCTCCGACCGTGTGTACAGGGGCTTAGGCTTGGTGGTCAGTTGGATTAAAAAAAATGGTATGGTGCATCATCAATGGTATTTGTTGGAATAATGGTGCTTCATAACGGTGGGAAAAATCTTGCCCCAAAGGCCAGATAAAGGCAAGCAAATGGCCACATTTGGCCAGTACATTGGCCAGATCACTGTACTAAAGGATTGCTAATACTAAAATTAAAACTTTGCTTGAATGCCTAAGAGGCACCCTCAGGTGTATGCGCTTACCCTTTTCAAATGTTTTAAGCTCCCCAGCAGCCCCTAAATCTGTGGACTCTGATTTGGCCCACCCCTCAACATTTTATTGGTTGTTAAATTTACCAAAAGCCCAATTTCAGTGTAATGTGCCTCCCATCCACCTCTGTCTAATCGCTGATTTAAAAATGACCAAAACTCTTTAAATTCCCTTTTATACTTGCCTTAAAGTGGAACTAAAGTCTCTCTATGAAAACTGCTAGCAGGCAGGCATTTTTTTTTTAACAGCAGAGAGATGCAGTGTATCTTCTGCAATAAAAGAAACCCACCTGCCTGCTCACATCTCGTCTTTGGAATGTACATTAAGCATTATAAGTGCAGCTCAGTTTTCTTTCCTGCACAGCGCCTGTATGCCAGAATGGCTGCAGGAGCAATATCATTCGGAACCTGCCAATGCAAATAACAGCTGAGGATTGGCACCCTGCAGAAGATGCCAGTGCTGGCAAGGGACCACTGAAGGACAGGAACAAAGATAGGGAAGGAGTCCGGCCAGTTAGGAGTTAATATGCAGTGCTGGACTAGTGATCCCTACAAGTAGAGATCGTGTTAGTGAGTGACTTCGATAGGGGGACTCAGGGGAGTATAGGGATGAGAAAATTATTGATTTTGCTTGAGGTGTGGCTTTTAAAATAACTGCGTATAATTATGTATTGCAGTAAGGAGTTGCTCTTTAAAGTACGTTTTTGTGCTCTTCCCATTCAAGGCAAAGCAACAGGTTCACCTAAATGTTCCCTTCCCCGTACTGTGCTTATCAGTTTCCAGTTTCCACCTACCTCTGTTGTCCATGGAAACAACGTGAAAAGGCACAGTGAAAACTCCAGGTGAGTTTGGTGGAAGCTTACACACTCTAGCCCTGTCCTCGCGCGATGATAATAATCAAAGTAATTGTCTGTTCGCTCACCTACCGATTCATTGTGGGAGGAAGCAGAGAAAGTCTCCATGTTCCTCATCTTACCTAGAAGTACCAGCTATTTACATGGCTGCAGCCCAACCAAAAACCTAGATTCTCATTAGCACTGCTGCTATCTTCCTTCCCTTCACAAGTCCTGGGAGTGCCAAATATTCAGTTGATATAAAGATTGTTGGTTATAATTACATGCACTGCTTTGAATAAAAAAAAAATCCAAAAACTTATTTCCTTTGGTAAATTAATCTCTAACTAGTTCTTTAATGGGTGGTAATTTAGCATAGCTTGTAACAGTGCATTTCAAGGGCCGTGTTTTCACATCTCTGATTTTCTAAATGGAAATGTACATTAACACTGCCTTGTGTTGCTGTACTGCTTAAACTGAAGTAAGCTCTCTCCAGGGAGTGTAAAGATTACTCTGTATCTCTGTCATTTCTCCCAGCAGCTTAGATAACTGTACTCATGCAGTGATATGCATTTTTAATATCCACCACTACAGTCCCTACATAGCACATTTCATAAACCTGTCAAAACAACCATATTGCAACTAGCTTTATTTTTAATTAACGAAACCATTTTATACTCTGATTATAAAGAAACCAGTAATGTTTGATTTGATCCTTTTCCTCAGTGATGCATGCTAAATAACACATTTTCACAAATGCTGTTGTTAAATGACATTTCATAATGTCTGCATTTCCAACCATCAGCTTTGATAGTAAAGCAGTATTTTTACACTGATCTAACTTTAAAGCGGAGCGCCCCCCGAAAGAGGAAGTTTGTCTTTAAGGCCTCCTCCCCCTTCTCTTCCCCATATGACACTTTTCTTTGAGGGAGCGGGTACCTGTTTTTAAGAGGTGCTCTCCCCTCCCACCATTAACACTGCACAGTGCTGCTCACGCATGCGTAGTGGGCACCCGGAAATGGCTTGGGTGAGCACATTGCTGGATCCTTGGACAGGTGAGTGTCTGTTTATTAAAAGTCAGCAGGTACAGTTGTTGTAGCTGCTGACTTTTAATCAACACAAAAATGACTGGAGCTCCTCTTTTTAGGTTGTCTCTGAAAGCAGGTGGACATTTTGGCATGGCACAATTGTCAGGAGACAAGTTTTGATTTTCTACTCTGATGGTTACCTGCCTACATAATTCCAGGGGTGGAATTATGTGGTAGTGCATATTGTCAATCTGTCTGTGGACGTCAACTATAGCCATCCCGTTAGTCTGAGAGCCCTGAATCTGGGTATGGGAAGGAAGATACAGGAATGGTTGACAGATTGGAATAGGGATGAGAATCTTCTGAGGATACTACAGCAAGAGAGAGCTAATGCTACTATAGTCATCTACTATGATCAGAATAAAATAAAGGAAGTAGTGCATCTACTAGAGAACATTGTTAGAGGGTATTGGGGGAGGAAATATTCAGACATTCCAGTAAGGCCAACGGTATTTTGAATTATTTGATCCCGTTGTAGTATTACTCATTATTGCTGTAGTTTCGTCATAGGTTCAGGTTGGTATGTGTTGTTGGATCTGAAATTTATATAGCAAGGTCTCGCATTTATCTATGCACGTTGAGAGATGAATTGACAATAAGATCTCTTCATACAAGTTAAAGGCTTTGCTGCCAAATCAGAGTCCTAAAGTACCTCTGGCATGCCAAAAATTGCAATAGAAAAGGCCATATTGAGCAAGCCTGCCCAATCCCGACCCATATATACAATGAAGGGTTATAGAAGGTTGGAAGTGGGATGCTTAATTTGGTGGGTTGCATATATATGTAAATATTATGGTAATGTGTTGATTTGTGTGCTATTATAGTTTGACATTATGTGTATGTATTAGGTTTGTAATATGGGTGAGTAAGGCCCTCCTCAAGGCTCTGTATCTGAAAGCTGGTTGTAATGTGGCTCTGAGTGTGTAGTGGTGAATGGCAAGTGAATGGACACTCCTTGCCTGTAGTACACCCCATCATGAAGATATCAAAAAGGAGAAGATATGGAATGGTGCCATGGAAGCTGTCGTGCAAGAATGGTGGTGGTGTGTCACTCAGGGGCAAAATGGCAGATGTTGGGTAGCACAACATATCTTAATGTCAGACATTTATGGACTGTTCCATAGAGGTTGTCTCTCAAGAAGGATGATGTGTGCCCTTCAGACACAAAGTGGCATCTGTTGGAAGGAGGCCATGCCTCCAAAATGCATTGTCATGGCAACTGTGTGAAATCCTCAATCTTTCCCCCCTGTATCCTGCTCGCATGGGTTTGTGTGTTCTTGGAGAGCAGTGCCGGCTGGATTGGGTGCATGTGCATTAGGATCTGCACATTGAGCCTGGTAGTTGATAACCTTAGATGTGCCGTCAGGATCCGGGCAGCTAGGTTGAACGTCCACAGCTCCCCATCCCCTGTAGGTATCTTGAGGGGATTTTAGGAGTGTGGCCACGGTGGAATCATTATGCTGAATCTATCTTCACACAATGTGAGTTTTCCAATTGTAATGTTTTTAACGTTAGCATATTAAAGCTGAGTTACACTAGGGTGACTTTGCGCTCTCTTCTTTTGTGTGTTATTTTGGAAGGTGACATGGCATTATGTCATATATTTCTAGATTTTTACTGCCTGGTTGATACAGCCACTTGGCCTATGTTGGAAATTGCCTCTTGGAATGCCAGTACAGAAAGTTTACCCAGCAGGGTATTTGTGATAAGGAGTCATAAATGGGAATTCATATCCTAACAGTATGTTCCCGCACAGGCCTCCTGATGTGAGGTATAGGGGTAGAAGAGCACTCGATAATACCTCCTGGGGAGGGTACGCCAACATTGAAGGCCAGCTTTTACTGAAGATAGTGATTCATGTACTAATAGTGCCCCTAGTGGAGACAAAAGCATGCTTCCTGGAAGATAGACAAGAGAAGAGTACACGTTCTAGTGATTAGGAAGGACAACCTCTGATGAATTTTCATTTGTCAGAGTGCTAGACAGGCTGGCAATGAGTGTTTGTGTGGTTGGTGTTCGAGTGTACTTTGAGTTATTCCTCTTTTCCATTGAGCTCAGCCGAGACAGTATCTTGAGGATGACCTTACGTAATGTAATATAAATGTTCTTTTCTTTTATATACTCTGTCATATTCTTTTAGTGTTTTGATGTTAGCATTTCTACTTTCTTGTTAAATGAGATCCTCGCTTATTTAAGCAGTGTGTTTATTTTATAGATAGCATTGTTGTTGTACCATCACCATTATATTAACTTTATCAGAGCTTTGATAGACTAGCTAACTATAGGAATAGACAAGTGAAAACAACAGGTGAATACATATTTATAATAAATTGGGGGGAATCCAAAACTACCCCATATTTTTTTTTCAACTCCCTTGACACATCTTTGTGGTGGTATATAACAAAATAATATATTACATATGTGTGTGCCTATATACAGAGTATACTCAGTGCCTTAAAGTATATGTATTTTATTGGGATCTTGTGTGATAGACCAACACAAAGTGGCACATAATTGTGAAGTGAAAGGAAAATGATAAATGGTTTTCAAATTTTTTTACAAATAAATATGTGAAAAATGTGGTGTGCATTTGTATTAAGCCCCCCTGAGCCAATACTTTGTAGAACCACCTTTCGCTGCAATTGCAGCTTCAAGTCTTTTTGGGTATGTCTCTACCAGCTTTCTCTCTAGAGTGAAATTTTTTCTTCTTTGAAAAATAGCTCAAGCTCTGTCAGATTGGATGGAAAGTGTCTGAACAGCAATTTTTAAGTCTTCCCCCTCCGGTTCGGTTTGCACTGGAACATACCGAACAGGCAAAAAATTTGTCATAACACACGAAAACCGTTAAAGTCTATGGGACACGACCATGAATAATCAAAGTGCTAATTTTAAAGGCTTATATACATGGTATTGTCATAAAAAGTGTTTTGGGACCTGAGTCCTGCCCCAGGGGACATGTATCAATGCAAAAAAAAATGGTAGTTTTTTTCGGAAGCAGTGATTTTAATAATGTTTAAAGTGAAGCAATAAAAGTGAAATATTCTTTTAAATTTCATACCGGGGGGGGGGGGGGGGGGGGTGTCTATAGTATGCCTGTAAAGTGGCGCATTTTTCCTGTGTTTATAACAGTCCCTGCACAAAATGACATTTCTAAAAGAAAAAAAGTAATTTAAAAGTACTAGTGGCTATAATGAATTGTCAGTCCCGGCAATACAGATAAGTCATTGAAAAAAAACAGCATGGGATCCCCACAGTCCATTACCAGGCCCTTTGGGTCTGGTATGCATATTAAAGGGAACCCCGAACCAAAATGTAATTGCGTGGGGGGGGGGGTCCCCCGAAATTCCATACCAGACCCTTATCCGAGAACGCAACCTGGCAGGCCGCAGGAAAAGAGGGAGGATGAGAGAGCACCCCCCTCCTGAACCTTACCAAGCCACATGCCCTCAACATGGGGAGGGTGCTTTGGGGTAGCCCACCAAAGCACCTTGTCCCCATGCTGATGGGGACAAAGGCCTCATCCACACAAGCCTTGCCCAGTGGTTGTGGGGGTCTGCAGGTGGGGGGCTTATTGGAATCTGGAAGCCCAGACCCCCAGATCCCAGCCCCCCCGTTTGAAATGTTAACGGGTACAACATTTTAAAAAACCACAAGACACACTTTGGGACAAGTCCTTTATTAAAAAATAAAAATCAACCAAAGCACCCTCCCCATGTTGAGGGCATGTGGCCTGGTACGGTTCAGGAGGGGGGGCGCTCTCTCATCCCCCCCTGCCAGGTTGCGTGCTCGGATAAGGGTCTGGTATGGATTTTTGGGGGGACCCTCACGCCATTTGTTTTTTATAATTTTGGCACGGTGTTCCCCTTAAAATCCTTACCAGACCTGAAGGGTTTGGTATGGATTTTGAGGGGGACCCCTACGCCATTTAAAAAAATAAATTGGTGCAGGGTTCCCCTTAATATCCATACCAGGCCCAGGCCTGGTATGGAATTTTGGGGATCCCCACGCAATTTTTTTTTTATTTTGGTTCAGGGTTTCCCTTAACCACTTTCAGACCGGACCAATTTACTGGTCAAAGACCAGACCACTTTTTGCGATTCGGCACTGCGTCGCTTTAACTGACAATTGCGCGGTCGTGCGACGTGGCTCCCAAACAAAATTAACGTCCTTTTTTTCCCACAAATAGAGCTTTCTTTTGGTGGTATTTGATCACCCCTGCGGTTTTTATTTTTTGCGCTATAAACAAAAATAGAGCGATAATTTTGAAAAAAATGCATTATTTTTTACTTTTTGTAATAATAAATATCCCCCAAAAATATATAAAAAAACATTTTTTTCCCTCAGTTTAGGCCGATACGTATTCTTCTACATATTTTTGGTAAAAAAAAATCGCAATAAGCGATTATTGATTGGTTTGCACAAAAGTTATAGCATTTACAAAATAGGGATAGTTTTATAGCATTTTTATTAATAATTTTTTATTATTTTTTTTTTTACTAGTAATGGCGGCGATCTGCGATTTTTATTGTGACTGCGACATTGTGGGGGACCCATCGGACATTTTTGACACATTTTTGGGACCATTGTCATTTATACAGTAATCACTGCTATATAAATGCAGTGATTCCTGTGTAAATGACACTGGCAGTGAAAGGGTTAACCAGTGGGTGGCAGTGTAGGGGTTAAGTGTTCCTAGGGATGTGTTACTAACTGTGGGGGGGTTGGGCTTTCATTTAGTGTACACTGATCTCTGCTCCAATCACATGGAGCAGAGATCAGCGTCACTAGTTGCTAGGCAGAATGGAAAAATGTTGTTTATACAGCATTTCCTCCATTCGGCCGCTCCGTGAGACGATCGCGGGGATGCCCGCGGCGATCGAGTCCGCGGGTCCCGCGACCAGACTCACGGGGGTCCCGACCAGCGCGGGAGCGCGCCGCCGGCGGCGCGCTCCCGATGGCACGGCGGCAACGAATATTGGACGTACATGTACGCCAATATGCCTGCCCGTGCCATTCTGTCGACGTACATCGTCGTGCGCTGGTCGGGAAGTGGTTAATATTCATACCAGTCCCACAGGGCCTGGTAATGGACTCATGCCATTTTTTCAATGACTTTTAGTACTTTTAAATTACTTTTTTCCCTTTAGAAATGTCATCTTTTGCAGGGACTGTTCTAAACACAGGAAAAATGCACCACTTTACAGGCATACTATAGACAACCCCCAGGTATGAAATGTAAATGAATATTTCACTTTGATTGTTTTACTTTAAGCATTGCATTATTAAAATCACTGCTCCCGAAAAAGGGCATTTAAAAAAAAAAAAAAAAGTCATTGATACATGTTCCCTGGGGCAGGACCCAGGTCCCCAAACACTTTTTATGACAATAAATTGCATATAAGCCTTTAAAATGAACACTTGATTTTTCATGTTAATGTCCCATAGACTTTAACAGTGTTCCGAATTTTCCTCCGAACACTGAATATTGTTCAGTGTTCACAGAACATCCGATCAACCAAAGTTTGCCCATCCCTACACATGATATATGCTTTGATCTAAACTATTCAATTGTGGCTCTGGCTGTATGTTTAGGATCGTTGTACTGCTGGGAGGTGAACCTCCATCCCAGTCTTAAGTCTTTTGCAGAGGTTTCTTCTAAGATTGCCCTGTATTTGGCTCCATCCATCTTCCCATCAACTCTTACCAGTTTCCATGTCCCTGCTAAAGAAAAGCATCCCCACAACATGATGCTGCCACCACCATGTTTCACTGTGGGGATTGTGTGTTCAGGGCGATGTGCAGTGCTTTTAGGCCAAAATGTTCAATTTTGGTCTCATCTAACCAGAGCACCTTCTTCCACGTTGCTGTGTCCCCCACATTGCTTCTCGCAAACTGCAAACAGGACTTCATATGGCTTTTTTTCAACAATGGCTTTCTTTTTGCCACTCTGCCATAAAGGCCAGATTTGTGGAGTGCATGATGCAAGCCCCATACACACTATCAGTTTTTCGGCTGTGTTTTTCCTTCAGGTTTACCAAAACCATGTAGTAGAAAGGCCTGCCTGATTGCATACAAAATGAAACTCCTAAGGTTTGACCTCATATTATATGGTTTTGGTAAATCTGAAGGAAAAACTCAGCAGAAAAACTGATAGTGTGTATGGGGCTTAATAGTTGTCCTGTGGACAGTTTCTCCGACCTGAGCTGTGGCTCTCTGCAGCTCCTTCAGAGTTGCCATGGGCCTCTTGGCTGCTTAATGATCCTGTTTGTTCACTAAGGTTCTCTAACAAACCTCTGAGGGCCTCACAGAACAGCTGCATTTATATTGAAATTAAATTATACACAGGTGGTCTCTATTTACTAATTAGGTGACTTCTGAAGGAATTTGGTTCCACTAGATTTTAGTTAGCCCTTGTACACACGATCGGAGATTCCGACGGAATGTGTCCGATCGGAGCGTTTTGTCGGATATTCCGACTGTGTGTGGTCTGCATCGGACTGTTTCCGTTAGACCAAATTTTCCAACTTGCTGGAAATATTTTCCGACAAAATGCTCCAATCGGACATACTCCGATCATGTGTAGAGAATTCCCATCGGACAAAGTGCAACGCATGCTCAGATCAAATTCCTACATCAAAGCTATTGGCTACTAGCCTGACCGTAGTCCCATCGTAATGAAATTATGTCATCACGTTCTGAAAGATCGGATTTTCCGACAACTTTGTCCGACCGTGTGTATGCAACAGTTTCAGACAAGATCCGTTGGACAAAATCCGACGGATTTGGTTGTCGGAATCTCCGACCGTGTGTACAAGGGCTTAGGGTTATCAGACTAAAGGGGGCTGAATACAAATGCATGCCACGCCTTTCACATATTTATTTGTAAAGAATTTGTAAAACCATTTATTATTTTCCTTCCACTTCACAATTACTTGCCACTTCGTGTTGGTCTATCACAAAAAATCCCAATACAATAAATTCATGTTTTTGGTTGTCACAGGACAAAATGGAAAATGTCAATGGGTGTGAATACTTTTTCAAGGCACTGTATCTTTACTATAGATACAGTGCCTTGCAAAAGTATTCACCCCCTTGGCTTTTTACCTATTTTGTTATATTACAGCCTATAGTTCAATGTAGTTTTAATCTGAGTTATACGTTATGGATCAGAACACAATAGTCTAAGTTGGTGAAGTAAAGTTAGAAAAATATATATACATAAAACTATTTTTCAGAAATAAAAAAATTATAATTGGCATGTGCGTATATATTCACCCCCTTTGTTATGAAGCCCATAAAAGGCTCTGGTGCAACCAATTACCTTTAGCAGTCATACAATTAGTGAAATAATGTTCACCTGTGTGCAATCTAAGTGTCACATGATCTGTCATTACATATACAGACCTTTTTGAAAGGCCCTAGAGGCTGCAACACCTAAGCAAGAGGCACCACTAACCAAACACTGCCATGAAGACCAAGGAACTCTCCAAAGTAAGGGACAAAGTTGTTGAGAAGTACAAGTCAGGGTTAGGTTATAAAAAAATATCCAAATCTTTGATGATCCCTAGGAGCACCATCAAATCTATCATAACCAAATGGAAAGAACATGGCACAACAGCAAACATGCCAACAGATGACTGCACACCAAAACTCATGGACCAGGCAAAAGAGGCCAGAGAGGCAGCACAGAGACCTAAGGTAACCCTGGATGAGCTGCAGAGTTCCACAGCAGAGACTGGATCATCTGTACATAGGACAACAATAAGCCGTATGCTCCATAGAGTTGAGCTTTATGGCAGAGAGGCCAGAGAAAACCATTACTTTCAGCAAAAAAAAAAAATTGTCACGTTATGAGTTTGCAACAAGGCATGTGGGAGACTCCCAAAATGTATGGAGGAAGGTGCTCTGGTCTGATGAGACTAAAATTGAACTTTTTGGCCATCAAAGAAAATACTATGCCTGGTGCAAACCCAACACATTACATCACCCAGAGAACACCAGCCCCACAGTGAAACACGGTGGTGGCAGCATCATGCTGCGGGGATGATTTTCAGCAGTCGGGACTGGGAAACTGGTCAGAGTTGAGGGAAAAATGAATGGTGCTAAATACAGGGATATTTTTTGAGCAAAACCTGTACCACTCTGTGTGTGATTTGAGGCTAGGACGGAGGTTCATCTTCCAGCAGGACAATCACCCCAAACACACTGCTAAAGCAACACTTGAGTGGTTTAAGGGAAAACATGTAAATGTTTTGGAATTACCTAGTCAAAGCCCAGACCTCAATCCATTAGAAAATCTGTGGTCAGAATTAAAGATTGCTGTTCACAAGCGCAAACCATCCAACTTGAAGGAGCTGGAGCAGTTTTGCGAGGAGGAATGGGCAAAAATCCCAGTGGTAAGATGTGGCAAGCTCATAGAGACTTGTCCTAAGCGACTTGGAGCTGTGATAGCCACAGAAGGGGGTGAATAGTTACGAACATTGACTTTTTCTGTTATTTTTGTCCTATTTGTTGTTTGCTTCACAATAATTTAAAAAATCTTCAAAGTTGTGGGCATGTTCTGTAAATTAAATGATGCAAATACTCAACAATCCATGTTAATTCCAGGTTGTAAGGCAACAAAACGCAAAAAAAAATGCCAAGGGGGTGAATACTTTGGAAAGGCACTGTGTATATATGTGTATAGTTGTTGCTGGGAGCTAATAATTAGGCTTCACTTATTATGTCATGGAAGGGCTAAAAAAAAATACTCTTGCTTGGCTGCTATGGGCAACAACTGCATGTGCTTTTCATTTAATTCCTGCAGTTAATATATTATAAGATCTTTGCTAACAAATAAACATATCTCTACTCATGCAAATCGACAAAGCCGTGAGATTATATTGTTTAAATGTGGAGTTCCACTTTAAGTGTATTCTTTATCCTAGTATTTTTACCCTAGTATTTAAGATTCCTGCATCTTATGATTGGTAGAGTGGCTGGCTGGAAGTAGTGAGTTTCTCAGTAACAAAGAAGAGAAGGAGATCTGTTAGTTGATACAGCTGATGGAGATGTAATAAGAGTGTGGGGGAAAACTACAAAGCATTGAGGCTTGGAAATGAGAATTAATGAAGGAGAAAGAGGAACACTGAGTGGGCGAGCTAAAGATTGGTGCTGAAGAGGGATAGAGTGCGAGAAAGAAGTACAGAATTATAGTAAGACACTGAGAAATAAAGACTAGAGTGATTGCAAAGGCATATTTTTTTTCCATTAAAGTATATGAGAACCCTCACCTCGTAAAACAACCCATTCCGTTTATATACAAAAATGTTTGCCTTCCATTTATATTTTAAAGAAAAATTATAAATACTTTTTTTATATGTGATCACATCATTTCTTTTCTCAGCTCCATAAGGGGCTTTGAGAGCTAAGGGTGGAGAAACAGCAGTACACTAATCTTCACAGTGAAGAGTTGCGCAGGGAGGCATGTCAGCACAAGTCTGACCATTGGCGGATAGGCAGGCTGTTCTCCCAGCACAGCCAAAAAACTAACCAGGCTGAGATGTATGTACTCTCATACCTAGCATGGTCTGTTTAAGATAGGAAAGCAGGGGGACTGGGGGGCTCACCAAATATTTCACACAAGGGAAGAAGAACAAAGAGATTAGGGTATTTGTTAAAACAAGTACATGGTACAACAGGCACATATCAGAAATATTAAATGTTGGGTAGCATATTCTTTAAAATGTAAAAAAATAAATTATACTTACCTGCTCTGTATAGTGGTATTGCACAGAGCGGTCCCTTACCTCTTGTTCTGAAGTGTCTGCTCCTCCTTCCTGCGGGTGCCCCCTCAGCAAGCTGTGTGCTGAGGGGCACCCATGTGGATGTGCTCCTGAGCTGGGCTGTGTGTTCATAGACACACAGTGCAGGTATGTCTATGGACACAGGAGATTTTTTCATTACGTGGCTGGTTTATTTTCCTTATTCCTTTTTCAATTAATGTTAAAGTTTACAGACCCTTTAAGAAAATATGAGATGGGGTCCCCCAAAAATTCATAAAGAACCCCACTTTAGGCCCCCTACAAAGCCATACCAAGACACATGCACCCAAGATTAAGAGGGTTCTGTGCAAGGAAGGGGTGATAAAGTCTGCTTTCCCTTGCAAGGCACCTTGTCCCTCTGCTCTGTGAACAAGGGCCTCATCCCTATATACTGACTTTAAAAAATTGGGAGTCTGCAGAGAGTCTCAATGGAATCTGGAAGTACCCTTTTTGGCCCGTGCACACAGTCATAAAATCGTACAAAAAATACAGTTTTCAGAGCTATCATACATTAATCTAATCGTTGGTATACAGCTTTCAAGAGTAGATCACGACAATCCGTCCGATTATTATCGGATGAGGCAAGCAGAAAAATATTCCTCACACTATACCAGATCATCTGATTTTCATCTAATACAGTTATCTAGTACAGTTATCATTTGAAAATAGAATACATTACATCACTTAAAAAAAAATGTTGTCATCCAAAACTTTTTGTAACTTAAGTAAACTCTTCATTTTCGATATGAGATTAGCATGAAAAAAAAAAGACAGTCATTCGTCCAATCTCATCGTGTTTATCAGGCACTAGAATGAGGAGAGCTCCCAGATATATGCCCTGCAGGTTAATGAGTAAAGGGTACATAGTACCCCTAGTTACTCATCCACAAAAAGTGTAGATAGAGATTAAAAACACTTACACTGTAAAAAAAAGCAAAACAGAAATAAACAATGTCCCTCAATGTGATTCCAACATTTGTCATGTCATCCAGCAATGTAGATTCACATCAATAACAATGATGCTAATACAGCACCATGCCCAATAAGTTCACTTGCTGTTATTACCAGGGCTTTTTTTTATCAAACAATAGGTGCTGGAACTCAACCACTACCCCCCAAAAACCCTCCCCCCACACACACCCTCCAAATCACATCAAATAGTGGGTGTGGTCATATTTCACAAACAGTAGAAGAGTCTTAAAAGGGCATTAAATATCAGGATTGCATTACATACAGAGTGCAGAGTTCATGTGGGTTAAACACAGAGTACAGAGCTGTCACTTGTAAACACAGAAACCAGACTTCTGTATTTACAAGTGATTGTGGTGAGCAGGTATCTAAGGGTCTGAGCCAGAGGTGGTGGAACTGAGTTCAACCAAGTTCCCCCTGAAAAAAAGCCCTGGCTATTACAATTGCAAATGACAAGTTCTGCAGGTTTCTATATGTAAATAAAGGGGCTAAGTATGCTGGGTGACAGTACTGGCCAAATTTTAGTCATGTCCACATTTGATCAATAATATCACCAAGGATCCCCAGCCCATTTGTTTAAAACCAAGGAGACAGGGATCTGTCATATCGGCCATAATGTTAGAACAATAGACCCCCTGGTTTATTGACAAACACAAGCAAGCAGGGGTGTCCCATTTAACTGCAGTTGCACCAACAAATGTCCAATATTTGTTAAAAATGTTTCTTTATAAGAATTACATTGCACTGCTTTGCAACTTAACATTCAGGTTTAAAGCATCCCTAAAAGCATGTAATTTGAAGGTTTGGTGTAATTTTCAATGTTACCCTTAAGCTAAATTAAAAGTCCCTCTTCTCACTGAACCATATTTGAAAAATGAATTACATTTTTTTTGCATTGTTTCATGTCCCCCCTAGCAATGCCCAAATACCCATGGTCTTTTTAAAGAAAAGTGTGCAAATTGCATGGAAAAAGGCCAGAATAAATATAAGATTTGTCTTCCATGGGCTTAAAAAGAGGTTGACACTATGGGGTTGATTTGCTAAAACTGGAGAGTGCAAAATCTGGTACAGCTGTGTATGGTAGCCAATAAGTTTCTAACTTCCGCTTGTTCAATTAAGCTTTGACAAAAAAAAACATAAAAACTGATTGGTTTCTATGTAGCGCTGCACCAGATTTATCTCCTTTTAGGCTACTTTCACACCGAGGCACTTTACAGGCGCCACAGCGCTAAAAATAGCATCTGCATAGCATCTGTAAAGAGCCTCACCTGTCTCTCCAGTGTGAAAGCCCGAGTACTTTCACATTGGAGCGGTGCGCTTGCAGGATGGTCAAAAAAGTCCTGCAAGCTGCATCTTTGCAGTGCTGTTGGAGCGGCCACTAGCAAGACAAGATCCTGGCACACGCCCTTTTGACAAAAATCAGACGCTCGGTTGGCCAATAAGCATACCGTGTGTTCGTAGCTTTAGTGAAACATAAGGCCTAACAACTATTTCTCAGGATACACCACCAGCTAGATATCTAGGAAGGGAATGTTTTGCTGAATGCAAATTGTGAGAAACTGGTTGTTTTCTTGCTCTTGGATGATCATCAATCATCTACCTTGACATGGTGATTCCATTCCATAGCGATAAAAGTGAGTTATACCCTCTAGCTTTTTATAGCTTTCCATTGCCCCATTGTTGAGAATTCAGTTCTGTCTACCTTCTTCAGGTATTGTGAGGGTATCTCACTTTACATTTTATATTTTACAGTATGGAAAATGTAGCTGGAAATTTGTCTAGGCCACTACTGTAGCATAACAAATAAAGCCTCGTACACGTGGGTGATGGATTTGTATATTGACCATACGAAAATGATGTCAACCCATTTTCTGCTGAATATTTACTAGCCTGTCATCCAACATTTGTTGGCCAAATACCAATTTTCGAAGCTACAGCTTTGAAATGCATTACCATTCCTTGCCACTGTGAATAATCATATTTCCTGTTCCTGTGAAGTCACGATCAGCTGCTTCTTGTTTCCTGCCTCCTGATTCCCAGCATTCTCTGGATCCCTGTAAGATCACACCAGTGACCCAGGCTGCAAAGGGAAGACATTTATGAGACTCCAGGACTGGCGATTTTCACCACATGCTGAACTCATCTAATTTAACCTGTGAGTTACTACTTGTTTTTATTAAATATATGATTTATACTGCACTCAGTCTGGTGCCCCTCTGTTGCAATTTCTACACAGAGCCCATCGCTTCACTCTAAGGGAGCTGCCTCCAGTGGCTAATCATACAAGATCTCGGATCATTTATGAACATTATGTTTTAAACAAATGTTTTATTATTATGTGTGCTTATTCACACACACATTTTATGTATACCTATATTCCAGTTGCTATATAATTTTATATTATCACCAAATCTAGCACCGCTGTTCACCCCTGTGATAACCGGTACTATAGAAGGGTTGGACTGCACCTAAATGAGGAGGGTGCAGATCAGCTGGGAATGCAGGTGGCCGAAAAGTTAGAGGGGTTTTTAAACTAGGCGATGGGGGGAGGGTGTAGAGGTAGAGATAGTCAGTGTGGAACATATTCCAGAGGGTAGTATTGGGGGAAATAGTGAAAGGTTGACCAAAGCACATAAACCCAAGGTAAGTATAGTAGCAAGTCCTAGTTGCAATCTCGGAACACCCAATAAGAGGATAATATGTGACCAGTCTAAACTACATGGCATGTTCACCAATGTCAGGAGCCTGGTGGACAAGATGGGTGAACTAGAGATGTAATTGTACAAGGAGGATTTGGATTTTGTGGGAATTTCAGAGACCTGGTTCAACAGCTCTCATGATTGGCTGGCAAACATTCAAGGGTATACCCTTTATCACAAGGATAGAGAGGGTAAAAAAGGGGGAGGGGTATGCCTATATATCAAGAATAATGTACAAGTGAATGTAAGAGATTACATCACTAAGGGAGCTAGGGAGGAGGTGGAATCCTTATGGGTAGAGCTCCAAAGGGATTAAGCTAAGGGGAAAATAATACTGGGAGTATGCTATAGGCCCCCTAACCTGAGGGAGGAAGGGGAGAATGGGCAATTTAGGAAACAGCGACCACACGTCAATTGGCTTCTGTATAAATGACACAAATAGGAAACATAAGGGGAATACAAAGACACTGAATTTCGAAAGAGCCAACTTCCCTAAACTACGAACCTTACTAGAAGTCATAAATTGGGATAAAATCTTAGGAACAAAGAAAGCGGAGGAGAGATGGGTTTGCTTTAAGAGCATATTAAATAAGGGCATTAGCCAATGTATCCCATTGGGTAATCAATTTAAAAGAGCGAACAAAAGTCCTGGATGGCTTAACTTCAATGTAAAAATGCATATAAAAGCAAAGGAGAAGGCCTTAAAAAAATACAAGGTTGAGGGATCATCATCAGCATTCAGACTTTATAAAGAATGCAACAAGAAATGTAAGGGCGCAATAAGGACGGCTAAGATAGAACATGAAAGACACATAGCGGAGGAGAGCAAAAAAAAATCCCAAGGAATTCATTAAGTATGTAAATAGTAAAAAAGGAGGACAGACCATATTGAGGAAGGACATCTGGTTACAAAGGATGGGGAGATGGCGAAGGTATTGAATTTATTCTTCTTCTCAGTCTTCACGAGGGAATCAGGGGGCTTCAGTAACCAAAACTGCAGTGTTTATCCTCTAGACACATCACAGGAAGCACCTCCATGGTTAACAGAGGACAGAATTAAAATTAGACTTGGGAAACTTAACATTAATAAATCACCGGGACCAGATGGCTTAACCTTCTATGAGGAGGTGAGTTGCCAGCTAGACAAAGGAAGGCCTATAGACATGGGGTATCTGGATTTTGCAAAAGCATTTGACACAGTTCCCCATAAACGTTCACTGTACAAAATAAGGTCCGTTGGCATGGACCATAAGGTGAGTACATGGATTGAAAACTGGCTACAAGGGTGAGTTCAGAGGGTGATGATAAATGGAGAGTACTCAGAATGGTCAGAGGTGGGTAGTGGGGTCCCCCAGGGTTCTGTGCTGGGACCAATCCTATTTAATTTGTTCATAAATGACCTGGAGGATGGGGTAAACAGTTAAATCTCTGTATTTGTGGATGATACTAAGCTAAGCAGGGCAATATCTTCTCCGGAGGATGTGGAAACGTTGCAAAAATATCTGAAAAAATGAATCGGTGGACAACTGCATGGCAAATGAGGTTCAATGTAGAAAAATTTAAAATAATGCATTTGGGTGGCAAAAATAGGAATGCAATCTATACACTGTGGGGAGTACCTCTGGGGGAATCTAGGGTGGAAAAGGACCTGGGGGTCCTAGTGAATGATAGGCTCAGCAATGGCATGCAATGCCAAGCTACGGCTTACAAAGCAAACAGAATATTGGCATGCATTAAAAAGGGGATTAACTCCAGAGATAAAATGATAATTCTCTTGCTCTACAAGACTCTGCTCCAGCCACATCTGCAATATGCTGTCCAGTTCTGGGCACCAGTCCTCAGGAAGGATGTACTGGAAATGGAGCGAGTACAAAGAAGAGCAACAAAGCTGATAAAGGGTCTGGTGGATATTAGTTATGAGGAAAGGTTGCGAACACTGAACTTATTCTCTCTGGAGAAGAGACGCTTGAGAGGGGATATGTTTTCAATTTACAAATACCATACTGGTGACCCTACAATAGGGATAAGACTTTTTTGCAAAGGGAGTTTACCAAGACTTGTGGCCACTCATTAAAATTAGAAGAAAAGAGGTTTAATCTTAAACTACGTAGAGGGTTCTTTACTGTAAGAGCGGCAAGGATGTGGAATTCCCTTCCACAGGCGGTGGTCTCAGCGAGGGGCATTGATAGTTTCAAGAAACTATTAGATAAGTACCTGAATGACTGCAACATATAGGGATATAAAATGTATTACTGACATATAATCACACACATGGTTGGACACGATGGACTTTTTTCAACCTCACCTACTATGTAAGACTATGTAAGGAGCATACTAACGGTAAGATTTTACGACAACAGTCTGTCAACAGACAATCCCCTGCCAACATTCGTACTATGTGTACGAGGCTTTAGACTGCTTGGTCACAGAGACAGGGATATCCTGTTTTTGCAGTCCCCAAAAAATATAAGAAGCCAGTTGCTGATTTTATTTCACTCATTGCTGAAAAATCGCTTTTGAGAAGACCAAGCCCTTTAAATACATGCTACCACTGCAGATAAATGAACAGTAGAAAATCACTTAACTCTGTAACAAAATGTTGCAATGGTTTGGGAGGTTTAGACATATAGGGCCCATTCACACTAGACAATACATGTGAATCACACTGGAACGCTGTGCTGTTCCAATGTGATTACAATGCAGTTCTGTGCATTTCATTCATATTTATTTGAATGGGCTGAAATCGCACAGCACTAAAAGTAGTGCATACTGCATCAATGGTACTTTTGTATTATGCGATCTGGTGTGGGCCGGTGCAGAGCATTTGTGACCTGCGCTTGAGGTGTTGTTAAATGTGCACTGAGCCCCGCAGCAGATTGTAAGAGCAACGCGATTGGAATGCGGTGCGGGAAGCCACACGAGAACATGGCATTCTAGTGTGAACAGGCCCTTAAAGTAATTATTAAAGAATGTTTTTACTTGCAGTGAATGTAATATTCCAATGAAATCTTAATCTAGACACAGTCAGTCACTGCAGAAACATATTACTTTGTTGAATTAGTGATATACTACAGGTCCAAGCCTTCTTTCCTCAGTATGAATGTCTTAATTGTGCGCAGGGGCCCTTTTACACTTGAAGGTTCCATTGCATTGGATCACTGGCTAAGAAGCCACCTTGATGACACCATACACAGGAGTGACACTTTTTCACTTTATGGAGACATCACGTGTCTACAACTGCTCATTTCTGATACAGTGACTGTCCTACCTTGAAACAGGACCCCTTTGAACATTTGCATGGATCTGGTGACCTGATGCTTTTACAACAGTGAAAAACAATACATTTGGGGTGCTGCTAACTTTTTGCACTATACCAGATTCTTCAAAAGTGCCATAGAGTTTAGACTTGTGGATAAATTGCTGCGCTGTGGAAAAGCAATACAAATTTGGATTGCATTTCAGAGGCATGTAACAGGTGAAATAGGAGGCAATATGATGCCATATCATTGCATTGTCTTTTTTTAACCCCATAAATGTTTCATCACTGTGCCCCAACCATTGGCCTATTCACTTGACTGGGGTTCAGAGGTGGTACTGCCTACCCCAGATGTGATCATTTTTTCAGCGGCCCCGAAGCAATGTATTGTAACCATGGCATGTGAGCACTCCTGTCTGCTGCCTTTGCGGCTTAAGAATAAAAAAGCACCCTAACTGTGTGTTTTTACCCCCCCCCCCCCCCCCCCCAGACCACAAGCATAAAAGAGCCATTCATGACGCATTGCCTTTTTACATTACTTTGGCACATGTAAGGTTATATATGGAAAATATTTGGTTGCTATGGACAACATTGCTTTTGCAAATAAGTTACAGATGCTCTAGATGGCATATGAAAGGGTTTTCAAATAAGTACTTTTTGGCCTGTGGCACTGAAACCGGAATCCATCAGCTTGTAGCACTGGTTTAAACATTAAAGTGGAATTTTCGCTTTAAAATATCCTGACCCCCTCACATGCCACATTGTTGCATGTCATTTTTTTTTGAGTGGGTGCCTTTGGCAGGTACCCAGCTCCCACTTCCATCTGCGCTGCCTATTTCTGGGATACGTCACAGGTCCCAGAAGATTGCCCGGCCATTCAAGACACCCAGCACGACTCCTGCATGTGCAGTTCACATCCGGTTGTAAAGTCGCTAGCTGTCATAGCCGGGTGGTCACAGTAGTGATGTCGGCACCGCAGACAGGCGGGGGAGAGAATGGAGGATTCAGGAGTATGCATCACTGGACTGTGGGACAGGTGAGTGTCTGTTTATTAAAAGTCAGCAGCCAGGTAAACCGATATAGATCAAGTCCAAACTAGCAAAGGTTCAGTGTTCTCCTAAAGAAATATACACCACGGCGACTAAACAAAAAAAAATTATAATTAATCATACCCAATGTCCAGGAAGACAAACCTAACAATGCTTAGAATACCCAATGCAAAGACACCATGCAGAGCAAACAATCACAAGCTCCTTACCTTCAAAGCAACCATCCATCAAATGAGTACACCAACCACAAGGTCTGGCTCCATATCTGCTGTTTATAAAAGCCTGCCCGACGTGTGCATTGGAACAATTGCCAACAGGTAATACAGAATACACAATTAACTCTATAGTGACCACTATGTGCACATCCATGCGTATGGTGCTCAAATAATTGCGTCCTTGCGCATAGATAACAGCCATGCACATTGGCGCATAAAGAGTGCGTCCTCACGCACAAATAATGGGTCAGTACATCCGCCATTACCGAAACAGCGGCGCATACTTTTCTCTACTTCGGAATTGTTGGTATACCTGGCCCACATTCGATGTTGGTACAGGTATATCGACAATATATTTATGGTGTGAGTTGCAGGGGTGGATGACCTCGATAGGTTTATGGAACGGCTAGCTATTAATAGCTATAATTTGAAATTTACGATGGAACATAGTTTGAGTTCTTTACCATTTCTGGATCTAATGATTCAAAAACAAGAGGATGGAACCATAAACACATTATTTCAAAAAGCTACTGCTGGAAATACCCTTCTCCATGCAGAAAGCTCGCACCCTCAGTCATTGATTAAAAGCATCCCATACTCACAGTATCTGCGCCTCAGACGTAATTGTTCTACTGAGGACGATTTCAGGTGGGAGGCTAACCTACTGAGAAATCGCCTCAGTGAACGTAGTTATAGTAAAACTATTTTGAAAAAGGCCTTCAAAAAAGCTCTGGATAGAGACAGAATTATGTTACTGTTTGAGAAAGAGAACCACAAAAAAGAACAGGGGGATATTATGAGAGTAATAACCACTTATTCAAGTAACCATGAAAGTATACGCAAGATAATCAATAGACATTGGCATCTCATTGGGTGACCGTATTATTAGTAAGTATATTGGTGCTGCTCCTCAAATCACATATATAAGATGCAAATCTCTTAAAGATAGAATGGTTCATACCCACTTCCAAAATCAGGCAGGAGGGGAGGAGGAGCCAGTAGGTATGTTCAGATGCCATGAATGTGAATACTGTAACTGGATGTTAGATGGGTCATCCTACATGCTTCCTAATGGGGTGATGTAGAATATGAGATTTTTTGCTAACTGCCAGACCAAGGGAATTGTTTATATAGCGTTTCTGTAAATGTGGCTCATTCTATGCTGGGAAAACATTCAGGAACTTCTGGAGGCGGGTCTATGACCATGTATACTACATAAGGAAAAACCTGCTTTACACCCCCATAGGAAGGCATGTGGCTTTGGAACATAAAAACGTGTTGCGGTGGTGGCATCGAGGGGACCTCCATACCTCCCTATTTTAGGTAGCGTTTGTACAATGGGATTTATCAGTCAATGTTTATCTATTGTTTCATCCGTATTCGTTCACATGCGATTGGCACTTTTATGAGCGAACAGTGGTGTTGCTGGCTGGCACTTAAATATTTGGTGACTATCATGGCACCGGCAGTTTTTGTGAGCTAATGCTGTTGGCATTAATATGTTGGGGTCTGTTTTGGGCTCGATTGGTGTTTTTGGAAAGGTGATTGTCATCACTGGTATTGCTGTTGGTGTGTGGATGGCGTTGTTGCTGCGTTGGGCGCATGCACAGATGTGGGTTGTTTTTGGCGCTTGTGCGGTTCCCGCCGTGGTGTTGGTGCGCATGTTGATGTGTCTCTTATGCGTGAGGATGTAGTGGTTGTGTGTTGCCGACTGCTGTTATTGGATTTGTCGTTTATGTGTGGTTGTGCATCTCTGTTGTGTTTGGCGCATGCGGCATTATGTAGTACTATTTGGTGGGGGCGTTGATTTTCGCCACTGAATTGGCGCAGATATTGAGGTGTCTCTTGTGCGCCGTGATGCACTAAGTATGCAAGGCTGTTTCGGTAATGGCAGATGTACTGACCCATTATTTGTGTGTTAGGATGCACTCTTTATGTGCCAATGTGCATGGCTGCTATCTATGTGCAAGGATGCATTATTTAGGCGCCATATGCATGGATGTGCAAATAGCGGTCACTATAGAGTTAATTGTGTATTCTGTATCACCTGTTGACAATTGTTCCAATGCACACGTCGGGCAGGCTTTTATAAACAGCAGATATGGAGCCAGACCTTGTGGTTAGTGTACTCATTTGATGGATGGTTGCTTTGAAGGTAAGGAGCTTGTGATTGTTTGCTTTGCATGGTGTCTTTGCATTGGGTATTCTAAGCTTTGTTAGGTTTGTCTTCCTGGACATTGGGTATGATTAATTATAATTTTTTTTTTTTTTTTAGTTGCTGTGGTGTATATTTCTTTAGGAGAACATTGAACCTCTGCTAGTTTAGACTTGATCTATGGAGTGTTTGGAAATACTAGCTGCTGATGATCTTATGCCGCGTATACACGACAGGACTTAAGTCCGGCAGACTTTCGACGGAGTTCTGACGGAGTTCTGACAGAGTTCTGACGGACTTTCCGAATGAACGGACTTGGCCACACACAATCACACCAAAGTCTGACGGATTCGAACGTGATGACGTATGACTGGACTAGAATAAGGAAGTTCATAGCCAGTAGCCAATAGCTGCCCTAGCGTCGGTTTTAGTCCGTCAGACTAGCACACACACGAGCGGATTTCTGGAGAGCACAAACAATAAGTCAATACAGCGTAAGATACACAGCCGAGCATTTCATTCGTCTCTCGGACGTGACTTCCGGTATCCGAAAACTCTTCCTATTCCGACGCGTGTCGTCATGTGTCACATGACTTCATCAGGGAAGATTCCCTGATGAAGTCATGTGACACATGACGACACGCGTCGGAATAGGAAGAGTTTTCGGATACCGGAAGTCACGTCCGAGAGACGAATGAAATGCTCGGCTGTGTATCTTACGCTGTATTAACTTATTGTTTGTGAGTACCTCTCCACCTTGTTGATTTTAACTATTAAAGAGTATATATGTACTTCACTATTGGAGCCCTCCTTTCCCTTCTTTGTGAGATCCTGCCATTGTGACATATTGATGTGGGGATAAGACCTTTTACTTGGAATTAGGGGCACATCGATTAAACCATCTGAGACCTTGTCCTCTATATGCTGTTTGCCTTACAGCAGTAAGGTAAGGGGCCACCTTATCCACTACGTGTGGGACACTGAAGAGACACCAGAGTGTGTACACCTTGTGTGTTTTGCTGGCACCTGCTACCTTGAGAAGCACTTTATGGATCACATGTCACTTTAAATTATGCCGCATTCTAAGAGACTTATTTACTTTGTTTGAATTGCACTGCGTGATTCACATTTATGTTAATTTAGTTTGGCATTTTTATTACACTCTGTGAGGTATTGCTTTGCCTGTATTTATCACCATCACTGTGTGTTTTTTATGCGATTCTGTTGTGGCTTATGCGATTTTGCAGATTTTGCACATATATATTATATATTTTATTATATGTTTGCACAAGACACTTTAATCACCGATCACGATTGGTCACGATAATTAGATTTTACTCACTGGTATTTTACGTATAATTAATTGTTAGCACTTTATACAGATTAATTTACTTACGTATTTTATTGGTTTAAGGGAGCGCAGCACCATTTATTTGATTTTGTGTTATACTTTTCAGTGGTAGGGTCTATACCTCTGTCGGTGCTCTGCTGCAACCCAAATTCTTTTTTAGGTAGAGTGTATTTATGATGCACTTGCTCCTCTAACCACACGCAGAATCAGGCCCCGACCATTACAACCCTGGCAAACTGACAACACTAGAAATCTCAAGAGACGTTGCCGTGCTCTTGAACGGCTGTGGCGTAAAACCAAATGCCTCCAAGACTTCACCATATATAAATCTGCCCTTCTAAAATACAATTCCTGCCTCCATGCTGCCAAACAAGCCTACTTTGTATCTCTTATTAATACTTTGTCATCCAATCTTCGTCGGCTCTTCTCAACTTTTAACTCTCTGCTTCGTCCCCCACCCCCTCTACCCACCAGCTCACTCACTGCCCAAGAGATTGCCAATCACTTCAAAGACAAGATTGATGCAATTCGCGAGGACACCTCCGCTGTGCGTACATCTTCCCCACCCAACACACCTGGCCTAATAGCACATTCAACACTCTCCTCTTTTGAATTGGCTACTACTGAAGAGGTTGCAAAACTTTTCTCAGATGCTCACCTAACCAATTGTCCCTTGGACCCTGTTCCCTCACAACTATTAAGGTCACCCTCTAATTCTATCCTATGCTCCCTCACTCACATCTACAATCTCTCCCTCTCAAGTGGCACCTTCCCCTCCCCTCTAAAACATGCGCAGATCACCCCCATACTTAAAAAACCCTCTCTGGACCCCACCAACCTGAACAACTTAAGACCTATCTCATTGCTCCCATTCACCTCTAAGCTTCTAGAACGCTTAGTCTACAACCGCCTTAGCTCCTACCTCAGTGAAAATAACCTTCTTGACCCATTACAGTCTGGCTTTCGCTCTCAGCACTCCACTGAAACTGCCTTACTAAAACTCACTAACGATCTACTAACTGCTAAAACCAACAGCCAGTACTCCATACTCCTACTACTTGACCTCTCTGCTGCCTTTGATACTGTTGACCACCCACTCCTCCTCAATAAACTACATTCCCTTGGCCTCCGAGATTCTGCGCTTTCCTGGTTCTCTGCCTATCTATCACAGCGCTCCTTCAATGTCACCTACAACTCTGTATCCTCCTCTCCATTGCCCCTTTCTGTGGGGGTCCCCCAAGGCTCTGTTCTTGGACCCCTTCTCTTCTCTATCTATACCTCCTCCCTTGGTCACCTGATAACCGCCCACGGCTTCCAATACCACTTATACGCCGATGACACCCAAATCTATCTGTCTACTCCTCACCTCACTCCTTCAGTCTCCTCTCGCATTACTAACCTGCTAACTGACATATCAGCATGGATGTCACACCATTTCCTTAAACTAAACCTCTCTAAAACTGAGCTATTAATAATCCCCCCTGCACATGCCCCCCTCCATGACTTTTCCATCAAAATCAACAATGCAACCATCAGGCCCTCCCCTCACGCCAGGGTACTAGGTGTAATCCTAGACTCTGACTTGTCATTTCAGCCCCAAGTCCTATCGTTGTCAAAAGTTTGTAGATTTCACCTCCGTAACATCTCTAAAATTCGTTCCTTTTTAACAATTAAAACTACCAAGATCCTCATTCACTCCCTTGTTATCTCTCGCCTTGACTATTGCAACTCCCTTCTCATTGGCCTGCCTCTCCATAGGCTATCTCCTCTTCAGTCTATCATGAATGCTGCTGCCAGACTTATCCACCTTACCAACCGCTCAGTGTCTGCCACCCCTCTCCTCCAATCCCTACACTGGCTCCCAATCGCCCAGCGGATTAAATTCAAAATACTAACCACCACATACAAAGCCATTCACAACTCTGCCCCGAGCTACATCACCAATCTTGTCTCCAAATATCACCCAAACCGTCCTCTCCGTTCTTCTCAAGACCTCCTACTCTCAAGCTCTCTCGTCTCCTCCTCCCACACTCGTCTCCAGGATTTCTCCAGAGCCTCTCCAATCCTCTGGAACTCGCTACCTCCACCGGTCCGGCTATCCCCTACTCTTGCTACCTTCAGACAATCCCTGAAAACTCATCTATTCAGGGAAGCCTATCACGTCTCAAACTAATCTATCACTTCCATAAACCCATTCCCAACAGTTATAACCTTCTGTACCACCTGCCCCACCCTTTTAGATTGTAAGCTCTTCTGAGCAGGGTCCTCTTAATCCTTTTGTATTTAATTGTATTGTAACTGTATTGTCTCCCTTTTATATTGTAAAGCGCTGCGTAAATTGCTGGCGCTATATAAATCCTGAATAATAATAATAATAATAATAATAATAATAATAATAATGATAGCGCAGGGATACTTTTATTGTCATTACGCTTTGATTTGCATTGCTTATTGTCTGCTCATTTCTGCTTTCCAGGTCGTTCTTTCAGGCATTGCTGTTTATCGGTGCTTTCTGTTGTCCGTTCTGACCAGCCGACCGTTTTAAACCATGTTTCGTGTATGTACTCGTCGTAGAGTTTGTGCTGTGCAGGAGCTTGGTGTTGGGCTTTTAGCTTTGACACAAGCCCGGTCCATGAACAGGGCAAGGAGGAGTTTGTGGACCAAGAATTGGTTGCGCCAGCGTGGCCAGTTCTCGCACATGCCTTTGCTCCGTGAGATCCGGGAGAATAATCCTGATGATTTCAGGAATTATCTTCGTATGACGGACCCCGTTTTTCACCGTCTGCTGGCTTTGCTGTCCCCTTATATCACCAGGCAGGATACCTGCATGCGGCAAGCCATCACTCCGGAGCAGAGGCTCATCGCCACGTTGCGCTACTTGGCGACAGGGAGAAGCCTTCAGGACCTCCAAGTTCTCCACAGGCATCTCCCCTCAGGCTCTGGGGATCATTATTACAGAGACCTGTTCTGCCATCATTCAGGTCCTGCAGAAGGACTATATGAAGGTAAGTTTTCTCCTTTAACGTCCCATTCTATGTATTTAATGATTGCTAATGTCTTGTATTTCTTTCCTCATTCCCTAATTACCATGATTGCTATATGCTCTAATTGATATGCTGTGCCCCTTTGTCCTCATGCATGCTGGAAGCTTTTCAAGTTCCTTTTTTGTTCTTCATGCATATTTGCCTTCACTAACTTCCCCAGCATGCTCTTCTGGGCCCATAAACCTATAGTCTAGTCACTTAGCAATGTCTTTTGTCAGCTCCATAGTATTGCTTTCCCCTAAACACCCCCTAAAATGTCTACAAATGTTATGTGTGTGTGCTAAAATTCATGCAGAGTGACATTTTTTTTGGTTGGGCCAAACTCATTAGTTACCCCCCTCCCCCCAACTGCTAGGTCAGCTGATAGCAATCCTCTATCTGATGACTTTACCAAACCCAATACACACTCTACCTACTTTTTTATGGTCAGATTTATGGACAAATTCACCAAAGCATGTAGTGCAAGGGCCTGCCTCAATACTTTCAAATGCTACATTTTCTAGTTTATTTTTCTCCTATTATTATCTTGATAGGTAATAGCAGAATGTCAAAATGTGCTTCCATTTTTTTGGGGGTATTATGACACTTCTTACCTGTCCAGTGGGATGCCAATAGTGTAAGTAAGGAGGGGCTGGCCAAAGTATCACACATTATTTATGCATTCAGCTCTCAATGAAGTGGAGAGGGTTACCTGTCCAAAACATCCCCCCCTCATTTTTTTGCAAGGGCCCATCAGATGGGGGGGATGGGGGGGAGGTAGGGGAGGGATGGGGGGGTGATGACTCTGATAAGGCGACCTTATACTTTAGGCTTTAAATACTCATTTCCCAAAATGTTATACTGATCTTGGCCAAAAAATGTTTGTGTCTGATCTGCTTGCAATGTTGATGTGCAAAATTACTAATTTTTTTTCTTGTTTCACTCCACAGTTTCCTTCAACGCCACAGGAATGGCAGACTGTGGCCTCTCACTTTTCCAGCCATTGGGACTTTCCCAATTGTGGAGGGGCAATTGATGGGAAACACGTCCGCATCGTCCCGACCCCCCAACTCGGAGTCCTACTATTATAATTACAAGGGGTTTAATAGTATCGTGATGTTGGCGGTGGTGTCAGTGACCTATGACTTCCTTTATGTGGACGTGGGGCAAAATGGCCAGAAGTCGGATGGTGGAGTGTTTGCACGGACAGAATTCTACTGGCATCTCCAGAGTGGCAGTCTGGGCTTGCCACCCCCAGAGGAGAATGCAGAAGAACTCCCGTTCGTTTTCGTCGCGGATGAGGCGTTTACCCTGGCAAACCACCTGATGCGGCCTTTCCCGATGAGGACCCTCACCCCGGATCAGAGGATCGTTAATTTCCGGCTGGCCAGAGCCAGAAAAGTCGTGGAGAACACTTTTGGAATAATGGCCAGCCGGTTCCACCTATTTTTGACACCAATCCACATGGCGGAATATAAACTAAATCACATTGTGCTTGCCTGCTGTGTTCTGCACAATTTTTTGAAAAAACATTCAGCTAATTATGTGGTGTCAGTTGGGCCAGATGCAGACTTGCCTGAAAATTAGAATCTCACATCCCTTGAAGCTGCTGGTCCTGGCTTGCCCTCCCCCCCCCCCCCCCCAAAGTGCCAGCGAGGTCAGAAACCAAGACATGGAGTACTTTGTGGGTGGGGGGGCATTGATATGCCAGACAATGTCTAAGCGGCATTTTTCTTTGAAAATACAATAATCTTTGTTTTCATTTAGTGCTTGGCTTTGTTTTAGGTGTCTCATAGGTATTTTTGCTTTTTTTTTGTGCCTTTTTCTACAATAGTGCAAACCCAAGTTCTGAACGAGATGAGGTGACAGTCTGTTCTTCAGATAATCTTATTATGTTGTGGGTCTGCTACACACATACACACCTTGTTTTTGTTGCTAATGTATGTAGTGCATTACTGACAAAAATATTGCTCAATTTCAGCACCATGGCAGAAATATGTGGGATCATGAAAATGGCGTGATTGGGGAAATTTAAACATCACTGTGGGTGTTATTTACTAAAGGCACATCCACTATGCACTAAAAAAAGTGCACCTGAAACTGCACTTGGAGCGCAAAGTGGATTTGCCTTTAGTAAATAACACCCATTGCCACAGAAACCAACAACTTTACTCCAAATACTGCTTTTGTGCATTGAAAAAGAAAGCCACACATTGTTGATAATTTCACTTTTTACTCAAAGCACATTCACATGTGCATTTAGAAAAGGGTTTTACAACAAACCAACATATTTGGTGTATAGAAAACATTATTTTGGGTAACATTTTTATAACTTTGCGTTTTTGTGTAAACAGGCATGTATCAAAAGCATAACATACAGAACACAGGAACTTACAAAGTTCAACTTTGAAAAGTGAAGACAATATCAGACATGAGTATATACAAACTGTGCTGATAATGCCTTCATCAGATGGGGTGTCACCCCTGGAAAAGCCGAATTTGGAAGATGCACACACATTGAGAATACAAAAGTGGCCATTTTCCTCCTGTTCCCATGCCTAATGTCAACATGTGCTATCTCCCATCATGGGATATCAATGTACATGTTTTGGGGGTACAACCCCTTCATCTCAGCCACCGTCCACAAAACACGTACATTGATCCCCCATGATGGGATATAGTACATGTTGACACACTGTGTGCATCTTCCAAATTTGGCTTTTTGAAAATACAAAAGTTTTTTTTGTTAAAAAAAAAGCTAGCTAGTTTGGGGTGTTTCAGACTCTCCCCAAAACATCAATGATGTTCTTCATTTTGAACATCATTGATGTTTTTCTGTATATTTTCTAAATCGCGATTCCACCCCATTATCTCCCCAATGAGGATCTGGGCACTTTCACTGGTAAAATGTGATTCTTCTTCCACATCACCTAAAAAATAAATAATCACACCATGTACTATAAATATGCCGACATACATTGATTAGCTTACCGACACTCACCTGTTGTGGTGACAATTTGTCCAACTTCAACAATCTCTCCTTCCTCCTCTTCCTCCTCTGCTTCTGGTGTTGGAATTTCCCCTTCTTTGGAAGGTGTGGGGTCTCTGGTGTCCTCAGACATCCCGAGTCTTCTCTCCCCTATGAGAATGTAAAAAAGAAATACTTAGCACACAGAGGGCAGAAACAGGAATATGAAACATTGCTTGGAAGTGTGGTACAATTGTGTTTTTTGTCCGAGTTCAAAGGTGAGAACATTATTTTGGGCACTTTATAAAGCTGGAATACTTACCTACCTGCAATGTGAAAAAATTTAGTGAAGTGTCATTTGGGAAAACATTGTTTTGGGAGTAGGCTAACGATCTATGTTTAGTACAAACGATTGAACCCATGAACTTGAAAGTGCCCATTTTAAACTGTACAACATTAACCACCTCGCGCCCGCCCTATAGCCGAATGACGGCCATAGAGCAGGCGCGTTCATCCGGGAGGCCGTCCCTGGATGTCCTAATGTTTACTTTCGCAATGTGCGCCGCCGCGGGCGCGCATCGCGGAAGTTCTGTGTTCGCCGTGTCCCCCGGGGACAAGCAAACACAGATCGCTGTAAACGGCCAATCACAGCGGCCGTTTACAGCGCGATTGGCGTGTCCAATGGGAGATGATCTCATATGTAAACATATGAGATCATCTCTCAGCGCCGCTCTCCCTCCTCACACGGACAGAGTGTGAGAGGGGAGAGATGAACGGCTGCAGCTGCAGCCGTTCTGCTTTGCTTTTTGATAAAAAAGAAAAAAAAGTAAAAAAAAAAATTGCCATCCTCCTCCAGCAGTGCCATCCATCCTCCTCCAGCAGTGCCATCCATCCTCCCCCAGCAGTGCCATCCATCCTCCCCCAGCAGTGCCATCCTGCCCCAGTGCCATCCACCCCAGTGCCATCCACCCCAGTGCTACCTGCCCCAGTGCCATCCACCCCAGTGCTACCTGCCCCCCAGTGCTACCTGCCCCCAGTGCCACCTGCCCCCAGTGCCACCTGTTGTCAGTGCCATTTGTCCCCAGTGCCATCTGTCATCAGTGCCATGTATAAGTGCCATCTGTCATCAGTGCCAGGTGTCATCAGTGCCACATAGTGCCATCTGTCATCAGTGCCACGTATTAGTGCCATCTGTCATCAGTGCCACGTATCAGTGCCATTTGTCATCAGTGCCACCTGTCAGTGTCACGTGCCATCTGTTGTCAGTGTCACGTGTCATCAATGCCACGTATCAGTGCCATCTGTCATCAGTGTCACGCGTCATCGGTGCCATGTATTAGTGCCATCTGTCATCAGTGGCACGTATTAGTGCCACATATTAGTGCCATCTGTCATCAGTGCCACGTATTAGTGCCATGTGTCTTCAGTGCCACGTATTAGTGCCACGTGTCATCAGTGCCACGTATAAGTGCCACATGTCATCAGTGCCACATATTAGTGCCATCTGTCATCAGTGCCACATATTAGTGCCATCTGCCATCAGTGCCACGTGTCATCAGTGCCACGTATAAGTGTCATCATTGCCACGTATCAGTGCCATCTGTCATCAGTGTCACGTGTCATTGCCCTGGTGCTTCAAAAGTGTAATAAATAGTCAACAAGTTAGATGTGTAATTTATGTTCCTAGAACACATGATGGCGCTACCTGCATGTTTGGCCTCTCTATGTGGCCAGGCTGTGAAAAAGTCCCACACATGTGGTATTGTAATACTCAGGAGTAGCAGAATTTTTTGGGGGTTGTCATTTGTGGTATATTTGTGGCCATGTGAGAGAAATAACCTATTACAATGACAATTTTGTGGAGAAAAAAAAAATGAAAAATCTTAATTTTGCAAAGAATTGTGGGAAAAAAATGACAACATCAAAAAGCTCACTATGCCTCTTACTAAATACCTTGGAATGTCTACTTTCCAAAAAGGGGTCATTTGGGGGGTATTTTTACTTTCCTGACTTGTTCGGGTCACAAGAAGCGAGATAGTCCACCAGTACATCAGATGTGATCAATTTTGTGCGATTCGCACCACAGCTTGTAGACTCTCTAACTTTCACAAAGACCAAATAATATCCACTAATTTGGGTTCCTTTTACCAAAGATATGTAGCAGTATAAATTGTGGCCAAAATTTATGAAGAAAAATTAAATTAATAATTTGCATAATTCTGTCACAGAAACAAAGAAATATGCGTTTTTTTTTTCAAAATTTTCGGTCTTTTTTCATTTATAGCGCAAAAAATAAAAACCCCAGAGGTGATCAAATACCACCAAAAGAAAGCTCTATTTGTGGGAAAAAAAGGACAAAAAATTCATTTGGGTACAGTGTTGCATGACTGAGTAATTGTCATTCAAAGTGTGAGAGCACCGAAAGCTGAAAATTGGTCTGGGCAGGAAGAGTGTTTAAGTGCCCAGTAAGCAAGTGGTTAAATAAAAGCACATGGAGCAGTATGCAAGCAATAATAATAATAATATGAACACACGACAACTACTTACGTTTTTGAAAAACTCGCTTGATCCTTCTGTACTGATCGTGCTCCCTCAGTTTCAGGTCTGACCAGCGTTTTCTCAGTTGATCCTTGGATCGTCGTACCCCAAAATTCTTCTGAAGACTCTTCACAACTTTAGCCATGATCTTGGCCTTTCTGATATTTGGGTTTGGGTAAGGTCCATATTTCCCATCATAGTCGGTCCTCTTCAATATGTCCACCATCTACAACATCTCTCCAAAAGACATATTTGAGGCCTTAAATATTCTTCTCCAGGATCGGGACGTTTCAGGCTCCGGGCTTTCCTCGCCCTCCACTCGTTAGTGGAACTCTGATTGCGCACCTGCGTTCTCTCCGCCATGTGCTCTCCCCACTGCGCCAAAAGAGAAGGGGCGGGGAATAGTCTAGAAAGAACATCAGGGGCAAGCAGAGTTTTCACGAAGGTACACTTTTTAACTTGGTACATCACTAGCCTATACTGCTTCTATATAGGCCTATGTTGGGACAAGATTAGGAGAGTTTAGCATGACATTATTATTATTAGGGTTTGTCTTGTGTTGTGTCTTGCAGACAAGATGGATCCCTTCAAGAACTCCAATTTTATGGGGCTATTCATTGATCTGCTCAGGGAGGTGCCCTGCCTGTGGCAGATCAACCCCTTTTATAATGACCGAAGAAAGAGGAAGGCAGCGCTGGAGAAACATCTTGCTTTGGTGAAGATCATGGTCCCCACGGCAGACATGACCTATGTGATGTTTAAAATTGGTGCCCTGAAGACTACATATCTCAGGGAGCAAAAAAAAGCATCAGGATTCCCATAGATCAGGATATCCAGATGCCATTTATGTCCCCAGGATGGTGTACTACGAGAGGCTGCCTTTTCTGGTAGACCAGGGGGAACCCAGGCCACCACTCTACAGTCTTACTTCAAGGCTTCCTTCACCCCCAGCTGAGGCTTTTGATGTCCAACCTGGGCCTTCCAGGCAGCAACATGTGGAGGGGCCCAGCTTGAGACAGGTATAGCATTGTTGAACATATTTCTTGTCGTACATTTAATGATGTTAACTAGATGTTATTATTGATCAGTAAGTTGTGATTTAAGTGGTTTACATATCAATAGACAGTAGTGACCAAAAATGTTTGGGACAAGAATGAAAAATGCTGGGCTCAGAATGATAGTCTGTTCTATTTGTTAGCATTCAATTTGCAACAGTCATGAGCACAAAATTGAGTGATTGATGACCAAAAAACTAAAACTATGTCCCATTTTCATACACAGGAAGACCTCAGCCGGGGGGAGGCTGTGGCAAGTGGCAGCCAGGAGGTAGACCATCGCCCTCCTTCTCCTGCTCCTGCCATAACTGCAGGAGCCGAGCCACAGCCAGGAAGGAAGCCTGGAGGGAAGTGCCCAAGGAAGACCAGAGAGTGATGGACTGGGTTCAGTCTGGTCTGACAGAAGATGCAGCCTCTTGTAGAACCACAGCCTGGGGACATAGATGGCATCTGCTCTTCCGGATCTCTAGGACTTCTGAACCAGACTGCTCTCCCTGAGATATGTACTCCTCAGGCCACCAATTTTGCATTTTCAAATTAGTTCATGTCTGCCCTGGGGGCCAAAGGCTTCGCCAAGTTGACCAGTTTCTCCAGCATTGCCTTCCTGTTTATTTGTTTGACACCTAAAAAATAAAGGTTTTTTTTTGTTGAAGAAATGCTTGCGTATGTGTTTTACTTCAAAAAGGACAGTTTATTTGTGAGTAGGCAGGTACATTTCAAAAATACAAAGTGAAATTAATAACAAGGGGCACCAACACCATACAACCTCCTGTAGATTAAAAAAGAAATAAATACATTAAAAAGATAATAATGGTGTTGTGGTAAGTTGACACACAAAACACACCCAAAAAAATGCAAAGTGTCAAAAAAAGGAGATGCTGATTAACCACTTAAGCCCCGGACCAATTGTCAGCCTAAGGACCAGAGGTCTTTTTACAATTTCGCACTGCACTGCTTTAACTGGTAATTGTGCGGTCATGCAATGGTGTACCCAAACAAAATTTGCATCCTTTTCTTCCCACAAATAGAGCTTTCTTTTGATGGTATTTGATTGCCTCTGCAATTTTAATTTTTTCCGATATAAAAAGGAAAAAGACTGAAAATTTTGAAGAAAAAAAGATATTTTCTACTTTTTGTTATAAGAAAAATCGAATAAACTCAATTTTAGTCATACATTTATGCCAAAATGTATTCAGCCACACGTCTTTAGTAAAAAAAATGTCAATAAGCGTATATTTATTGGTTTGCGCAAAAGTTATAGTGTCTACAAACTAGAGTACATTTTCTAGAATTTACACAGCTTTTAATTTATGACCGCCTATCTCATTTGTTGAGGTGCTAAAATGGCAGGGCATTACAACCCCCCCCCAAATAACCCCATTTTGGAAAGTAGACACCCCAAGGAAATTGCTGAGGGGCATGTTGAGCCCATTGAATATTTTTTTTTTGTCCCAAGTGATTGAATAATGACAAAAAAAAAAAGTTTACAAAAAGTTGTCACTAACTGATATATTGCTCACACATGCCATAGTTGTATGTGGAATTGTACCCCAAAATATATTCTGCTGCTTCTTCTGAGTACGGGGATACCACATATGTGGGACTTTTTGGGAGCCTAGCCACATACAGCACCCCGAAAACCAATCACTGCCTTCAGGATTTCTAAGGGTGCAAATTTTTGATTTCACTCCTCACTACCTATCACAGTTTCGAAGGCCATAAAATGCCAAAATAGCACAAAACCCCCCCAAATGACACCATTTTGGAAAGTAGACACCCCAAGCTATTTACTGAGAGGCATGTTGAGTCCATGGAATATTTTATATTTTGCCACAAGTTGCGGGAATATTACAAACTTTTTTTTTTGCACATAGTTGTCACTAAATGATATATTGCTCACACATGCTATGGGCATATGTGAAATTGCACCCCAAAATAAATTCTGCTCCTTCTCCCAAGTACAGGGATACCACACGTGGGGGACTTTTTGGGAGCCTATCCGCGTACGGGGCACCGAAAACCAAGCACCGCCTTCAGGATTTAAATATAAAACGCTACCAAAAAAAACTGTTAGCGATCGCAGGGATCAGGCATGACTCTGCAAACGCTGCAGTTATGTGTTTAATGTTTTGTAAGTGACAGTGATCGATTGATAATGCACTTGGGTGGGCTGGGCGGAGGGGCAAAACGCAGGTGCTAGCAGGTATCTGGGCTGATCCCACTAACAATGCGTTTTTTTGGAACCCTAAACTGCTGGGGACGCTAGTATAGATCTGATCAGATCAGATCAGATATTGATCTGTTCAGATACTATACCACTACAGGAGGTGTATGCTTTTTGCGTAGGTGTTAGCGGTACTGGCACTAACCTAGCGCTGCCTGGGGCGACGCAGACCCTATCTGACACTAAAACCTAATTGATATCACTGCCGGGTGATCAGGGGGTTAAACCTTATTGGGTAATAAATGGTGGGTGCCCTGATGCTATAAAAAGCAAACTAACTAACCAGAGTCACCCGTAACATTGATACGGTGATCACTGGTGAAAGGGTTAACTAGGGGCAATCAGGGGGTTAAAACCTTTATTAGGTAGTATATGGGGGTCCCTGACGCTATATAAAAACCTGACGGGGAACCTAAATAAGTAAGTAACTAACTGGTTAACCAGCGTCACCAGTGACACTTATCCGGTGATTGCTGGTGAAAGGGTTAACTCTAGGGGCAATCAGGGGGTTAAAACCTTTATTGGGTAGTATATGGGGGTACCTAATGCTATAAAAATCTGTCGGTGAACCTAAAAAAAGAACTAGCTACCTAGCGGCACCAGTGACACTAATGCAGCGATCAGAAAAATGATCACTTAGTGACACTGGCAAAAGGGGGTGAAAGGGTTAACTCTAGGGGCAATCAGGGGGTTAAAACCTTTATTAGGTAGTATATGGGGGTCCCTGACGCTATATAAAAACCTGACGGGGAACCTAAATAACTAAATAACTAACTGGCTAACCAGCATCACCAGTGACACTTATACGGTGATCGCTGGTGAAAGGGTTAACTCTAGGGGCAATCAGGGGGTTAAAACCTTTATTGGGTAGTATATGGGGGTACCTAACACTATAAAAACCTGGCAGTGAACCTAAAAAATAACTGGCTACCTAGCGGCACCAGTGACACTAATGCAGCGATCATAAAAACGATTGCTTAGTGACACTGGCAAAAGGGGGTGAATGTTTTAACTCAAGGGGCAATCGAGGGGTTAAACCTTTATTGGGGGGGTAGGGGGCTACCCTGGACCTAACACTAACTGCCCTGACACTTTTTACCGTCACAACTGACACTAAATGCAGTGATCAGTAAATAAATGATCACTGCAATCAGTGACACTGTGACTGGAAGGAGGGGGGGGGCGGGGGGCGATCGGGGGCTGATTCGTGTGCCTATATGTACCTACGTGTCAGTGTAGTGATTGGTGCACACTTACTATGTCCTCTCCTCGCAGTCCAGTCAAAAAGACCGCCCCGAGGAGAGTGACATCACTTCCTCCTGCCTGTGTTTACACTACACAGGCAGGTGAAGCTACTCATTCGCCAGGAGCGATCGAGAGGGGATGGCCAGAAACCAACGGCCATCCCCTCAACCCGGATCGCTCCTGAAGCGAAACGGACTGCCGCAGCCAGCGGGAGGGGGTCCGATCGGAAGCCCCCAACCCGCTGGAAGGCAGGCACGTACGGGTACGTGCTTGTGCCCGTCCGTGCCATTCTGCCGACGTATTTTTACATGCAGCGGTCCTTAAGTGGTTAAGAAACCAACCACAAAAAAATGGGTAGATGTGACTAATTAAAATATTGTATTGCTGAAATTAGTAAAAAGAATAAAAAAAAAAAAAAAAAAAGAGCATTAAAACAAGTTCATTCTTGTGAGAGAATGCGCTGCATGAAAGAATTTTTAACATTGCAGTGTGACGAATATGCTATATCGATTACGAGCGGTAGTTTTACCTGAGCGAGCGCTTTCGTCTCCAAATTTTATTGTGAGCATGCGTGGCACCTTGTACATCGGACTAGGCTACACACGATCGGAACTGACGTGATCGGATCATGTTGTCGGAAAATTTTATAGCCAAGCTGTAAAACAGGGTCAGTTTATCCAACAACACGGTCCTATCGGACATTGTCCATCGGAATATCCGACCGTGTGTACAAGGGCTTAGAGTAGTGCAAAATAAGAACAGAAAAAATAATTACTCCTGCGCTAAAGTGAATTGAATATGAAGTGGTAGTGCAATTTAAAACAATAAAACTGAAGAAAATGATTGTACGTGTCCCGCTGCCTAGACTGACCAGGGATGGTCTGAAGAAGACTGTGTGGGAAGAGTGGATGGAAGGCGCGTGATCAACCGCTTGCATCAAAATCATACAGTTTATTAATGTATAATGGAATACATACATATTCATTTTTTAATGTATGTATTCCATTATACATGAATAAACTGTATGATTTTGATGCAAGCGGTTGATCACGCGCCTTCCATCCACTCTTCCCACACAGTGAGTAGTGTAAGATTTAGATGAACCTGACCAACAAATTGGCCAAAACTCCAGGTAAAACTGTTTAAGCAGGTAAACCAACCTTTTTTTTGTCCCTTTTGGGATAAAGTATTTACATAGTTAAAGACCACCCGCTGCAGTTGTACTGCGGCAATCCTGCGCAAATCGCGTACATCATGTATGGTGGCTTGCGCAGGTGCAGTTGCAGGCGTGCCCGATGCACACTGCGGGAGCGTGCCCGCTGGTCGGGCAGAGTCAATGTCCACCGGCGACCCACGCTCGTCTAGTAAAGAGGCAGAATGGGGATCTTCCTTTGTAAACAAGGCGGATCCCCATTCTGACAGATGACATGACAGAGATCTACTGTTCCAACGATTGGGAACAGTGATCTCTGTCATGTCCCAGGCAGCCCATCCCCCTACAGTTAGAACACACTTATCCCCTTGATCGTCCCCTAGTGTTAACCCCTTCCCTGCCAGTGTAATTTTTACATTGATTAGTGCATTTTTATAGCACTGTAATGTAATGATGATACTGGTCCCCAAAATGTGTCATTTGGGGTCAGAATGGTCTGCCGCAATGTCGCAGTACTGCTAAAAATCGCAGATTACCGCCATTACCAGTTAAAAACAATAAAAAATAAATACGAGTCCCTAAATCTACCCCATAGTTTGTAGACTTGATAACTTTTGCACAGATCAATCAATATACGTTTATTGCAAATTTTTTTTACCAAAAATATGTAGAAACATATATATCGACCTAAACTGATGAATACATTTTTTTATTTTATTTTTTGGATATGTATTATAGTAAAAAGAAAAAAAAAGTTTTTTTTCAAAATCGTTGCTCTTTGTTTATAGCTCAAAAAAAACAAACAGTCAATTTTGTTTGGGTACAGCAGCACAGGATGTGTGCAACTGTCAGTAAAAGCGACGCATTGCCATGGCCTGGTCATTAAGGGGGTGAATTCTTCCAGTCCTTAAGTGGTTAATGACTAAAAATTGGCCATTTGAAGCCCCCCTGCCAGTGTTAAATGGTTTGTCTCAATCCTCTATCTGCCATTTTTGCTGGACAACTTGATTTGTTAAAGTTGAAAAATAACAGACTTACTGGCCAGATGAGTTAAAATGAAGTAACAAAAGCCTCAAAAAATGAAAACCAATTCAGCCACTACATACAAGAATTGCTAAGCTGCAATATATCTTTTTTAAAACTGCTTTAATGCAACATTGAAAGAATGATACATGTTTGAAGTATTGCTGGCTTAGTAATAGAGTAGATTCACTGGAAAAGCTGTGGAGTATTATGAATGATAAGCCATGCAATGATTAATTCATCTCCATGTGTCAGCAGATGCCATGCATAGTAAAAAAATCAGGATTTTCAAATACAAGGGCCAAAGTGAAGAATAAAGTAAATACCAGTTTAATTGTACAAGTGATTCATCAAATTCCAATTAGAATTGGATTGAGTAGGTAGGACATGCACAGGGCCAATCCATACAACTGCTGTGGAGTGAAGAAGCACAGGGAGCCAATAGCTTTCTAGCTACAAGATTTATGCAGATAGCAATAACATTCGGCACATTTAGCAAAATACATGTATATAAATTAAGAGTGTGTATAGTTTCCAAATCATTATTCAGTTGTTATAATTGCAGTTAGTATTCTGTATCACTACTAGTGGAACTGCCCTTGAGATGGAAAAAACGGAAGCCCCCGGCCCTAACCGGTTTTGACATTGGGTGTGCATCACACTCTCAAATCTAAATACATTGGGTGTTAGTATGCCCAGTACTTCCTTCTCCCCTATAGCTCTTTAGCTCTATTTATCATCAATTCCTGGCTGTTATTTTTATGACATTATATTTCTCTGGTTCATTCATAGCAGATCAAAAAGGGGATCTTTTATCTGCACACGATGTCAGTTAAAGAAACCTTGCAAGTGCAGCTTACCAATTATTAGATGTTTTGGCTACATTTCTTTTCTTTTTTTAAAGCTTTTTTCCATATGTTTTCACCTGGTGATCCTGCAAGTAACACACTTTCTGTATTCAGGTGCCTACACTCTGCAATAGAAAATATGGATAAACCTTCTGCACACTGCTATGTGCACCCCTGAACCTTGGCATGGTGTCCACTGTAGCATTTTCATTTTGCAGAGCGGAGTAGGACTGGCTATAGAGGGATTACATTGACGCAGTTGGCCAGTTTAAACATATATTGCAATATGTGTGAACTAAAAATCCCTGTTCTGTATTGCAAAGTTTACTAGAAAGGGGATATAGTAGTGTGCAGTGGGTTTATCCAGAATTTCTAGTGTTAACATGCGGTCACACCCCTTTAGCACCTGATAAATTATATGCATGTACAAGCTATTGGGATTTGAGCACAGGTATATTTTATTTCTGTTACACTTTGCATTAAAGCTGAATGGAGACAGCATTGTCAGTGTTGGGGGGAGGGTAGAGTTAGATGGACTAGAAACAGTTGTGTTACATAGTTAGTAAGGTTGAATAAAGACACCAGTCCATCCAGTTCAACCTGAGTGAGTGTCTGCAATTGTCCCTATCCCTGTACATTGCACGCTCACATCAGTCCCTACCCTCAAGGAGCCCACAATCCAAGGCCCCCATTCATATACTAGGGCCAATTTTGGACAGAAGCCAATTAACCTACCTGCATGTCTTTGGAGTGTGAGAGGAAACTGGAGTACCCAGAGGAAACCCACACAGGCACAGGGAGAACATGCAAACTCCAGGTAGGTAGTATCGTGGTTGGGATTTGAACCAGTGACCCTTTTTACTGCTAGGTGAGAGTGCTAACCACTACACCACTGTGCTACGGCTGTGTTCCTTTTGGGATAAAGGCTTTACATAGATGAATTAAAGCTGACCATTGTATGCACACCTGTCAGTATTACATGGTTCTGTTGAAAATCAACAGACTTACTGGTAGGATTATCTGGTGAATATAAAAGAAAAAAGCCTAAAAAGAAAACACATGCAACCATCACGTCTAAGAATAAAAGTGGAGGGTGGGGCATACATATGGGACAGTGGCAGACAAATTTTTTTTTAAACTTAAATGTCAGTTTGTACTTACCTGTTATTGGTGTTTTTAGAATTCACATGCTGCCTTCAATGGTCCTGGCACGAGCTGGTACCTATAAAAGAAGAAATTGATGCAGTCGGCAAGGATTGAAGAAGAAAGTACATCTACGGCTGCTAGTCCTGACCATGGAATCCTTATTGCGCCAGTTAAAGGAGCAGGCAGGTTCGGCTGATGAGTAGAAGTGGATACGGTGTTGTCTTTCTCTGCCTCTGGCCTCTTCAGCATCAGTCCACATGATCCTGTGGTGCAGCGCATCAGAAGGAGCCGGTGACATCGCGTCCGAGTGTGTGTTTGTGGAACACACTGGATTGTACTGAGGAGGAAAGTTAAGTTTGATACACTGATCATACAATATGTGGTATTTATTTGAAAGCAAATGCGAGTGTTTATTTTGCATTTAGAAGAAACAGCCATTGTAATAGCAATTTTGCACAATAATATTCTATTAAATTGTTTTTGAGAGATAAACTTTTTCCTGGAGATGTTGGATAGCCTGTGGAGGCATTACCCTGTTGCTGCCCGCCCACCGTCATATGACGGCAGAGCGTTGCGGCTCTTGTTCTGGGTCGCCGCCATATGACGGCAGCTGATAAACACAGGGCCCTGCTCTGTCGGTGGCGGCATGTCCCGGAGACACATCACGTCACAGACAGGGGTGAACAGCCATGCCCATGTGATCGGCCGCGATTATGTTGAGACTGATCACAATGGGTATTCCCCGCTTTAGATTGCACATGCGTGCGATCAGGAGCGCACATCGCGGTCATGTCGGTAGAGGCGTGTTCCCAGGAACACTGCTCGTCACTGACAAGGGTAAACAGCCAATGGCTGGCAGCTGTTTACCACACGATCGGCTGTGATCCATTCACAGCCGATCACTAAATGTAAACAAAGACCGCTTACTAGTTGTTACCGACTCTTCTCTCCTCACACACCGTTTCCAGTGTGAGGAGAGAAGAGCCAGGAGCAGTGAGTTACCGATCTGTGTCTGTAGTGTATTGCACCAAAAGCACAGTAAAGAGAACCTGTCACATCATCCAATTACAGCTGTCACCCAACAGTCACCACATCAGTGCTTATAAAAGTGCCCCTGTCACCCATCAGTGCCCACAAAGTGCACCTGTCCCCGTCAGACTGCCGTCAGCTGTGCACCTGTCACCCATCAGTGACCATCCCTAGTGACCGCCATCAGTGACCGTCATCAGTGACCCATCCGTGACCCTCATCTGTCACCTATCAGTCACCATCAGAGACTACCATCAGTGACTGTCATCCATCACTCGTCACCTGTCACCCGCCAGTGACCGTCACACATCACCTGTCACCCACCAGTGACCATCATCCATCACCTGTCACCCATCAGTAACCTTCATTTGTCACCCGTCACACAGCCCATGAGAAAAAATGTCCAAAAGATTCTATACAAGTGAGGAGGCATTCCAGATCCTCTCCATGACTGATGAGAGCAGCGGGGAGTTCTCATCAGATTCAAATGCCAATTCTGATTGTGAATCAAATTCAGCATTTGGACCGATTGATATTAGTGGATCGGCAAATGAATCAGAGGAAGAATGGATCCCTCATAAACAAGCACAATGCTCTGGAAACCAGGCAGCCACCAGCAATATACCCCAGGATCAAATTCCCAGGCCCAGTACCAGCGCTGCCGCCAGCGAAATGCCCAGGCCCAGTACCAGCACTGCCGCATCAAATGGCAGCACAGGAACTTCAAATCTCCCAACTACCAGCACTGGAGTGCCACGTCCCCCAAGAGCCAGGGTCGCTACATACCTCCCAGATGGTCTTGCCAATCCAACATGGCTGCCTTCTGACTCAGGATCAGCAAGAATCCCCCCTTTCACCGCACAGCCAGGTGTGCAGGCCAATACCCAAAAATGTTCTACAATTGATTGGTTTTATTTATTTTTGCCTGACACTTTGCTGCAACTCATTATGGACCAGACAGATATATATGCCCAGCAGCATATTGCCAACAACCCCCAATCATCATACGCCCGTCCGTTTTAGTGGAGAGGTTTGACTCTGGAGGAGTTCAAATTGTTTATGGGCCTCACCATAAACATGGGGCTTACAAAAAAAAAATGAGGACATGCCTATTGGTCCACTAACTCCATCCACCACATGCCCATTTATTCTTCTGTAATGTCCAGGTCCTGATACGAGATGATAATGCGCTTTCTTGATTTCAGTGACAACACCCAGTGCCCACCCCGCAATCATCCAAATTATGACAAATTATATAAAATTCGCCCACTCATTAATTTCTTTCCCCAACGATTTTCAGAACTCTATGTCTCTGAAAAGAATATGTGTGTAGATGAGTCCCTGGTACCCTTTTTAGGCCGGCTAGGAATAAAACAATATATTCCTAGCAAAAGGGCCAAATAAGTTTAAGTTTATAAGCTTTGCGAGAGAGTCAGGGGATATCTGTATGTGTTCCACATATACGAAGGAAGAGATTCCAAGCTCCAGCCCCCTGAGTGCCCAGCCTACATAGGCACAACTGGTAAAATTATATGGGACCTGGCATAACCCCCGCTGCTGAAGAAAGGTTACCACATATACCTGGATAACTTCTACACCAGCCTGTCCCAAGCCTAAGTAGGGTTATTTTTACCAAAGATATGTAGCCGTATACATTTTGGCCAAAATTTATGAATAAATATTACTAATTTGCAAAATTTTATGACAGAAACAAAGAAAAAGGTATTTTTTCACCATATTTCCAGTCTTTTTTTATTAATAGCACAAAAAATAAAAAACCCACTAGTGATTAAATACCAAATGAAAGCTCTATTTGTGTGAAAAAAAGGATGCAAATTTAATTTGGGTACAGTGTTGCATGATTGAGTAATTGTCATTCAAAGTGTGAGAGCACCGAAAGCTGAAAATTGGTCTGGGCAGGAAGGGGGTGTAAGTACGCTGTAGACAAGTGGTTAAGGAAAAGGGCTTGCACTGTGTCCCAGGATCGGAACACACACAGGCTGACTAGCCATAAGGACCTTTTGTGTCTGAAAACTTCAGAAAGGTGATCAGGCACTACACAGGAAGGTGGTGGTGACTCTCTGTCTACACTTTTTACATTTTTCATCATTTTAAAAAAATTTATTTCATTATTAAATTTATATTTTTTATGAAGATTGGTGGTAATTGGAATATTATGGACAATCAACCACATGAGGATAGATGTTTAATCACTGTGATTCACTATTTGTATAGGTTCTAGTGCACTGTTAATCAATCAATTAGTTCAATTATTTAGGTTTTGTTTTTCAAGGTAAATTTTTCTTTGACAAGCATCTCCAAATGGGTTGTTCTTTCTTGTCATTATTTTGAGCTATTTTCGACTTTTCTTAAATGGATAGTTAGTCATCGGTCAGGTTCTTATAATTGTTTACACTATTTGGATGATTTCCCATTTAGGGGGAAAAGCAGATGTTAATGCCTGTTTACTGAATTTCAAATAATTTGTTATTTATTCAGGGTACCTTTAGCTTCTGAGAAATCTATTTATCCGAACACCTGTTTAGATTTTCTGGGTTTACAAATTGACACTTAGCTATGGTATTCTGTCTTCCTACGGAAAAAGATTGTTAAAATCAGAATATTATTGGATTTTATTATATCCAAAAAGAAAGTTCAATTGAGGATGATTCAGACCTTATTGGGCTTATTGGCCTTTGCCTCCAGGCTGATGCCTATGGCTATATCTGTAATTTCTGCTCCCATTCATTTTGTTATATCTCTTCCGACATTCATGAAGACTTAATCGTTTGGCAGAAGTTCTTCTCTTCCTTTAATGGTTACTCTTCATGGCAAGCCCCCTTTTTGGCATTTCCTCTGCTCTAAATCTTTTTATGGAAGCCTGTGGAGCTTGTGGGCATCCATCTTGGATAATAAAGGGTTTTATAGCTAATCTTGTCCTTCTAGAGTTGTTTCCTGTTCTCGTGGCTCTGGAATTGTGGGGTTCGTAAATTCGTAATAAGAGGATTCTCTTACATTTAGATAATAAGGGTGTTGTATTTGCGATACATTGTTTGCTTTCCAAGTCTTTACCAGTTATTGCTATTCTGCATCATCTAGTTTTTAAATGTTTTGATCTTAATATATCTGGCTTAAGGCAAAATGTGTTCCAGGTGTTACCAATCTCATTGCTGACTTATTGTCTCATCTACAGATGGACAGATTTCAGATATTGGTTCTGGACGCAGATCATATTGGCCTGGTATGTGCACGCCATTTGTGGAATCTGATATCAATCCTGTAATGCTTGCTATTTGGAGTTCCTTAGCTCCTTCCACATGGGCATGTTACAAAGCTGTGTGGACATTGCGGTGTTCTTTTTTTAAAACAACACAAGCTGCCCAAATAATAGCTTTGCGCAAGGTCTGGTGCTGTCATTTTTAAATTATTTGATGGGTTGTGCATACTCTTATTCCCATATTTTGAAAACCCTGGCAGGAGTGTCCTTTTCCTTATGTCTGCAAGGGACTCCTTCCTGTGTTATTTTTTTGTGCAACCTGCTTTAAAAGGTTATCACAAAACACACATAGTAGCTGATAACAGACTTCCAATTTCGGCAGATCTATTGAGCCAAATTTGTTTGGCGACTATGGCAGTCTGCTTTTCAACGTACAAATCGTTATAGTTAAATTTCCTTCCATCTTTTTTTTGGTGCTTTTTGGATTTTAGAGCTACTTCCACCCAAGAAAAAAATGAATTCCTGCCTACTGTTTTCTGAAGTAGTTCTCTAAACAGAGGTACTTTGCATACTGATATGCAGGAGTAAAGCTGATCAATTCAGATATGGTCATTGGATCACACTTCACAAGAACTTAGATCTTTCTATCTGTGCGATTCATTGGCTCTGCAATATTTGATAAGCATTTATTTGTTCATGCTAATAGTTATCCTTTCACGATCTATCAATTAAATTCTGTATTAAAAAAAATGTTTGGCATTTTTGAGGATTAACCATCTTCCCATCTCCTCTCATTCGTTCCGTATTGGTGCTGCTACCGAAGCAACAAAATTAGGTTTTTCTGAATCAGTCATTAAAAGTATTGGTGGGTGGAAGTCCAAAGTTACAGATCCTATATACTCCCTAATGTTTGCATTTGAATTTCAGATTCTTCATACCTTTTTTGGATCATCGGACATTCCTATGTTTTTTTGGGCACATAGAATAGCTGAATGTAGATATTATGGTCCATATTTGGTTTGCTTCCTTCTCGTTTCACAGTCTATTGGTATGGTCAACATGGCATGAAGTGGACTGATTTACGTAAATCTTTGTTATAATTGTAGTGGCCTGTCCCGCAAGTTATTATTTTCCATTTAGCTGGAAATTACATTGGTCTCCGAAAAACTTTGGATGTTATTTCACTAATTAAATCAGATTTACTGTGTCTTCATTCGTTCCTTCCAGATTGCATCCTGGTTTTCTCAGAGATCATACCTTCTTTAAGCTGGCTTAGCCCCGAGTGCAAACATTTTAATAACATTCGTAAATTAATTATTCGAGCAGTTGCAAAGTTTATGCCTGTGTTAAATGGTTTGTCTTTCAGACATGACATGTGAGTTTGGAAGGGGGCATTCTCGGTTTTTACACTTATCTGGTATTGCACTGGACATTTTTAACCTGGATTTACAGACCTGTGTGGAGTTGGGCATTGGCCAGGTGGGATGCCGTGCTCATTGTGGATGAGCAAGGCGTATGGGACTTTAAGTTGTAATGGTTATTAGCTTGAGCTGCAATAGCTGAGCTAAATATGTTGTTGGTAACTTTTAAGATCGGTATTACATTATATGTTTAACACATTTTAAATAATACCTATAATAAAGGGCCATGGCCAATTGAATCCATGGAAATCTGAGTCCAGTGCTATATTTTAATATATGATATGTGTGTTCTGCCTACTGTCCCATGGAAGTGAAGGGTGGGGCATACAATGTCCTCGCTCTCCACATATGGGACAGTGGCAGACAAACGATGTTTTAAACTTAAATGTCAGTTTGTACTTACCTGTGATTGGTGTTTTTCGAAAAGCCACATACTGTCTTCAACAGTCCTGGCACAAGCTGGTACCTATAAAAGAAGAAAAATGCATCATTAAGTGATGCAGTCGGCGGGGATTGAAGAAGAAAGCACATACCACCCTTGTCGTGGCTCAAGTTATGAGGTCTTGTCTCAGGGGCGGACTGACCATTCAGCCACTTGAGCACAGCCCGAGGGCCCCGGGTCACTAGGGTGCCCCACCAGGGTTGCCAGGCTCAGTAAAACCAGGGACAGTATGTAAAAATCTGTGTTTTTTTTTACATCGGTCTCTGAAATGTCCCTTACCGACATCCTTTTGGTCTAAAAATCCTGAGATTATAGCTGCCCCACCTCTCCAGTACCTTCTCAGCCAATAGAAACATGTCTGTGTATACTGTGTGTACATGTATGTGTTTACTGTGTGATTGTATACTGTGTGTGTGTATATTGTGTGGCCCCATAATCTCTGATTGCCTGGGGGCCTCATAATCTCCTATTGCTTGGGGGCCCCATGAGTTGTCAGTCCGCCCCGGTCTTGTCTCTTTCTTAAGAAAGGTCACTGTAAGTTGTAATGGTTATTAGCTCGAGCTGCAATAGCTGAGCTAAATTTGTTGTTGGTAAACTTTTAAGATCTGTATTACATTATATGTTAATACATTTTAATTAATACCTATAATAAGGGGTCACAGCCAATTAAATACCCTATCACATTCTACCTTGAACAGCAACCTTTCTAGCACCCAGGTCCATCAAGGTGAATAAAGTCATGCTGAACCGAAGTTTAAAAATATCATTTGTGGGCTTGATGAAGTATCTCCTACCTAGGTTTTAGTATAAAAAAGGGAAAAAGTACTGCTCCCACTGTATATTTTTAAAGCAAAAATGCAGCTTTTGCTGTAATTTTCATCCTGTCTCTGGTGCTGTCCACTGCAGACTTGCCACTCCAGGGTCAGGTGGCGGTCGTTATCTGGGTTCAATGATGCTCACTATTCTAAGGCACACCCCCTAGAAGCAGTGGGTGCTATGAAGACATAATGCTTTTTTCAGCATGACCTATTACTTATAGTTTATTGTGCGTCCAGGGCAATAACTGACAAGAATGAACACAGAAGAAACATAACACTGTCAGCATCGGTCACAGAAAAATCAGCTTGATAGATACGGTAATCCCTGTGAAGGTTTTTCTTCACTTGCTGTATTGGATTACTGGCGCCACCTAGGAAAGCAAATAAATAACAGGTTTCTAACCGTAGCCAATTTATTGAAAACAAAAGTTAAAAGTAGACTTCTACTGAGAGGGGCTGATGGAAATCATTCTATTTACTCTTTAAAGTTACAGGTAAAACATATGGAAAACAAAGAAGCTCAGAAAACCATTCATTTGAAATAAACTTGGGAGGTAGCACTCCACCTGTAGGTTTTAATCAACTTTGGAAACCACTGGTTTTACAAATATAAGCCATGACACTCTGAAGACTTTGAAGTTACTTTTCCTAGTGAGGGTGGCCTCAAATATGCTTGGTGTCACTAATGGTAGCATCAGAGCTCTTTGAAGCCACTTTTGAGCGTGAGAGTTCAAGACAGTGGAGGGACATATGCAAAGGTTTTTCCTTTTTATTCTGAAAGTGTAATGCCGTGTACACACGGGTGGACTTTCTGGTAGAAAAAAACTGACAGAATCTTTTCATCTGATATTCAGGTCATGTTTGGGCCTCATCTGCCTGTTTTTTCCGATATTCTGACGAACCTAGAAATAGAACGTGTTTTTAATCTTTGTGACGGAATCAATTTTTATCGGTAAAACCGTTTGTCTGTATGCTGTTCCGACAGACCAAAAATGCATGGGCAGCTATTGGCTACTGAACTTCCTTTTTCTAGTCCAGTCATACGTGTTGTACGTCACTGCGTTCTAGACGATCGGACTTTGGTGTGATCGCGTGTAGGCAAGAAAGTTTCCATTGGAAAAAACGTCAGCGTTTATTCTGACTTTACTGTGAAAATTGATGTGACTTTGTTGTGACTTTGGCTTTGAGCAATTTGATAGTATTGTGTGTGCAGAATGAAAAAAATTGTTTAGTTTCATTTTGTTTCTTCATTTTCTAAAGAATTCCAAATTTCCAGTACAATTCGGATTCGGATCAAAATTGATCGACTGATCCAAATTCTAAGAATAGCTGGTCGTTCAGCATCGAGCTGGGAAGCTGTCTCCGCCACGTCCTTAACATCCAATGTCCTGAACAACCTGTTTTTCTTTTTTTTTTTAGGTCGGAGGTGGCGGCTGTCGGCGTGATTCACAATGGATCTACACTGGGGGGACTTTTTTTTATTTTTGTTCTTTCAATAAAGAAATTGTCAAACTGCCTACAATCGTTTTTTACATTACATTTTTTTTGGTGAATGAGTAGGGCTACTATGTACCCCTTACCCCTTACTCATTCACATGAGGGTGGTGTGATCTTGGGGCTAAAGGGGGCTTCCAGAATTCAATTGGCCTCCAATCTGCAGGGAAAAGGCCCTTGTCCCCATCAACAAAGGTAAAGGGTACTTTGGGGGGGGGGGGGGAAACACCCCCCATGTTGAGGGCATGTGGCCTGGTATGGTTCGGGGCGGTGCTTGCTTGCCCCCCTTTCCTGACCTGCCAGGCTGCATGCTCATATACTGGTCTGATATGGAGGGGGGGCCCACGCTATTTTTACTTTATTTTTCATTGCCTGATTTCAGTTGATAAGGATACGGCAGATGGCTTCCCTGTCTGCTCCTTAACAACTAGCTATTCTTCACGCAGGATTCGGATCAGTCGATACATTTTTGATGATTTTTTGAAACTTGCTAGAAAATGAAGAAACAAAACTAAACTATTTTTTCCATTCTGCACATGTCTAGCGACTTTGTGGATCACATTATATGAACAAACGTGCTAGCGGCCCAAACTAAACTATTTATTTTTAACTAAGTTTGCTGCAAATCAAAAATATACCACCCTGTGGATGAATATAGAAAAAATGTGTGATTCGTGGATTGCGCTAACTATAGTACATATATACCACTATTAAACATATATTATTGTGAATATCATATGTGCATTCTCACTGATTAATCATAATATACAAACTTCTTCAACTATAATATCTTTATAAATATTCAAGTGTGAATGGATACTAAAATGCGAATATAAATAAAAAATAACATCTATATAATTAAAATGATATAACTTGGATGACAATCAGGTTTTCCATCCACTAAATCTTTTTTAAATCATTTACAATAAATATTACAAAAGCACAGAAAATATTGAGTTGCAAAACATAATGTCACACGTTCCCATTTATCTGTTGAGACCACAATGAACTGCATATACATTAAAGTTATCAAAGTTACGCAGTACATTGATAAAGGATCTAGTGTTAAGGGTACTTTGCTATCTACAAATCAAATAACACATATTTCATAAGTCAAAGGCGACATGGAGACAATTTGCTTTTAGTGGTAGCAACAACTTACTTACGTTAATGGTACTTGAGAGAAATTACTGCAGCTAAGAATAAAGGGACTAGTAAGAAGTGAAAATAAGATCAATAAGAATTTGGCTTTATGAAAACATCAACTTTAAGAGCTAAGTGCATGGGAAATCTTCTACTACAGAGAGATTTAACCACTTGCTGACAGGCACCTCATTATACTACAGCTACACAAGAGATTTTTAGGAGCTCAGTTGCGCACTTGCTAGTGCTGGAAGCAACAAATAATTGCTAAACAGGTGCAATAACATAGTGTTCCAACCACATGTGATTGATCACCACATGATATTATTGCATGTTACTTGTAAGACAGGACAAATTCATTATCCCCGGATGGGCATGGTTACCATACCAAGAGAGTGCACTTATACTATTTTGTAGGTTATCCTCTAGTTTTACTCTATGATGTGGCTCTTATTTATTTTAACAAAACAAAGCTACTGAGTTTTAGATTTTGCAGATACAGTACTACAAGCTACACCTTGTACCTTTGCTTTCAATTACAAGATGTGGAAGTTAATCCTTTTTAAAACAGGATAGCCAAAGTGCATTTCTATCCTGACAGGTTACCCTCATAGGAAAGCTGTTTCTAAGTAAAACACAGCTCGTGTATGGGGCAGAGCTGTGATGCCCTTCCCCCTGTAAATTGGTTCTTGGTGTTCCCTTCCCTTCCAGGTGAGTGCACTGCACAACCTCTTCTCCATGATTGCACCCACCTGCCTCACTCCAGCTCATAGATGATTATTCCGGTTCCGGACAGGCAGTCCACTTCAGCCATGTGCGTGAGCTGTGGTCATTTTAAAAGTGAGTCTGAACTAGGCTAAAACATAGGGTAACAATAGGGTTAATGTGCAGGTAACTAGTAGTTCCATATTTTGAGTATGAGCCCTCATGTCTACTAAGTTAGGATTAGGCTACGTAAGATTAGGTGGAAGTTTGCCTGGCTTGGGGAGCATGACAATGGGAGTCTATAGCATATTTTTGGAAAAAGCGATTTACCTTCATTAAGGCTATTGAATATAGTTGCCAGGTGTGGAACCACTATAGCTGTATATAATTTTACAGTATATAATTTTTTTGTTCAATTTCCTTTAGATTTACCTTCAACTATGTAGTACAGGGGCCTGTCTGATTGCATACAAATTGAAATTGTTTAGGGATGACCTCATATTTTATAGTTTTGAAAAATCTAAAGAGAATTGTATAGTGTGTATCCAGCTTAAGTCTGGGAGATTTGTTTTCATAAGTTTGTGGGTTTTCACTTCCTTAATGACTTGGCGTGCTTCCCTTTCCAGTTCCTATTGTTTCCCATTGGGTGGGTTTCAGGGACAGCAGGGCTGATTCATTAGAAACGATTTAGGATCTATGGAGAGTTTCTTCTTTGGAGAGCAGTTTTGCCAGATGATGTCACAATTTATTGAGAATTTTAACCAGATTAAAAATATGCACCTGAAACATTGAGTGAGGTGACAGATTGCCCAGGAGTGAACGATTTCAGTTTATTAGCCAGTAGCATTCAAATTTGCCCTTGGCATAGAACATTTGCTTTGTCCACCACAGATGGCATTCTGTGTTCAATTTTCACTCTTTTTTTCCCATGAGGTGTCATTAAAATGTAGCAGTGGCAGCTTCTAGTTTGGTTTCTATGTGTAAGATATGGGCTTGTTGTTCTTTTATCCATTGGGATGTGTGCTGGATGAGGTGACCACAAATCACAGCCTTGTATGCCTTCCACAGAGTAAATGGGGTCAGTGTTTAGTTAAAAATATTCCTCAGAATGGAGTTGCAGGTCCTCCACTATGTTGGAATGAGACACTAGGGAATCATTCAAAATCCATGAAGAAATAGGAGGTATAAGCATGAAATAACTGTAGGTCACCACGATTGGGTCGTGGTTGGATCAGGGCATGATTAATATAGAGGTGGATAAAACCTAAGGGAGAAACTGTCTAGGAACATACATGTGGTCAATGTGGGAATACTGAGCATATGGGATGTGAGTAATATGTGCAGTCCCTTGGTAATCGCGTGGCGTTCTCTCCGAATATCAACAAGACAGAGGTTCCTGTAGGACATGGATGGGGCCTCTGAGCCCCTTGTGTAACAAAATTAAGAAGGTGAGAGAGAAAAGGCAGATGTCACTCATTTGACGCATAATAGGCATCCTAGGAGTAATACAAACAGCCTTGAGGAGATACCCTTATGATAATTAAAGGGGGCTCTTTTATGGAAAGCAATGAGAATTCCATGCTTTTTACTGGGGACAGTTGTGTATTAAACCTGCCAGTATTGTGTGTCAAGAAATCAAAGGCTTCACGAGGATGCAAAGTGTGTGTCCTGAAGACAGATAATATTGATTTTATTGGAGCTGAAGTATCTGAATATCCTGGTTCATTTCTGGGGCGAGTGGAGGCCCTGAACGTTTAGGTATAGACAGGAGCCATGGATTCTGAAGGTGTGCCTATGACTGGATGTTGTTCTGAATTTGTCGCAGGGCCTCTGGGGTAAAAAAGGATGGAGGGAGGAGCAGAAGTACCTAGGGCTAGCACGGAAAAGTAGAATGATGATATGTTAGTAAATGATAACTTTTAACAACTGCTTTATGTGACAAGTCAATGTTTATGATTTTAAGAGTACAAAGTGTAGAAGATTACTTTAAATCTCATGACCAGTAAGGAAAAAAAATCACACTTTTCACACTTTGTCCCCTTGCATGCAGTCTATATTTTAGTATTTTAAAAATATATCTGGATACGCTATTATTTGCCTAAAACCCTGGTCACGTGAAAGCTGGGTTTAAGGTGTTTTTCTTCTGGCTTATAGTGTTGGGGGTCTGGCCTGCAGTCTTCACCTTGCTTCCTGGTGACATGAATGCTGCCCATTGGCTGTGAAAAAGTATATCGCTTGACCCTAACTGGAGTCCTAACAGGTTCCTGAACAATTTCACAAGGATGGATGTCAGCTGAGAAGCAGAGAGAAAAAAGAGGAAATTTCGATTACCAATCACCACTACCGGAAGAGGCATCATGTGGGATAAGGTATTGAGGTAAGTTTTTTATTTGGATTTTAAAGTTGTTTAAAAAAGTTAACAGATTGGTTGGGGGAGGGGGAACCAGGTCTTTTGAATTGATAACATTTCTCAAAATGAATTTTTCATCAAGTTTTAAAATCATTTTCATCAATTTCTCAACAGTTTTGTAATTGGAATTTTGCATCTGTTGTTCAGCATGTGCTTTTTTTTATGTAATGAACATTTAGTCTATATATAAGAAACCTAAGGCCTAGAACCTAGCTGTACCTTCATTATTGCTAGTTGAAGCTGGCACTCCACAGTGATGCACTACAGGCCCTATTGCATAATAATAACAGCATAGTATATCCGTGCTTCTAACAACCCTTGGAATAAGGACCAGCAGTCCCTGGTCAATAGGTGGTCCTTTTAAAGCTAACCTGCTACAACATAAACAGTAGAAGAAGTTTTCACTGTAAAGAAGAAATATATCTATTGTGGGAAGATTAGCTTGTGGGGATCTCATTTTCTGAATGACAGTCAGCAAACAGGCACTTTCTTAAAAATCTGTCGGATGCCAGGTTTATTGCATGAGGTTTGCAAAGTAAAAACAAACAAACAGTAAATTAAATCCTTGCCGTCCAGTGCTAACTAAACAAATAGTCTCCTCTCTATACAGTGCAAGGCTGGTCCCCATCACCCATAAAACATATGGAAAAACAAACCTTTTTAGTCCAACAGCTCCTCTCACTCAGGTTCCTTCCTGAGTCTCAAAACGAGAGCACTGCTGTGATCTCTTCCTGTATATTTAAAGTCCAACTGACTGTGGACTCCAGTGGACCGGAACATCCGGACCGGAACCCAGCCTGCCACAGAGGCAGGAAAAACCAGGCCGGATTACGGTTTAGTCCTTTACAATGGACCAAATGCGAGGTGAAATGTACCTATTATCATGTATCTCACTTTGCATAATGTCACATATCCTCCCCCTCTGCTCAAGCCCCTGTGGCTGAGCACTTGACCCAACCATACAGTGCACACGAGAGAGGGCATTTGCGTTATTTTGGAACGTTCCTGGCCTGTGCTCCACCGTAAACCAAAATGGCTGTATTTTTCTCCCTGTTGTCACACATCCTCTTTAAGCGAGCATGGTCAGTGACCAGTTTAAATTACCTCCCCAGTAGGTAATACCTCAGGGAGTCTAAGGCCCATTTATTGGCAAGACACTCCTTTTCTACGGTGGCATTGTTTTTTGGTGCTGGTTCAGCTTCCGGCTCAGGTATACAACTGGGTGCTCCTCACCATCCCTGTTCTGTGACAGTACAGCCCCTAGGCTCACCTCAGAGACATTCATTTGTATGTAAAACTCCTTGCTGAAGTCTGGGGCCACTAGTACTGGTAACTCACAAAGGGCCTGCTTTAAATTCTGAAATGCCTCCTCGGCTTCGGGATTCCACTTGACCTCGAGGCGCGGCCATGGTGGCAAAGTTGGGTATGAACCATCTGTAATACCCCGTAGTGCCCAGGAAGGCCCTAACTTGTTTTTTATTGATCAGTTGGGGCCATTTTTGAATTGCCTCAACCTTATTGGTCTGCTGCTTGACCATTCCCCGGCCAATAATGTACCCAGGGTATTTGGCCTCCTCCAGGCCTATGGCACATTTTTTGGGGTTAGCTGTGAGACCTGTTTCCCTAAGGGAATCTATCACCGCTTGTACATGGAGCAGGTGTGATTCTCAATATGGGCTGTGGATGACCACATCGTCCAAATACGGGCTGCATACAGGCGTTGTGGTCTCAAGGCTTTGTCCATCATCCATCATTCGCTGGAATGATGAAGAGGCTCCATGCAGACCAAAAGGCATCCACTTATACTGAAACAAGCCCTCAGGAGTGGAAAAGGCAGTCTTCTCCTTGGCTGATTCAGTTAGCGGTATTTGCCAATAGCCTTTACTTAGGTCTAGAGTTGTTATGTAGCGAGCCTGTCCTAACCTGTCCACGAGTTCGTCGACCAAGGGCATTGGGTACGCATTGAGCTTGGACACACTGTTGAGTTTCCTAAAGTTGTTACGAAACCTGACAGTGCCATCAGGTTTTGGGACTAGCACTACAGGGCTCGACCACTCACTGTGGGACTCTTCTATCACGTCCAACTCTAACATATTTTTAATTTCCTTCGCGACTGCCTCTCGCCTGGCTTCTGGGATTCTATACGGTTTTACATTTACGCGAAACCCTGGTTCTGTCACTATGTCATGTTGGATCGTATTGGTCAGTCTGGGTAAGGGGAGAAAAAGTCTCTATTTTTATGCACAAACGCCCTAACGTCCCTTTGTTGTGCCACGGACAGGGTATCCATTATGGGGACATCAGGTGTCACCGGTATCTGGTCTGTTAGGGGCATGGGCAGGGGTAGTAAAGTCTATCTGTCCTTCCAGGGCTTTAAGAGATTCATATGGTAAATTTGGTGCGGCTTCCTTTTCCCTGGCTTGTAGACTTTGTGGTTTACCTCCCCCACCCTTTCGACAACCTCAAAGGGACCCTGCCAGTTGGCTAGGAACTTACTTTCCACTGTGGGAACCAGTACTAACACTCTGTCCCCAGGGCTGAAAGTATGGACCTTGGCACCCCTGGTCATAGACCCTCCTCTGGGCCTCCTGGGCTCGCTCCATATGTTCTCACACCAGGGGCATCAAGGGGACATGCTCTATGATGCTTCTATATGGGGTGGCCTCTCCTTCCTACGTTTCTTTGGCAACATCTAGCGGCCCCCTGGGATGTCTACCATACAAAAGCTGAAAGGGGGAATAGCCTATGGAACCTCTTGTATGGCAAACATGAGATATGGTAGCAAAAAATCTCAGTTTCTCCCATCTTTGTCGACCATCTTTTTCAGCATACTTTTCAAAGTTTTATTAAACCTTTTGACCAGACCATCTGTTGGGGGGGGGGATGGGGGGTAGACAGCGGTACGGAGATGGGAGATTTTGTATAATCTACATAGTTCCATGGTAACACTGGACATAAATAGGGTACCCTGATCAGTTAAGATTTCTTTTGGGATCCCCACTCGACTAAACACCTGAACCAATTCCTTGGCGATAGCCTTAGCAGAGGTGTTGTGCAAGGGTATGGCCTCAGAATAGTGTGTTGCATAGTCTAGGATCACCAGAATATGCTGGGGACCCCGGGCAGATTTCACAACCGGCCCCACCAGGTCCATGACAATCCTCTCAAAGGGGACCGCGATTATTTTTAGAGGGAAAAGAGGGCTGCAAAAATGGAGCGACGGTGCTGACATTCTGCACTCAGGGCACAATTCACAGTACCCCTTGACATTTGCATGCAACCCGGGCAAGAAAAATCTCTGGGCGATTCTCTCCCTGTTTTTTTAGATACTGAGATATCCCCCCATTACATGACCATGGGCCAGGTCTAGCACCACCCTGCGGAAGGGTTTGGGAACCAGTAGCTGTTATATCTCGTCCTCTCCTCGTTTTACCACTTGAGACAATAAATAGTTTTTAATGGCCATGTAGGGGAAAGACACTTCCCAGTTAGGATCTACGGGTTCCCCATCCAACACCTTAACGTTTTCCATGGCTCTCATGAGAGTGGCATCTCGCAGTTGCTCGGTACAGAAATCCTCTCTCCTGACCTCTGAGTCGGGCACCACATTCTGGCTACTGTCATTGTCAGGGTCAGAGGTGTTCTCCTGCTTGTTACCCTCGGGCGGGGAGCTAGCTTCCAGGTCCTCCGGCTCCCCAGTCATGACAAGGAAAGGAAGAGGATCTCCAGCTCCCTCGATCCCACCAACAGCACCCCTTTCCTTTTGGCAAAAAGGGTCCGGTGAGAGTTCCCGTGCTTCCCCAGCAGGGGGAGCTCTATCTACCAACCTCCCTTTGTTCTCCCATAAATTCCAAAAATGGGGAAAATCTCTCCCCACTAAAGCTTCATGAAGCAGTGAAGGTACCACCCCCACTGAATGTGTTACAGCACCCCAGGGGGTATCAGTCTCAACCACCGCTGTCTGGTAGTCCCGCGTGTCCCCATGGATGCAAATTACCACAATAGTACTGGGGTGTATTTTTGTGGTGTTTATACAATCATTCCCGACTAGTGTCTTCACACTACCAGAGTCTAGCAGGGCTGTCAGTGGCTTTCCATCCACTGAAATAGCACACATCTGTTTTTCAAAGTGACTCTGACATGATGCAGTACATGCGACCTGTGCAAACAGAGAAATGCGTCTTTTCATATAAGCATAATCGCATTGTATTGGTTCATCATTTATAGGACCGTTCGCAGCAATATTCCCTAATGCATGGCAATGAAAACATCATATATGTTCTACCGCCAGTCCTCTTAACGGCCCAAAGACCTTCCTGGCTTCTTTGGCCAGTCTTGAGGTCTAGGACCCACAGTTTGGTTTGGTGGTACAAGCAGCAGGGTTTCAGGGTAACCCACCTTCTACTTTTGCAAAAGTATTTGTCTGAGCCCCTTAACACTTTTGTGGCTGTGACCCTTGCAGCTCAGACCATATTAGAGAAACTGCTGAACATCTTTATTGTGTATGGGATGCGTATGATTTTATTTGGACATCTGAAGGTTAACATAGCAACTAAAAGAAATGTTAAATTCTGCATTCACTGAATTATTAACTGTTTACCTCTGCCACAAATGTTTGGTTTATATATACTTAGTGAAAAGCTGTTTAAAGGGATTATTTTTTTAATTCAAATAAAAATGAATGTATACTTGCCTGCTCTGTGCCCTGTGGTCCCTTTTTCTGGAGTGCCCCATCTACACTGTCTGCTCCTCCTCTTCTCCGAGTGCCCCCACAGTAAGCCATGTGCTGAGGGGGCACCTGTGCGGGCATGCTCCCAAGCCACATGTGTGTGTCCATAGACACACACAGCACTGTTAAGCCACATCCCCACTCCCTTCTCACAAGATTTGACTGACAGCAGCAGGCGCCTATGGCTCCAAGTTTCCTGTGAGACCAGGAAGAGAGAGCAGTGCTGATGCAGATGGGACAGAGCTGGATCGGCAGAGAAGTCAGGTAAATGTTTACCTTACAACTAGTGGGACATTTTTTAACCTTAATGCAGGAAATGCATTAAGGTAAAAAATGTTTAGACTTTAGAACCACTTTAAATTCTAGCAAACATAGAAGCTTCTCTTACCTCTTGTTTTTGTAATTCTGTGGATGAATTGTATTTACTGCAACTTGCCCATAAAAGTTATGATAATAGAAAGTTTGTGCAGTTATCTGAAACATATTTACATAGCCATAATTCCCATTTAAGAGAAATGTGCAGAGAAAGATAATATATCTTGCAGGATGTGAATACACTTAATTCATTCTTAACAAGTAATGCCATTATAATGCTAGCAAACTGCTGAGTTCAACTGAAGGGCATGGCATATGAAAAAAGAATATTTGTCACTATGTAGAAAACAGTAAAATGAATGGTACTGCTGCTTCTTTGAAGTGAGAGGGGTGTCATGCAGATTGCAAAGTCATTATTTTCCTATCCTCTGGTCACACATTGTTTAATATTAGATCATTTAGAGTGAGCTTTTTCTTATTTTATGCAGAACTGTGAAAAACAAAATAATGGGAAACCAAATTAACAAATTCCACAACTAAAAGAAAAAAACTGTCAATGTTTTCCATTGTTAAATATACAATTATTTATTTTCATAGTTAATATTTTTTTTTAAAGCAAACCGTTTTTCTACCTTCCCCAAAGCATTTTACATCTGTTTTAATTGGTGCTCACTCAGGTGTCCATCACAACCATTCCACATCCTAATCATGAGCTCCAAAAGAAGCTAGAGCCACTCACAAATCCAATGACAGTAAGGGCCGGTTCACACAGGGGGCGATGCGAGGCGACACCGACTTGCCTCGCCGCGACCTGCCGCGACCTCAGCGGCGACTTGCAAATGACTTCTGTATAGAAGTCAATGCAAGTCGCCCCGAGGTCGCCCAAAAGTAGTACAGGAACCTTTTTTCTGAGTCGGAGCGACTTGAGTCGCTCCTCTCAGAACGGTTCCATTGTACAGAATGGGGGCGACTTGTCAGATCGCGGCGAGGCAAGTCGTGTCGCCTCGCATCGCCCCCAGTGTGAACCGGCCCTAAGTCACGGCACTTGGTGAAGGTTGCTGGGAAAACGTGTTTTGAGGGCATTGTCCCTTTTTTATCAATTCAACTCTATTTGGCTAGGCAGTGAGAAAATCTCACACATGTGGTATCCCCATACCTGGAAGGAGTAGCAGAATGTGAATGGGCTTTGAATTATAAGTATGCCTAGGCTGTGTGAGAGAAATATATATATATTTTTACAATGTTGTGCAAACAAATATATTTTCATTCCACATTTTCAAAAAAAAATGAAGTCTTCAAAAGACTCCTACCTTGGCTAATTGCCAGCTCCTATCTCACCACAGTTACTCAGCTGTTGATGATATCCTGCTTGTCAGTTCTGCCTACTTAAGCCGTCTGTCCAGAGTAGCTCTGCTTTCGCCTTAGTCAACAACACAGAGACGTTCTCCTGCATTCCTGTTAAGACTTACTTGGCTAACATCCCTTCTGGCTCCAGATCCTGCTTGCTGTTTTACTACACTCATCTCTGGCTCCCTGACATTTGGCTTGTCTGACTATCTGTTTCGATCCCTGAATTCTGGCTATGTTTTGCAGGGGTCAAGTCCTGGGGAAAAAAGTGTGGGAACTCCCACCCAAGATTCACTCCCCCACCAAAAAAATAAAATAAAAATGAAACGCTCATATGCATGAACGCTTCAAAAGTGGTATTTTTTATCCAATTTTCGTATTGTGTGTATGAAGCTTAACTGTTAGTACATAAAAAAAAAAAAACAATCCTCAATAAACATAAATACGGTAATTCTCTGAATAATCAGCATTCATTCAATTGTGCTTCCATGCAAATGTGAACATCATGTTCTGATCTTTATTGGGGAATTTTATTTTGTATATAGAGTGTTTATGTGGTGAGTTTACACTTTTCATTGAACAGTTTGGATAACACAGGGTTAAATGGAAAGGTCATAAATTAACTGCACATTATCTGGACAGAATGCTTAGGGAGATACTGATGTGTTCCTGATTAGGAGATGTATGTTAGCTTGGGGGGCTGCAAACTCTGCAGGGCTCCAACACACACTCGTTGCTATTCCAACCCTTCACATATTTCCACATAAACTTTCCTCCTGGCATTAAACTTTGCCAGGTATTGTGCTTAGCTTACCACCCCGAACTAATGTTCCTCCCTCAGCTCACCTCTCCCCCTGCATGTCCTGTGAGCAGAATAGCTGATCTAACTGTCAGCTAGTTGTGATTGACAGGTATATTGAAGCGGAAGCTGTCATGGGGCCCCCTACTGGCAATGCCTGAATGGTCAGGTGTGCGGCACTTACTATTGTGAGCTGTGTCGGCAGCTGCTGGTGTAGCACCTGCCACACAGCTCGCATACTTCAAAGTGTTGCAGGACACGGCTGCTAACGGGAACTGAGTTCCTGTTGTGGAAAAAGTACAGGAACTCCGTTCCCATGCGTTCCCGCAGGACTTGAGTCCTGATGTTTTGACTGCGTTTGTTCTTTTTACTTTTATTATAAAAAAAGTGTGATTTAACTGTATTTCTGTCTCGGTCTGATTTCATGGTTTCTGACAGTAGTTGAAGGCCATGAATTCAGAAGATGCAGTCAATCCACTTGTTGGTAATATTTTTTCCAGATTGGATGAACTGGATCACTGCATGGACCTCGAGTATTAGCTCTATAAGAGGTATGTCTGGTTCCGCTCTGCTTCCCCAGCAATTTGGGGGTGATCCAATCCAATTCAGAGGGTTTCTCAACCAGGTTGAGATATACTATGAGATGCTGCCCCAGGTGTTTCCCACGGATAGAAGCAAAGTATGTTTTGTGATATCTTTTCTTTCTGAGAGAGCCTTGGCCTGGGCAAACCCTCTATGGGAGATGCAAAAACCTGTTCTCTTGAACTACCCTGAGTTTGTGGCTTTGTATAAAAGGGTATCTGATGTTCCTGCATGCTCTGCTTCTGCTGCTAAGTGCTTCATGTCCATCGAACAGAGTACGAGATCTGTTGCTGACTACGCCATTGAATTCCATACTCTGGCAGCGGAGGTTGCGTGGAACAATGAGGCCCTTCGTGGCTGCTTTTTCTCATGGTCTCTCGGATACCATCAAGGATGAGATAACAGCCCGAGATATACCCACTGAGCTAGAGAAGTTGATCACGTTTGCCATCCTCATTGGCTCCAGACTCAGAGAGAGACTCTCTTTTAAGGAGCACTTCTGGAAGCCTCCTATACGTTTGTCTCCGAGCTTTGCAGTCCCACCCTTGCCTCCCTCACCTCCCATGCCTCCTGGTACAGAGTCGGTCAGTGAAGGTGAACCCATGCACTTGGGCTTCACTCAACTCTCTGCGGATGAGAGAACCTTTAGGAGGAGGGAGAGATTGTGCCTTTATTGTGGCCAGGAAGGCCATTTTTCAAAGTCTTGTCCTACCTGTCCAGGGAACACCCAAACCTTGAGGTTCTGTCACGGACAGACCTCTTTTGATTGGCTCCTTGCTGAGGTTGTCTCCTGGTCACCACAATGCAGTGAGACATGCTTCCAGAAGGTAGCCAAGGTCCTGTGTACTTCTTCACTCTCCTCCCTGCCAGAGGAATACCGCAATTTTAGCGATGTCTTTGATAAAGGTTAAGCCGGTAGTTAGCCTCCACACCAGCTGTATGATTGTGCAATTGACCTTCAACCTGGTGCCATACCCCCTCCTGGCTGGGTTTACCCTTTGTCGGTCTTGGAGGATAAGGCCATGGAGGACTATGTTGCAGACACACTTTCTCGAGGTTTCATCCTCATCTCCTGCTGGTTTCTTCTTCAGAAACAAGAAGAGTGGTGAACTGAGACCTTGTATTGAGTATAGGGGTCTCAATCGTTTCACGATTAAGAATGCCTACCCGATTCCGTTGATTACAGAGTTATTTAACCGCCTCAAGGGAGCAACGGTTTTCACAAAGCTTGATTTGAGAGGGGCATACACTCTCGTGCGGATTAAGGAGGGCCACGAGTCGAAAACTGCGTTTTATACCAGAACAGGCCATCATGAGTACCTCATAATGCCATTTGGCCTTTGTAACGCCCCCGTAACTACCTTTGTAGCTGCCTGTTCCATGTGTGCAGAGAGTAAGACTCCATGACACCTTCCAGTGGGCCTCCTACAACCCATACCCAATGGACAGAGGGCCTGGACCCACCTGTCTTTGGATTTCACTGTGGAGTTACCCAACTCCCAAGGCAACACTGCTATCCTTATGGTGGTTGACCGGTTGTCAAAGATGTGTCATTATATTCCACTTAAGAAGTTGCCCACTTCTAAGGAACTAGCTTTCATTTTTGCTCGGGAGATCTTTCGCTTACAATGCTCTACCCAAGGTGATTGTCTCGGACAGGGGTAGTCCGTTTGTTCTGGCGAGTCTTTTGTGCACAGTTGGGAATTCAGTATGCTTTCTCCTCTGCGTATGACCCGCAGTCTAATGGGGCCGCAGAACGAGCCAATCAGTCCTTGGAGCAATTCCTACGTTGCTATATTTCTGACCATCATAACCACTGATCAGACCTATTACCGTGGTCAGAGTTTGCTCACAACAGTGCCTTGATTTCTGCTTCCAGATTGTCACTGTTTATGGCAAATTATTGTTTCCAACCATCCATGTTGCCTGACTCGTTTGTTCTGCAGAGTATTCCTGCATTAGAGGGGCATCTCTGTGGTCTTCGTTCCATTTGGGCACAAGTCCAGGAAGCTTTGCGTCATGCTAATGATAGGTACAGACTCCATGCTAACCAGAGACTGCACCTTTCTACCAGGTTGGGGACAGGGTCTGGCTGTCATCTCGCAACCTCTGACTTCATATTCCCTCACTGAAGTTCGCACCTTGGTTTATTGGGCCCTTCCTTATTCTTCGCAGGATTAACCCAGTGGCTTACGCATTAGACCTTCCTTCTAATATGCATATTTCAAATGTATTTCATGTCTCTTTATTAAAACCTTTGGTCTGCAACCGCTTTACCACCTCTGTGCCACATCCTCACCCTGTACAGGTTGAGAACCATGAGGAGTATGAAGTACAGTCCATTGTTGCCTCCCGTAGGTTCCGTGGGCGCATACAGTACCTGGTGCATTGGAAAGGGTACGGTCTGGAGGAGCGCTCTTGGGTCTCATCCTCGGATGTACATGCCCCTGTCCTCCTCCGTGATTTCCATAGACGTTTTCCCCTCAAGCCTGGTGGTTCTCCGAGGGGGAGGGGTCGTTGAGGAGGGAGTACCGTCAGGGAGGGGAGCTTTTCATCGGAAAATGCGACTGTGTGTATGCTCCATTGGAATTTAGCTGTCCGAATTTCCGCCAGCCAAAAATTGATAGCATGTTCTCAATTTTCCAGACGGAAAAACTTTCTATCGGTAATTCCGATTGTGTGTATGCAATTCCGACACTCCAAAAAAATCACGCATGCTCAGATTCACCTAGAGACAGAAGCTATTGGCTACTGGATATTGAACTTCCTTTTTCTAGCTCCGTCGTACGTGTTTACGTCACCGCGTTCTATACTATCAGAATTTGGTGTGACCGTGTGTAGGCAAGGCAGCTTGAGCAGAATTCCGTCGAAATTCCGTCGGGAAAACCATCAGAGCTTCTTCCGACGAGAATTCCGATCGTGTGTACGTGGCATTAGAGCTGGCTGCACAGCTGTCAGCTAATTGCCAGCTCCCATCTCTCTACAGTTACCCAGTTGTTGTTGATTCTTCTCGTCAGTCCTACCTACTTAAAGCTGTCCAGCTCACTTGATATCTGCCTTCGCCTTTGTCAACATCACAGAGACTTTCTCCTGCGTTCCTGTTTGAAGACTTGCTTGGCTTGCCTGATCCTGCTTGCTGTACAACTATGTTTATCTCTGGTTCTTTGACATTGGCTTGGCTGACTACCCGATCCGGTTACTGAACTCTGGCTTGTTTTGACTACGCTTACTCTGTTAACCTTTTTTATTATTTTTATTTAACAAGTGTGATTTAACTATACTTCTGTCTCAGTCTGATTCATGGTTCCTGACAATGCATTACATACATTAACAACAAAAACAAGGTGTGTGTGTAGCAGACCCACAAAATATTAGCTGAAGAAGTGATTGTCACCTCATGTATCAAAGAAATTACGTTTGCACTATTGAAGAAAATGGGCAAAAGAAACCCATTGGATAACCTAGGAGACAGCTAAAAGAAACACAAGCAGTAAATCAAAGGAAATATTTTTCAGTTTAAAATACAAATTTATTTAAAAAATACATTTATTAAATACATATAATGTGATGTTAAAGAAATCTTACCTTAATATAGTCCTTCTGTCACATATCTGGTGTGACCAGAGCTGTGTGGACAGCAACAGAGGAACAAGCGCAGATAAGGTGAAAATATATAATTTATTAAGATAAGTGAATAAATACAACCGCCTCCAATATACTATAATGTGCAACCAAACAACCACCAACAGAAACCCACAAATAGTAACAGACAAATATATACAAGTAAAGGGGAATACCGGAATCATAAACAGGGCCAGTCCAGGGTCGACAACAGGGGGTCAGCAGCTGGGGATGGAAGACAAACAGGACAAGGAGAGGATGGATGGGTCACAGGAGGGACGGATCAGGTACAAGGCTCAGGGTCCAGGAAACAGACGGGAACAGGTTCACAGGTTCACAGGTTCAGGGCGCAAGGAAGATACCAATGCAAGGCATCAGTGTGTCTGCCGGGTACTTATACACACCTCCTGCAATTACTCAGGTAACGCCTAATTGCAGGAGATGATGTCGGCCCCACACTGCCAGGAACCACCCGCTGGTGGACTCCAGTACTGCGGCCCAAGGATCATATAATACTATCAACAGGGGAAGGCTCCCCAGGCAGTTCCAGACTGCCAGGAGACACCTGCTGGTGGACCACAGTACTGCACGCCAAATGTCAGACAGTATCATCAGCGGGTGGAACCTTTCCTGACACCTTCTGCAGGACCTGAATGATGGCCGAACAGTCTCTGGAATAATGATCCCCAGAGCCTGGGGGGGGTGCCTGTTGAGAACTTGATGTCTTGCATGACTTCTCCCCGTCGCCAAGTACCGCAACGTGGTTACGAGCCTCTGCTCGGGAGTGATGGCTTTCCGCATTCAGGTGTCCTGCTTCGTAATATAAGGGGACAGCAAAGCCAACAGACGATGAAAAATGGGGTCCGTCACCCGGACATAATTCCTGAAATCATCAGGATTATTCTTACGGATCTCCCGCAACAAAGGCATATGAGATAATTGGTCATGCTGGAGCAACCAATTCTTCGTCCATGAACTCCTCCTCACCCTGTTCATGGTCTGGGCTTGGGTCAAAGTAAGAACCCCAACACCAAGCCCCTGCACAGCACAAACTCTTCGATGAGTATGTACCCGCAACATGGCTTCAAAACGGTCGGCTGGTCAGAACAAACTAACAGAACGCACTGAAAATCAGAAAGTCCTGAGAAGAGCGAGCTGAAAATCAGAAATGAGCAGAGAAGAGCGCACTGAAAATAAAATATGTAATATAAAAATACGCACTGAAAACCAGATACGAACTGGCTACACGCACTGAAAAACAGATACAAACCCACAAGCACAAACTCGAGCAGGAACAATCTGAAAAGTACGAGGCTGAAAAGCGCAAATTGTCTCTCACCAAACTTCTACTAACACGAGATAAACACAAGATTAGTAGAAGGAGCCCAAAGTTTTGCGCACTGGCTATTGAACGTCCTCTTTATAGCCCCATCATCCGTGTTATACGTCAGCGCGTTCTTGACAATCAGAATTTCCGACAACATTTGTGTGACCGTGTGTATGCAAGACAAGCTTGAGCCAACATCCTTCGAACATAAATCACAGGATTTCGTTGTCGGAATGTCTGATCGTGTGTACGCGGCAATAGTGTATTACCCATACTCAGGAGAAAAGGCAGAATGTGGTTTAGAATGTAATTGTAAGTATGATCATGCTGTGTGTGAGAAACAACTTGTTAAAAACTAAAAATAAACAAATGCCTTAGTTTTCCCCCCCAAAAAAAATTCTAAAGAAAAAAATCATGCCTCCTACTATTAACCTTGAACTGTCTACTTTCCAAAACACATGACACATGATATGCTGTGCATACTCTGTTGTAGTATAAAATTTAAGATGGAGGTGAGCCTGCATTGCACTTGATGAAGAAGGCGCAAGTCACAGAGAGGAGTCTATTGTATATTTGCTAAGCATGGCTCACTAAAGAAACTTTTTTCATGCACTATTCAGAAGAAGATTTTCTATTTTCATTATTTATGGACTTTTTTTTTTGCACAATTTTATTTTTCCATTCCATTCCATTTCCATTTCCATCCCTGTGTGTCCGTCCATCCCTGTGTGTCCGTCCATCCCTGTGTGTCCGTCCATCCATCCCTGTGTGTGTGTGTCCATCCATCCATCCATCCCTGTGTGTGTGTGTGTCCATCCATCCATCCATCCCTGTGTGTGTGTGTGTGTCCATCCATCCATCCATCCCTGTGTGTGTGTGTCTCCATCCATCCATCCATCCCTGTGTGTGTGTGTCTCCATCCATCCATCCATCCCTGTGTGTGTGTGTATCCATCCATCCCTGTGTGTGTGTGTCTCCATCCATCCATCCCTGTGTGTGTGTGTCCATGTGTGTGTGTGTGTGTGTGTGTGTGTGTGTGTGTCCAGCCTACCTGTGTCCCGAGCCTGTGTCTCGAGCCTCCGTCCCGTGCCTTGCCTCCTTGCCTCCGTCCCGTGCCGTGCCGTGCCTCCTTGCCTCCGTCCCGTGCCGTGCCTTGCCTCCGTCCCGTGTCGTGCCTTGCCTCCGTCCCGTCCCGTGCCGTGCCTTGCCTTGCCTCCGTCCCGTGCCTTGCCAGGATCGCCGCTCTTCGTCGGCGCCTCGGCGGCCATTCTAAAATTCAAAAGCCGCGCCTCCGCCTTCGCCTGTGATAGGCGGAACACTGAATTTCCCAGCAGCCTGTGTTCCGCCTATCACGGACATCGTCTCATCCTCGTCCGTAGTACGAGGATGAGACGATGTCCGTGATAGGCGGAACACAGGCTGCTGGGAAATTCAGTGTTCCGCCTATCACAGGCGAAGGCGGAGGCGGAGGCGCGGCGTTTGAAGGGTAGAATGTCCGCTGTCTGTCTGCTCGACACGCTGATCGGGCAGGCAGACAGCGATGACTCGAGTATAAGCCGAGGGGGGCACTTTCAGCCTCAAAAAAGAGGCTGAAAATCTCGGCTTATACTCGAGTATATACGGTATGTGATTCTTTATAGGAGTTATTTAGCATCCCTATCGTATTTATATTTTATACAATTGCTGTGAATGTGGGAACACATAGGTGATAGCAGCAACTTTACTCATATATTCATTTAGCCCACCATTAGGTGGCAGTGCGCAACTATTCTGTTATTTATACTCTGTTGTAGGACGTCACACCATGTATGCTGTACTGTATACTTGCATAGTCTAATATGTACATTATATGCCATACTATTTCACTTTGTACATTGTTTTGCATAAAATATACAATATAAGCTTAGTTATACAGCTATTGAAAAAAAACTTTGGAATTCAACTCTGTTCAAAGACTAGGCATATTTTTACTTGTCCATAAGTAATGTAGAATACTGTTTTAAATGCAGAGATGTTGAAAATATTGTCGGAACTCAGTACCAGAAACTATTGTTTTTGTATTCCCCTTTCTATTATATTCTGCTGACTTAAAACAACACACCACATATATTAAGACATTGTCCAACTGGATGATAAAGGTAAAAATTCCTTTACTCCAGCTTTCCAAAGCTGTACAAATTAAGGATTTCATTAAGATGTAATAATATTTTCTAATTTCTAATTTATTAATAGTACTAGGAAAGAGTGAGTCACCATTATGCTGCATTTTTGCCAGTGAATTACTCATGGTCTTATGCTTACCCATAGAACAAATATGAATCCAGGATTCCAAAAATGTTGGCAGTGCATGGTCATATTCACTTTGCAAAATCATTTTTCACTTCAAAGCATTTACCCTGTAAAAATTCCTAATTACAGCTGTCAAATGTACTGTTGCAAGCTGATGGATTTAAAGGGAGTGCTTTTTTCCAAAAGTCTTAGCATTAATGTTTCATCAAAATAAGAAAGAAAGCATCAGTGTTTTTTAACTTGCATTCCAAGGCAGCATATGGCATTTATATGCTAAAAACATTCATTTGCCTAAGAGGTATTGTGCAGCCAGTGAATAAAGATATACCAGGTACAAAATAATCAAGATATTATGTGCATTCATAAAGTATTCAGACCCCTTTTTTTCAATTTTGTTATGTTGCGGCCTGATACTACATTTGTTTAAAGTGATTCTAAAGGAAATGGGGAAAAAAAGCAAAAAAACATGTTATACGTACCTGACCTGTGCAATGTATGTCCTGATCCTTCTTCTTTTTGGGTTCCCTGCCGGTGCTTCTGGCTCCTCTTTCCTGCTGAGTGCCCCCAATAGCAAGCATTTCACTATGGAGGCACTCGAGCAGGCTCGATCTGGAGCTGCGCTCTGTGTTTCTAATTCACACACAGAGCGTGGCTCGGCTCCACCCCCGTTCTTTCCTCATTGGCTTACTGGCTGTGATTGACAGCAGCAGGAGCCAAGGGCTCCCAATTCTGTGTGAGACAGTGACGAAAGAGACCTGGAAGAGCAGCTACTCTCAGTGCCATCCAGCAGCCCTTTTGTGCACTTCTCTCTCTGAGAAAGGGAGCCCCATACAGCGCAAGCCTCCAGATTATGTCCTGCAAGTGGAAGCAGCCTAGAGAATCACACCAGCTCCTGGATAGTGATGGCCGAACGGTTCGCCCGGCGGTCGTTTCGCGGCGAATTTCCGACTTTCGCCGTCCGCGGGTTCGAACGCCTTTTTCCGTCGTTCGCCCCGGCGGACTTACGTGTTTAATGTATACAAGAACTTTAACCTTTCGTGACACGTTTATCATGTGTTACAGGACAACCAATTGAGACATGACAGCTCATGGACACTTGGACATTCCCCCTAACCTATAAATACACCCGATCCGGTGGCCATTTTACATTCTTTCTTCTGTCACTGTAGGGAAAGGATCCTGTGTGGAGTAGGGACAGAGAAAACGCTAGCTATTTGGTACACAAAAGTTCTTTTCAGGACTGGTATAGGTGTTAGGTCAGCAGCCTGAGTTTCTTTTGTCAGTTTAGATAAAGGGACAGAGCGCTGTATGCTGCTATTTTAGGGACAGCTCAGCCAGATTAGTCTTTCTTCATCATCATCATCATCATCATCATTAGCTGTTACTATCAGGTCCACAAAAGAGCTGTTCCAGCTAATCGTTCCAGCCTACTCTTTTTTGCCAATTTGTATAGGGACAGGCAGGAAGCAGTGTGTCAGGCAGTGAGGATAATTTTAAAGACTTGCTGTTACTATTAGTTCCACAAAGGTTCTTTTCAGGACTGGTATCAGTGGTACGGTAATAGGCTTGTACACGTATAATATTCTTTCTTCCAAATATAGAAAGAATATTATACTTGACTGCTGCCCTTCTGCTGCAGTCTGCTAATCATTCACAACTCACTTGTTCCACAAAGCTCTTTATCAGGACTGGTAACTTGGTCTGTCTAGGGTGCTACGGTACATAGGCTTGGGTGCGGTACAGTCTGCTGTTCTGTAAGGACCGCTATCGGTCCACAATACATAGGGTTGCCGTGCACTACTGCTGACCGCTGCCCTATACTGCAGCAGTCCTTCAGCGGTATAGGGACTGACGCACAGTCTGCTAAACACTAATACACAACCTGCTTGGTCCACAAAAGTTCTTATAAGGACTGGTAACTTGGTATAGGGTGCTACGGTACATAGGCCTGAGTGCAGTACAGTCTGCTGTTCTGTAAGGACCGCTATCGGTCCACAATACATAGGGTTGCCGTGCACTACTGCTGACCGCTGCCCTATACTGCAGCAGTCCTTCATTGGTATAGGGACTGACGTACAGTCTGCTAATCACTAACACACAACCTGCTTGGTCCACAAAAGTTCTTATAAGGACTGGTAACTTGGTATAGGGTGCTACGGTACATAGGCCTGAGTGCGTTACAGTCTGCTGTTCTGTAAGGACCGCTATCGGTCCACAATACATAGGGTTGCCGTGCACTACTGCTGACCGCTGCCCTATACTGCAGCAGTCCTTCATTGGTATAGGGACTGACGTACAGTCTGCTAATCACTAACACACAACCTGCTTGGTCCACAAAAGTTCTTATAAGGACTGGTAACTTGGTATAGGGTGCTACGGTACATAGGCCTGAGTGCGTTACAGTCTGCTGTTCTGTAAGGACCGCTATCGGTCCACAATACATAGGGTTGCCGTGCACTACTGCTGACCGCTGCCCTATACTGCAGCAGTCCTTCAGCGGTATAGGGACTGACGTACAGTCTGCTAAACACTAATACACAACCTGCTTGGTCCACAAAAGTTCTTATAAGGACTGGTAACTTGGTATAGGGTGCTACGGTACATAGGCTTGAGTGCGGTACAGTCTGCTGTTCTGTAAGGACCACTATCGGTCCACAATAGATAGGGTTGACGTGCACCACTGCTGACCGCTCACCTATACTGCAGCAGTCCTTCAGCGGTATAGGGACTGACGTACAGTCTGCTAATCACTAACACACAACCTGCTTGTTCCACAAAAGTTCTTATAAGGACTGGTAACTTGGTATAGGGTGCTACGGTACATAGGCCTGAGTGCGTTACAGTCTGCTGTTCTGTAAGGACCGCTATCGGTCCACAATACATAGGGTTGCCGTGCACTACTGCTGACCGCTGCCCTATACTGCAGCAGTCCTTCATTGGTATAGGGACTGACGTACAGTCTGCTAATCACTAACACACAACCTGCTTGGTCCACAAAAGTTCTTATAAGGACTGGTAACTTGGTATAGGGTGCTACGGTACATAGGCCTGAGTGCAGTACAGTCTGCTGTTCTGTAAGGACCGCTATCGGTCCACAATACATAGGGTTGCCGTGCACTACTGCTGACCGCTGCCCTATACTGCAGCAGTCCTTCATTGGTATAGGGACTGACGTACAGTCTGCTAATCACTAACACACAACCTGCTTGGTCCACAAAAGTTCTTATAAGGACTGGTAACTTGGTATAGGGTGCTACGGTACATAGGCCTGAGTGCGTTACAGTCTGCTGTTCTGTAAGGACCGCTATCGGTCCACAATACATAGGGTTGCCGTGCACTACTGCTGACCGCTGCCCTATACTGCAGCAGTCCTTCATTGGTATAGGGACTGACGTACAGTCTGCTAATCACTAACACACAACCTGCTTGGTCCACAAAAGTTCTTATAAGGACTGGTAACTTGGTATAGGGTGCTACGGTACATAGGCCTGAGTGCGTTACAGTCTGCTGTTCTGTAAGGACCGCTATCGGTCCACAATACATAGGGTTGCCGTGCACTACTGCTGACCGCTGCCCTATACTGCAGCAGTCCTTCATTGGTATAGGGACTGACGTACAGTCTGCTAATCACTAACACACAACCTGCTTGGTCCACAAAAGTTCTTATAAGGACTGGTAACTTGGTATAGGGTGCTACGGTACATAGGCCTGAGTGCAGTACAGTCTGCTGTTCTGTAAGGACCGCTATCGGTCCACAATACATAGGGTTGCCGTGCACTACTGCTGACCGCTGCCCTATACTGCAGCAGTCCTTCATTGGTATAGGGACTGACGTACAGTCTGCTAATCACTAACACACAACCTGCTTGGTCCACAAAAGTTCTTATAAGGACTGGTAACTTGGTATAGGGTGCTACGGTACATAGGCCTGAGTGCGTTACAGTCTGCTGTTCTGTAAGGACCGCTATCGGTCCACAATACATAGGGTTGCCGTGCACTACTGCTGACCGCTGCCCTATACTGCAGCAGTCCTTCATTGGTATAGGGACTGACGTACAGTCTGCTAATCACTAACACACAACCTGCTTGGTCCACAAAAGTTCTTATAAGGACTGGTAACTTGGTATAGGGTGCTACGGTACATAGGCCTGAGTGCGTTACAGTCTGCTGTTCTGTAAGGACCGCTATCGGTCCACAATACATAGGGTTGCCGTGCACTACTGCTGACCGCTGCCCTATACTGCAGCAGTCCTTCATTGGTATAGGGACTGACGTACAGTCTGCTAATCACTAACACACAACCTGCTTGGTCCACAAAAGTTCTTATAAGGACTGGTAACTTGGTATAGGGTGCTACGGTACATAGGCCTGAGTGCGTTACAGTCTGCTGTTCTGTAAGGACCGCTATCGGTCCACAATACATAGGGTTGCCGTGCACTACTGCTGACCGCTGCCCTATACTGCAGCAGTCCTTCAGCGGTATAGGGACTGACGTACAGTCTGCTAATCACTAACACACAACCTGCTTGGTCCACAAAAGTTCTTATAAGGACTGGTAACTTGGTATAGGGTGCTACGGTACATAGGCCTGAGTGCGTTACAGTCTGCTGTTCTGTAAGGACCGCTATCGGTCCACAATACATAGGGTTGCCGTGCACTACTGCTGACCGCTGCCCTATACTGCAGCAGTCCTTCATTGGTATAGGGACTGACGTACAGTCTGCTAATCACTAACACACAACCTGCTTGGTCCACAAAAGTTCTTATAAGGACTGGTAACTTGGTATAGGGTGCTACGGTACATAGGCCTGAGTGCGTTACAGTCTGCTGTTCTGTAAGGACCGCTATCGGTCCACAATACATAGGGTTGCCGTGCACTACTGCTGACCGCTGCCCTATACTGCAGCAGTCCTTCATTGGTATAGGGACTGACGTACAGTCTGCTAATCACTAACACACAACCTGCTTGGTCCACAAAAGTTCTTATAAGGACTGGTAACTTGGTATAGGGTGCTACGGTACATAGGCCTGAGTGCAGTACAGTCTGCTGTTCTGTAAGGACCGCTATCGGTCCACAATACATAGGGTTGCCGTGCACTACTGCTGACCGCTGCCCTATACTGCAGCAGTCCTTCATTGGTATAGGGACTGACGTACAGTCTGCTAATCACTAACACACAACCTGCTTGGTCCACAAAAGTTCTTATAAGGACTGGTAACTTGGTATAGGGTGCTACGGTACATAGGCCTGAGTGCGTTACAGTCTGCTGTTCTGTAAGGACCGCTATCGGTCCACAATACATAGGGTTGCCGTGCACTACTGCTGACCGCTGCCCTATACTGCAGCAGTCCTTCATTGGTATAGGGACTGACGTACAGTCTGCTAATCACTAACACACAACCTGCTTGGTCCACAAAAGTTCTTATAAGGACTGGTAACTTGGTATAGGGTGCTACGGTACATAGGCCTGAGTGCGTTACAGTCTGCTGTTCTGTAAGGACCGCTATCGGTCCACAATACATAGGGTTGCCGTGCACTACTGCTGACCGCTGCCCTATACTGCAGCAGTCCTTCATTGGTATAGGGACTGACGTACAGTCTGCTAATCACTAACACACAACCTGCTTGGTCCACAAAAGTTCTTATAAGGACTGGTAACTTGGTATAGGGTGCTACGGTACATAGGCCTGAGTGCGTTACAGTCTGCTGTTCTGTAAGGACCGCTATCGGTCCACAATAGATAGGGTTGACGTGCACCACTGCTGACCGCTCACCTATACTGCAGCAGTCCTTCAGCGGTATAGGGACTGACGTACAGTCTGCTAATCACTAACACACAACCTGCTTGTTCCACAAAAGTTCTTATAAGGACTGGTAACTTGGTATAGGGTGCTACGGTACATAGGCCTGAGTGCAGTACAGTCTGCTGTTCTGTAAGGACCGCTATCGGTCCACAATACATAGGGTTGCCGTGCACTACTGCTGACCGCTGCCCTATACTGCAGCAGTCCTTCATTGGTATAGGGACTGACGTACAGTCTGCTAATCACTAACACACAACCTGCTTGGTCCACAAAAGTTCTTATAAGGACTGGTAACTTGGTATAGGGTGCTACGGTACATAGGCCTGAGTGCGTTACAGTCTGCTGTTCTGTAAGGACCGCTATCGGTCCACAATAGATAGGGTTGACGTGCACCACTGCTGACCGCTCACCTATACTGCAGCAGTCCTTCAGCGGTATAGGGACTGACGTACAGTCTGCTAATCACTAACACACAACCTGCTTGTTCCACAAAAGTTCTTATAAGGACTGGTAACTTGGTATAGGGTGCTACGGTACATAGGCCTGAGTGCAGTACAGTCTGCTGTTCTGTAAGGACCGCTATCGGTCCACAATACATAGGGTTGCCGTGCACTACTGCTGACCGCTGCCCTATACTGCAGCAGTCCTTCATTGGTATAGGGACTGACGTACAGTCTGCTAATCACTAACACACAACCTGCTTGGTCCACAAAAGTTCTTATAAGGACTGGTAACTTGGTATAGGGTGCTACGGTACATAGGCCTGAGTGCGTTACAGTCTGCTGTTCTGTAAGGACCGCTATCGGTCCACAATACATAGGGTTGCCGTGCACTACTGCTGACCGCTGCCCTATACTGCAGCAGTCCTTCAGCGGTATAGGGACTGACGTACAGTCTGCTAAACACTAATACACAACCTGCTTGGTCCACAAAAGTTCTTATAAGGACTGGTAACTTGGTATAGGGTGCTACGGTACATAGGCTTGAGTGCGGTACAGTCTGCTGTTCTGTAAGGACCGCTATCGGTCCACAATAGATAGGGTTGACGTGCACCACTGCTGACCGCTGCCCTATACTGCAGCAGTCCTTCATTGGTATAGGGACTGACGTACAGTCTGCTAATCACTAACACACAACCTGCTTGGTCCACAAAAGTTCTTATAAGGACTGGTAACTTGGTATAGGGTGCTACGGTACATAGGCCTGAGTGCAGTACAGTCTGCTGTTCTGTAAGGACCGCTATCGGTCCACAATACATAGGGTTGACGTGCACTACTGCTGACCGCTGCCCTATACTGCAGCAGTCCTTCAGCGGTATAGGGACTAAGAGTTTTGTCACAGGGTGATTTAAAAAATGACAGGCAGAGGAAGAGGCAGGCCCTTCCGCAGGGGTGGTAGGGGTAGGGCAGGAGCAACAGCCTTGAGCCAAAGTGGGAAGTTGCAGAAGGTGCGTTCAATTACTTTAAAGGACGCACCAGACTTGGTTGAGTGGCTCACTCAGCCTTATTCTTCTGCACCCTCCTCATCCTCTCGATCTGCACCCTCTTCTTCACTCTCTGCTATGTGCACCCCCAAAGACACTACCACCAACAACACGACCACCACCACCACCACCACATACCTTCCGCTTGAGTCACTGGAATTATTTTCCGATCCATATCAAGAGGACATTTCTGATGCGCAGCCACTCTTGGTATTGGATCAGGAAGAGGAGGTAGCAACAAGCGCTACTCAGCAGTCTGACGCCAGTACCCAGATCAGCCCAAGGAGGAGGTTGGTCCCCGGTGTTGCTGCCTACTCTACTTATAGCGGTGGGGAAGGTGACGTTGATGATGACGTGTCTAGTGATGTCACGTGGGTGCCCACAAGAGAGGAAGAGGAGGGGAGTTCAGAGGGAGATATGGACCAGCAGATAGGGAGGAGAAGCAGCAATGACTTACATTGCACAGCAGGGACAAAGCAGACTGCAAATGTATCAGGAGCGAGTCATCGACCATGTACGGTCACATCTGGCGCTCCCAGGACACCGGCACATGGCTCCGCAGTGTGGGCTTTTTTTAACGTGTCCGCTGCTGACAATAGCGTTGCCATCTGCAATCTTTGCAGTCAACGCGTTAGTCGCGGTAAGCCCAATACTCACCTAGGGACGACCGCCTTAAGAAGGCACATGAGCAGCCATCACCGAGCCCAGTGGGAGCAACGGAACACACAAAGCCACACTGCAGGCTCTCACCGTCCAGCCTCGTCTTCTACTTCTCCTTCTCCTCTCTCCTCACAATTGTCCTCCACTCCACCTTCCATCACGCCAAGCTCACATTTTTCTGCAAAAAGGCAGGCTTCCGTGGGCCTAATGTTTGAGCGTAAAAAAATGATGACGCCGGATAACCCTCTTGCCCAACGGTTGGCGGCTGGCTTGTCAGAACTCATAGCCCGCCAACTACTGCCATATAAACTGGTGGACTCGGAGGCCTTTCGCAAATTTGTGGCCATTGGAACACCACAATGGAAGGTCCCAGGAAGGAAGTATTTCTCAGAGAAGGGCATCCCAGAGCTATATGGCCATGTTCAGCGGCAAGTGAATGTATCTCTGGCACACAGTGTCGGTGCCAAGATACATCTGACCACAGACACGTGGTCTAGCAAACACGGGCAGGGAAGGTATATCAGTTTTACTGCCCACTGGGTGAACCTTCTGACGGCCGTCAAGCATGTAACCCGTGGCACCCGTGTAGATTTGGTTTTACCGCCACGGATTGCATGCAGGCCTGACTCTTCTTCTCCTCCTCCTACTCCATCCTCCTCCCTCTCCTCCTCAGCTGCCTCCTCCTTTTCCGCTGCTAGCGTCTCTTCCACTGCACCGCCCAAGCTCCCCAGAACCTATTCCACATGCCAGGTGAGACGTTGCCATGCCGTGCTGCGTCTGTTGTGCCTGGAAGCAAAGAGCCACACTGGCCCGGCACTCCTTTCAGCTTTGCGTTCACAGGCAGATGAGTGGCTAACACCGCTCAATTTGACAGTTGGTAAAGTGGTGTGTGACAACGGTGCCAATCTGCTTAGCGCATTGAAACAGGGCAAAATCACGCACGTGCCGTGCATGGCACACGTCTTAAACTTGGTCGTGCAGCGATTCCTTGTCAAATACCCTGGGGTCCAGGACATCTTGCGGCAGGCAAGGAAAATCTCGGCCCATTTCAGAAGATCTTACACGGCCATGGCTCGCCTTGCTGACATTCAGCGGCGACACCATCTGCCGGTCAGACGTCTTATTTGCGATTGCCCGACGCGATGGAACTCAACCTTCTATATGCTTGATAGGCTGCTCCAGCAGAAACGTGCAGTTAACGTCTACCTGTATGAACTCTGCGAAAGAAACGGTTCTGGGGAGCTGGGTTTTTTTTCACCGCGCCAGTGGCTGCTCATGCGCGACACATGCAGACTTCTGCGGCCATTTGAGGAGATCACCAAACTGGTCAGTCGCAGCCATGGCGCCATCAGTGACATGGTACCTTATGCCTTCTTTCTGGAGCGTGCATTGCGTCGTGTCATTGATCAGGCTGTGGAGGAGCAGGAGCGGGAAGATGAGGAAGTCGCAATGCTGGATGAATTCCCAGGGGGGGCTACTCTATCTGAGACAAGTCAACAACAGGAGTCTGATGAGGAGTCAGAGGAGGATGGTGCCGGGGCGGATGAGCAGGAGCAAGAAGAGCATGCTTTAAACCTTTCTGGGATCCCTGTTGTGCGAGGATGGGGAGAGGAGAATGAAGAGGACGACATTATCCTGGATGATGAGCAGGAGCCAGGCCACCACACCGCTTCCACTTTAGTGCAAATGGGGGCCTTCATGCTCCAGTGTTTTAATAGGGACCCCCGTATAAAAAGCATGAGGGTCAAGGACCAGTACTGGGTGGCAACGTACTTAGACCCCCGGTACAAACACAAAATGGCGGAAATGTTACCGCCGTCGCAGAGGGCTGTCAGAATGCAGCACTTCCAGGCCTTGCTTCGAGAAATGCTGCATTCTGCTTTTGCGTGCGCTGGCAGAGGAGCAATTCCCACTCCCAGAGAAGGATTTGCGGGTACCAATCCAACAGCGCCTGCAAGAAGAGGCCGGTTTGAAGATGTGTTGGTGACTTCGGATATGAGGTCATTCTTTCAGCCGACCCATCGACAGGTGTCATCCGGATCCAGCATCAGGGAACGCCTAGACCGTCAGGTGTCCGACTACATTGGGTTAACGGCCGATGTGGACGCTCTGAGGAGTGATGAACCCCTAGACTACTGGGTGGGCAGGCTTGACCTCTGGCCAGAGCTTGCCCAATTTGCAATCGAACTGTTGGCTTGCCCCTCATCCAGTGTCCTGTCCGAAAGGACGTTCAGCGCAGCAGGGGGGATTGTGACCGATAAGCGTACTCGCCTAGCTCACCACAGTGTTAACTACCTCACATTTCTAAAAATGAATGAGGCATGGATCTCGGAGGAATTCAACACATGTGATCAGTAGACCATGTATATGTCTATAAACAATTTTTGGAATCAAGCACACAGACCTTCTTAATTCATTTGGCTCACTTCCCTGACCCAAAAAAGCACACCGTACTATATGCCCCTACCCTCCTCTTTGAAGAGGTTGAGCGGTGTCATATTTCTACTGGGGCTGCTTATTATGAGGGGTTCCCACCATCCCTGTGCTGTGCTGACTTCCTCCTGGGTGTTCTTATTATGAGGGGCTCCCACCATCCCTGTGCTGTGCTGACTTCCTCCTGGGGGTTCTTATTATGAGGGGATCACACCATCCCTGTGCTGTGCTGACTTCCTCCTGGGGGTTCTTATTATGAGGGGATCACACCATCCCTGTGCTGTGCTGACTTCCTCCTGGGGGTTCTTATTATGAGGGGATCACACCATCCCTGTGCTGTGCTGACTTCCTCCTGGGGCTGCTTACGGTGCTGCTGTCAGCGCTGTATGTCACGGAGCTGCTGTCAGCGCTGTATGTCACGGAGCTGCTGTCAGCGCTGTATGTCACGGAGCTGCTGTCAGCGCTGTATGTCACGAAGCTGCTGTCAGCGCTGTATGTCACGGAGCTGCTGTCAGCGCTGTATGTCACGGAGCTGCTGTCAGCGCTGTATGTCACGGAGCTGCTGTCAGCGCTGTATGTCACGGTGCTGCTGTCAGCGCTGTATGTCACGGAGCTGCTGTCAGCGCTGTATGTCACGGAGCTGCTGTCAGTGCTGTATGTCACGGAGCTGCTGTCAGCGCTGTATGTCACGGAGCTGCTGTCAGCGCTGTATGTCACGGAGCTGCTGTCAGCGCTGTATGTCACGGTGCTGCTGTCAGCGCTGTATGTCACGGAGCTGCTGTCAGCGCTGTATGTCACGGAGCTGCTGTCAGTGCTGTATGTCACGGAGCTGCTGTCAGCGCTGTATGTCACGGAGCTGCTGTCAGCGCTGTATGTCACGGAGCTGCTGTCAGCGCTGTATGTCACGGTGCTGCTGTCAGCGCTGTATGTCACGGAGCTGCTGTCAGCGCTGTATGTCACGGAGCTGCTGTCAGCGCTGTATGTCACGGTGCTGCTGTCAGCGCTGTATGTCACGGAGCTGCTGTCAGCGCTGTATGTCACGGAGCTGCTGTCAGCGCTGTATGTCACGGAGCTGCTGTCAGCGCTGTATGTCACGGAGCTGCTGTCAGCGCTGTATGTCACGGAGCTGCTGTCAGCGCTGTATGTCACGGTGCTGATGTCAGTGCTCTGTATTACGGTGCTGCTGTCAGTGCTCTGTATCTCCAGCACCCTCTTGTTTGCCTACCCTGGTCCCTGACCTTCCCTCTCCTCCATTGCCTTCATTAGCTCCATAGTCCTGAATTGTCAGAACAATTTCCCAAATAAAAAAAAAATGCTTGTAGTTATCGATCCCAAATTCACCTCATACATGTATTATGCTATTGTCCAGGTGGTGGGACTACGTGCTACCCCCTAATAATTACCCCGTGGCCGCAAATTCGACCTAAAGGTTTGCGAAATTCGCCTCCCATTGAAGTCAATGGAGCCCGCGGCGAACGGTCGTTTTCGCGAACGTTTGTGCCCGTTCGCGTTTCGCGTTCGCGAAACGTCCCGTCGGAAGTTCGTCCATCACTACTCCTGGATTACTACATGTTGCCCACTCAGCCTTCAGCCCAAGATGGCACTGGTCGGGACTGAAACAATCAGCCGCCGCTGTCTCCACAGCCTGTGCCTGAACCTGACGGGGACTCTGCCTCAGACATAGAGGAGACTCATGAACAGCAGCTCCCCCCAGACACATATCCTACGGACAGAGGTGATCAGCCATATCTCCAGCTCACTCCCCCACCAAACCTCCTCCTGTGAAAAAACAACATGACGCTGTGACCTGTAGTCCCACGGATGATGCTCTCCCTACACAATCACTATCACAACCTCTGACAATCCTGCTTCAGAACACTCTCTGAAAGCAATGTTGCTCTCCTTACAAGCTGACATGCAGAAAGAATTTAGAGCCTGCATTAACCACTTGCATACCAGGATTGATTTTCTGGAGGAACGTATAGATCACATTGAACAGCACTTATCAGAAGTCACCACAGCTCATAATACTGTAGTGAACATCCAAGATGAACACTCTGAAGCTATACAACAACTCCCCCTGAAAGTCGGCGACCTAGAGGATTGCTCCAGGCAAAACAATATAAAAATCAGGGGATAGAATTTTAGTCTGGCTGACCATTAATACAAACTAGTCTGTTTGACTATAACCCTTGTCTCTTCTGATGGTATTTGCCTTAAATCTTAGATATGTTAGTTGTTTCATACATTGCACCTTGGTTATTAATCTACTTTAACACCACTGTACTGTGTAGTTATGATGTGCTGAACTGTAAGTTTTATGCAACATTTATAATAAAATTTCTATTGGAAAAAAAAAAAATCAGGGGAGTGCTAGAAGCTATCATTCCTGCTGAGAGCTACACCAACTGTTCTGAAAAATCATACCGTCACTCACAGCACTCACAGCACAGGATTGGCTGATTGACCAGGCCCATAGAATTCACAAGCCAACTAACTTGCCAGCGTCCCTCCCTAGGGACATTCTGGCCCGAGTCCATTCAAGTCAAGAAAACACATTATGAGAGCTGCCAAATCCATGCACACTCTCCCGAAACTGTTTGCCAAAATTTCTCTATATAATGATATTTCTGCAGCCACCTCACAGGCGTGTAAAACATTTGCATCAGTCACCTCAACACTCCTAGAGCACAACATCGCATACAGATGGGGGTTCCCCACAAAGCTACTGGACATTTACCAGAACCAGCAAACCTCTTTCCTGACTCCCAAAGATGGGATCAAACAGCTGCATAATTGCATTATAGTCCCTAAGCCACCGCCCAAAACTTCCACCAACAAGCCATTCTCTAAAATCACCAATAAGTGGGCCTCAATGTATGCACCCTAATCCTCTGATTCTATTGCTGCCCATGAGCTACCCTCCACAGACAATAACATTTGTTGCTGGATGTTACATTTACAATTCTATGGAGGAGCAGGTGCCATGTTGGTAATCTCTCCTCGCACCACTACTATAGTGTGCAAAGCACATGGTATTTTTTAGAACTGTTCCTACATTTTTGCTATATTGCAACTGCATTACTGTTTGTATTTATTCACTTTGTGAAGTCCTTATGTACATTATGGACCTCATTCTTTGAACGTTTTGATTATTTACAAGCATTGTACCTATAAACTTTGATCTTTTAGTTCATATACCTTACCCGTGCCATTTTGACAACTTCATACTCTCTAACTATGCCCCTCAAAATTACATCCCTCAACCCCAAAGGCTTAAATAGTCTATTCAAAGGTTCTCTCTTATGGCGGGAGGCTATTTCTCAATGCACAGACATACTATGTGTTCAGGAAACATATTTCTCATTGAACAACGTGCCTCACTGCTCCCACTTTTCCCTCACATCTACCATGCCCAAGCCAATAAAAAAGCAAGAGGGGTTATGATTGCAGTGCGCTCCTCAGTATCTTTTACCCTACCTATCACATATAGAACAAGACCCCTCTGGCGGGTTCTTAATACTTTTGGCTTCTTTCAATAACAGGCCCTTGATAATAGTTAATATATACATGCCAAATACAGTCTCATTGTATAAGCTAAATCACTCTAAATCATCCATGATTGGAATCTCCCTGTCATCTTCACTCAAAATCAATATATCCAAACTTTCCTCCTTCTCCTGGGCACCAACTCATTCATGACATACCTGGGTATTCAACTTACCTCTCCATCCTCTTTTCCTTTCCCCACAAATCTCACCTTCAGAAATTTAATTCCAAAAGTACTTCTATGCCATCCAGTAAAGCTTCCTGAGCCAGATGCATAACATTGGCCAAGATGTTCCTCCTCCCACATGTCCTATACTTCTTCAGGACTTTGCCGTTACCAATTCTATCGGCTGACATAGCTTAAATTCAACAAACACTCAACTCGGCAGCTCGTAAACCTCGAATAAAGTCCTCACTATTGAGTACCCCTACTGCCTTTGCTGGTCTTAGAACAACCAACATCAAATGCTACCACAAGGCAATCATCCTGGACCAAGCAAAACAGTGGTGGGCCCCATTCTCCACTGCCTCATGGCTCCAAATTGAAGCTACAGTAATTTCTCTTCCCCCCATCTACTATTAGCAGCAATTTGGATGGACTTTCATACACCCCGATCCTTTTTACCCTCTATCAGTGCCACAGTCGCAAACCGGAAAGCTATATGACAAACTTATCAAGGGATCCACATAAATTCCCTGCAGAACCTTCCAATCCTCTCTCTCCAACTACTATCACCAAACTTACCCACTACATCATTGGTCTACAGCAGGGATTCATAAGATTGGAGACCTATATCACAAACTACATCTTAAAGACTTCCAGCAACTTTCGGCCTCATACAACCTCACTAGTAAGGACTTCTACATTTACCTCAGGATTTGTCATATTATTCCCTCAATATCCATTACTGATGGAACTGAATCGAAGGATTTGGTCTCCTTTTACACTTGGCTATCCACCAAAACCCAAGGGAATATCCCACATTTTATAATGTTTTCTCCTGGCCGGTTTCCACATCCAGATCCTCAAGTATGGTATTTTGGGAATCAAAACTGCAGATCTCAATCTCCCCATATGTATGGCATCGATCTCTCAGGCTGCCACCTATTTTCTCCAAAAATAGATGGCAAAAATGTTTTTCTCTCATTGGGAAACACTCATGAAAATATACCACAAATGGTATTATACGTCTGACAGACTGGTCTACTTCTACCCATCTCACTCCCCGAAATGCTGGAGAAATTGCGGTTTCACAGATGTTGACTCCACAAATGGCTTTCTTTGGTCTAGACCAGGGATATGCAATTAGCGGACCTCCAGCTGTTGCAAAATCATGCCTCTGCCTCTGGGTGTTATGTTTGTGGCTGTCAGAGTCTTGCTATGCCTCATGGGAGTTGTAGTTGTGCAACAGCTGGAGGTCCGCTAATTGCATATCCCTGGTCTAGGCCCTTCTATCTGGCCTACTACATTCCTTCCCATTGTAGCTCCCATCTTAATAGCAGCACTTGTAACCCTAGCACAGGCTTGGAAGGACCCACTTCCACTGACGTTATGCTCCCTCACCTCTACTATCAATGATCACTGTCGCATGGAATTTCTATTCATCCAAAGCAAACATGACTGGAGATAAATTCCACAAGTACTGGTCTCCATGGCTAGCACACCCCAGGAGTATCATCACCCTTAGTGATTTGTAGTGATGTATCCCCTGACAGCCTCCACATGGGAGGACTCACACCTTTCTGGGTCTTGGACCAAACAGAGCCATAAGCAATATCCCCCCCCCCCCCCATTATACCTTTAGGTATCTACAATACCGTCATAAATCTACTTCAGATCTTTTCTTTATCACTTTCACTCACTCTTCTTTGCTTGCTTCTTCTTCCCACTCCAGACTTGACATCTTTCTTATCGAAGGACTGATGGTGTAGTCCTTTAGGGTATGCACTTCATAGATCTATAGATATATGCTTCTTCAGATTCATAAGACATTATTATAACACTGTTTGTTTTGGGTGGATACCTCTACTTCCATTTTAACTTTGTAACCTGTGTTTTCATATCTCAATAAAAACTTTTGGAAAAAAAAGAAATGTAAAAACAATTAAAAATAAATAAATTAATTTAAAAAAAAGGCAGCGCAAAAGCATAGCAGTCAGAAAAACTAGGCTGGCAATTTAAAAATAACACTACACTGACACACTACACTGACACTTCACTATATACAAGACACTAACTCGTTAGTAGCAAACAGAGCCCTGCTCTATCTATCTCCACTCCAACAACACACTGTAAAAGGTTCCTGTGGGAAGGAACATTTTATAGTGTGGGGTGGGACTATAAGCACTGAGCCAGTATTGGGCAAAGTCATCATGGCTTTGTCCAATCATGAATCTGACTGTGCTCTGTGTCCTGATTGGGCAAAGTCTTGCATCTGACCACTGTGCAACATGCAGTGCATTGTGGGGTGCTCAGCGGGCAAACTTCCTGCTGAGCGCCCCAGAAATTAAGGTGTTCGCCGATCAAGTGAAGAGGCGATGTTTGGTCCAAGCTTTTGTTCGGTTAGAACTGTTTGCCCAACTGTATTCAACATACAAAGTGATTAACAGTAAGAACTGGGCTTAGGATGACTTTTGGCATCCAGATCAGCATATACAGTAGCAGGACCACCTCAATGCAGCATTGAGCAGTAGTAAAGTTTAATCTACTGAGTGCTGTAACTATACTGCCTGATCGCATGTATGACAGCGATGCTAGTCTTAGACCAACTGGGTATGCACTGTCCAAAAGCAAAGGAGGATGGAGGGGGCAAGGGAATAACGGGGACTAGCAGAATACTTATTATGAGAGGGGCTGATGTTCTTCAGCAGCACTTCCCATGCTTCCCCTGTCACAAATAAAACACAATGTTAAAATGGCTTTTTTTGTAAACTCTCTATTTTGTCACTGCTGGGCATGGCCTAACTCAAATCCCCACTCCTGGTCCACCTTGGACAGCTGACTTAACTTAAAAGGCCAGGTAGTGAATTATGGATACAAGGAATTTGGTCTGGTGAATTTCTGAATTTAAATAACTCTCTGACATAGAATCAAGATTGTATCATGATCTGTCCATAATTGGAACCTTTATGCAAAGGGGTCTTTGCCTCAATTCATTTTATGGCAATAGTCCAGTCTACAGATGGCTTCAGAGTTATACTTGCTACTCAAAATATTATTTGTAGTTATTCCCAGCTGAAGAGAAGAAAACTGTAACATGCTTTGAACATATTTGTTCCACAGATAAAAATAAACACAACTTTGCAATACTCTGACAGTACATAGATTTTGTGTATTGTTGTGTTATTGGAAATCATGGGCAGATGTTAAGTAATGCATTGATTTCCTTAGTGCTCAGCTGCTGTGTTATGAGAGAATACGTGAAAAATCCATTTCAAGCAAAGGTTGCTGCATAGACAATTTCTGAAAATGTCTTTCTGATTTATATACTTGGCAACTGAATACTTCATTTATTATAACTTTTAGCTACAAATGGTTCTACAAAATGGGTAATGCAGACTTTATTAACACAATGAGATTAATCCTGTGGACCATGACCTTTAGCATCTTTAGATCATTAAAACACTATAAATTTAATTAATAATAATTTTTATTCCATTTATAAAATATATGAGCGAAAAGTGAATTTTAAATGAAGGCGTTCTCACACATATATGTTCGTAATTTCACAGCCATGCAAAACGGAACACTGCAACTCCTTTAGATATTGGTTGATGAACTAGTAATAGCAAACCAACTACTACAGTGGAATTCTGCAGATAAAGAAGTGCACATGGCAGGTGGCTAGAAGATTCTGGTAGATAATTCAGTGAACTCTTAATTCACATATTAGAAGAGGTCAATTCACATATTAGAAGTCATAGGGTGCAAACTTCTGCACAAATAATGGGATGGGTAATATTGTCTGTTTGGTGACATGGCCACCCGAACAAATAGAATGGTGACTCTCCCCAATGGGGACTTAGACAGCAATAAAAATTTGACAAATGGTCTAACCCTTCACTCTATCTAAACCTTAAAAAAATGGTAGTGCTAACAAATTGCAGACCAGCCTAGATCTAACCTTAAACTAGGCAGATAAATGTATTCTGGCCTCTCACTGACACTGCTACTCTGTGGGGGTACTTCTACCTCTATTTTGGCCACTCTATGGTTGTCATCAGATCCATTGATTCTTTTTGGTGATTGAAAGCATGAGAGAGAAGGATGATATTATAAACACTGAATCAAATTATCATGTACCTTTCTGACTAGAAATGTTTTGACTGTTGATGCTGAAGATGCAGGGTCATTTGTGAAATGTGTAGAATAAGACAAAGTCACTCACATTTTATGTATGTAAATATACAGTATGTAAATATTACCATAGGAAAAAGTGTTCACACTTTGAGCAAAATTGTTGGGCACGAATACACATGGTAGACATTTTGAGCTTAATGTCACACTCAGTTTTTTGAGCAAGTCATGGTAAGGTACTATTCAAAATGTTTTATATTACTTAACGGATCACTGTAAATGAACAACACGGCCGGGCAGGCGGTGCCCCGCACGGCCATGTTCTTTGAAGATTATGGCAGAGAGTAAGGGGGTGCGGGGGGTGTCATGGATTTGTAACATGTTACACCCTAAATATGGGTGTAGTACACAGTACACGGTGTTGAACACTTCCTGTCTCACACCCGCAAAAAAACAGAATCAGGCTGAGAGATGCTCAGCCATTCATAGACAGCCAATGCAACATTTACACATCCTGTGAATAAATGCAAAGCTTCCTCTGATTGGCCAGAATCAGAGACCGTGACATCTTCAGCCTGCCCCTCTGACCCAGCCAATCAGAGGAAACTCTGTATTCCTAAGGACAATGTGGTGCCTATATTTAAAAAGGAATCAAAGTATTTACCAAGTAACTATAGATCTGTTAGTTTAACTTCTATAGTTGGGGAGATACTGGAGGGTTTAATAAAAGACCACATGGAAGTTCTTGTAAAAAATATTTTAAGCAATAGACAGCATGGATGAATGAAATACAGAAGTTATCAAACAAATCTGATTTCTTTGATAAGGAGGTAATAAAACCTTGGACAGAGGGGTGGCTGTGGACGTGGTATAGGATTTTGCAAAAGCTTTTGACACAGTTCCCCACACATGGCTAATGTGTAAGGTTAGATCTAAAGGCTTGGACAAATCAGTTTGTAAATAGATAGAAAGACCATATTCTGAGAGTAGTGGTTAATGATTCATACTCTGAATGGTCTAAGGTTATCAGTGGTGTACCTCAAGGTTCAGTGTTGGGACCCTTACTTTTTAAAATATTTATAAATGATATAGGGTCTGGGATTAAAAGTACCATTTCAATGTTTGCAGATGACACTAAGTTATGCAGTGGAATAACATCCTTGCAGGATGTCTCCAACTTACAATCAACCTCAATGCACTGTTTAATTGGGCAGCTATGGGGCAGATGAGTTTTAATGTTGAAAAACATAAAGTTATGCACTTGGAGGCTAAGACTATGGATGCATCAACAATTCCATAGCTCAACTCACCAACCAGTCTGCTGACCAACCAAATTAACCTGTCTAACCGTCTGTTAAAAGCAGGGGTTTAGTTAACACACATTTGCAAATGCATGTGAAAGCTGCAAGGCCTCGTCATGGCAAGTTGCGTTGCTTGCCTTCCTAACACTACAAATTTATAAGTGTCTCCACAGTGGAAGCACATGCATGAAATGGATAGATGTGGGACAGGTGCCTGGAGACTGCCCAAGCCCCTTTAAAGGAACAGGAGCACAATGGACACCCAGCAAGAGCACAATGGCAATCTGGGGGAATACATGGTGAAGGATCTGGGGGTTTAGGTAGACCATAAGCTTAATAATGGCATGCAATGTCAAGCTACAGTTTCCAAAGCAAGAAAAAGCCTTTCTTGTATTAAGAGAGGTATGGACTACAAAGAGAGGGATATCACTTTTCCCCTGTAGAAATCATTAGTAAGACCTAATCTGGAATATGCAGTTCAGTTTTGGGCATCAATTCTCAAAAAGGATATCGGGGGACTGGAGAAGGTTAACAGTAGGGCAATGAATATAAGAGGCATGGAGGAGCTTAGCTATGAGGATAGATTAGAGGAGCTGAGTTTATTTTTTATTAAGAAGAGATTAAGGGGGATATGATCAACATATATAAATACATAAGGGGTCCATATAGTGAACTCAGTGTTAAGTTATTCACTTTAGGTCATCACAGAGGACAGGGGGCATGCTTTACGTCTAGAGGAAAAGCGATTTAATCTCCGAATATGGAAAGGTTTCTTCACAGTAAAAGCTGTTAAAATGTGGAAGAGACTCCCTCAAGAGCTGGTTCTGGTCAGCTCAGTATATTGCTTTAAAAAAAGCCTGGATTATTTTCTAAATGTACATAATATAACTGGATATTAACATTTATAGGTAAAGTTAATCCAGGGAATATCTGATTGCCCCTTGGGGGATCAGGTAGGATTTCCCCCCCTGCTGGAGCAAATTGGTTAATGCTTTGCTGGGGTTTTCTACCTTTGTCTGGATCAACTGCCGATATAGGATTGTATGATTTTTTTTTCCTCTTTTATTGGTTGAACTAGATGGACATGTCTTTTTTCAACCAGACTATGTATGTAACTATGTAACATTCACAGAATACAAAACTGCTTTTGAATGGCTGAGCACCACTCAGCCTGTCTCTGTGTACATACAGCACTGTGTACTCTATGTAGTTGAAGCTACATGCAGTGCATGCAGTGGTTAGAGACACTGCAGTACTTAGTAAAGGAAATAGTTCCTTTATACTAGCTTGGTCCAAACATGGACAGTAAACATGGAAAAAAGCTTTAAGTATTATGATAGTATATGCAAGATGCATATATTTGAACCTGTATCTTATATTTTGAACCCTTGTAACTATATATGTTATCATTGATCTCTCTGTACTATTCTCCTGAGGAAGCAGCAACTTTCGTTGTAAAACGCATTGAGAATGACACCTGCTTTACTGCTGTAAATTAAGAACTTATGCTCAGTTTGCTAAAAAAAAATATCTGTACTCATTGTTTCACAGTGGTATTGTGGCAGGATAGTATGAGAGTGGTAAACAGTTAACTAACAATAGGTCTATTCTCAGAGTTTTATGTTAATATGATTTAATACAATTTTAAAATAAACAATGTAATATAGTTTTAAAAATAAGTAGTGAAACATATTTTTGTGGTGCCTTAAAAAATCCATAACCCAAAGCTCTTTTTCTGCTAATTATAAAAATGTAAATATAATATTTGAAAGGTACAGTCCAGCTCATTAGAAAAATGAAACAAATACAAACAAATTGATTAATAAAAATGTGCATTTATTAAATTTTTGCATTCGGGCCTGCTGAAAATTGCAACCACGATCAATGTGTCATGAGTGCAATGCTCAGGCTCCTATAAACTCTCTCCTAGGTACCTCCAGATGGACCTGACTGGAAGAAGTGCTGCTGAACTACAGTGGTGGAGGAGGAGGGATTTCTGGCATGTTCTATAAGTCTCATCTGCCACAGTGGCAAATTAGACATGTAGTCACTTTTTGTAAACAATCCCTAGCCTGGATTCACTCATCATTTTGTCGGAGGGTATAGCTGGTTGGAGGCTGAAGTGATGAAAGGACTTCCTTATGGCTGAGTGCAGAGCACCCCTGAATATGGAGGCAGGGAGAGTTGTGCCTCAAGAAGCATGGGTTGCCAGCTGCGGTGTTGCCTGAAGAACTGAGTAGATGAGGCATCAGAGGGGGACTTGACCATGTAGCGGTGTCAGTAGGGCAGAAGACACTCTAGATGAGCAGGTAAAGTCTTGACCGTGCAGAGGTACCAGTATGACAGATGGAACTCTGGATGCACAGACGGCTCTTGACAGGTGAGAAAAACAGTAAGCAGTGTCAGGAACCAGAACCAGGATCATGCACAGGAGGTCAGAAATGAACCAGCAGAAGCATGGTCAAGATCAGGCCGAGGTCATTCACAGGAGGCAGGCAGTAAGCAAAGTCCGTAAGAACAAGCCGATGTCAGAGTCAGAAGAGAGGCAAAGACAGGTCCAAAGGCAAGCCAGGTCAGCAATGGGGAATTGAAGAATACAGCAATACAGAAGCACAGGGACCAGGAGGGCTGACAATTATCCAGTAACTTGTAGACCAGACTGTTAGCTTTAAATAGGCCACTGGGTGACAAGATCTGTCATGCTTTGTGTGCAATTGTGCACACATATGCATTAGCACGGGTGCCTGCCTAAGCACCCGTATACAACGTCTGCATGCATTTCTGCGCACATTACCATGGCCATGTTGAGTGTTGGCACATGTGCCAGTCCGGTAGTTCATCCTCTGACACCAGGTGGATTCACCAGGTTATTAAAGGGTAGAGAGCCTCCCTTTCTGATTAAAGTGATTCTAAATTCTTTCTAAAGCCACTTGCTATGGGGGCACTCATGCGGGTTTGAGCCCGAGCCATGGTCTGTGTGTCCAGAGACACACAGAGCTCAACTCGGTCCTGCCCCCTCTCTCTCCATACAGGCTTTGATTGACAGCAGTAGAAGCCAATGGTTTCTGTTGCTGCCTCCATGTCCAGCGAGGAGATTCAGATAGATCCAAATACCTGAATTACAATATAAACAAATTTTACCAAATACTCCGAATAACGAAACTAAATTTAACTGAATTTCAGAAATTCGGATTGACATTCAAATTGATTTTTACACGAAATCTAGTCGAATTCTAACTGTACACATATTGCTAAAATCAAAGACTGTGTGTGTAATTAGAGTACCATTTCAAAATAATGTCTGTTTTAGTTAAGTCAAAGGTGATTTAACCACTTACAGACCGGACCATTTTACTGGTCAAAGACCAGACCACTTTTTGCGATTCGGCACTGCGTCGCTTTAACTGACAATTGCGCGGTCGTGCGACGTGCCTCCCAAACAAAATTAACGTCCTTTTTTTCCCACAAATAGAGCTTTATTTTGGTGGTATTTGATCACCCCTGTGGTTTTTATTTTTTTGCGCTATAAACAAAAATAGAGCGACAATTTTGAAAAAAACGCATTATTTTTTACTTTTTGTTATAATAAATATCCCCCAAAAATATATAAAAAAACATTTTTTTCCCTCAGTTTAGGCCGATACGTATTCTTCTACATATTTTTGGTAAAAAAAATCACAATAAGCGATTATTGATTGGTTTAGAGTTTACAAAATAGGGATAGTTTTATAGCATTTTTATTAATAATTTTTTATTATTTTTTTTTTACTAGTAATGGCGGCGATCAGCGATTTTTATTGTGACTGTGACATTGTGGGGGACCCATCGGACATTTTTGACACATTTTTGGGACCATTGTCATTTATACAGTAATCACTGCTATATAAATGCAGTGATTCCTGTGTAAATGACACTGGCAGTGAAGGGGTTAACCAGTGGGTGGCAGTGTAGGGGTTAAGTGTTCCTAGGGGTGTGTTACTAACTGTGGGGGGGTTGGGCTTTCATTTAGTGAACACTGATCTCTGCTCCAATCACATGGAGCAGAGATCAGCGTCACTAGTTGCTAGGCAGAATGGAGAAATGCTGTTTACACGGCATTTCCTCCATTCAGCCGTCCCGGTATGCCCGCGGCGATCGAGTCCGCGGGTCCCGTGACCGGACTCACGGGGGGCCCGACCAGCGCGGGAGCGCGCCGCCGGCGGCGCGCTCCCGATGGCAGGGCGGCATTGAAGATTGGACGTACCTGTACGCCAATATGCCTGCCCGTGCCATTCTGTCGACGTACATTGTCGTGCGCTGGTCGGGAACTGGTTAAAGAGTCATTGTAGTCATTTGTTAAAGATTTTTCTTTTGTTCAATTTGCCACATTTGAAATCGAAAAAAAAAAAATCTAAAGTTTTCGATTCGAAATTTAAAAAAAAAAAATCGGTAAATTCAAGGAAAATTCTAAAAGTTCAGAATACAAATTTTGAAAATGAATTCCGAATACGAACCCCGAATACGAATTGAATGAATCAACCAAATTTAACTAAACTAAATAACTACCGTATATACTCGAGTATAGGCCGACCCGAATATAAGCCGAGGCCCCCAATTTACCCCCAAAAAAACTGGCAAACTTATTGACTCGTGTATAAGCCGAGGGTGAGACATGCCTGTCCATCCCTGTGTGTGTGTCCGTCCATCCCTGTGTGTCCGTCCATCCCTGTGTGTCCGTCCATCCCTGTGTGTCCGTCCATCCATCCCTGTGTGTGTGTGTGTCCATCCATCCATCCATCCCTGTGTGTGTGTGTCTCCATCCATCCATCCATCTATCCCTGTGTGTGTGTGTCTCCATCCATCCATCCCTGTGTGTGTGTGTCTCCATCCATCCATCCATCCCTGTGTGTGTGTGTATCCATCCATCCCTGTGTGTGTGTGTGTCTCCATCCATCCGTGTGTGTGTGTGTGTGTGTGTGTGTGTGTGTGTGTGTGTGTGTGTGTGTGTGTGTGTGTGTGTCCAGCCTACCTGTGTCCCGAGCCTTTGTCCCGAGCCTCCGTCCCGTGCCTTGCCTCCTTGCCTCCGTCCCGTGCCGTGCCTTGCCTCCGTCCCGTGTCGTGCCTTGCCTTGCCTCCGTCCCGTCCCGTGCCGTGCCTTGCCTTGCCTCCGTCCCGTGCCCTCTTCGTCGGCGCCTCGGCGGCCATTGTAAAATTCAAAAGCCGCGCCTCCGCCTTCGCCTGTGATAGGCGGAACACTGAATTTCCCAGCAGCCTGTGTTCCGCCTATCACGGACATCGTATCATCCTCGTCCGTAGTACGAGGATGATACGATGTCCGTGATAGGCGGAACACAGGCTGCTGGGAAATTCAGTGTTCCGCCTATCACAGGCGAAGGCGGAGCCGGAGGCGCGGCTTTTGAATTATAGAATGGCCGCTGTCTGTCTGCTCGACACGCTGATCGAGCGGGCAGACAGCGATGACTCGAGTATAAGCCGAGGGGGGCACTTTCAGCCTCAAAAAAGAGGCTGAAAATCTCGGCTTATACTCGAGTATATACGGTAGATTAACGAATTGAAACAAAACTAATTTTCTCGTAATTTTCTTCGTTTACTTGGCACCTCTTTTCAGCATCAGGCTTCTGTTTCACAGCTGTATATTTAGTGAGAACAGTGATCACTGATTGATTGCATTGGAAAACCATGCACCTGAGGAGGTGGGAGGGAGAGATCTACCAGAAGGGTAGCGGAGCACCAGGATGTGTGCTAATGAGGTCAGCTGGTGAACTCTTTCTTGTGTCACATCCTAAGGTTTGTCCAGGAAGTAATGGAGAAGTTTTTTATACAACATGCAAAAAATTGGTACAAAGGTGATAGAATGACCAGTCTAAGTGTAAGTCCAACACAAATGGCAGCTCACAAACTCATAAACCAAATACCCATAAACACCAAGAGTGAAATAAATATCAAGTTTTGCCATTTATTCCAGTTCAATAAAAAGTGTAAAAAAGTTTTAAAAAGTTACAAAACCAAACAATAGTCTGGTGCAGATTGTAGCTTACATTTCCAGAGTTGGCCTGCAGGAGATGGAAGACTCACAGTAATCTCTGTTGACTGTTAAATGATCTTGCAGGCTGTGATAGAACTGCACAGGGACACAGGATGTTACGGCAGTCAGGCCGGAGGATAACACAGCCCCAAGTGCTGGAAGATCTTATTCTCAATGAAGTGGCGAAGAAGGTTGGATGATCTGCAGTGCAGGTGGCAATGTGTTATCTATTGCAGAGAAGGATTATTGTCCTTGCTAAGAGCTTCAGTAAAGAGAGAACCAAGCCAAACTTGCAGGTGATTCAAACACAGATGTTGACCATCTAGAAATGTGTTGGTAGTCTATAAGGAATCCTGGTTAAAGCTCCGCTCTAGCAGAAAGGTTTTTTTTAGTTTTAGATAAAGCATGGAAGCGTTGGAAGCTCTCTCATGTTTGTAGTACTCTTTTGGGGAGATTTACTAAAACTAGTGCACACTGACAAGGACAACAATCTCTCTCTGCAATATATGAGGCATTGCCACCTGCGCTGCAAACTGTCTAACCTTCTTCCCCTTTTCATTGAGAATTAGATCTTCCAGCACTTGGGGCTGTGTCATCCTCCGGCTTGACGGCCGAGACATCCTGTTTCCCCTAGCGGCTCTTTCCGGTGGCTGCAAGATCATCTGACAGCTGACAGAGATTACCATCAGGCTCTCTCACCCCTTCCGGGACCAGGGGTGTGAGTCTTCCATCTCCTGCAGGCCAGCTCTGGTTATGTAAGCTAGAATCTGCACCATAAATATTGTTTGGTTCTGTAACTTTTTAAAACTTTTTTTATCACTTTTCATTGAACTGGAATAAATAGAAATCATGACATTTATACCACTCTTGGTGTTTTTGCATTCCTCACTGGCTAAACTTTTTTTGCAATTCACACATTAGAGGAGCTCCATTGTTTAAGTGTTCTTTTTAAACAAGAAACCGGACACTGAGGAAAAGGGGCTGTGTAGGATCAATAGAAAGCTTTTTCTTCCCTGCAAAAGAAGTACATTAATGCTCTATTACTACATAGGGGAGCTGGAATTTAGTAAAAGAATAAAAAAAGTGAACAGCCTTTAAAATGTAAATACCTTGTTTGGCCAATATATACTATAGTGCTAAGTGTCATAGGAAATTGACCTCTGATTTGGCCGGTTGATTGTACGTATTTTCCACCGAGTGGCGATACCTGGTTTGCGGTTGCCAATTGATGAGTGGTAAGCGCCATTTTGCTCAGATCACACAGGCCCGGGTTGCAATGTATATTTATATGTATTTATGTATTGTTGTAACTATACTGTACATGTATGTTACTTTGTACATTAATTCTATATTATATTTATTGTTAGTTGCACATTCCCCTGAAGAAGCTGGTTGCGAAACATGTTGGGAACGAGTGCTATCGGCTTATCAATAGTGATGGACGAACTTCCGACGGGACGTTTCGCGAACGCGAAACGCGAACGGACACAAACGTTCGCGAAAACGACCGTTCGCCGCGGGCTCCATTGACTTCAATGGGAGGCGAATTTCGCAAACCTTTAGGTCGAATTTGCGGCCACGGGGTAATTATTAGGGGGTAGCACGTAGTCCCACCACCTGGACAATAGCATAATACATGTATGAGGTGAATTTGGGATCGATAACTACAAGCATTTTTTTTTTATTTGGGAAATTGTTCTGACAATTCAGGACTATGGAGCTAATGAAGGCAATGGAGGAGAGGGAAGGTCAGGGACCAGGGTAGGCAAACAAGAGGGTGCAGGAGATACAGAGCACTGACAGCAGCACCGTAATACAGAGCACTGACATCAGCACCGTGACATACAGCGCTGACAGCAGCTCCGTGACATACAGCGCTGACAGCAGCTCCGTGACATACAGCGCTGACAGCAGCTCCGTGACATACAGCGCTGACAGCAGCTCCGTGACATACAGCGCTGACAGCAGCTCCGTGACATACAGCGCTGACAGCAGCACCGTGACATACAGCGCTGACAGCAGCTCCGTGACATACAGCGCTGACAGCAGCTCCGTGACATACAGCGCTGACAGCAGCTCCGTGACATACAGCACTGACAGCAGCTCCGTGACATACAGCGCTGACAGCAGCTCCGTGACATACAGCGCTGACAGCAGCACCGTGACATACAGCGCTGACAGCAGCTCCGTGACATACAGCGCTGACAGCAGCTCCGTGACATACAGCGCTGACAGCAGCTCCGTGACATACAGCGCTGACAGCAGCTCCGTGACATACAGCGCTGACAGCAGCTCCGTGACATACAGCGCTGACAGCAGCACCGTGACATACAGCGCTGACAGCAGCTCCGTGACATACAGCGCTGACAGCAGCTCCGTGACATACAGCGCTGACAGCAGCTCCGTGACATACAGCGCTGACAGCAGCACCGTAAGCAGCCCCAGGAGGAAGTCAGCACAGCACAGGGATGGTGTGATCCCCTCATAATAAGAACCCCCAGGAGGAAGTCAGCACAGCACAGGGATGGTGGGAGCCCCTCATAATAAGAACACCCAGGAGGAAGTCAGCACAGCACAGGGATGGTGGGAACCCCTCATAATAAGCAGCCCCAGTAGAAATATGACACCGCTCAACCTCTTCAAAGAGGAGGGTAGGGGCATATAGTACGGTGTGCTTTTTTGGGTCAGGGAAGTGAGCCAAATGAATTAAGAAGGTCTGTGTGCTTGATTCCAAAAATTGTTTATAGACATATACATGGTCTACTGATCACATGTGTTGAATTCCTCCGAGATCCATGCCTCATTCATTTTTAGAAATGTGAGGTAGTTAACACTGTCGTGAGCTAGGCGAGTACGCTTATCGGTCACAATCCCCCCTGCTGCGCTGAACGTCCTTTCGGACAGGACACTGGATGAGGGGCAAGCCAACAGTTCGATTGCAAATTGGGCAAGCTCTGGCCAGAGGTCAAGCCTGCCCACCCAGTAGTCTAGGGGTTCATCACTCCTCAGAGCGTCCACATCGGCCGTTAACCCAATGTAGTCGGACACCTGACGGTCTAGGCGTTCCCTGATGCTGGATCCGGATGACACCTGTCGATGGGTCGGCTGAAAGAATGACCTCATATCCGAAGTCACCAACACATCTTCAAACCGGCCTCTTCTTGCAGGCGCTGTTGGATTGGTACCCGCAAATCCTTCTCTGGGAGTGGGAATTGCTCCTCTGCCAGCGCACGCAAAAGCAGAATGCAGCATTTCTCGAAGCAAGGCCTGGAAGTGCTGCATTCTGACAGCCCTCTGCGACGGCGGTAACATTTCCGCCATTTTGTGTTTGTACCGGGGATCTAAGTACGTTGCCACCCAGTACTGGTCCTTGACCCTCATGCTTTTTATACGGGGGTCCCTATTAAAACACTGGAGCATGAAGGCCCCCATTTGCACTCAAGCGGAAGGTATGTGGTGGTGGTGGTGTTGTTGGTGGTAGTGTCTTTGGGGGTGCACATAGCAGAGAGTGAAGAAGAGGGTGCAGATCGAGAGGATGAGGAGGGTGCAGAAGAATAAGGCTGAGTGAGCCACTCAACCAAGTCTGGTGCGTCCTTTAAAGTAATTGAACGCACCTTCTGCAACTTCCCACTTTGGCTCAAGGCTGTTGCTCCTGCCCTACCCCTACCACCCCTGCGGAAGGGCCTGCCTCTTCCTCTGCCTGTCATTTTTTAAATCACCCTGTGACAAAACTCTTAGTCCCTATACCGCTGAAGGACTGCTGCAGTATAGGGCAGCGGTCAGCAGTAGTGCACGTCAACCCTATGTATTGTGGACCGATAGCGGTCCTTACAGAACAGCAGACTGTACTGCACTCAGGCCTATGTACCGTAGCACCCTATACCAAGTTACCAGTCCTTATAAAAACTTTTGTGGACCAAGCAGGTTGTGTGTTAGTGTTTAGCAGACTGTGCGTCAGTCCCTATACCGCTGAAGGACTGCTGCAGTATAGGGCAGCGGTCAGCAGTAGTGCACGGCAACCCTATGTATTGTGGACCGATAGCGGTCCTTACAGAACAGCAGACTGTAACGCACTCAGGCCTATGTACCGTAGCACCCTATACCAAGTTACCAGTCCTTATAAGAACTTTTGTGGACCAAGCAGGTTGTGTGTTAGTGATTAGCAGACTGTACGTCAGTCCCTATACCAATGAAGGACTGCTGCAGTATAGGGCAGCGGTCAGCAGTAGTGCACGGCAACCCTATGTATTGTGGACCGATAGCGGTCCTTACAGAACAGCAGACTGTACTGCACTCAGGCCTATGTACCGTAGCACCCTATACCAAGTTACCAGTCCTTATAAGAACTTTTGTGGACCAAGCAGGTTGTGTATTAGTGTTTAGCAGACTGTGCGTCAGTCCCTATACCGCTGAAGGACTGCTGCAGTATAGGGCAGCGGTCAGCAGTAGTGCACGGCAACCCTATGTATTGTGGACCGATAGCAGTCCTTACAGAACAGCAGACTGTACTGCACTCAGGCCTATGTACCGTAGCACCCTATACCAAGTTACCAGTCCTTATAAGAACTTTTGTGGACCAAGCAGGTTGTGTGTTAGTGTTTAGCAGACTGTGCGTCAGTCCCTATACCGCTGAAGGACTGCTGCAGTATAGGGCAGCGGTCAGCAGTAGTGCACGTCAACCCTATGTATTGTGGACCGATAGCGGTCCTTACAGAACAGCAGACTGTAACGCACTCAGGCCTATGTACCGTAGCACCCTATACCAAGTTACCAGTCCTTATAAGAACTTTTGTGGACCAAGCAGGTTGTGTATTAGTGTTTAGCAGACTGTGCGTCAGTCCCTATACCGCTGAAGGACTGCTGCAGTATAGGGCAGCGGTCAGCAGTAGTGCACGGCAACCCTATGTATTGTGGACCGATAGCGGTCCTTACAGAACAGCAGACTGTACCGCACCCAAGCCTATGTACCGTAGCACCCTAGACAGACCAAGTTACCAGTCCTGATAAAGAGCTTTGTGGAACAAGTGAGTTGTGAATGATTAGCAGACTGCAGCAGAAGGGCAGCAGTCAAGTATAATATTCTTTCTATATTTGGAAGAAAGAATATTATACGTGTACAAGCCTATTACCGTACCACTGATACCAGTCCTGAAAAGAACCTTTGTGGAACTAATAGTAACAGCAAGTCTTTAAAATTATCCTCACTGCCTGACACACTGCTTCCTGCCTGTCCCTATACAAATTGGCAAAAAAGAGTAGGCTGGAACGATTAGCTGGAACAGCTCTTTTGTGGACCTGATAGTAACAGCTAATGATGATGATGATGATGATGATGAAGAAAGACTAATCTGGCTGAGCTGTCCCTAAAATAGCAGCATACAGCGCTCTGTCCCTTTATCTAAACTGACAAAAGAAACTCAGGCTGCTGACCTAACACCTATACCAGTCCTGAAAAGAACTTTTGTGTACCAAATAGCTAGCGTTTTCTCTGTCCCTACTCCACACAGGATCCTTTCCCTACAGTGACAGAAGAAAGAATGTAAAATGGCCACCGGATCGGGTGTATTTATAGGTTAGGGGGAATGTCCAAGTGTCCATGAGCTGTCATGTCTCAATTGGTTGTCCTGTAACACATGATAAACGTGTCACGAAAGGTTAAAGTTCTTGTATACATTAAACACGTAAGTCCGCCGGGGCGAACGACGGAAAAAGGCGTTCGAACCCGCGGACGGCGAAAGTCGGAAATTCGCCGCGAAACGACCGCCGGGCGAAACGTTCGTCCATCACTACTTATCAACTTGTTTTGCCGGAATCCCTTCAGTTCAGTAAAAATGCGCACTTGGTTTTGTGAATTTTCATGTACTATATTTGATATTATAGTGCTTTTTAATGTATATAAATAAATGGATTTTTATTATATTTTGTTCTACTAGTATTTATAATTGCACCGTTTAAAAATCTCCTCTGTTTTTTCCCCTTCTTCCCCCTTCCCTGTATTGAAATTGTCATAGGAAATGCCTATAATACTTACCGCCATCTAGTGGCTAAATGACATTTCCAAGGATGGGATGTCAGTCTGTAGCTTTCAATTTTGATATTGGCACCCTGGTGCACAAATTATTTTGAAGTCCAGTTTAGGACTTTATATTCATATAATTCAAGTGGTTATTATATGATCATTATTAGCTATAGTGTGGACCAAAGATGTAGCTTAGACACACGAGGATCACCAGGACAAATAGAATATGTGTATGAAAGTATTTATACAACCCATTGAAGTGTTAATGCACATTTCTACAAATTGTTGTACAAAAACAAGGCCAAAGTTGTAATATGTTTGCTATTTTGTTGATATAGGGATATTTGAGGCCGTGCAATCCCCAGGAGTTCACATAAGCTCACAAATCTTCCTATGCCCCTCTTTCTGGAAAACACCAAACTTTTAATGTGATCATCAGCAATCTTATGTTTTGCATGTGCTATTCTTTCAAAGTTCTTCTGTAACACAGTACAAATAGACAAGAAAAATCACCAATGTAGGGACACAGACAGTGATAAAAATTAGAGGTTCATAACTTTCCACACTCTAAAGCCCCATACACACTATGAGTTTTTCTGCTGAGTTTTTCCTTCAGATTTACCAAAACCATATAATATGAGGTCAAACCTTAAGAGTTTCAATTGGTATGCAATTAGGCAGGCCCTTGTACTACATGGTTTTGGTAAACCTGAAGGAAAAACTCAGCAGAAAAACTGATGTGTGAGGCTTAAAGCTCAAAAGGGCTTTCCTGAAATGGTGCACTCTTCATGCAGTCTACACCTAACCATGAATGAATTTTAAACTACCTGCGCAAAAGGAACCACCAATGAACACACCTAACACCTAACCATGAATCTTATTTTAAATTACCAGCCAACAGCTTGTTGGTATTTTTGTTCTACAACAACCAGATACAAAAATCCCAGACATTTATTTTCACAGCTAAAAAAACAATATATAATCTGAGCAGCACTGAGCTAAGTAACCGACTTAACTCAGCCAAAGCATTCATGACCTTTTGTTAGACGCTTCCCTAGCACAGAGCAGATTGGGGACATAACAATAAATTTTACTGCTGTGAATAGTTTCCAAAACAGAATCTCAAAAACACAGTGGTTCCTTGTCTTCCCTGGTCGTGCCTAAATTTGAAAATGTACTCTGTTTTTCAGTGAGATCTTTGTACACTAAACATAATATAAAATGGATTACCGGTATTTGTTTTGTTATTACTTTTGTGATCTCTAATCACCATCATAAAACAATGGATAGAACAGAGCTGCAAAGGGCAGGCTGAAAGGTGATGGAATAACAGTAAATTATTGAAAATAGATTAAATAAATTGCAATGAATAAGACAGACCAGCTAACACATACAGAATAATCATAGATTCTATTCCCAATTCATTGTATAATGTATATAGAATACAGCAATATATTTTATAATTTAAATAATTTTAATGTAAATACAACACTTGCATAACATATGATTTGTCATACGTAGGCGCAGAGCTGCCAAAAGTCAATGGTTCCCAAATAGGGATGAGCCGAACACCCCCCGGTTCGGTTCGCACCAGAACTTTCGAACGGACCCCAAATTCGAACGAACTTTAGAACCCCATTGAAGTCTATGGGACTCGAACGTTCGAAATGAAAAGTGCTAATTTTAACAGCTAATATGCAAGATACTGTCCTAAAAAGGGTTTGGGGACCTGGCTCCTGCCCCAGGGGACATGGGTCAATGCCTAAAATGTTTTTCAAAATGGCCGTTTTGGCGGGAGCACTGATTTTAATGACGATTAAAGTGAAAAAAAAAAAGTGAAATATTCCTTTAAATATGGTGCCTGGGGGGTGTCTGTAGTATGCCTGTGAAGTGCCACGTGTTTCCCGTGTTTAGAACAGTCCCTGCACAAAATGACATTAAACGGAAATAACACCATTCAAAACTGCTTGCGGTTTTAATGTTATATCTGGTTCCTGCAATATGGTTGAAAATCTTTGAGAAAAATGGCATGGGTAGCCCTCCCTGCCCATTACCAGCCCCTTTAGGTCTTGTACGCATATTAAGGGGAACCCCGTACCCATATTAAAAAAAGGAAATGCGTGTGGCCCCCAGGCCCTATATACTCAGAACAGCAGTATACAGGCGGTGCAAACAAGACAGGGACTGTGTAGGTTTGTTGTGTTAAGTTGAATCTGTTTGTAATTTTCAACTGGTACATTTTTAAAGGGTAGCTCCAGTCAAAAAACCTTTTTTAAGCTTTTTGGAAAACATAGGGAAGGGTTATCACCCCTGTATAATTTGTTTTGTCGTCCATCTTTTTTCATCTCACTTGCTGTTGTCTCCTTCCGTTTGCAAGTAGGAGATGTTTGTAAATTGGATGTTTGAAAGTAGGGGCCTGCCCTATATGCTCTGCAGAAATGGCGGAACAAGGTGTTGGTTTTGCCACAACATTGTAAGCCCTCAAAGTGACTCTTGGTGGGTGCTGGAGCGCCCTGCTGTGAATGATTATATCAAGAATTGTAATTACATGCCATTGTTGAACAGTGGTAGAAAAATTTACCTTTGGTGGTTGTGGTGCTGGTGCCACAACACTATAAGTCCTCACCGTTACTCTGGGTGGGCACATGAATGGGCCCTCCTGTGAAATATTATATCAAGAATTGTAATTACATGTCCCTGTTAAACAGGGGCAGAAAAATTTGGCCTTAGGCACTGCTGCTGGTGCCACCACACTGCAACCTCTGCCATATACTCTAGTTTTATTGCAGGAATTAGCCCTGCTGCAAAGCATTGCATCAAAAATTGTAATTAAACGCCCCTGTTAAACAGGGGCAGAAAAATTGGGCTGCTGGCATCACCCAGAACCAAAAATGTTCTTCCAACATATCAGCGGAGGAGGAAGAGGATAGACAATCAACATAACAGGACAGTCACTCAGCATCAGCATAGGCAGTCTTGAAGGGATGTGGTATTTCAAAAAAAATTATTCGGTTACATCAGCTTCAGGTGCTTGGTAGCTGTGGGTGATCCAAGACTGATTCATCTTGATGAAGGTCAGTCGATCAACTGATTCGGTGGACAGGCGCACCCTGTGATCGGTAACAAAGCCACCAGCAGCACTGAAGGTGCGTTCCGAAAGAACGCTGGATGCAGGACAGGCCAGTAGCTCAATTGCATACTGTGCAAGCTCTGGCCAGTGATCCATCCTCAAGACCCAGTAAGCCAGAGGATTTTCGGTGGGAAAGGTGTCCAAGTCTGACCTTGCCCCTAGGTATTCCTGCACCATGTAAATCAGACGCTGGCGATGGGTGCTGGAAACAATCATACCTTGGGGCTGCGGACTAAAAAATTGTCTGAAAGCATCAGTCAGACGGCCACCTTCTCCACCGCTCCTTCTGACCGATGCCTCAGCAACACGTTGTCCAGGACCAGGAGTTTGTAACCTCCCAGTCTCTGGGAACGCGTTGCACAGACCTTTCTGCAAGGCCTCCCGGAGATGTCTCATCCTCTGCTCCCTCTGCGATGGCAAGATAAGGTTGGCAACCTTACCCTTGTACCGTGAATCAAGGAGAGTAGACAGCCAGTAATGGTCCCTCTCCTTGATCCGAAGAATACAAGGATCCTTCCGCAGGCTTTGCAGGATCAGGGAGGCCATGCAGCGTAGGTTAGCTGAGGCATTCGGTCCAGAGTCCTCTGGGTCACTAAGGACAACATGATCCGCAGCTACCTCCTCCCAGCCACGTACAAGTCCACGTGTTTCTTGGGACTGTAAATCATCCCTACAAGACTGCTGCTGCTGCTGATGCTGAGTGCCAGCCTCCACCTCCATGCTGACACAATCATCCTCCTCCTCCTCTTCCTCCTCCTCATCCTCTTCCTGTGTGATGGGTGGCACAGCAGGAACACTGTCTGGATAAAGGGGTCCTTGAGAGGCAAGGAAGTCCTCCTCTTCCTGCCTCTGTTCTGCCTCAAGTGCCCTGTCCATTATTCCGCGCAGCGTATGCTCCAAGAGGTGGACAAGAGGTACAGTGTCACTGATGCATGCACTGTCACTGCTCACCATCCTTGTGGCCTCCTCAAACGGTGACAGGACAGTGCATGCATCCCTGATCATGCCCCACTGGCGTGGTGAGAAAAAACCAAGTTCCCCTGACCCTGTCCTGGTGCCGTAGTCGCACAGCTACTCATTGATGGCCCTCTGCTGCGTGTGCAGCCGCTGCAGCATGGCCAATGTTGAGTTCCATCTGGTGGGCATGTCACATATAAGGCGGTTCTTGGGCAGGTTCAACTCCTTTTGGAGCTCAGCCAGCCGAGCACAGGCATTAAATGATCGGCGGAAATGCACACAGACTTTCCTGGCCTGCTTCAGGACATCCTGTAAGCCGGGGTACCTGCCCAAGAACCGCTGCACCACCAGGTTAAGGACGTGAGCTACACAGGGCACATGGGTCAGTTGTCCCTGTCGGAGGGCGGAGAGGAGGTTGGTGCCATTGTCACAAACCACCATTCCTGGCTTGAGCTGGCATGGCGTCAACCACCTCTCGGCCTGCCCCTGCAGAGCTGACAAAACATCCGCCCCAGTGTGGCTCCTGTCCCCCAAACAAACCAGCGCAAGCACGGCATGGCATCATTTTGCCTACGTACTTGCGTAGCCCCTGGAACGCCTACGAAGCACCGCTGGTTCTGAGGACAGAGCACTGGAAAAGGCCATGGAGGAAGAAGAAGAGGAGGGGGTGGAGGAGAGAGGTGTGTCACAACCAATAGTAGCATTTTGGAGGCGTGGTGGCGGAAACAACCTCCAACACTACTGCACCTTGTCCTGCATCCTTCCCAGCTGCCAGAAGAGTGACCCAATAGGCCGTGAAAGACAGGTAACGTCCCTGTCCATGCCTGCTGGACCATGAGTCAGCAGTAATATGCACCTTACCGCTGACCGCCCTGTCCAGCGAGGCAAGGACATTGCCTTCCACATGCCGGTAGAGAGCCGGAATCGCCTTCCATGAGAAAAAGTGGCGTTTGGGGACCTGCCACTGAGGAACCGCACATTGTACAAACTCACGGAAGGGGGCCGAGTCTACCAACTGTAAAGGCAGCAGTTGAAGTGCTAGCAATTTAGCCAAGCTAGCATTCAACCGCTGGGCATGTGGATGGCTGGGAGTGAACTTCTTTCGCCGGTCCAGCAGCTGGGGCAGGGACATTTGCCTGCTATAATCGGACGTGGGTGTACCGCTAGCAGAGTTCCTGGAAGCACTTGGCTGTGACACACCTAATTCTACACCTTCATTCCTCTCAGAGCAGGTTTCAGAGAGGACTGAAGGTCTAGTGGGGTTGGAGATGCCAGCTGATGAGGAGCAAGGAGAGGTCCGCTTTGTTCTTTGGTGTGGGTCTTTGAGGTACGCTTGCCAACGAGCTGCATGGCAGGTCAACATATGTCTGGTCAAGCATGTGGTGCCCAAGCGGCTGATGTTTTGGCCACGTGAGATACGCTTGAAACATATGTTGCAAATAGCAGCGGTGCGATCTGATGCACTTGTCTCAAAAAAGGCCCACACCAAAGAACTTTTAGAATAACGCGCAGAGGCAGCGCTCTGCACAGGCGGAGCTCTGTGGTGTGATTCAGTCGGTGTGCTGCCCCTAAGCTGGCCCCCGGAGGGCATCCTGCCTCGTTGGACATGTGCCTCCTCCTCCTCCTCCTCCTCCTCCTCTCTCCTTCCAGGCACCCACGTGGAGTCAGTGCCCTCATCATCCCCTCCCTCTTCATCGCTGTAGCAAACCTGGCAGTATGCTGCAGCTTGTGGAACATGACTGCCAGATTGCTGTCCTTCTTGAGCATCCCCTCTCTCTGCGCTCACGCAACTGCCTTCCTCTAGCTGAGTGTCATCATCAGAGCCCACAAAACACTGGGCATCCTCCTGGAGCATGTACCCAACACTGTGCTCAAAGAGTTCAGGAGACTCCTCAGGAGGACGTGGTGGGTCTAGGGAAGGAGTCACTGATGATGACATTGAGAGGAGGGAAGACGATGCGTTGGCAGCTGCTTTGCTAGTACCCTGAGACTGGGTGAGAGAGGATGAGGAGGATGAAGAGGGCTTGGTCATCCACTCTACCAAGTCGTTGGCATGTTGCGGTTCAACATGTCCAGCTGCCGAAAAGAAGGACAAGCGTGTCCCATGGCCACGTGCTGATGACAATGCACCGCGTCCACGACCAGCACTGTTGTCTCTAGACACAGAGCCTGCTTGCCCTCTTTTATCGGCTCGCGCCTGTCTGCCTCTCCTTGCTGGCCTTCCAGACATGGTAATGGCCTGAAGGGAGTTGTGTATAAAAGCAGTTGGGTAGTGTATATTGTGCTAGAGGCACACAACACCCACTAACTCCTGCAGATGCCTTTATTATAGAACACCAGAGATAAAGGGGTATATACAGATGTATACTGTGCTGTGCCAACTTCCAATAACTCCTGCAGATGGCAAGTGGGCTCAAATAGAGAACAGCTATGTAGGTGGATATAGCGGTATGTACTGGGTACAGAGCACGCAGACAGCACGCACTATCTCCTAACACTACTGACTGCAAGCTCTATTATGAAAGATAGATCACTAGCTATATAGGTGAGGTGAATATAGCGGTGTATACTGTGGTCAGGGCACGCAGACAATAACCACTACACAACAGCAAGATCGAAAATCGGCCGAAAACGATCGGTGTGTACTGTATTGAAGGTACACAGAACACCCACTGCTTCAGACGCCAACACACTACACAAGGCCGCCGCGCTGGCGGCCTTATATAGTGTGGGGCGTGCACTACACAGCCTGAGCTATGATTGGCCACAGGCATCCTGCCTGTGGCCAATCATGGCTCTCCTCGCTGCTGGCGCTGCGATTGGCCAAGCATGCTTGGCCAATCATGAGCCAGCAATGCACTGCGCCATCGCAGTGCATTGTGGGCCGTGAGCGCCAATCGAATTTGGCGCGAACGGACCAAAATGTTCGGACTTCGCCGAACGGACGAACAGCCAATGTTCGAGTCGAACGTATGTTCGACTCGAACACGAAGCTCATCCCTATTCCCAAAGATTGTCTAAAGTTTTGTAGATATGGTCCTGGAAATGCTCCTGGTTCTAAAGGGTGTTGAAAGAAAAAATACCCACAGTTCTATGATTGCAGCGTATAAATCTCACTGGGGGTTATATCTATGTACAGCTGTGGCCAAAATGTCTAAGAATGACACAAATATACATTTTCACAAAGTCATCTGAGTTTTTAGATATTTTTGTAAGATGTTACTGTGGTATACTATATTATGGTTACTATGGTATACTGAAGTATAATTACAAGCATTGCATAAGTGTCAAATGATTCTCAATCCATATTCCTTAAAAAATTTGAATTGTGGTTTAACTATGCCCTTCCTTCTATGAACCCTTACAGCCTTATTTATAGCTCATTATCCTGATTTGTTCCTGACCCCTCTTCCCACCCACTTTGCCCTCTCACAAGGTGGCTTTCCTTTTCGCTATGTGTGTCTGAGAGGGTGGCTTTGTACTCCAAAGAACCAGTTTATGTCTTACACAGGGACAATATTGTAATAATTCCTACCCTGTTTCCCCGGAAATAAGACCTACCGTAATTGTCTGAGATGGCTGCAATATTAAGCCCTACCCCGTTTCCCCAAAAATAAGCCCTACCCTGAAAATAAGACCTACAGGGACTTTAACTAGGGCTTATTTGGGGGGTAGGGCTTATAGTGCAGCCATCACCGACAATCACGCTAGGTCTTATTTTCGGGGAAACAGGGTAGAGCCTCCCTTCTTCCTAAGGTGATGTCAGTCTTTCACCTCAACCAGGAAATTGTTCTTCTATCCACCCAACTGAATCCAGGGTATCAGAAGGAGATCTCTCCTCATTGTCTGGAACTAGTTTGTACTGTGTGTGCCTACCTCACTGCCACAGCTTCCATTAGAAAGTCTGACTCCCTTTGTCATCCCTGATGGTCCCCATAAAGGAGAACCAGCTTCTTGTTCCACCATTTCTCGAGAGCTCAGACAGACCATCATACAAGCTTATGGTCTTAAAGCGGAGGTCCTGCAATTTTCTTTTTTTTAAAGTCAGCATCTACTAATACTAGAGCTGCTGACTTTTAAAATATGGACACTTACATGTCCAGGGCATCTGCGATGTCGGCCCCCGAGGCCAAACCATCCCTCGGTCCTCGGATGCTGCCACCACCATCTTCGGTAAGGGAATCAGGAAATTAAGCCTTGCGGTTTAAATTCCCAGTTCCCTACTGTGCATGCGCGAGTCACGCTGCCCGATCCGACTGGTCCCTGCTGTCTCTGGAACCCGTGTATGTCCCAGCAGACAGTGCGGGGGGACGGGAAGAGGCGTAGACTCCTGCGGGAGTCTATGCCCGGAAGTGAGTGAAAATACCTGTCTTAGCCCCTGTACACATGGTTGGAGATTTCCACAACCAAATCCGTCGGATTTTGCCCGTTGGATTTTGTCCGTTGGATCTTGTCCGAAACTGTTGCATACACATGGTCGGACAAAGTTGGCGAAAAATCTGATCTTTCAGAACGTGATGACATAATTTCGTTACAATGGGACTACATTCAGGCTAGTAGCCAATAGCTTTGATGTAGGAATTTGATCTGAGCATGCGTGGCACTTGGTCCGATCAAAATTCTCTACACATGATCGGAGTATGTCCGACCGGCCCAGTTGGTCGGGAAATATTTCCAACATGTTGGAAAATTGGGTCCGACGGATATTCAGACGGAATCAGTCCAATGCATACCACACACAGTCAGATTATCCGACGACACATTCCGACGGATTCTCCGACCGTGTGTACAAAGGCTTAGACAGGTATCTGCACCCCCCCCCCCTGAAAGGTGCCAAATGTGACACTGGGGGGGGGGGGGGGGTTCCCGAAAAGCAGAGGTTAAATTTTTGTGTGAACCTCCACTTTAAGGATTGGGTTCTTCTAGCTTCCAGCATAAGGTCTTCCTAGAGGGTCTTTGAGCTGCAGGCAGCCTCAAGTTATGTTTTTGTTGATGTTGTGCAGGGTTGTTAGTGTTTTGTTGCTGCATACCAGTCATTTGAACTGCTTTGTATGTCCCAGAAGTCTCAGAATCCATCAATGAAAGAAAATTGGATTTTTGTACATGCTGTAAAATCCCTTTCTTAGAGTTCAATAAAGTGGTTGTAAACCTCAGACATGAAATTTGATCAAAGCACATATTTCTATAGTGTTTACTTGCCTCTCTCAGAAGCACTAAGCGTTATTTCTGACTGCTGTCTAGTTCCTCCGTTATAAGCATGAATCCCTATTGACAAGTTTTTCTGACACCAAGAGAAACAAAGGAGGCAGGGGAGGGATCAATCTGCTATTGACAGCCCCAGCTGTGTTCCTGTGTGGTGTGTGAAGGGGGGTGTCCCTTTCCTCCAGTCAGCTCTCATTGCTCTTGTACAGTGTGTAACTGCAGCTACCTAGCCCTCGCTTTATGAATCTGTGAAAAAACTGAAGTATAGGGCAAATGGCAAATAATCATCTATGTGTATCACCTGACGCCAGTCACTTCACTGGGTATAGGTAAGGGTTACAACCACTTTAAGCACTTCCCATCTGGCCTATAGCAAAATGATGGCCGGGCAGTGGTTCAGTTATCCTGACTGGGCGTCATATGACGTCCAGGAGGATAACTGCTGGTGTGCGCACGTGGGGGTGTGCAGCATGGCGATTGGTGGTGTGTCAGTCTGATCTCGGTAAAGAGCCTCTGATGGAGGCTCTTTACTACGTGATCAGCCGTGTCCAATCACGATCCGATCACAGTGTAAACAGGAAGAGCCGTTTATTGGTTTTCCTCAGTCATGTCTGACAGACGCGAGTAGAGGGGAGCCAATTGGTGGCTCTCCTGACAGGGGGAGTCTGCGCTGACTGTTTGTCAGTGCAGCCCCCCCATGGATACCCACACTGGACCACCAGGGATGCCACCAGGACCACTAGGGATTCCACCACACATGGATGACCAGGTATGCCCCCCATGGCCACCAGAGATATCACACAGTTCCCAAAATATGTCAATCAGTGCCTACAAATGGTGCCAATCAGTGCCCACTACTAATGCCTGCCAGATGTCTCCTCATCAGTGATGCCCAGCAGTGCCACTCATCAGTGCCCATCCATGGCACCTATCAGTGCCACCCATAATTACACATCAGTGCAGCCTTTCAGTGCCCATCAGTGCCGCATACAAGTGGCACCTATCAGTGCAGCCTATCAGTGCCCATCTTTGCAGTTTTGGGCAGGAAGGGGGTATAAGTCCCTGGTATTTAAGTGGTTAAGACACAGGTCCCACCCCTTTGTGTATATGACCTTGCGGTATTGCTGTTCTACAAAGTCAAGTCATGTTTTAGCATGTCTGTTCTGTTTTGTGACAATACTGGAACACATGTTTATACTACAATCATTGCAAAGAATGATCAATTTGTGTTTGGATCGTCTGTCATCTAATGTTTATGGCCATTTTGAAAGCAAATTCAACTAGCCATAAGGGTACCTACGAACATGTGTAATCAGTACTCGCATTACTGAAACTTTCTCAGTGGCATGCAATATGCTGCATGTCTATAGTAACATTATAAAGGGATTAGATGCAGTAGCAATTTTCTTCCCAAGAAAAAAAGGTGTGAACGAAATAGGGATCCATGTTACTACATTGGGTAATCACTGTCAGTAAAAGGGTACGCTCTTAACCAGTAGTGATTTTTCTTTAAATACAAGTATTATTCTAGCTACAGATTCTTGTCAACCACAATTAGCATCACCAAATAGTGTTGTTAACTTGTATTGGTACAACCTTATAAAAACAGATGGGGAATCCAGAAGCAGCAGAAAAAGCATACTATAGAGAGAATCTCACTGCTTTGTTGAAGTATGAATTTGTCAAAGAGGAGATTCTTGTGTCTGGAAAGGTGGCGGCAGAGAGACTGTGCTAAGAATTTTAATAACCGAATGTTCAGAACAAGACCTACAATAGCCAGCAGAATACAGCATGGACAGAGAATGAATGCTATCCATGAACACACCAGAGGTTGCACCATTTGCCTTCACTGAAGTTCAGAAACTCAAGGCATTTAAAAGTATCAATGGCAACTTTAAACTTAATAATCAGCATCATTCTAGTAATCTGTGGGTGGATGAACTGCACCTTTTTATTATCTTGCTAAAATGAATAATATTACAGTAATTAAAAAAAGAAAAAAACTATACACTTAAATTTAAATAGGCTTAGGTTGAAAAATAAAAGTATGTGCAATGCATAGCACCCAGTCAGATTTTGGTTTCTACGGGATTAGGGCTTTCCTAAACAATAACTGAAAAAGACGATTGATTTGTTTGAGCACTTCGCTATTACCATATTTCCTATGAAGTGAGAGGGAAAGATATGGCAAAGAGAGTGCTGAGTTTACATCTAAACTATAAAGCAAGTCTACAGTGTAAAATAATTGCCCAAGCTGACACAATTAAAACATTTTTAGGCTATGTTCAATTTTAAAATACATTTTAAATAATAGTCTAAGGAATTACTCATTGGTTACTATTTTTTGCTAGAGATAAATTATTCAAATAAAGATTATGTCAGTTCCCATTAATCATATCCGTGACTAGCAGTGGGAGCCTATTTGAACCAGTACTTTTTATCTTTACAGTTGTTTCAGTAGCAGTAGAAATATTGTAAGCTACCTACCTCTCATTCATGCTTGCCTTGCACCTCTAGGTCATGGGTTTAAATCCTTGTGTTTTCTCTGGGTGCTGGTTTCTTCCTATAGCCTAAATACATACAAATAAGTCTGCATGATAATGTATATCTCCATGTCAATAGTTTTACATACAAGCACCATATAATAGTCAGTATTATAAATATATAGAAAATAAACAGTGCAATTCTCAAACAAATTGCTGCATAAGAATCATATGGTTTCGCAGGCCATGTATTATTATTATTATTATTATAATACAGGATTTATATAGTGCCAACAGTTTACACAGCGCTTTACAATAGAAAAGGGAGACAGTACAGCTGCAATACAATAAAATACAAGAGGTTTAAGAAGGCTCTGCTCATAAGAGCTAACAATCTAAAAGGATGGGGCAAGTGGATAAAAAAGGTTTTAACTGTGGTGTATGAGCTGATGGAAGTGATAAAAGAGGCATGATAGGCTTTCCTGAAGAGATGGGTTTTCAGGGATCGCCTAAAGGCAGCCAGAGTAGGAGATAGTCAGACAGATTGAAATAGAGCATTCCAGAGGATGGGGGAGGCACTGGAGAAGTCCTGGAGACTAGCATGGGAGGAGGAGACAAGGGAGCTGGAGAGCAGGAGGTCTTGAGAGGAGCGGGGAGGAGGGTTTGGGTGATATTTGGAGACAAGGTTGATGATGTAGCTGGGGACAGAGTTGTGAATAGCTTTGTACATGACATAAGAGAGACCGCGGACATGACACCAGAGAGACTGCTGAACTGACACCAGAGAGACTGCGGACATGACACAAGAGAGACTGCGGACATGACATGAGAGACTGCAGACATGACATGAGAGAGACTGCGGACATGACATGAGAGAGACTGCGGACATGACACTAGAGACCCTGGACATGACACCAGAGAGACTGCGGACATGACACTAGAGACCCTGGACATGACACCAGAGAGACTGCGGACATGACATGAGAGACTGCAGACGTGACATAAGAGAGACTGCGGACATGACACTAGAGACCCTGGACATGACACCAGAGAGACTGCGGACATGACACCAGAGAGACTGCGGATATCTTTTCCTTCCTTACAAAACAAGAAAAAAAAAACAGAGAGCTGCTGAGAGCCCAAACTGCAGGGTAGAACCATACCTCTGCTTGGATGCACACATGGGCTGCAGTTCAGCTCAGGTCGGCCTGCCACATTCATCTCCACCTCTCTGAGGCTGGCCACGCCCCCTCTTCGAGTCCCAGCCTATCACTGACAGGCAAGCGCCCCCTGACCTACTTGCATGCTAAGTTTATTGGAGAGGAGGAGGCAGGAGGAGAATCTCCTGTTAATTTGTGTGTTAACCTGGCATTACAGTGGGGTTTTACACTAGAGTTGTAATCCAGAAGGGGCCTAATTTAAACTTTCTTTGAGGGTGTATTAATCATTTCATGTCTGTCTGATATGGTTTGTATCCTAAGAACTTTGTTATACAGTATCTCATAAAAGTGAATACACCCCTCACATTTTTGTAAATATTTTATTATATCTTTTCATGTGACAACACTGAAGAAATTACACATTGCTACAATTTAATGTAGGGAGTGTACAGCTTGTATAACAGTGTAAATTTGCTATCCCCTCAAAATAACTAAACCCAGCCATTAATGTCTAAACCGCTGGCAACAAAAGTGAGTGCACCACTAAGTGAAAATGTCCAAATTAAGCCCAAATTGTCAATATTTTGTGTGGCCACCATTATTTTCCAGCACTGCCTTAACCTTATTGGGCATGGGATTCACCAGAGCTTCACAGGTTGCCACTGGAGTCCTCTTCCACTCCTCCATGATGACATCATGGAGCTGGTGGATGTTAGCGACCTTACGCTCCTCCACCTTTGGTTTGAGGCTTCCCCACAAATGCTCAATAGGGTTCATGTCTGCAGACATGCTTGGCCAGTCCATCACCTTTACCCTCAGCTTCTTTAGCAAGACAGTGGTCATCTCAGAGGTGTGTTTGGGGTTGTTATTATGTTGGAACACTGCCCTGAGGCCCAGTCTCTGAAGGGAGACTGGGCTGTAGGGCAGTATATCCCAGTACATGTTGGCATTCTTGGTTCCCTCAATGAACTGTAGCTCTCCTGTTGCCAGCAGCACTCATGCAGCCCCAGACCATGGCACTCCCACCATTATGCTTGACTGTAGGCAAGACACACTTGTGTTTGCACTTTGCCGCCACACAAGCTTGACACCATCTGAGCCAAATTAGTTTATTTTGGTCACATCAGACCACAGGACATGGTTCCAGTAATCCACGTCCTTAGTCTGCTTGTCTTGTGTGGCGTATGGTCTGAGCACTGACAGGCTGGCCCCCCACCCCTTCAATCTCTGCAGCAATGCTGGCAGCACTCATACATCGATTTCCCAAAGACAACCTCTGGATATGATGCTGAGCATGTGCACTCAACTTCTTTGGTCGACTATGGCGAAGTCTGTTCAGAGTGGAACCTATGCTGTTAAACTGCTGTATGGTCTTGGCCACCGTACTGCAGCTCAGTTTCAGAGTCTTGGCAAACTTCTTATAGCCTAGGCCATCGTTATGTAGAGCAACAATTATTTTTTCAGTTCCTCAGAGAGTTCTTTGCCATGAGGTGCCATGTTGTGCCATGTTGAACTTCCAGTGTATGAGAGAGAGAGAGCGATAACACCAAATTTAACACACATGCTCCCCATTCACACCTGAGACCTCGTAACACTAACGAGTCACATGACACCAGGGAGGGAAAATGACTAATTGGGCCCAATATGGACATTTTCACTTAGGGGTGTACTCACATTTGTTGCCAGCAGTTTAAACATTAATGGCTGTGTGTTGAGTTATTTTGAGGGAAGAGCAAATTTACACTGTTATACAATCTGTACACTCACTACTTTACATTCTAGCAAAGTGTCATTTCTTCAGTGTTGTCACATGAAATGGTATAATAAAATATTTACAAAAATGTGAGGGGTGTACTCAATTTTGTGAGATACTGTATCTTTGAATAAAAATCTATTGCAAAGGGAAGGAGCCTAATATGTTTATAATGGCACTTTGGTTACATTTTTGTAACATTTTAGTCTTTGTAGCATGTTTTGCAACATTCATGGTTCAACTGCTGTATTCAAATGTAAAAAGCAATACGTTATATATACACTATATTGTCAAAAGTATTAGAACGCCTGCCTTTACATGCACATGAACTTTAATGGCATCCCAGTCTTAGTCCGTAGGGTTCAATAATGAGTTGTCCCACCCTTTGCAGCTATAACAGCTTTAACTCTTCTGGAAAGGCTGTCCACAAGGTTTAGGAGTGTGTCTTTGGGAATTTTTCACCATTCTTCTAGAAGCACATTTGTGAGGTCAGGCACTGATGTGGACAAGAAGGCCTGGCTTGCAGTCTCCACTCTAATCCATCCCAAAAGTACAGTAATCTATCGGGTTGAGGTCAGGACTCTGTGTAGGCCAGTCAAGTTCCTCCACCCCAAACTTGCTCATCCATGTCTTTATGGACCTTGCTTTGTGCACTGGTGCGCAGTCTTTTTGGAACAGGAATTGGCGCCTTCTAAGCGTAGCATAAAAGTGGATATTCAGAGTCTGTGTATGGTCCCTTGTCTAGGCACAGCAGCAGAATGCTGAACGCTGGATGATGTCCGGGGACAGAGACGGTATGGACACAGGCACACAGCAGGACGCAGCAGTGTCGTCACTTCCGGGTACAGCGAGAGGGTGCGCGTGTTCGAAGCATGCGTTCTTCTTCCTCAGGCTCTGATGGGGCCATCTTTGAAGAGATATATACCTACCAAGCAGCGGACATCCTTCCCTGATAGAGCGGCTGAATATTATGTGATATGCCCATTCCTTTCATCTGTTTGGGAGTGCAATTGCCTTTGATTTATTTTATATTGAATATCCACTTTTATGCTACGCTTAGAAGGCGCCGCTTTCTGTTTTTATATGTACTTTCAGATATACTTCAATCTGCAAGCAATAGACCTCTTCAAAGATGGCCCCATCAGAGCCTGAGGAAGAAGCACGCATGCTTCGAACATGCGCACCCTCCAGCTGTACCCAGAAGTGACGTCACCGCTGCATCCTGCTGTGTGCCTGTGTCCATACCCTATCTGTCCCCGGACGTCATCCAGCATTCGGCATTCTGCCGCTGTGCCTAGACAAGGGACCATACACAGACTCTGCTATACATTCTACCAAGCAGCAGACATCCTTCCCTGATAAAGCAGATGAATATTATGCGATATGCCCATATGCCCATTCCTTTCGTCTGTTTGTGAGTGCTATTGCCTTTGATTTATTTTATATTAAATATACACTTTTATGCTATTTTCAGAAGGCGCCACTTTCTGTTTTTATATGCACTTTCAGATATACTTCAATCTGTGAGCAGGCAGCCTCCTTTAGCACTAGCCATTTTCGTCTATTATCTATATGGACTCACTATTATGGACTTATTTATTGTTGATATTGTTTGATTTACCTCCTCCCTTTACCAGTGGTTTATCTGACTGCACCCCCACCTAGAGTGCACTTAATTTATTTATTTTTGTGTGTTATTGTTACAGGAAGTAGTCATCCCCAAACTGTTGGGAATATGATATTGTCCAAAATGTCTTGGTATGTTGATGCCTTAAGAGTTCCCTTCACTGGAACTAAGGGGCCAAGCCCAACCCCAACCCCTGAAAAACAACCTCACACCATAATCCCCCCTCCATCAAGTGATTTGGACCAGTACACAAAGCAAGGTCCATAAAGACATGGGTGAGTGAGTTTGGGGTGGAGGAACTTGACTGGCCTGACCTCAACCCAATAGAACACCCTTGGGATGAATTAGAGCGGAGACTACGAGCCTGGTAATATAGGGTATATATATTGCAGTGTATTAGTCCCTAGATTTTTTTATTTTTTTAATTACATAAGTGTTCTGCCTCAGCTTTCTTCTATCAGGATTTATTTTGGCAGCCTCCTTAAAGTAGTTGCCTGGCCATCCATCTTAAAGAGCCCTAAAAATTCAAATAAAATACAGTCATCATGTCCAAGGTCTGGCAAGCTGCAAAGCATTACATTTTTGCTCTTGGATTTTAATAGTGTTTAAATTCCTGCTTGGCCGCTCTGTAAATGATGACTCAACTCTGCACATTTGAAAAATGCTTTTCCCTCTGTTACAGATAGTGCAACTTATTTTGTGACCGTGCTATCAGTGGTGGTGCGTCCATAAGGGTGCACTGGCGCTGCCCCCTCTCTCCTGTCGCCCCCTCTATCACTAATTGATAGATTCATGCATTGTATGAATCTATCTATGGCTGCCTCTGCCAACCCCTATTCAGATGCCCAGCCCCTTTTCAGACGCCGGGTGCTTGTAATTACAGCGGCGGGGGTGTTTTTGAAGCACCTGATTAGAGCCGTAGGCTCCAATAAAGTGACCTGCGAGCGTCATGTTGGGCACTCGCAGGTCACTTAGCTGTGTTAGAAAAACGAATGAATATTCGCTTTCCTAACACTAAACTGCCTCTCCGCCAATCAGGTGCTTGGGTCTGTTACCTGTCACCTGATTGGCTGAAACAACAGGCGTCACTATTGGATGCCTATCAGGAGGAGTGGACGGGAGATGAGGATGGCAGGAGATGCACAAAGGACCCTGCTCGTCCCTGTCACCCGCTGCCCCACCAAGACAGGGTAAGCGCCGGGCAGATGGAAAGCAGGGGGGGGTCCCACTGGGGGCATTCAAGGGCACACTGGTAGCATTAATGGGCACACTGGCAGCATATGATGGGCACACTGGCAGCATTTGATGGGCACACTGGCAGCGTTTGACACAGTGGCTGCATCTGATGGGCACAGTGGCAGCATTTGATGGCACAGTGGCAGCATTTAATGGGCACAGTGGTAGCATTTGATGGCACAATTGCAGCATTTGAGGGCACAGTGGCAGCATTTGGCACAGTGGCTGCAATTGATGGCACAGTGGCAGCATTTGATGGGCACAGTGGCAGCATTTGATGGGCACAGTGGTAGCGTTTGGCACAGTGGCAATGTTTAATGGGCACAGTGGCAGCATTTGATGGCACAGTGGCAGTGTTTGGCCCAGTGGCTGCAATTGATGGCACAGTGGCAGCATTTGAGGACACAGTGGCAGTGTTTGGGTACAGTGGCAGCGTCTTATGGACACAGTGGCAGCATTTGATGGGCACAGTGGCAGCGTTTGGCATAGTGGCAGTGTTTAATGGGCACAGTGGCAGCATTTGAACAGTGACAGTGTTTGGCACAGTGGCAGAATTTAAGGGCACGGTGGCAGCGTTTAATGGGCACAGTGGCTGCGTTTGATGGCACAGTGGCTGCAATTGATGATTTTTTTTTTCAAAATTATTTTGCACCCCCCCCCCCCCAAAGATTTTGAGCACCAGCCACCACTGCATGCTATCATTGTACATCTATGAAGAGAACTATTAAAAGTGGTTCTAATGCTGCGTACACACGACTAGACTTTCCGGCAGACTAGGTCCGACAGTCTTCCCGACTGACTTTTGGCAGAGTTCTGACAGACCTTCCAAACGAACGGACTTGCCCACTTCCTTTTGAACATGATGACGTAAGATGGGACTAAAAAAGAATTTCAATAGCCAGTAGCCAATAGCTTCCCTTGCGTCGCATTTGGTCCATCGGACCAGCATACAGACAAAGCTTTTCCCCATAGGAATTGAGTCCATTGGACAGATTTGAAACATGTTCTATTTCTAGGCCCGTTAGATTTTTTTTTATGAAAAACGATCAGATTAGCCCACACACAATCAGATTGTCCGGACTGATTCCGTCGGGCCTAGTCTGCCGGAAAGTCCAGTCGTGTGTACGCGCCATAGGTATGCTCACATAGAAGTGCTATTTCTTGCCTCAAGAAGTCTTTCAATGTATAATTGCTGAATCTTGCTAAGCTGTCTTGAGCTAAAAGGACGGTAGAGCAAGGGCATTAGTATTATTATACTGCTGGATCGATACTGAAATAGACTAGAATAATGATTAAAAACAATGCTGGTTACAGTTACGTTTGTATTAAAGAAAAACCTTGAACTACAGTTTTTTTTTCTACTGGTATTTATATTTTTAGGTGGAAATGTATATGGATGGCAATAATTTTGCTATTTTGTGTGCCACATCCAACATTTGTAAACCAAAAATTAGAACAACCTTAATGGTGGACTTTTTAGGCACGTACCATAAGTAACAAATATATAACGTACAAACGAAGAAGGAGAAGGAGATTCGGATTCTCCGAAATGTGTAGAGTATTCTAAGTGATTAGTGTGTATGTAGATTACCAATGTACCTATGCATTCCGTTTTTTATATGTTTTCTTATAATTCCATTTCAATAAAAAATCCTCGTTTTGTACTTTATATACTTGTTACTTATTGTACGTGCCTAAAAAGTCCACCATTAGGGGTGTTCTAATTGTTGGTTTATATTTTTAGGTAAAGCAAAAAGTAATGAGCTAGCTTGAGATTTTAAGGGACTAAAAACCTTCAAAAACACAAAAAGTAAAAGTGCATGTTTGGGCAGAAACATAGGTTTAAATAGTTGTCAATGTTTGCAGGTTTGACGTTGAAACACTTTATTGGCTTTCATAAGAAAATCAATTCAGCCCGAGATGGATTTACCCCCTTAATGACCAGGCCATTTTTTGCGATACGGCACTGCATCTCTTTAACCGACAATTGCACGGTCATGCGACAGTGTCCTTTTTTTTCACAACTAGAGCTTTCTTTTGGTGCTATTTGATCAGCTCTGTGTTTTTTATTTTTTGCGGTATAAACAAAAACAGACCGTCAATTTTGAAAAAAAATATATATATTTTACCTTTTGCTATAATAAATATCCCCCAAAAATGTTTTTGAAAAACAAATTTCTTCATCAGTTTAGGCCAATATGTATTCTTCTACATATTTTTAGTTAAAAAAAAACGCAAAAAGCGTATATTGATTGGTTTGCACAAAAGTTATAGCATTTACATAATAGGGGCTATATTTATTGCATCTTTAGTATAATTTTTTTTTTTTACTAGTAATGGTGGTGATCGGTGATTTTTAGTGGGACTGCAACATTGCGACGGATAGATTGGACACTTTTGACACTTTTGTTTTTGGGACCAATGACATTTATATAGCGATCAGAGCTAAAAATAGCTACTGATTACTGTATAAATGACACTGGCAGGGAAAGGGGTTAACACTAGGGGGCGATCAAGTTAAGTGTTCCCTAGGGAGGTGTTTCTAACTGTTGGGGGGGTGTAATGTCTGGGAGTACAGAGATATCACTGTTCCTGATCATTATTAACAGACGATCTCTCTCTGCTCCCCTGTCAGAATGGGGATCTATTTGTTTACATACACAGATCCCTGTTCTGGCTCTATGTGGAGAGATTGCGGTTGGCTGGTAGACATCGCGGCCACCAGGTTACACACATTGACTTCAGTGGCGAACACGCACCTGCTATTGCTCTTAAAGCAGCCTCCTTACGCCTACGCCGATTTGTGCAGCCAAGCCAACCTGCCGCAGTATAATGACAACAGCTGGTTGGCAAGCGGGTAAAAAAATATACATAGCATATACAATTTTTTCAGAAGTTATATTGTAATTGAATGTTATTAAAAATGACCTTTCCTTTTCAGTCTGCAGCTCTGTAAAACATAATACAATATGGCACGTGGGGTAACGCCGCACCTGAGGCCCGGTTCACACTGATGCCAACAATTGCTCCGACTTCTGTGGAACCATTCTAATCGGTGCGACTTGAGTTGCTCCGACGTAGCAAAATGTTCCTGACTACTTTTGGACTTGCATTGACATTTGTTAACTACTTGCTTACTGGGCACTTAAACCCCCATCCTGCCCAGGCCAATTTTCAGCTTTTAGTGCTGTCACTCTTTGAACGAAAATTGCGTGGTCATACAACACTGTACCCAAATTAAATTTTTATCATTTTTTTCCCCACAAACAGAGCTTTATTTTGGTGGTATTTGATCACCTCTGGGTTTTTTATTTTTTGTTAAAAAAATGAAAAAAGCCTGAAAATTTTGAAAAAAAATACAAAACAGTTTTATATTTTGTTTTAAAATTTTGCAGGTAATTTTTCTCCTTCAATGATGTACACTGATGAGGATGCACTAATGAGCATTGATAGGGTGCACTGATGGGCACCGATAGGCTGCATTGATGGGCACCGATAAGAAAGCACTGATAGGCGGCACTGGTGGGCACTAATAGGTGGCACTGGTGGGCACTAATAGGTGGCACTGATGGACGACACTGAAGGGCATTGATAGGTGGCACTTCTAGCTGGCACTGATGGGCACTGATAGGTGGCAGAGATGGGCACTGATGGGTGGCAGTGATTGGCACTGGTAGGTAGCACTGATAGGCAGCACTGCTAGGTGGCACTGATGAGGCATTGATTGGCACGACTGGTGGGCATTGATAGATGGCACTCGTGGACATTGATAGGTGGCAATCATACACTGGTGGGCACTGATTCATGGGCACTGATATGCACTGTGGACACTGGCAGGTGGCACTGGCAGACTGCACTGGTGGGCACAGATGAGGGACCTCTTCCTCTTTGGGACCGATGTCCCTTACACAGAAGCCGGTGATTGGCTTTTTTTGTCTCCTTGTGCCGTGAGCGTGAGGACATTTTTTTTTTCCGATCCTCTGTTTACATCACGTGATCAGCTGACAGCTGATCACGTGGTGAGGGTCGGGATCTGTGATCACTGAATCTCATCCACTCGCAGATCAGAGTGCCACACATTCCCTGCAGGGGGCGCATGGGGAACGTATAAAGGAGAGGACATTTATTGATGGCCTCCCGGCAATGTAGGTCCACACTGTAGCCATCATTTGGCTATAGCACAGACGGGAAGAGGTTAAAGAAGTCAAATGCAGGTCGTGTCTAAGTCGCGTCTTCTCCTTTCTGTGTTGCTTCATGTTGGTGCTTTCTCTCATTCGGTCTCAGCACATATAGATTCCGGAGCCGCTGACAATTTCATGGATTGGGAAACTGCATCCTCCATGAGACTTACCCTTTTGCCCCTTACTACACCATTGGTGGTCTTGGCGATTGATGGCACGGTTCTCCCAGGGGACCCTATCCGCTTCCAGACTCTTCCTGTTAAGATGTCAGAAGGGACACTCCACCAGGAGTGGATATCCTTCCTTGTCTTATCTAAGGCTTCATCTCCTATCATATTAGGTCTTCCTTGGTTACGGCTCCATTCTCCACACGTTGACTGGTCTGCTGGACAGATCCTGGCTTGGGGTTCCTCCTGTTCCTCTTCCTGCCTACTCAAGGGTACTCCAAAAGAGAAACTTCCTGTTACCACCATCCCAGTATCTTCTGCTCTTCCCGCTGTATATAGCGATCTCTGAGATGCGTCCTGCAATAGTCAGACTGATACACTCTCTAGGTCATGTGGTACTCTGGATGAGGGGCCCACCTATGAACCTGAGTCGATCATTCACTCCAGTTCGCATAACCATTTACCTTTGCCTGTCCCTAATCTCCCTTGGACGCACAGCCAGGCTAACTTGTCAAGTTCCACAGTTGCTATGCCCTGTGATGCGATTGAGATGGTCGCTACACCTGACAATACTATTCAGTCGGCCTCTGCACCAGTTATGTCAGTCCAGCCCATGCCCAATGAGCTTCCTGCTTCTTGTTCAGGACCTTCTGTGACCTGGCCTGACTCTACTGCTACTATGACCGTTCAAACCCATTTAAGAGGCTCAATCCATCCTTTGGATAGAATACCTCATTCGGCCAGGAGGGGTTTTCAATCTTTTTCTCAGGGTTCTCTGCATTCTGTTTGTGTTTCAGCTATCCAGCTTGACTCTTGTGACATATCACCTTCTAACCAACCTGACCTCAGGGATCCACTGACCTCTGCCCAGTCTGGTGGTCCTGTTATGGATGCCCAGCTCATCTTTAAGGGTCTGGGGGACCCTGCTCAGGCTCCTGATCTTCTCATGCCCTTACTCATTCCTAAGAAGCCTTTAGTCCTCGGGTCCTCTCGTCCTCTCCCTATCTCAGTTCCAGTCTCTGAGGATAATCTAAAATATGAGGTTAGTCAAGTTTTGGATTCCGGGCTCCGTAAAGGCATTCTTCAGTAGTGATGGACGAACGTTTCGCCCGGCGGTCGTTTCGCGGCGAATTTCCGACTTTCGCCGTCCGCGGGTTCGAACGCCTTTTTCCGTCGTTCGCCCCGGCGGACTTACGTGTTTAATGTATACAAGAACTTTAACCTTTCGTGACACGTTTATCATGTGTTACAGGACAACCAATTGAGACATGACAGCTCATGGACACTTGGACATTCCCCCTAACCTATAAATACACCCGATCCGGTGGCCATTTTACATTCTTTCTTCTGTCACTGTAGGGAAAGGATCCTGTGTGGAGTAGGGACAGAGAAAACGCTAGCTATTTGGTACACAAAAGTTCTTTTCAGGACTGGTATAGGTGTTAGGTCAGCAGCCTGAGTTTCTTTTGTCAGTTTAGATAAAGGGACAGAGCGCTGTATGCTGCTATTTTAGGGACAGCTCAGCCAGATTAGTCTTTCTTCATCATCATCATCATCATCATCATTAGCTGTTACTATCAGGTCCACAAAAGAGCTGTTCCAGCTAATCGTTCCAGCCTACTCTTTTTTGCCAATTTGTATAGGGACAGGCAGGAAGCAGTGTGTCAGGCAGTGAGGATAATTTTAAAGACTTGCTGTTACTATTAGTTCCACAAAGGTTCTTTTCAGGACTGGTATCAGTGGTACGGTAATAGGCTTGTACACGTATAATATTCTTTCTTCCAAATATAGAAAGAATATTATACTTGACTGCTGCCCTTCTGCTGCAGTCTGCTAATCATTCACAACTCACTTGTTCCACAAAGCTCTTTATCAGGACTGGTAACTTGGTCTGTCTAGGGTGCTACGGTACATAGGCTTGGGTGCGGTACAGTCTGCTGTTCTGTAAGGACCGCTATCGGTCCACAATACATAGGGTTGCCGTGCACTACTGCTGACCGCTGCCCTATACTGCAGCAGTCCTTCAGCGGTATAGGGACTGACGCACAGTCTGCTAAACACTAATACACAACCTGCTTGGTCCACAAAAGTTCTTATAAGGACTGGTAACTTGGTATAGGGTGCTACGGTACATAGGCCTGAGTGCGTTACAGTCTGCTGTTCTGTAAGGACCGCTATCGGTCCACAATACATAGGGTTGACGTGCACTACTGCTGACCGCTGCCCTATACTGCAGCAGTCCTTCAGCGGTATAGGGACTGACGCACAGTCTGCTAAACACTAACACACAACCTGCTTGGTCCACAAAAGTTCTTATAAGGACTGGTAACTTGGTATAGGGTGCTACGGTACATAGGCCTGAGTGCAGTACAGTCTGCTGTTCTGTAAGGACTGCTATCGGTCCACAATACATAGGGTTGCCGTGCACTACTGCTGACCGCTGCCCTATACTGCAGCAGTCCTTCAGCGGTATAGGGACTGACGCACAGTCTGCTAAACACTAATACACAACCTGCTTGGTCCACAAAAGTTCTTATAAGGACTGGTAACTTGGTATAGGGTGCTACGGTACATAGGCCTGAGTGCAGTACAGTCTGCTGTTCTGTAAGGACCGCTATCGGTCCACAATACATAGGGTTGCCGTGCACTACTGCTGACCGCTGCCCTATACTGCAGCAGTCCTTCATTGGTATAGGGACTGACGTACAGTCTGCTAATCACTAACACACAACCTGCTTGGTCCACAAAAGTTCTTATAAGGACTGGTAACTTGGTATAGGGTGCTACGGTACATAGGCCTGAGTGCGTTACAGTCTGCTGTTCTGTAAGGACCGCTATCGGTCCACAATACATAGGGTTGACGTGCACTACTGCTGACCGCTGCCCTATACTGCAGCAGTCCTTCAGCGGTATAGGGACTGACGCACAGTCTGCTAAACACTAACACACAACCTGCTTGGTCCACAAAAGTTCTTATAAGGACTGGTAACTTGGTATAGGGTGCTACGGTACATAGGCCTGAGTGCGTTACAGTCTGCTGTTCTGTAAGGACCGCTATCGGTCCACAATACATAGGGTTGACGTGCACTACTGCTGACCGCTGCCCTATACTGCAGCAGTCCTTCAGCGGTATAGGGACTGACGCACAGTCTGCTAAACACTAACACACAACCTGCTTGGTCCACAAAAGTTCTTATAAGGACTGGTAACTTGGTATAGGGTGCTACGGTACATAGGCCTGAGTGCAGTACAGTCTGCTGTTCTGTAAGGACTGCTATCGGTCCACAATACATAGGGTTGCCGTGCACTACTGCTGACCGCTGCCCTATACTGCAGCAGTCCTTCAGCGGTATAGGGACTGACGCACAGTCTGCTAAACACTAATACACAACCTGCTTGGTCCACAAAAGTTCTTATAAGGACTGGTAACTTGGTATAGGGTGCTACGGTACATAGGCCTGAGTGCAGTACAGTCTGCTGTTCTGTAAGGACCGCTATCGGTCCACAATACATAGGGTTGCCGTGCACTACTGCTGACCGCTGCCCTATACTGCAGCAGTCCTTCATTGGTATAGGGACTGACGTACAGTCTGCTAATCACTAACACACAACCTGCTTGGTCCACAAAAGTTCTTATAAGGACTGGTAACTTGGTATAGGGTGCTACGGTACATAGGCCTGAGTGCGTTACAGTCTGCTGTTCTGTAAGGACCGCTATCGGTCCACAATACATAGGGTTGCCGTGCACTACTGCTGACCGCTGCCCTATACTGCAGCAGTCCTTCAGCGGTATAGGGACTGACGCACAGTCTGCTAAACACTAACACACAACCTGCTTGGTCCACAAAAGTTTTTATAAGGACTGGTAACTTGGTATAGGGTGCTACGGTACATAGGCCTGAGTGCAGTACAGTCTGCTGTTCTGTAAGGACCGCTATCGGTCCACAATACATAGGGTTGACGTGCACTACTGCTGACCGCTGCCCTATACTGCAGCAGTCCTTCAGCGGTATAGGGACTAAGAGTTTTGTCACAGGGTGATTTAAAAAATGACAGGCAGAGGAAGAGGCAGGCCCTTCCGCAGGGGTGGTAGGGGTAGGGCAGGAGCAACAGCCTTGAGCCAAAGTGGGAAGTTGCAGAAGGTGCGTTCAATTACTTTAAAGGACGCACCAGACTTGGTTGAGTGGCTCACTCAGCCTTATTCTTCTGCACCCTCCTCATCCTCTCGATCTGCACCCTCTTCTTCACTCTCTGCTATGTGCACCCCCAAAGACACTACCACCAACACCACCACCACCACATACCTTCCGCTTGAGTGCAAATGGGGGCCTTCATGCTTCAGTGTTTTAATAGGGACCCCCGTATAAAAAGCATGAGGGTCAAGGACCAGTACTGGGTGGCAACGTACTTAGATCCCCGGTACAAACACAAAATGGCGGAAATGTTACCGCCGTCGCAGAGGGCTGTCAGAATGCAGCACTTCCAGGCCTTGCTTCGAGAAATGCTGCATTCTGCTTTTGCGTGCGCTGGCAGAGGAGCAATTCCCACTCCCAGAGAAGGATTTGCGGGTACCAATCCAACAGCGCCTGCAAGAAGAGGCCGGTTTGAAGATGTGTTGGTGACTTCGGATATGAGGTCATTCTTTCAGCCGACCCATCGACAGGTGTCATCCGGATCCAGCATCAGGGAACGCCTAGACCGTCAGGTGTCCGACTACATTGGGTTAACGGCCGATGTGGACGCTCTGAGGAGTGATGAACCCCTAGACTACTGGGTGGGCAGGCTTGACCTCTGGCCAGAGCTTGCCCAATTTGCAATCGAACTGTTGGCTTGCCCCTCATCCAGTGTCCTGTCCGAAAGGACGTTCAGCGCAGCAGGGGGGATTGTGACCGATAAGCGTACTCGCCTAGCTCACGACAGTGTTAACTACCTCACATTTCTAAAAATGAATGAGGCATGGATCTCGGAGGAATTCAACACATGTGATCAGTAGACCATGTATATGTCTATAAACAATTTTTGGAATCAAGCACACAGACCTTCTTAATTCATTTGGCTCACTTCCCTGACCCAAAAAAGCACACCGTACTATATGCCCCTACCCTCCTCTTTGAAGAGGTTGAGCGGTGTCATATTTCTACTGGGGCTGCTTATTATGAGGGGTTCCCACCATCCCTGTGCTGTGCTGACTTCCTCCTGGGTGTTCTTATTATGAGGGGCTCCCACCATCCCTGTGCTGTGCTGACTTCCTCCTGGGGGTTCTTATTATGAGGGGATCACACCATCCCTGTGCTGTGCTGACTTCCTCCTGGGGCTGCTTACGGTGCTGCTGTCAGCGCTGTATGTCACGGAGCTGCTGTCAGCGCTGTATGTCACGGAGCTGCTGTCAGCGCTGTATGTCACGGAGCTGCTGTCAGCGCTGTATGTCACGGAGCTGCTGTCAGCGCTGTATGTCACGGTGCTGCTGTCAGCGCTGTATGTCACGGAGCTGCTGTCAGCGCTGTATGTCACGGAGCTGCTGTCAGTGCTGTATGTCACGGAGCTGCTGTCAGCGCTGTATGTCACGGAGCTGCTGTCAGCGCTGTATGTCACGGAGCTGCTGTCAGCGCTGTATGTCACGGTGCTGCTGTCAGCGCTGTATGTCACGGAGCTGCTGTCAGCGCTGTATGTCACGGAGCTGCTGTCAGTGCTGTATGTCACGGAGCTGCTGTCAGCGCTGTATGTCACGGAGCTGCTGTCAGCGCTGTATGTCACGGAGCTGCTGTCAGCGCTGTATGTCACGGTGCTGCTGTCAGCGCTGTATGTCACGGAGCTGCTGTCAGCGCTGTATGTCACGGAGCTGCTGTCAGCGCTGTATGTCACGGAGCTGCTGTCAGCGCTGTATGTCACGGAGCTGCTGTCAGCGCTGTATGTCACGGAGCTGCTGTCAGCGCTGTATGTCACGGTGCTGATGTCAGTGCTCTGTATTACGGTGCTGCTGTCAGTGCTCTGTATCTCCTGCACCCTCTTGTTTGCCTACCCTGGTCCCTGACCTTCCCTCTCCTCCATTGCCTTCATTAGCTCCATAGTCCTGAATTGTCAGAACAATTTCCCAAATAAAAAAAAAATGCTTGTAGTTATCGATCCCAAATTCACCTCATACATGTATTATGCTATTGTCCAGGTGGTGGGACTACGTGCTACCCCCTAATAATTACCCCGTGGCCGCAAATTCGACCTAAAGGTTTGCGAAATTCGCCTCCCATTGAAGTCAATGGAGCCCGCGGCGAACGGTCGTTTTCGCGAACGTTTGTGGCCGTTCGCGTTTCGCGTTCGCGAAACGTCCCGTCGGAAGTTCGTCCATCACTATTCTTCAGTACCTCGTACATTGGAAAGGGTTTGGCCCTGAGGAGAGGTCTTGGATCACTGCATCTGAGGTCTTTGCTCCTAGTCTGTTGAGGAGGTTCCATCTGGAGTTTCCCTTTAAGCCTGGAACCAGGCGGGGGAGGGGGAGGCCTCGTAAGAGGAAGGGTACTGTCATGGTTTTGCAATAGTTTGCTTACCTGTTTCCATGTGTTCATCTCTAGAGACCAGCTGACCCTCACCTGACTGCTTTTGTAATCCATCCTCTGGCATGACTCCACCCTAGCTCCTATCAGAGAGCTCTATATTAACATGTGCACTGCAAGCCAACCCTGCTGATCAACCTTTGTGTGTTAGCTTCCTGTTACCTGCCGTGTGCTCTTCTGTTGTTCCGTTACTGACTTTGCGTGTCCTTGACTATCCCTGTTTGCCTGTGATCCTGACCTTTTGGCGTGTCCCTGACTATTCCTGTCTGCTTGTGGCCCCGACCTTGGCTTTGCCCCTCTCTATCCCTATCCTCCTGTTGCCTACTGTGGGTGTGAGCTGGGGATCGCGACCTGGAGCCAGTTGCAGCCAAGTCCATCCTCACCACTAGAGGCGCTGGTGAACACCTGCTGGCTCTTAGACTCCGTGCCCCAGGGAATCTTACGCCCTAACCCCATTGGGATCTGTCTCCCATCTGCAGCAGTCAGCCGTAGGGTCCACAACCTTGCAGTGCACTCCTGATCCCTACGGTGTGCATCTGTCACCTTGCCTCAAGGTGACCTGACATACATACTGCTCCCACACCACTGCAAAGATGCTGCTTGCAGGACTTTTTTTTCCATCCTGCATCGCACTGCCCCAGTGTGAAAGCACTCAGGCTTTCACACTGGGGTGGATTGAGAGGCAGTTTTTAGGCATTTTACATGTGCTATTTGTAGCGCTAAAACCCCTGAAAAAAACCTAAGTCAAAGGGATCTTAATGCTCATATGTAGCTAATATATTTTTGCATCAAGGACTTTGGAGTTGCCAGCTCTTCTCCCTTATACCTGTTCCTAACTACACATAACTCTGGCTGCCCCAGCATACCTGCATAAGTGAAGTGCTTTTGAGTAAAGTCCATGTTTGGTAGAAGTTGAATAGAGCTGTCTATGGTGAAAGGGATACCAATGAGTCGGTGTTCCCATGGTGGGCCACAGGCCCCTGCAAGCTGTTGTCAGAGTATTGAAAGCATGCGCTAGAATCTTCTTGGATACAGCAAACAGCTTTACTTTTATGGAGAATGGCAGAATATATCTTACAGCATGGAACAGGAATAAGGAGGCTACAAGTACATAGATACAGAGGGTACATCCTGTGAATGAATGAATGAATGAATGAAATACTTGTATAGCGCACAATGTGAACTGAATCGCCTCTAGGCGCTGTGATTACATAACCAGAGAATACACACTATAATATCACAGTGCCACCTGCTGGATAGAAAGGTATAATGCATACAGTAATATCAGTTTATTAACAAGTTTAAATTACATGCGGTTGTTCTTTTTCAACATCCCTTCTCAACAGCATGTGCTTTGTAAAATTATATTTAGCTTCTTCTGGAAATAACTATGACATTCCTTCAACAAAGGCTTGGTGAGTGCATCAGCAGTCATCTCCTCTGACGGGCAATATTGAATGTCAATAACACCCTGCTCTTTATTGTCCCTCAGTAGGTGATACTTGACATCGATGTGTTTGGTCCTAGGATTGACCCTTTCTGATTATGTAAGCTTTTTACAACCCTGGCTGTCCTCAAAAATTGGAATTGGTTTTGACATGTCTATCCCAATGTCTACAAAAAGTTGACAAAACTATATCGCTCCTTGACAAGCATGTGCTGCTGCAATGTACTCTGCTTCAGTTGAAGATAGAGTGACAGTTGTTTGCTTTCGACTAGACCTCCTTATGGTTCCTTCCCCATTCTGGAAAATAATTCCACTTGTGGATTTGTGGTCTGTACAGTCCCCGACCCAATCAGCATCCACATACCCGACCAGTTTGGATCTGATGTTGCTGAACGGTAACTTCATGTGAAATGTTCCTTTAAGATATTATATCACTCTTATTATTGCATTCTACTCACGCTGACAGGGAGCTGAGAATTTCATAGTATGGGTATAATATGCCCACTGCTGCGGCTATGTCTGATCACAATGGCAACATATAGCACTTACCGATTGCTCTGAGATATATGTCATTGTGGGGTAGCAAGTTTTCTGCTTCATTGCTCTTTTGATAGCCTGGTTCCATAGGAGTTTTCACTTTTATTTGCATCTTGCATATGGAATTGTTGCAAGATTTCTGAAATTTCTGAGATTGGTTGAGAAGATAACTTCCATCTTCCCCTCTCTCTCTCTATTTGGATTCCCAGATAGTAGCTAATGTTCCCTTGCTCTTTGATTTCAAAATTTTCTTTCAGCTTGTGAACTATCTGATTGTAATGCCCTTCTTGTTCAAAACAGGTTATAATGTCATCAACATAAATAGTTACATAGTAGGTGAGGTTGAAAAAAGACAAGTGCATCAAGTCCAAACCTATGTGTGTGATTAAATGTCAGTATTACATTGTATATCCCTATATGTTTTGGTCGTTCGGGTGCTTATATAATCGTTTTTTGGAAATATTGATGCTCCCTGCTGAAACCACCACCTGTAGAAGGTAATTCCACATCCTTGCCGCTCTTACACTAAAGAACCCTTTTAATAAGTGGCCACGTGTCTTATTAAACTCCCTTCCGCTGAAAAGTTTTATCCCTGTTGTGGGATCACCAGTATACTATTTGTAAATTGAAATCATATTCCCTCCCAAGCGTCTCTTCTCCAGAGAGAATTAGTTCGGTACTGACAACCTTTCTTCATAACTAAAGTCCTCCAGTCCCTTTATTAGCTTTGTTGCCCTTCCCTGTACTCGCTCTATTTCCAGTACATCCTTCCTGAGAACTGGTGCCCAGAACTGGACAGCATACTCCAGGTGCGGCCGGACCAGAGTCTTGTAGAGTAGGAGAATTATCACTTTATCTCTGGAGTTAATCTCCTTTTTAATGCATGCCAATATTCTGTTTGCTTTTTTAGCAGCAGCTTGGCATTGCATGCCATTAATGAGCCTATTATCTACCAGGACCCCCAGGTCCTTTTCCATTCTAGATTCCCCCAGAGCTTCTCCCCATCAGTGAGTAAATTGCATTTATATTTTTGAAGATCAAGAATGTGGACTATGTATATTTACTCTGTGCATGGATGGAGTTGGACAATTAGGATTAGGATTAGGATTTTCAAATTTCAGTTGATATATTTATTCATTTTTCATTGAATTTATTGTGTCACATACATGGTATTGATATCACTATAGTTATAGCGCAGTTAAAAGTACAATTTTGAGTATTTTGCACCCAGAGGAGAATGTGGAGTTGCTTGTTAAGTTATTAAAGATGCAAACTGTTGGCATAATTTATACACATGTAGTGCTGGTATTCTCAATACTGGTGCTAGTATGTTTGTAAATTTAAGTTTGTCTGAACTTCAGTTTGGCTCAGACTAATTATGCTAAAGTTCTGGCTTCTGTACCAGTTTGGCTGGGTTGTGCTAATATCCACGTGGCCATGTGTGTCGCTGTCACCACCGGTAAGTGTTGGAAATGCAACAAGCTAAATGTATTGGGTACTCCTTTTACTCAGAAACAGCCCGGTGGGAGTGGTCTGCCCACTGTGCATTCTGGGTAAGGGTACTTAAGGTACAGACGCCATTTACTGGGGTTCGTTTTTCCCAACCTCATAGCCCTCCTGGCCTGGGGTGTGTGCTGCTTTGTTCAATGCCTCGGGGCCAGTTGGCCTGAGGCTTCACAACTGAAGAGTAGGCCCAGAGGCTCTGGGGCCTACTGATCCAGAGATGATCCTGTGCTGTTTGTTTTGCCTGAGGGGAGAAGCCACGCAACTGGAGGATCCGGGGGAGGAATTTTCAGAAGAGGACCGAGCAATAAGGCTGGTGCCTCATGGAAAAGCCTGGAGACTCAGTTGGAGGATGCATCCTGGGTTGTCTACCACACAGTATCACCGGGTCCGCTGAAAGAATCAGGTACTGTGGGGAATATTTTTAACTTTGGCAACCAGAAGCTTATTGTGCCTTCCTGTGGCAGACGATTGCATAACAAGATAGCTAAACGTATGAAGTCTGTGGCAGAGACTTTGACTGAACATATCATCGGCTGCTAGGTCAGTAAGAGAGGCGTATCCGGTGATTGCTAGATCCAGCCTGTGGAAATTGTTTGTCTTCTGGATCAAGGAAATACCTTTAACCTGCAAAACTACAAAGGTACCTGAATCCCCCTTATCCTCTACCCCTCTATTGCAAAAGTGTGTGTTTTTGTTAAATAAACATCCAGAAAAAGGACTAAGTGTCGGAGCTAATATTCTGTAATCCACTCTACAACGGAACCCCTAAGACAGACACAGTGAACAGGTGAGGTAACGGTAAGCCCAACAAAAACAGCAGCTGCTTCGGGGGTAAGTGCTACACACATATGAAGCCTTAAGGGTGGATCTAAGTTATGCCAAAAGCTTACATCTTTAATAACTTAGGTTAGCCAATAAAACTACTTCAATACAGGGCACTTTCACCCCCTTCCTGCCCATGCCAATTTTCAGCTTTCAGCGCTGTCGCATTTTGAATGACAATTGCATGGTCATGCAGCACTGTACCCATATGACATTTTTTGTATTTCTTTCACACAAATAAAGCTTTGGTATTTAATTACCACTGTTTTTTTTAAATGTCTGCTAAATAAAAAGAAGACAACCTTATAAAAAAACAAATATATTTTTTTCTTTGCTAATAAATAATATTTCTTGATAAATTTGGGCCAAAATGTATACTGCTACATTTCTTTTGGTGAAAATAACCCAAAAAAGCATATATTATTTAATCTGTAGAAAAGGTATAGAGCCTACTAACTATGGTATGTACACTATGTTACCAAAAGTATTGAGACACCTGCCTTTACACGCACATGAACTTTAATGGACTCCCCGTCTTAGTCTGTAGGGTTCAACATTGCTTTGGACCACTCTTTGCAGCTATAATAGCCTCAACTCTTCTGGGAAGGCTGTCCACAAGGTTTAGAAGTGTGTCTATGGGAAGGTTTGACCATTCTTCCAGAAGCGCATTTGTGAAGTCAAGCAATGATGTGAACGAGAAGGCCTGGCTCACAGACTCTGCTCTAATTCATTCCAAAAGTGTTCTATCAGGTTAAGGTCAGGACTTTGTGCAATCCAGTCAAGTTTCTCCTCTCCAAACTCGCTCATCCATGTCTTTATGGAACTTGTTTGGCCAGCTTCTGTCCGACAGACTGACATGCACACAGGCAGTCTGCCTGTGTGTGCGGAGATTAACATGTTACAATACTTTATACTATAATATGTTTATTGGGCAGATCCACTACTGTATAATATGTTTATGAGATAGATCCACAAATGTGATAAGAGCCTAGGCTAGCTAAACGTGTATTTTGGCTGCCAGAGTGTAATTAGAATAAAACACAATACCCCATTATTTACCCTTTTAGCAGCAAGTGAGATGAATTGACTGCCACTGAGATAAAAACAGCTAATAGGCTGATAAAGTAAACAGCTAAACTTTACAAACTGATGGTCTGTTTTGCTGCAAATAGGCTGCACTTCACCACCTTCTCTTCCTCTCTGCCTCTGAAATTCCTCTAAATAGATTGCATTGTATTTGAGGAACTGAACTTGTTGGCAGTCATCTCAATTGTAGCATGAAATTATTATAATGATAATGAGATAATTGTCATCAAGCGGTTAAATCTCTCAGTTGCAAGAGATTAAAATAACCAGTATAGCCCTAGCATTCACCTCTTTTCACTCTTTGTATAGAAGCACTTCCCAGCACAATGCCCCATGCTGGGGATATGTTTATAAATGTCCCTCCTTTAAATGCCACCAGCCAACACTTTGATTGCCTGGAAGATATTAATGTTGACTGTCACTGACAGCTTGGATTCCCACTTATATTTTGGGAACCAATCAGAATTGTTCCTAATTATGTGGTCATTATAATTTAGTGATCACTTGCATGCTGCACTGTTCATTGAAAATAATTAAAGCCTTCAACTTGCAGATTAACTCTCCTACCTTCAAGCTGTAGTGGCATCTGCAGTGCAACCTATAATTGTCAGCTATAAATGCAGTAATAAATAAATAATAAAAAATATATATATAAAATATTTATTTATATAGTGTGTGTGTGTATGCAGAATTGATTCTCTAATGCCGTGTACACACGATTAGACTATCCGGCGGACTTAGTCTGGCGGACAAACCGCCGGAAAGTCCGCCAAATTTCCGAACGAGCGGACCTGCCCACACACTGGACTTTTCCGGCGGACATAGTCCACCGGACTATGGTGGGAGTCCGCCGTACTTTTGAAATTAACGGACTTGCCCACACACGGAGGAAAGTCCATTCATTTTGAACGAGGCTCCAGGTAGCCGGGACTAGCGAAGGTAGTCAATGTCGCCGCCTTCGGCGGAGAGATTGACATGTCGCTGGCCCCGTCACCTGGTATGGACTTAAAGGGGAAGCCCTACGCCAAAAAACAGCGTGGGGGTCCCCCCCAGGTCCATATAAGACCCTTATCCGAGCACGCAGCCTGGCCGGTCAGGAAAGGGGTGGGGACGAGCGAGCGTCCCCCTCCTGAGCCGTACCAGGCAGCGTGTCCTCAACATGGGGGGTGCTTTGGGGAAGGGGGGGGCTGCGCGCTGCTGTTTCTGCTCTTGGACACTTTCCTTTTTTTTATCTCCCAAATAATCAGTTGCAATGGTTCTGCCATTTGCAGTCCTTCCAAGTACTGTATATACAATTTCTTATCCCAAAGAAGGGGCAGAACTCTAAGCCACTGAAACTCATTTGCTTTTTTATATTGTCTTGCCAAAACAACACCAATATTAAAAATTTTGGACTTTAAGCTTATTGATTTGGTGGTTTAAGTAGACTTTGTATGCACCTAGCTACTGCCACTGTTGCTAAAAGGGGTAGCGGTTGGAGGGTGGGAAAATCACAGCTCAATCATTGGGTTTTACTGCCCCAACCTCATGTGTGAATGAGCCCTAAGTACTCTGGCTGTGTCAATGAATGGATTATTCTGGTGGCTGGAACCACCTGTTATTCTATGGTGATGCAGCAGCTGTACGAGCACAGCCACAGGTTTGAATTTGACAGGTGTGCAGGCATGGGTTAGTGGTCCTGAATGCACATTGTCTGTGTTCAGGGCCATAAGCCTGCACCCACACGGCTGTAAAATTATGACCGGCGGCTGTGTTCATACAGCTGCATTGTCCCCATAGCATAATATAAGTTTTCTGCACAGCTCTAGGTGGCTCCAGCCACATAAACAAAGCACAGATTCACAATGTACAGGCCACAGTACCCATGTTAATGAGCCCCAGGGCCTCATTTACACAAAGAGCTTTACTCAATACAGTTTTATCTTTTAGCTTTAGCAGAAATATTATTATGTTTATTATGTAAATTTTATAATGCAAAAGCATTTGACACAGTTCCCTATAAATGTTTACTGTACAAAATAAGGTCCGTTGGCATGTACCAAAGGGTGAGTACATGGATTGAAAACTGGCTACAAGGGTGAGTTCAGAGGGTGGTGATAAATGGGGAGTACTCGGAATGGTCAGGGGTGAGTTGCGGGGTCGCCCAGGGTTCTGTGCTGAGACCAATCCTGTTTAATTTTGTTCATAAACAACCTAGAGGATGGGGTAAACAGTTCAATCTCTGTATTTGTGAACAATACTAAGCTAAGCAGGGCAATAACTTCTCCGCAGGATGTGGAAACCTTGCAAAAAGAGCTGAACAAATTAATGGGGGCTTTGTATGAAATCTCAGTTGTTCTTGCTAGTCCCTCTGCTTTCCTAGTAAAAACTGACCGCAGTGTGGTTGGTTTCCTGGCTATGCTGAGAACTCAGCCTGCTTTCCTCCAATGATCAGGCTTGTGCTGACACCCTCCTGCCCAGCTTATGCTTCTCCTCGCCAGTTCTCTAAGATTCTTATGCAGTTGAGAACAGAGGGTATGTGATCACTTAAAAAATGTGAACAAAAGGTGTTAATGTTTTTTATATGTATTCACAAATGTTTTGCCTTTCATATCTATTTTAAACTGAATGTATTGTTTTAAAAGGTGAGGGTTTACATACACATTAACCTGAAACTTACACGTAACCATGTAACCTCTTTTATTTTAACCCATAATCCTATCCTTAATTGCTGCCTTAAAAGTGGTTGTAACCCTAAAAAAAAAAAAAAAAAAAAAAAAAAAGATTGTGTTCCTTTAAAGCATGGATAAGAGCGCAGTACTCGTGCTGTGTAACTTGGTATTGTGTATCAGCAAAAATACTTGGCTGATCCTGCCTGGTTCTGCCCTCCCCCACTGTAAACAGAACACGTTTGTCATGGCTGCTGAGCCCCTGATACCGTGGTCAGTTTAAGTGCCTCTATCACCCGCTATCTCTCCTCTGTCCTCCTCTCCCTCCCCTCCCTGTCTGTCAGCTAGTGTCCCTGTCTATAAGATGCACCTAGGTTTTAGAGGAGGAAAACAAAAAAAATTATTCTGAACCAAATGGTGTACTAAAATTTTGTCAGGGCTGGGCTCAGCCCTTCCTTCTCAAAGATCAACTCAGCTGTTCGCTAATTACCAACTCCTTTCTCTTCACAGTGACTCACCTGTTGATGATATCCTGCTCGTCAGTTCTGCCTACTTAAGCCGTCCAGCCCAGATGATCTCTGCCTCCGCCTTGGTCACATCGATAGAGACATTCTGGTATGTTCCTGTTAAGGACTTGCTTGGCTGACATTCCTTCTGGCTCCAGATCCTGCTTGCTGTTCTACTACGTTCATCTCTGGCTCCCTGATGGGCTATATTTTGACTACGTTTACTCTGTTTACCTTTTTATTATTATTATTATTATTAATAATAAACAAGTGTGATTTAACTGTACTTCTGTCTCAGTCTGATTCATGGTTTGTGAGAGTAGGCAAAGGCCATGAATTCAGAAGTTGCAGTCAATCCACTTGTTGGTAATATTTTTTCCAGATTAGATGAGCAGGATCATCGCATGGATCAATTTTCCATGGCGTTACAAATGATCCTGAGTCACACGGCTATCCTGGAATTTCCTACTGTGGCTGCTCCGGTACAACCTGTGTTGCAGACCATCCCTGCCGTTGCTCCAGTCACTGTGCAGGCACCCCCTTTGAGTATTACCTCTATAAGAGAGTATGTCTGGTTCTGCTCCTCTTCCCCAGCGATTTGGGGGTGATCCAGTCCAATGCAGAGGGTTTCTCAACCAGGTTGAGATATACTTTGAGATACTGCCCCTGGCGTTTCCCATGGACAGAAGCAAAGTAGGTTTTGTGATATCTTTGCTTTCTGAGAGAGCCTTGGCCTGGGCAAACCCTCTATGGGAGATGCAAAAATCTGTTGTCTTGAGTTACCCAGAGTTTGTGGCTTCTTTTAAAAGGGTATTTGATGTTACTGCATGCTCTGCTTCTGCTGCCAAGTGCCTCATGTCCAAACAGAGTACGAGAACTGTTGCCGATTATGCCATTGAATTCCATACTCTGACAGCAGAAGTTGATTGGAACAATGAGACCCTTGTGGCTGCTTTTTCTCATGGTCAATCGGATACCATCAAGGATGAGATAGCAGCCCGAGCTATACCCACTGAGCTGGAGAGGTTGATCACATTTGTCATCCTCATTGACTCCAGACTCAGAGAAAGACTTCCTTTTAAGGAGCGTTTGTGGAAGCCTCCTGTACATTTGTCTCCAAACTTTGCAGTCCCACCCTTGCCACCCTCACCTCCCATGCCTCCTGGTACCGAGCCAGACTATGAAGATGAACCCACTTTTGAAGTCTTGTCCTACTCATCAAGGGAACGCCCAAACCTTGAGGTTCTCTCAGAGACAGACCTTAGGTGGCGCTGTTTTGCCTCAAGGTAGCAATGGTTTTCACAAAGCTTGATTTGAGAGGGGCATACAATCTCTTGAGGATTAAGGAGGGCGATGGGTGAAAAACTGCGTTTAATTCCAGAACGGTCCATTATGAGTACCTCGTAATGCCTTTTGGGCTATGTAATGCCCCAGCAGTTTTCCAGAAATGTATTAACGATTTCCTCCGAGATTTGTTGCAGTTACGTGTGGTGGTTTATCCAAGTCCCTCGAGAGCCACCACACAGATGTCTGCTGTGTGCTTTAGGAACTAAGAGGGAACAATCTCTATTGTAAAATGCAGCCTTACCAGTCCCATAAATGCAGCCTGACCTGACGTCATCACATCCACCTGACAGAAGACAGAGCAGCCTGAGCCATTCAGCCGCTCGGGCTGCTCTGTCTTCTGTCTGAGTGACAGGCTGTCACGTACCTGGTATAGAAGCCCAGAATGCAGGGAGCGGCCTCTCGTAAGCCTCTGGCTCGAGAACCCCTGGAAGTGGAGACAGGAACTCAAGAGTACAGAGGGCACAAGTGCCAAGCTGGTGCAGGACTGGTCCAGACCCTTGGGGAAGCGGAAGAACCACAGGAGCGCTGGGTCAGCAGGCACTCGGCAGTCAGGCTGGAACAGCAGATGGCAGCAGGCACTCAGCGGTCAGGCTGGAACAGCGGGTGGCAGCAGGCACTCAGCGGTCAGGCTGGAACAGCAGGTGGCAGCAGGCACTCAGCGGTCGGGCTGGAACAGTGGGTGGCAGCAGGCACTCAGCGGTCAGGCTGGAACAGCAGGTGGCAGCAGGCACTCAGCGGTCAGGCTGGAACAGGCAAAAGGCAAAAGCGTAGTCAGACAAGCCGAAGGTCAGTGGCAGGCAGCAAACAGACGTCGTCAGGAACAGGCCGGGTAAACAGGAATCAAAGACAACTAGGTAGCAGATAGCAGGATCACCGGACACGCTGTAGACTGGACAGCAAGGAGGCACAGTGACAGATTCCTTTAAGTAGCCCTTTGGGTGCCAAAAACGGTCACACGGTGTGTCTGTGCGCATACCCGCGTGTAACCGTGCGCCCGTTCATGACCCCACGCACCCGCTCGTATCATCGCACACCCGCGCGCGCCCGTTCGTATCACCGCGCACCCGTGTGCGCCTGTTCGTACCAGCGCGCACCCGTGTGCATCCGTTCGTGCCAACGCGCGCCCATGAATACCGGTTAGCTCTTCACATGGGGATTCTGCGGGCAGGTCTCCCATATGCCACTGGATTACCGGGATGACCATGACATTGCCCCCCCCAAGGGGCAGCCTCCAGATGCCCAACTGTGCCATCTTACCCGGATGGGACCTCTCAAAGGCAAGAATCAATCTCCTGGCATGGATATTGGACTCTGGCTCCCAGGAATTTTCCTCAGGCCCGTACCCCTTCCACTTCACCAGAAATTGGATTTGGTTGCGTCTTCTCCTGCAGTCCAAGATGGATTCTACCTCATATTCGATTTCACCATCAGCGATCACAGGTTCAGGGGGACCGACCTTCCGATTGGCAAAGGAATCTGGAACAGCTGGTTTGAGTAAGGCCACGTGAAAAACCGGATGAATCCGAAATGATTCTGGTAGCTTCAGCTCAAATGCCACACTATTCACCTTCCTTACAACCGGAAAGGGGCCCACAAATCTTGGACCCAATTTCTTGGACGGGCAAGCCAGTTTCAAGTTCAAGGTGGATAACAAAACCTGATCCCCGACCTTGAGATCAAGTTCCCCCCTTCTTTTCCTGTCGAACATCTCTTTATTGTAGTTCTGAGTTCTTGTCATGGTCTCCTGCAAAAGCCTATTGTTTGACTTGAAGAAGTTGAGGTTTTCTTGGACAGCTGGTACCGGACATTCTGGGAGATTGTTGGACAGGAACAGAGGATGGAAACCGTAATTCGCAAAAAACGGGGATTGTTTTGTAGCAGAGTGAACAGAATTGTTGTAAGCAAATTTGGCAAGGGGTAGAATAGGAGCCCAATCATCTTGGGAAAACGAGGAAAAGCAGCGCAAATACTGTTCCAGCGTCTGATTCGTTCTTTCAGTTTGGCCATTGGTTTGGGAGTGATAGGCAGAGGAGAAGCAGAGGTCAATCTTCAGGGCCCCACAAAGTGCCCTCCAGAACTTGGAAGTGAATTGCACTCCCCAATCCGACGTGATATTCGCGGGGATGCCATGAAGTCTCACTATTTCCCTGATGAACATTTTTGCCGTCTCCGCGGCGGAAGGAGTGCCCTTCATTGGCAGGAAGTGGGCCATCTTAGATAATCTGTCCACCACCACAAAGATTGTGGAACAATTTTCCGAAGGTGGCAGCTCGACAATGAAGTCCATGGAAATCATCCGCCAAGGTCTCTCCGGGACGGGTAACAGCTTCAACAGATCCCAAGCCTTAGACTTGCTGCCCTTGTTCTGGATGCAGGTAACACATGCCTCCACATACTCCTTACAGTCCTTCTTTAACTGTGGCCACCAGAACGTGCGTTGAAGTAGTTCAGTGGTCGTGACAAGAGCTAAGGACCAAAACTTGTACCTCCTGGGGAACGTAAATCTTGTCCTTATACCAAAAAAGATCATCCCTGGCCAGTAGAGTGGTATCAGGCGGGAAAACAGCACTAGCGGAAGCTTGCTTGATTTGGGACAGTAAGTTCCCTTGGAGCAGGAGGAAGTTTCCTGAAGACAGGATGGTATCCAGGGATGAAGGAGCTTCAGGTTCACTGTACATTCGTGACAAGGCGTCAGGCTTGGTGTTCTTTGACCCGGGGCGATAGGTTATATGGAATGAGAATCTGGTGAAAAAGAGCGCTAGGGATGAGCTTCGTGTTCGAGTCGAACGTACGTTCGACTCGAACATTGGCCGTTCGGCCGTTCGGCGAATTCCGAACGTTTTGGCCGTTCGCGTCAAAATTCGAGTGACGCGCGCGCGGACCACAATGCACTGCGTTGGCGCAGTGCATTGCTGCCCGATGATTGGCCAAGCATGCACTGTGACCCCGCATGCTTGGCCAATCGCAGCGCCGGCAGCGAGGAGAGCCATGATTGGCCACAGGCATCCTGCCTGTGGCCAATCATAGCTCAGGCTGTGTAGTGCACGCCCCACACTATATAAGGCCGCCTTTAAGGCGGCCTCCTGTAGTGTGTTACTTTGCATCTGAAGCAGTGGGTGTTCTGTGTACCTTCAACACAGTACACACCAATCGTTTTTGGCTGATTTCCTATCTTGCTGCTGTGTAGTGGTTGTTGTCTGTGCCCTGACTGCAGTATACACCACTATATTCACCTCACCTATATAGCTAGTGATCTAGCTTTAACCACTTAACAACTGCCCATTGCCGATTAACGGCTTCAGGGCGGTTGTTTAACTCAGAGAGGCCGTTAATTAACGGCCTCCCAGAATTCTGCTCTCGCGTGCCCCGAGGTGTGCGCACTCGAGAGCATCCGTGACCGCCGGGTCCATAGGACCCGGCGCATCACGGTAAACGGCCGCTCATAGCGGCCGTTTACCACGTGATTGCTCCGTCAAATGACGGAGTGATCACTTGGAAACAAACCGGCGTCATGTTATGACGCCTGTTCCTCCCTCCCCTTTCTGTACCGATCGGTACAGCGGAGGGGAAAGAGATCGGTGTCAGCAGCGATGTGGGCTGCATCTGCAGTGCCCACATCGCTGCTCACCGAATTTAACCCCTCAATTCCCTGCCAATACTCTGCAATACCAGTGCATACTCTGCAGTACCCTGCCATTACTCTGCAGTACCCCGCCATTACTCTGCAGTGCAGTACCCTGCCATTACTCTGCAGTGCAGTACCCCGCCATTACTCTGCAGTACCCCGCCATTACTCTGCAGTACCCCGCCATTACTCTGCAGTGCAGTACCCTGCCATTACTCTGCAGTGCAGTACCCCGCCATTACTCTGCAGTGCAGTACCCTGCCATTACTCTGCAGTGCAGTACCCTGCTATTACTCTGTAGTACCCCGCCAATACCCCGCCAATACTCTGTAATACCCTGCCATAAATTGCCATACCCAGCCATACTCAGAGATACCCAGCCATACTCGGTGTTACCCTGAAATACCCAGCCATAGACGCCCCCCACCCCTCACCGCCCTCCGGTGCTTCTACCAACTCGCCAGTACGATCAAAGCCAGAATCTTTTTTTTATTTTTTATTTCAGGCTTCCCAGCCTAGAGGTGAGATGTGGGGTCATATTGACCCCCCAGATTTCACTGTAAAGAGGACCTGTCACCCCATATTCCTATTACAAGGGATGTTTACATTTCTTGTAATAGGAATAAAAGTGATCAAAAATATATTTTTGGGAAAAAAAATGTCAAACTAAAATAAATAAAGTAAAATGAACAATAAAAAAATAAAATAAAAATTAAAGCGCCCATGTCCCCATGTGCTCGCATGTGCCACACATGTGAGGTATCGCCGAGAATGTTAGAGCGAGAGCAATAATTCTAGTCCTAGACCTCCTCTGCAACTCAAAACATGTAACCAGTAAAAAAATATTTAAAGCGTCGCCTATGGGGATTTTTTAAGTAGCGACGTTTGGCGCCATTCAACGGGCATGTGCAATTTTGAAGAGTGACATGTTTGATATCTATTTACTCAGCATAACTTCATCTTTCACTTTATGCAAACATTGGGCTAACAAGTGGTTAATAATAGAGCTTGCAGTCAGTAGTGTTAGGAGATAGTGCGTGCTGTCTGCGTGCTCTGTACCCAGTACATACCGCTATAATATAGGGCAGGCCCCTACTTTCAAACATCCAACTTACAAACATCTCCTACTTGCAAACGCAAGGAGACAGCAGCAAGTGAGATGAAAAAAGATGGACGACAAAACAAATTATACAGGGGTGATAACCCTTCCCTATGTTTTCCAAAAAGCTTAAAGATAGTTTTTTTGACTGGAGCTACACTTTAAAAATGTACCGGTTGATAATGACAAACAGATTCAACTTAACACAACAAACCTACACAGTCCCTGTCTTGTTTGCACCGCCTGTATACTGCTGTTCTGAGTATATAGGGCCTGGGGGCCACACGCATTTCCTTTTTTTAATATGGGTACGGGGTTCCCCTTAATATGCGTACAAGACCCAAATAGGCTGGTAATGGGCAGGGAGGGCTACCCATGCCATGTTTCTCAATGATTTTCAACCATATTGCAGGAACCAGATATAACATTAAAACCGCAAGCAGTTTTAAATGGTGTTATTTCCGTTTAATGTCATTTTGTGCAGGGACTGTTCTAAACACGGGAAACAGGTGGCACTTCACAGGCATACTACAGACACCCCGCAGGCACCATATTTAAAGGAATATTTCACTTTTTTTTTTCACTTTAATCGTCATTAAAATCAGTGCTCCCGCCAAAACTGTAGTTTTTAAAACTTTTTTTTGCAGTGACCCATGTCCCCTGAGGCAGGAGGCAGGTCGCCAAACCCTTTTTAGGACACTATCTTGCATATTAGCCGTTAAAATGAGCACTTTCCAATTCGAACGTTCGAGTCCCATAGACTTCAATGGGGTTCTAACGTTCGTACCGAACGCGGGGGTCGTTCGCAAGTTCTGGTGCGAACCGAACCGGGGGGTGTTCGGCTCATCTCTAAAGAGCGCCCACCTGGCCTGTCGTGGTCTCAGTCTCTTGGCAGTCTTTAGGTACTCCAGATTCTTGTGGTCAGTATAAACGAGGATCTGGTGGGCTGCTCCTTCCAGAAGATAGCGCCATTCCTTGAGAGCCGCCTTGATTGCCAATAGTTCACGATCTCCAACGTCATAGTTCCTCTCTACCTCGGATAGTTTACGAGAAAAGAACGCGACTGGGTGCAGAAGGGATTTAGGTCCTTGTCTCTGAGAGAGTACTGCCCTAAACCGCTATCTCAGAGGCATCGACCTCCAGGATGTATGGCAGGGGTGAGTCGGGGTGTTTTAGGACTGAAGCTGAAATGAACAAGTCTTTCAAAGTAGTAAAGGCCGCTTGAGCTTCAGGAGTCCACTGGAACTTCAGGCCCTGCTTGGTCAATCCTGTGATGGGGGAAATGATGTTGGAGAACCCCCTTATGAACTTCCTGTAGGAGTTCGCGAAGCCCACAAACCGCTGGATCCCCTTTCTGTCAGTAGGAGCGGGCCAATCCCGGATGGCAGGAACCTTCTGGGGGTCCATTTCAATGCCTTCCACCAAGATGATCGGACCAAGCAACTGGATACTTTGTTGCTCGAAGATACACTTTTCTGGCTTGGCATATAAACCGTGAAGACGGAGTCGCGATAAAACGTTTCTAACATGTTCCCGATGTTCAGCTAGGGAGGAGGAAAAGATCGGAATATCATCTACAGTGGTGTGAAAAAGTGTTTGCCCCCTTCCTCATTTCCTGTTCCTTTGCATGTTTGTCACACTTAAGTGTTTCGGAACATCAAACCAATTTAAACAATAGTCAAGGACAACACAAGTAAACACAAAATGCAATTTGTAAATGAAGGTGTTTATTATTAAAGGTGAAAAAAAATCCAAACCATCATGGCCCTGTGTGAAAAAGTGATTGCCCCCTAAACCTAATAACTGGTTGGGCCACCCTTAGCAGCAACAACTGCAACCAAGTGTTTGCGATAACGTGCAATGAGGCTTTTACAGCGTCCTGGAGGAATTTTGGCCCACTCATCTTTGCAGAATTGTCCTAATTCAGTTACATTAGAGGGTTTTCGAGCATGAACGGCCTTTTTAAGGTCATACCACAACATCTCAATAGGATTCAGGTCAGGACTTTGGCTAGGCCACTCCAAAGTCTTCATTTTGTTTTTCTTCAGCCATTCGGTGGTGGACTTGCTGGTGTGTTTAGGATCATTGTCCTGCTGCAGAACCCAAGTTCGTTTCAGCTTGAGTACACGAACAGATGGTCGGACATTCTCCTTCAGGATCTCTTGGTAGACAGCAGAATTCATAGTTCCTTTTATCACGGCAAGTCTTCCAGGTCCTGAAGCAGCAAAACAGCCCCAGACCATCACACTACCACCACCATATTTTACTGTTGGTATAATGTTCTTTTTATGAAATGCAGTGTTCCTTCTACGCCAGATATACGTGGACACACACCTTCCAAAGAGTTCCACTTTTGTCTCATCGGTCCACAGAATGTTGTCCCAAAAGTCTTGGGGATCATCAAGATGTGTTGTGGAGAAATTGAGACGAGCTTTGATGTTCTTTTTGCTCAGCAGTGGTTTTCTCCTTGGAACTCTGCCATGCAGGCCATTTTTGCCCAATCTTTTCCTGATGGTGGAGGCATGAAGGCTGACCTTAACTGAGACAAGTGAGGCCTGCAGTTCCTTGGACGTTGTTGTGGGGTCTTTTGTGACCTCTTGGATGAGTCGTCGCTGCGCTCTTGGTGTAATTTTGGGCGGCCGGCCACTCCTGGGAAGGTTCACCACTGTTCCATGTCTTCGCCATTTGTGGATAATGGCTCTCACTGTGGTTTGCTGGATTCCCAAAGCTTTGGAAATGGCTTTATAACCCTTTCCAGACTGATAGATCTCAATTACTTTCTTTCTCAATTGTTCCTGAATTTCTTTGGGTCTCGGCATGATGTGTAGCTTTTAAGCATCTTCTGGTGGACCTTACTGTGTCAAGCAGCTCCTATTTAAGTGATGCCTTGATTGTGAACAGGTGTGGCAATAATCAGGCCTGGGTGTGGCTAGAGAAATTGAACTCAGGTGTGGACAACCACAGTTATAGTATGTTTTAACAAGGGGGGCAATCACTTTTTCACACAGGGCCATGATGGTTTGGATTTTTTTTCACCTTTAATAATAAACACCTTCATTTACAAATTGCATTTTGTGTTTACTTGTGTTGTCCTTGACTGTTGTTTAAATTGGTTTGATGTTCCGAAACACTTAAGTGTGACAAACATGCAAAGGAACAGGAAATGAGGAAGGGGGCAAACACTTTTTCACACCACTGTAGATAGATAATAACAAATAGGTCAAGATAGTCTCTGAAAATATCGTTCACGAAGTGTTGGAACGTGGCAGGGCCATTGCACAGACCAAAAGGCATAACCAAATATTCAAAATGCCCGAAACGTGTGCGAAACGTTCTACTCATCTCCACTCCGAATGCAAACGAGATTGTAGGCGCCCCGAAGATCCAGCTTGGAGAACACTACTGCTGACCCCAGTCTTTGAAACAATTCGGGCACTAAAGGCAGAGGATAACGGTTCTTGATGGTGATCTTATTAAGTGCCCGATAATCAACACAAAGACGTAGGGAATGGTCTTTCTTCTCTATGAAGAAGATTCCCGCACCCGCCGGGGAGGTGGAGGGTCGGATGAATCCCTTTTCCAGGTTGTCATCCAGGTAAGTCTTCAAAGCCCCTAATTCCGTTTCAACAATGGAAAAATTCTCCCAAAAGGAATCTCCGCTCCGGTAAGCAGTTCTATCGGGCAGTCGCACGGCCTGTGTGGAGGTAGGGTTTCAGTGCCCTTCTTACTAAAAACGTCCAGGAAGCTGTGGTAGACTTCGGGTATGGCTTGACGTATCAGCATCTACTTCCAGGCAAAGCAGAGAAGAAGGGACTTCATTGATTCCCGATAGGCAATGCTGAAGACAGTAGGGTGAGAGAAATTCCATCTTCCCTGAAATCCAATCGATTTGTGGATTATGAGCTCTCAGCCAGGGCATGCCTAATATGATGGGAAATATAGGAGACTTAATGACATCCAAACACAGTAACTCCTGGTGAATCCCGGCAATGGTGGCAAACAGAGGTAAAGTCTCCTGAGTTACTGGACCAGATCTGAGGGTAGAGCCATCGGCCAAATACACAGAGAGTCCCCTTTCCCTAGACCGAAGGAGAATGTTATATCTTAAAGCGAAGGACAAGTCCATGAAGCCACTACAGGCCCCTGAGTCAATTATTGCGCTGGTTCGAATATTCCCTCCTGGGAGCTGCAAGAGAATAGGCACAGCCAGGTGAGTAACACTGTTTGGTAAATCAGGGGTAAGAGCAGGAGAAATGGAAAAGCACTTACGAAGCTTTGCAGGGCAAGTGCGCACAAAATGTCCCGGTTCTCCACAATACAGGCAGAGGTTACCTGCCCGACGGCATTGGCATTCTTCGGTTGTCAAAGAAGGTCGAAGCAAACCCAGCTGCATAGGTTCAGGAGGGTCCAGGGCGGCCGTGGCAGGAGCAGAAGAAGCAGAATGGGGGGAACTAGGCACTCGAGGCAACATCCACACTGGACGAGAGGTTGCAGAGGAACGTTCCAAGCGACGCTCTCTTAGGCATCTGTCTATCTAGATTGACAGGTCTACGAGGGCTTCCAAAGTCTCAGGAGTGCCCACTCGGGCCAGTTCATCTTTCAAGGAGTCCGAAAGACCCATACGGAATTGGTACAGAAGAGCACCATTATTCCAATTTGTGTCGGAACTCCAGCGTCTGAATTCCGACACATAGTCCTCCACGGGTCTGCGGCCTTGCTGCAGTGCATGCAAAGCTGCCTCTGCGGTGGCGGTTAGCTGTGGATCTTCACACAACCGGGACATAGCCTGAAAGAAGGCGTTCAAGGTATCCAGAGAGGGATCCTTCTTCTCCAGGAGACGATGAGCCCAGGCCTGGGGTTCACCTGCCAGCAGAGAAATGACAAACCCCACTTGGGTAGCCTCAAGGGAAAAGGTCCTTGGTTGCAAGGCAAAGAAAAGTTCACAGGAATTGCGGAATGCCCTGAATTTACCCCGGTTGCCAGAGAATCTTTAGCTCTATCGTACCAACGCACACCCGCGTGCGTCCGTTTGCGCCAACGCGCGCCCATGAATACTGGTTAGCTCTTAACATGGGGATTCTGCGGGCAGGTCTCCCATATGCCACTGGATTACCGGGACGACCATGACACAGGCCAAGCCGGGAGATCGCCCGAGCTCGCAGGGGCTTGGGATGTCTGTCCTCCACTCTCCTGCCTATCTTCTGTCACTACTAACATGGCGGTGGCGGAGGCGAGGGGGGGGGGGGTCGTGCTTGGTCAATATTCCCTCCATAAGACACAGAGACATTTTCTCCCATATCTTTGAGGGAAAAAAAGTGCATCTTATGCAGTGAAAAATATGGTAATAGATTCCCTCTGTTCCATGATGTTATGTGCCGCAATGTTCTACATAAAAAATATGTATCTGTATACCTTATTTCAGAGTGCCACTTAGGGCTCATGTTACTGCCTGCCGCTCTGCTCCTCTCCATCTACTAGCTGATGTCAGCGAGGGATTCTCATCCCCTCCCGCGGCACTTCTTAGATCGGTGAGGAGAGCGGCAGGCAGTCATGTGAGCTCTAAGGAGGCACTCTGAAATATGGTATACACATATATATTTTTTATATAGAACATACGCTGGGGCACATAACATCATGGAACAGAGGGGAATCTATAAAGTACACAAAGTGGCTTTACAAGCATATTCCCCCTTTTGAAGTCAATCTGAGAAAACCCCACTATATGTGTTTTATGTGATTCCACTCATACAGAATACCAAAAAAACAAAAAACAATTAAATATTTTCTACTCCTTAGAGATTAAAGGAGAAGTACAGCCAAAGCTCGTTTGGCTGTAGTTTTCCAGTGTATCACAGGATTGCAGTTCGTTCTGCATTCCTGTAACCCGTTTTCAGCAGACAGCTGACGTCACAGAGTCAGTCCAGGCTCAGGAAAGTTAATGACCATATGATTGGAAGCTGTGAGAACGAAGCGATTGGCAGTGTTTGATTGCTCCGTTCTCAGCTTTAGAGCCGGCAGGGGACAGATGCAGCATCGGCCCCATGCTGCATCAACCAGGGTAAGTATAATTCTTTAAAAAAAACAATTCCCATACTTCTCTTGTAACACACAATGTAAGAGTGAGTCTCCCACTGGGAGAAGACAATAACCTGGCAGGAGGGATTCTCGCTTTAACACTGTCTGTGGTTGCAGGAAAGAAATTTGCTCTGTGTATTGCCAGCCTAAAATCTGCCTGCACAGTACAGACAGGGTTAGTCATGACAAACACAGCTTTTTAAATATTTCTAAGTTCTGCAAAATGAATGAGAGCATTTTACAAATATAAAGTATGCATTATTCCAATTTGGCTGTAAAAGTGGAAATGCACTTTAATCTAACCCAAACAGTTAACCCCCTAAGTTAACACCTTTAACCACTTGCTTACTGGGCACTTAAACCCCCCTCAGTCCCAGACCAATTTTCAGCTTTCAGTGCTCTCACATTTTGAATGACAATTACTCTGTCATGCAACACTGTAACCAAATGATTTTTTTGTCCTTTTCTTCATACCAATAGAGCTTTCTTTTGGTGGTATTTGATCACCTCTCGGTTTTTTATTTTCTGCGCTATAAATGAAAAAAGACCGAAAATTTTGAAAAAAAATGAATTTTTCTTCGTTTCTGTGACAAAATTTAGCAAATTAGCAATTTTTCTTCATAAATTTTGGCCACAATTTATACTACTACACATCTTTGGTAAAAATAACCCAAATTTTTGCATATTATATGATCTGTGTGAAATTTATAGAGTCTACAAGCTATGGTGCAAATCATAAAGATTTGCAAAAAAAGATCACATCTGATGTACTAAGGCCTATCTCCATTCTTGAGACCCTAACAAGCCAGGAAAGTACAAATGCCCCCAAATGACCCCTTTTTGGAAAGTAGACATTCCAATGTATTTAGTAAGAGGCATGGTGAGTTATTTTAAGTTGTCATTTTTTCCCACAATTCTTTGCAAAATTACGATATATTTTTTTTTTCCACAAAATTTTCATTGTAATAGCTTATTTCTCCCACACGGAATGTGCATACCACAAAAAACACCCCAAAATACATTTTCCTACTCCTCCTGAGTATAACGATACCACATGTGTGAGACTTTCGCACAGCCTGACCACATACAGAGGCCTAATTTTGAAGTAGCACCTTCAGGCATTCTAGGAGCATAAATTACACATTTCATTTCTCAACCACCTATTACAGTTTTGAAGGCCCTGGAACACCAGGGCAATGGAAACGTCCAGAAAATGACCCCATTTTGGAAAGCTAACACCCCAACGTATAATCTATGAGGCATAATGAGTCTTTTCAATGGTTCATTTTTTTCCAGAAGTTTTCGGAAAATGTGGAAAAAAATGAAAACGCATCTTTTTTTACACAAAGTTGTCCGTTTATAAGATATTTCCAACACATAGCATTTACATAGCAAAAATAACACCCCAAAATACATTCTCCTACTCCTCCTGAGTATAACGATACCACATGTGTGAGACTTTTACACAGCCTGACCACATACAGAGGCCTAATTTTGAAGTAGCACCTTCAGGCATTCTAGGAGCATAAATTACACATTTCATTTCTCAACCACCTATTACAGTTTTGAAGGCCCTGGAACACCAGGGCAATGGAAACGTCCAGAAAATGATCCCATTTTGGAAAGCTAACACCCCAACGTATAATCTATGAGGCATAATGAGTCTTTTCAATGGTTCATTTTTTTCCAGAAGTTTTTGGAAAATGTGGAAAAAAATGAAAACGCATTTTTTTTTTACACAAAGTTGTCCGTTTATAAGATATTTCCAACGCATAGCATTTACATAGCAAAAATAACACCCCAAAATACATTCTACTACTCCTCCTGAGTATGGCAATACCACATGTGTGAGACGTTTACACAGCCTGGCCACATACAGAGGCGCAACATGCAAGAAACATCGTCGGCGTTCCAGGGACACATAGCCTGCACATACCAAGAATTACACCCCCAAATACATTATGCTGAGCAAAGGGTAAAGAAAAGATTACCTGTGGTTTTAGAAGCGCAGTTGTCCACAGGAGGATATCACTGGTCCAGGCAGCAGGCAGGGACTTGGTCAGCAACAGCGAACACAGTTTTTTAGGCAGCAGGCAGGGATACTGTCCATATTACAGTCCAGGGTCAGTGCAGAGATGTCAGCAGTGCCAAAAATATTGGTCCTGGTAGTAGGCAGGTCCTTGTGGTGTGGTCAGTGCGGCATGATGGCAGTAAGTCCTACAGGCAGCAGACAGAAGTAGAGCCTCGTTCAGGACAGAATGGGGATAGGGGTAGAGGCTTCTCCCTCCCAAATCTCTTTGAAGCCTCCGAGTCTCCAGACCCTAATCTAGGAATAATAAAACAAAGAAAATTGTTTTCTTCTTCCAGAAAAACTATACTGGAGCCCCTCACATATGTGAGACCCCATGTTGAATCCCACTAGTCCAGTTGCAGAATACAAGATCAGTCCAAGAGGCAGGCAAATATCGTGGTCAAACAGTCCAAGGTCAGTTCCAGATCAGGCAGAGATATGTACAGAATCGTTAGGCAGAAGCATGGTCGAATAACAGTCCAGAGTCAGTTCCAGATCAGGCAGAGGTATGTACAGAATCGTTAGGCAGAAGCATGGTCGAATAACAGTCCAGGGTCAGTCCAGATCAGGCAGCGGTATGTACAGAATCGGCAGGCATAAAAGTGGTCAAATAACAAGCCAGGGTCAGTTACAGAGCAGGCAGTGGCATAAGGGGCATGAAGGTGTATGAAGGCAGGAACTGAGGATTATGTTTACCATACTTCACAAAAAATTTATTGAAGTATGGTAACGCCGAAAACAGTCGCCTATACAGAGGCCTGGTTGGGAAGGACATTGTGCACAATAATAAGATGTGTCTCTTCTGACTCCTGCTCTGGTACACACCTTACATCTTTTTTGACGTCTTTGGCCTGTTGGTTTGGGGGGGATTTTATCGGGAAAGTGGCGCTCGGAGAGTCGACTAACAACGTCTGATCGGATATTTTCTGGTGGGCCGTTTGGGAAAATAAGGGCAGTGAAAACTTCCTCCTGGTAGCCAAAGAAACGTTTGGGGTTTTGGGAGGCGTTGCGGTAAATGACATAGGAATTATAAATGGACAATTGAAAAAAATAAATTGCTACTTTTTTGTACCAATGGTATGTCCGTCTTGTGACAAGATATAGTTCTATCATTTGGTCGTTGAAGTCGACTCCTCCCATGAACAAATTGTATTCGGAAATGCATTTGGGTTTCTTTACGGGGCCATTCCTTCTGGGGAAGGTATCGTTGTGGATAGAAGATAACATATACACATCCCTTCTGTCCCTCCACTTCACTGCCAGAACCTCCTTGTTTCTCAGACTTGCGGTTTCTCCTTTTCGCAGCTTCTTCTTCACCAGACTTTGAGGAAAGCCCTTCCGATTCTTTTTTACGGTGCCACATGCTGGCGTCTTCTTCCGGTGAAGGTTATGGAACAGGGGCAGAGATGTGTAGAAGTTATCTACACACAGGTGGTAGCCTTTATCCAGTAGGGGGTATATGAGGTCCCAAACAATTTTTCCGCTGGATCCCAAGTAGTCCGGACAATTAGGGGGCTGCAGCTGGGTGTCCTTCCCTTTGTACACCTTGAATGAATATGTGTACCCTGTGGCTCGGTCGCATAATTTGTAGACCTTCACCCCATAGCGGGCCCTTTTGCTGGGCATAAATTGCTTCATTCTAAGCCTGCCACTAAATTTAATAAGGGACTCATCCACACATATGTGTTGGTCCGGGGTAAACAATTTGGGGAATATTTCTGAAAAATAATTAAGTATTGGTCTAATTTTGTAAAGCCGGTCATAATTTGGATCTTTTCGTGGAAGGCACTGGGAATTGTCACTGAAATGTAAGAACCTCAGGATCATCTGATACCTGCTTCTGGGCATTACCACGGAGAAGAGCGGTGAGTGGTGGAGGGGGTGGGTTGACCAGTAGGTACGTAATTGATTTTTTTTGTTGAGTCCCATATTAAATGTGAGGCCTAAAAAAACCTTGAACTCCTCCACCGTTAGGTCTCTCCATTCGTAGGGACGGGCATAATAAGAGGTCGGATTTTGAAAAATAAATTGTTGTGCATACAGGTTGCACTGGGCCACAATTGACGATAACATATCCTCCGTAAAAACTAAATTAAAAAAATCTATTGGCGTAAAATTCTCCGTGTCCACCTGGACTCCTGGCTGGGCGGTGAAAGGGGGAACATTGGCCTCTCCTGAATTAGGAGGAAGCCACAAGGGGTTCTGAAGGGCATAGGGAAGGCCAGCATGGCTCCTAACCCTTTGGGGCTGAGATGACACCCCACTGGTACTTGGCCTTTCTTGCTGGGGCACTGCGGTGCTGGTGGACTGCACTGCGGTGCTGGTGGACGGCACTGCGGTGCTGGTGGACGGCACTGCGGTGCTGGTGGACGGCACTGCGGTGCTGGTGAACGGCACTTCGGTGCTGGTGAACGGCACTTCGGTGCTGGTGGACGGCACTGCCTCACTAGAACGCCTTCGCTTGATGGGCCGGATATCTTCCTCCTCGGATTCAGTCAGTGTTTCACTGCTGAGGACTGGCTCATAATTTACGTCGGCTTCAGAATCCGAATCTGAAAAGGAATCTGAAGAGGAGAGCTCCCCGTTGCTCTCGTCGGCCGTGGAAATAATTTGGTACGCCTCCTCAGCGGAAAAGACACGTTTAGCCATGGTAGCACTGATGGACACTGATGAGGTGGCACAGATGGGCGCTTTTGAGGTGGCACAGATGGGCGCTTTTGAGGTGGCACAGATGGGCACTGATGGGTCGGCACAGATGTGCACTGATTTATTGCACAGATGTGCAGATTTATTGCACGGATGTGCACTGATGAGGCGGCAGATGGGCACTGCTGAGGCGGCAGATGGGCACTGCTGAGGCAGCAGATGGGTACTGCTGAGTCGGCACAGATGGGCACTGCTGAGTCGTCACAGATGTGCACTGATTTATTGCACGGATGTGCACTGATGAGACAGCAGATGGGCACAGATGGGCACTGCTGAGGCGGCACAGATGGGCACTGCTGAGGCGGCACAGATGGGCACTGCTGAGGCACAGATGGGCACCGATTGGTACAGATGAGCACCGATTGGCACTGGCGGGCACTGGCGGGCACTGGCAGTGCACAGATGGGCACTTGCGGGCACTGGCGGTGCACAGATGGGGCACTGGCGGTGCACAGGTGGGCACTGGCGGTGCACAGGTGGGCACTGGCGGGCACAGGTGGGCACAGGTGGCCACAGGTGGGCACAGGTGGGGTAGAGATGGGCACTGGCAGGGTAGATCTGGGCACTGGCAGGGTATATATGGGCACTGGCAGGATATATATGGCAACAGATGGCACAAAACAGTTAACTTCTTCAACCCACACTATCTCTCTCCTCACACGCTATCGCTGTGTGAGGAGACAGATTCGGCAATGGGTGATGATCTCATTTGTTTACATTTGAGATCATCACCCATTGGAGGCTGCGATCGCGCTGTAAACGGCTGCTGTGATTGGCCGTTTACAGCGATCTGTGATTGGCTGTGTCCAGGGGACACGGCTAACACAGATTTTCCCCGATGCGCGCTCCCAGGAGCGCGGGGAGCTCTTAAAGGGGACGACATCAATAGACGTCGTCCCGGAAATTGAGATCCGCGCTGTAGCCGTCATTTGACTATAGCGCGGATCTCAAGTGGTTAAAATGTATACCTAACCTTTCATCATCTAAAATATTGATCCAGTCTGTACCAGGATTGCCACCAAAGGCTCCTGATCCTTTAATGAAAAACAAGTATCAGCAAGATCAGTGTCAAAACCAACTAATTCTGAATATAACTTATTACAAAAATATCTCTTTAAATTATTGTATTCTGGATGCCCAAAAGTGTTACTTGTACCACATCCCTGATAATTTAAAGCAAATATTATATATACAATCAGTGGGGTACCCTATGGGATTTTAAGGTACAAAGATCATATATAGATCTATACTACACTTAAAAAGTTTTATTTGAGACACCAATATTTAAAAACGGAGCTAAAAGCATATATATCGCTCATACATTATAATCCCAACACCTACAACCCAACTTTTTTATCCTATGTATATGCATATATAAATCATATAATGTCTGACAAAAATCTCTGAAAATGGGAAGGCCTTGAAGATTCTCAATGTATTTTTGTAAGCGTTTTTCTGTTTTGTGGAAGTACACAGTATCGAAGGATCTCACACCGAAAACCCTATTTGATACACTTTTAGTATTCAAGGCGAATCCACCCAACCATCCAAGTTTCCACGCTTTATTTTGTTGAAAAATCACTAGCATTTCCAGCCATGGCCATCTTGAGTGAGGGCCGGTTCACACTATTGCGATGGCAGAGATCGCATGTAATTCACAGCGCCACTGCTGTTCACATTACATGTGATGTCTGTGCGGTACGATGTCAGTCATACAGATAGTATGGCCGATATTGCACCGCATTCGGTGAAAACACGCACAGGACCCTTTTTTCTGTTCGGACCAGAATCTGATTGCATGTGTGTTCACACATATGCAATCCGATTCATGTCCGAACTGTCAGTTCGCAGTGTGATATGCAAGCTGAAATGGGGGTGTAGTTAACATATAATGACACTCCCCAGCAGTTCGCATATGGAAGTGAGAAATGCTGTGCATGTCGGGTGCAATGCAGGAACCCACAGTTGATTCGCAGGGTTCTCGCATCGCAATAGTGTGAACAGGCCCTAAGGGTGAGTGATTAATGTAGTATTTACTTCCAAGATCCCATCTATGGTTATCTCAGGCATGCAGGCAGGAGGGTGTACCTAGCTGAGAATGCCCCTCCTCCCATGAAAACTTCTGGGATGTATGACATCATTTGCCTAGGCCAGAAACCAGGAAGCAATAAAAATGTTTTTTAAAAATAAAAGTTTAATACAAGTAAATATAATATACCTTCCTACCATTTGCTATTGCTAGCAGCATAAGGATTAAAAAATGGTCAATGTTGACTGAAAGAGTGAAGTTCCACTTTAATTTCTTCCAGCGAAGAGAAGGTAGAGATATGTACAGTATATCATCATGGTAAAAAAAACTGAATTCCATAAAACATATCAATTTCTAATGTGTGCATCCCATCCACCAGATAGCTCAGGGAGGGGGAAGAAAAGAAAAAAAGGAAAAAGGAGAGGGGGGAACCAGGGAACCCCCAATGTATTATGTGGGAACGTAACTTCTTAGATTCTAGTGTCTTCTTAATGTGTTATTACTGTATGTACCTTTCCATTTTGTTCCATGTTTCACCCAATGTATTCTCATCTTTGCAATAAAGCAGCCCATACATTGATAATTTTTTTTTCCTTCCACAAATTCAGCCATTTGATGTGGATGGGGAATCCTTCCCACTGTGGTATTGTATTCTCTCATTTCTCAGCATTCCCTGCCATCAAATATAATGATCAGTGTAGCAGCTATAGCCGGAAGCACTGATTGTTCAGGCAAAACCCGACAGGCTGGTTGTACACAAGTCGATCAGTAGATTGAATGTGTACAACCAGCTTGCCCATACATGGTTCATAAAAGAACAGCCAGCCTCTCTGTGCAAATCTTTTATTGGCTATATATCAAAAGACACAGTGTAGAGACTTGTAACGCATTTCGGCTACAACAGCCTTCCTCATAGCAGTCAAGCTGGTGTATGACTTTTTATTGGTTGCATGTGTGGATGTGATATTGATACATGAAATCTGAAATCATGTCTTTCACTTATTAACACATTATGATCTACATAATGATTGTAAATATATATACATATATACGTATATATATATATATATATATATATATACATGATATATTTTTTTCCAATAAAAACTGTATATGTCACTGGTGCTGAGAAATGATGTTATTAGTGTAGATCCAGGGGAGATGACATTTACATATTGCAGTGTCGGTGCAGAAAAAATAATAATTATGTGTTAGCATAGTGCAGAACAATTGAATTTACATTTTATTGGCATTGGTGCAGAAATATTGTATTTCCAGTTAGGTTTTCAGTTAGGTTGGTGGAGAGTTATTATTTATTCGTTAGTAGTACTGGTGCAAGTGATAAATTGTGACTGGTGTTACTGAAAGGAAGTACATTTTACATGTGCCTAGTATCAGTGCAGAGAAAATTATACCTACATGTGGCTGGTACTGGTGTGGAGAGATTATATTTGCATGGTACAGAGCCATTATTAATGGACCAGACCACTGATTATAGGCAGCGAATAGAACAGATCAATAATTCTCTGTATCTGTCCCAACCCCACTAGTACTATTCCAAAGAGATGCTCAGCAAGAAACCAACCCTGGCATATTGTATAGAGATCAGACTGGTCCAGAAAAAGATAACAAAAAAAGTCTGGCAATTTTAAAGATCAGAGGTACAATACAGAAATGTTATCCTGGAAGTTGGCATTTGGCAGTAATGGCATTACCAGTAAATAAATATTATTGCTTTATTAGTAAATGTACAATGTGCTGAATACCCAAATGTTTGCTAATGTAATATGAGTGGTTGGTCTTCTATTTAACATTAAAATTGCTAAGCTCACCTTCTGTCCTCTTAAACATTACATTGTATTAAACTGTACAAATTTTTCCATATACAAATTTTTAAGTTCTGTAAATCTTCTCTGAAGCAAAGCTTGTATTCTGTTTATTAGGTGTAACACCCTATACTTTTATTTGTACTGCAGGATGAAGAAATTCAGTCTAAATTGTCAGTTCACCTCTGTTACTACAGCAACTATTTCATGAAATCAAAGTTTAATTTTAGAATTATCCTGCCAATGAAATGACCTTTCAAAAGGTGATGAGCTTTTGTTTTTTCAGTATTCAAATTCAGCAAACAAACCACTTACGACAAGTAAAGAAACAATGCAACACACATTTTGCAGGCTTTCTTGTGTATCATCTTTACAAGAAGCTTCCTTCTGGGATGACAGCCATGCAGATCAATTTGAAGCAGTGTGCAGAAAATGGTCTGAACACTGACATCAGCCTCTGCAGCAATACTGGCTGCACTCATACGTCTATTTCCCAAAGACAACCTCTGGATATGACGCTGAGCATGTGCACTCAACTCCTTTGGTCAACCATGACAAGGCCTGATCTGAGTGGAATCTGTCCTGTTAAACCGCTGTATGGTCTTGGCCACTGTGCTGCAGCTCAATTTCAGGTTCTTGGTAATCTTCTTATAGCCTAGGCCATTTTTATATAAAGCAACAATTATTTTTTTCAGATCCTCAGGGAGTTCTTTGCAATATTGAACTTCCAGTGACCAGTATGAGAGAGTGAGAGCGATAACACCAAATTTAACAGACTCCCCATTCACACCTGAGTCCTTATAACACTAATGAGTCACATGACAGCGGGGAGGGAAAATGGCTAATTGGGCCCAGTTGTGACATTTGCACTTAGGGGCATACTCACTTTTGTTGCCTGTTTTTTTGAGGGTACAGCAAACTTACACTGTTATAAAGCTGCACACTCACTACTTTACATTGTGGCAAAGTGACATTTCTTCAATGTTGTCACATGGAAATAATAAAATATTTACAAAAATATGAGGGGTGTACTCACTTCTGTGAGCTGCTGTGTGTATGTGTGTGTATGCATATATATATATATTATATACACACAGGTGATACTCGAAAAATTTGAATATCATGCAAAAATTCATTTATTTCACTACTAATGCAACTTAAAAGGTGAAACTAATATATAAGATAGACTCATCATTGACACCCTCCATAAGGAGGGGAAGCCTCAAAAGGTAATTGCAAAAGAAGTTGGATGTCCCCAAAGTGCTGTATCAAAGCACATTATTAGAAAGTTATGTGGAAGGGAAACGTGTGGAAGAAAAAGGTGCACAAGCAGTAGGGATGACTGTAGCCTGGAGATGATTGTCAGGAAAAGGCCATTCAAAAGTGTTGGGGACTTTCACAAGGAGTGGACTGAGGGCTGGAGTCAGTGCATCAAGAGCCACCACACACAGACGGATCCTGGACATGGGCTTCAAATGTCGTATTCCTCTTGTCAAGCCACTCCTGAACAACAAACAACTTCAGAAGCGTCTTACCCGAGCTAAAGAAAAACAGACCTGGTCTGTTGCTCAGTGGTCCAAAGTCTACTTTTCTGATGAGAGCAAATTTTGCATCTCATTTGGAAACCAAGGACCCAAAGTATGGAGGAAGAATGGAGAGGCACACACTGCAAGATGCTTGAAGTCCAGTGTGAAGTTTCCACAGTCTGTGTTGATTTGGGGAGTCATGTCATCTGCTGGTGTTGGTCCACTGTGTTTCATTAAGTCCAGGGTCAACGCAGCCATCTACCTGTAATGCTTTCCATCTATCTATTAAGTTATTGTGGTAAAACCAAGGAAGCTTAGACTTATGAAGTGTATCAATGCTTTACTAAACAGGGAAAAATCTGTACATACAGTACAAACTGTAGGATGCAAAAAACAACACAACTTATAGCTTACAAAATATGCCTACAAATATAAGCATGTACAATATGTACACATTAAAGAGGAAGTAAACCCTGATGGGTTTACTTCCTCTTTCATTCCCTGCAAAGGCAAAGAATAATGGACTACTATGCATCGCATAGTAGTCCATTATGTGTCACTTACCTGACACAGGAGCCAGCGATGTCACCGCTGTCCCCTGTAGTCCGGCGCATCCATCTTCTCGGTGGGTCTCGCCGCTCCGCCGCTGTCATTTGGCGAAGCCGCGGTGGAGTCACTCCCGCGCATGCGGACGGGAGCCAACACGCACGGCATCTTCGTCGTTGACGATGCCGCGCTCAGTGTGCCTGCATGCCACTGTCTACGGCGCATGCGCCATAGACATCGGTGCCTGTCTTCGGGCAAATATCTCCTAAACCGTATAGGTTTAGGAGATATTTCTTGGACCTACAGGTAAGCCTTAATCTAGGCTTACCTGTAGGTCAAAGTGTGTTGTAAGGGTTTACAACCACTTTAAGTAAACTAAACAGTTACTCAACTTAGGGGTCAAGATGTCCTTCATAGTTCCTTGCTCAGAGTCCAACTCACAAAAGTGTCTCCAAAGTTATCCAGCTTCCTCTTTGTCATCCCAAACACATCTGTTGTCCAAACACATGTTTCTTTCCAACTCTCCCCAAGCCCCTCCCACCCATTTCCTGCATATACCAACTTCCTCTGCTCAGCTCCAAAACCTATCCATCTGTTTTTTTTTTTTTTACATATCAATGTAGGGGGAAGGGCCTCTGTAAACATATGCTCTTACCAAACCTAACTCTATATTATTGCTAGCAAGACAACACAAATGACCATAGCAACACATTACCAGGAGATTTTGGAGCACTTCATGATTCTTTCAAGACAAGCTGTATGGGGATGCTGACTTAATTTTCCAGCAGGACTTAGCACCTGCCCATACTGCCAAAAGCACCAAACCCTGGTTCAATGACTGTGGGATTACTGTGCTTGATTGGCCAGTAAACTCGCCTGGCCTGACCCCCATTGAGAATCTATGGGGTATTGCCAAGAAATGCAAAAGAATTGAAGGCCGCTATTGAAGCACCTGGTCTTCCATAACACCTCAGCAGTGCCACAGGCTGATGGCTTCCATGCCACGTCACATTGAGGCATAAAACTGCTGCAAAAGGGGTCCAAACCAAGTACTGAGTACATATGCATGCTTATACTTTTCAGAGGTTCGATATTGTTCTATGTATAATCCTTGTTTTATTGATTGCATGTAATATTCTAATTTTCTGAGATTGTGGACGGGGAGTTTTCATGAGCTGTAAGCCATAATCATCACAATTATGACAAATCACGGCTTGAACTATCTTGCTTTGCATGTAATGAGTCTATCTCATATATTAGTTTCACCTTTTGAGCTGCATTCGTGAAATAAATTAAATTTTGCATAATATTAAAATTTTTAAATAAATATAAGTATTACACTGGCCTACACATTTTGGGAAACTATCAATCTCTGAGATAAAATGTGCTAATTCTTACATATTTTGACCAGATAAATTAGCAAACAGGTGACAAAGGTGCTGGTTGGCTATAGATTTCAAGATATTTCACAATAAATATTTATACACTGGTGAGTATATTTGCCTACACGGGAAGGAGCTGTCTGATGATCATGATGCCTCTAAACTTCTCAACAAGGTATGCTAGAACATGGCAAAACGTGGTACCACAGTGGTATCACATGGCAGTGTATAAAGTTATCTTCGTTTTGAAATGAAATATTATTAGGTAACTGTAATTTATTGTTCTTTTATTGCAAGGTACATTTGTCTTGGTCTCTATGCACCATACAGTTACATCTGGTGGCTTGTGAAAGTGTCATTGCCTAACATTTCCAAGGAACAATTGTGTGATATTTTCCCTCAGAAGCCAAGGTGCCTTGAAACTGTGTAAACAATGCAGATAACTTACCTATATTTTGGATGCAAAATCAGGACAAGAGTTGTCCTCTCATTATTGTTGCATTACATGTGCAACTTCTTTGCGTCATTGGCCAAACAAGAAGAATAAGTCCACGCCTTTCGCAGTCCTTAAGGTGTGGAGGGAGCATAAAAATGTAACATGAAAAAACAATAAATAAACAGAAAGTTGTTATTGGTATCAATAAAAAGATACATTTGTAATGATTGGTGTGACACCATTTGCATGCTTTATCACATTTTTCAGAAAAGTTATGGAGCATAATCGAACACCTCCCTTGTAATTTTTAATTATTTTGATGCAATTTTGACCTGAAGCTGTATCTTGGAAAATTGAGCCAATTAATACTCAGGACTTAAAGTGGATGTAAACCCGATTCATGAAACGTGAGCTGGGTACATATATCTGTAATGTTTTGTTATCTCTGTTCAAAGCATTATGTCCCATAGCTGTCTCCTGCTCTGTTCTTCTGTTATCAGCCTGATAACTCCTGACTAATTCTCCGTCACAAATCAGAGAAGCAGCCAAACTTTTGTGTTGGGGAGGATGCTATAAGTAGAATAGCAGAGCCCCAAACTATTCAATGATCAGCTCTGAAAGTCTCTACCTATGAGGAGAAGGGGTGTGTACCTTTCCTCCAATCAGCTATCTTGGCTGTATGCCCGGACTTCACTGCAGTGTTGAACAGGAAGAAAAAATCTCCTAACACCATCTGAACTTTCTAAACAGTATATAAAGCTGAAGACAGAAGATTTACAGTACATGTAAACTTATGTAGGGAGATTTGTTTCATCCCTGTGTATCATCTGAGGCTGTTCACTTCACTGGGTATAGGAGAGGATTTACACACACTTTAATTTTCCTTTTTTAGTGACTCAATTCTGGTCAAATTGATTATAGTGGTTATTGATTGCTAGTAAAAAGAATAAATAAAAAAGTAAATTTTTCCACTTAGTTGTGTTTACTCTGAGACCCCATTCAATAGTGCTCAGGTCTAGGAAATGGTATGCATATAGTGTATGTGGCCATTACCGAAAAGTGCTGCCTTTTTCTCCAAGTAGTCACCACTGGGTGCTTGCTATAAGGTTGGAATGTAGCAGGTAGGCATTTTTAACTTAACAGTGTTCACCATGAGGGATAAACTTGTTTGGGCATTTATCCAAACACTGAAACTGTTAGTCCATTTAGTGGGAGTTGAATGTCATAAATAATAGCATATTTTCTACCACTACAACACATGATAGCTTCCTACATCTACTGTCAATGGTTGTTAAGTAATTGGTAGTGGTGGTGGTGGTGGGGGGGGGGGGGCTTGTCAAAGCTGCGTTCTTAGCAACCAGTGACATCAGTCAGCTCCACTCATTTTTTGGCCAGATGCATGTTCCCCAGGACAGTGCCCACCCCTCCCCCATGCCAATTGTTTGACAATCCCTGAACCATTACCCTAGAAATGGCCGTTACAGATTTTTTAAGATTCAGCTACCATTGACTTGTGGGTATCAGATTTGGCAACTGAACCAAATCAAGAGACATGGAGCTAATCCCCTAATCACCACTTAAGCATTTGTTTTTTATTTTATATTTCAAAGACTATACTTATACCTCAATATAGAATAAAAGTCACATATATACAGTGGTGTGAAAAAGTGTTTGCCCCCTTCCTCATTTCCTGTTCCTTTGCATGTTTGTCACACTTAAGTGTTTCGGAACATCAAACCAATTTAAACAATAGTCAAGGACAACACAAGTAAACACAAAATGCAATTTGTAAATGAAGGTGTTTATTATTAAAGGTGAAAAAAAATCCAAACCATCATGGCCCTGTGTGAAAAAGTGATTGCCCCCTAAACCTAATAACTGGTTGGGCCACCCTTAGCAGCAACAACTGCAACCAAGCGTTTGCGATAACGTGCAATGAGGCTTTTACAGCGTCCTGGAGGAATTTTGGCCCACTCATCTTTGCAGAATTGTCCTAATTCAGTTACATTAGAGGGTTTTCGAGCATGAACGGCCTTTTTAAGGTCATACCACAACATCTCAATAGGATTCAGGTCAGGACTTTGGCTAGGCCACTCCAAAGTCTTCATTTTGTTTTTCTTCAGCCATTCGGTGGTGGACTTGCTGGTGTGTTTAGGATCATTGTCCTGCTGCAGAACCCAAGTTCGTTTCAGCTTGAGTACACCAACAGATGGTCGGACATTCTCCTTCAGGATCTCTTGGTAGACAGCAGAATTCATAGTTCCTTTTATCACGGCAAGTCTTCCAGGTCCTGAAGCAGCAAAACAGCCCCAGACCATCACACTACCACCACCATATTTTACTGTTGGTATAATGTTCTTTTTATGAAATGCAGTGTTCCTTCTACGCCAGATATACTTGGACACACACCTTCCAAAGAGTTCCACTTTTGTCTCATCGGTCCACAGAATGTTGTCCCAAAAGTCTTGGGGATCATCAAGATGTGTTGTGGAGAAATTGAGACGAGCTTTGATGTTCTTTTTGCTCAGCAGTGGTTTTCTCCTTGGAACTCTGCCATGCAGGCCATTTTTGCCCAGTCTTTTCCTGATGGTGGTGGCATGAACGCTGACCTTAACTGAGGCAAGTGAGGCCTGCAGTTCCTTGGACGTTGTTGTGGGGTCTTTTGTGACCTCTTGGATGAGTCGTGGCTGCGCTCTTGGGGTAATTTTGGGCGGCCGGCCACTCCTGGAAAGGTTCACCACTGTTCCATGTCTTCGCCATTTGTGGATAATGGCTCTCACTGTGGTTCCCTGGATTCCCAAAGCTTTGGAAATGGCTTTATAACCCTTTCCAGGCTGATAGATCTCAATTACTTTCTTTCTCAATTGTTCCTGAATTTCTTTGGGTCTCGGCATGATGTGTAGCTTTTAAGGATCTTCTGGTGGACCTTACTGTGTCAAGCAGCTCCTATTTAAGTGATGCCTTGATTGTGAACAGGTGTGGCAATAATCAGGCCTGGGTGTGGCTAGAGAAATTGAACTCAGGTGTGGACAACCACAGTTATAGTATGTTTTAACAAGGGGGGCAATCACTTTTTCACACAGGGCCATGATGGTTTGGATTTTTTTTCACCTTTAATAATAAACACCTTCATTTACAAATTGCATTTTGTGTTTACTTGTGTTGTCCTTGACTATTGTTTAAATTGGTTTGATGTTCCGAAACACTTAAGTGTGACAAACATGCAAAGGAACAGGAAATGAGGAAGGGGCAAACACTTTTTCACACCACTGTACAGTGCCTTGCGAAAGTATTCGGCCCCCTTGAACTTTTCAACCTTTTGCCACATTTCAGGCTTCAAACATAAAGATATAAAATTTTAATTTTTTGTGAAGAATCACCAACAAGTGGGACACAATTGTGAAGTGGAACGAAATCTATTGGATAATTTAAACTTTTTTAGCAAATAAAAAACTGAAAAGTGGTGCGTGCAAAATTATTCGGCCCCTTTACTTTCAGTGCAGCAAACTCACTCCAGAAGTTCAGCGAGGATCTCTGAATGATCCAATGTTGTCCTAAATGACTGATGGTGATAAATAGAATCCACCTGTGTGTAATCAAGTCTCTGTATAAATGCACCTGCTCTGTGATAGTCTCAGGGTTCTGTTGAAAGCGCAGAGAGCATCATGAAGACCAAGGAACACACCAGGCAGGTCCGTAATACTGTTGTGGAGAAGTTTAAAGCCGGATTTGGATACAAAAAGATTTCCCAAGCTTTAAACATCCCAAGGAGCACTGTGCAAGCAATCATTTTGAAATGGAAGGAGTATCAGACCACTGCAAATCTACCAAGACCTGGCCGTCCCTCTAAACTTTCAGCTCAGACAAGGAGAAGACTGATCAGAGATGCAGCCAAGAGGCCCATGATCACTCTGGATGAACTGCAGAGAACTACAGCTGAGGTGGGAGAGTCTGTCCATAGGACAACAATCAGTCGTACACTGCACAAATCTGGACTTTATGGAAGAGTGGCAAGAAGAAAGCCATTTCTCAAAGATATCCATAAAAAGTCTCGTCTAAAGTTTGCCACAAGCCACCTGGGAGACACACCAAACATGTGGAAGAAGGTGCTCTGGTCAGATGAAACCAAAATCAAACATTTTGCCCACAATGCAAAACGATATGTTTGGCGTAAAAGCAACACAGCTCATCACCCTCAACACACCATCCCCACTGTCAAACATGGTGGTGGCAGCATCATGGTTTGGGCCTGCTTTTCTTCAGCAGGGACAGGGAAGATGGTTAAAATTGAGGGGAAGATGAATGCAGCCAAATACAGGACCATTCTGGATGAAAACCTATTGGAGTCTGCAAAAGACCTGAAACTGGGATGGAGATTTATCTTCCAACAAGACAATGATCCCAAACATACAGAAAAATCTACAAAGGAATGGCTCACAAATAAACATATCCAGGTGTTAGAATGGCCAAGTCAAAGTCCAGAACTGAATCCAATAGAGAATCTGTGGAAAGAGCTGAAAACTGCTGTTCACAAACGCTCTCCATCCAACCTCACTGAGCTCTAGCTGTTTTGCAAGGAAGAATGGGCAAGAATTTCAGTCTCTCGATGTGCAAAACTGATAGAGATATACCCCAAGCGACTTGCAGCTGTAATCGCAGCAAAAGGTGGCTCTACAAAGTATTAACGCAAGGCGGCCGAATAATTTTGCATGCCCCACTTTTCATTTTTTTATTAGTTAAAAAAGTTTCAAAAAATCGAATAGATTTCGTTCCACTTCACAATTGTGTCCCACTTGTTGGTGATTCTTCACAAAAAATAAAAATGTTATATCTTTATGTTTGAAGCCTGAAATGTGGCAAAAGGTTGAAAAGTTCAAGGGGGCCGAATACTTTCGCAAGGCACTGTATATTCGTGCTACAAAAATCAAGTTCAGCATATTGCAAAAAAATTCCCACAGTTAAATAACTTAACAACCTTTGTAATATTATTAAAACCATTAAATAACCATTACAAGTAAGATTAAAACAATGCAAGAGTGTAAAAAATAAGTGCTGTTTAAAGATTAGCATCTAATTGTATGGCTAATAGAGGTGAACCTCCATGTACAGTCTCTTCTACTTACATATATATGGTCACATAGTAGGTGAGGTTGAAAGAAGACACAAGTCCATCAAGTCCAACCTATGTGTGTGATTATGTCAGTATTACATTGTATATCCCTGTATGTTGCGGTCGTTCAGGTCCTTATTCCCTTCCACAGGTAGTGAGACCACCACCTGTGGAATGGAATTCCACATCCTTGCCACTCTTACAGTAAAGAACCCTCTACATAGGTTTAAGGTTAAACCTCTTTTCTTTTAATTTTAATGAGTGGCCACGAGTCTTGTTAGACTCCCTTCTGCGAAAAAGTGTTATCCCTATTGTGGGGTCACCAGTACGGTATTTGTATATTGAAATCATATCCCCTCTCAAGCGTCTCTTCTCCAGAGAGAATAAGTTCAGTGCTCACAACCTTTCCTCATAACTAATATCCTCCAGACCCTTTATTAGCTTTGTTGCCCTTCTTTGTACTCACTCCATTTCCATTACATCCTTCCTGAGGACTGGTGCCCAGAACTGGACAGCATACTCCAGGCGGACCAGAGTCTTGTAAAGCAGGAGAATTATCGTTTTATCTCTGGAGTTGATCCCCTTTTTAATGCATGCCAATATTCTTCTGTTTTCTTTGTCTACTGTATAGTCTGTTGTAATTTTAGTCATCTGCTGCAAAGAGGATGATTTGTGATGATATGTATCTTAGGCTGGCCATACATTATACAATTTTCTTACAACTTTTTGTACAATTTTCTTTAGATTTATCTTCAACTATGTAGTGCAAGTGCCTGCCTAATTGGATAAAATTGAAAGTGTTTTTTAGTTTTGACCTCAAATAATACGGTTTTTGGTAAATCTAAAGGAAAATTGTATAAGATAATTGAATATATATGGCCAGCCTTACTGTTTTCCAGATGATCGGCGTCCTTTAACTGTATGAATTGTGTACCACTGTCTTCATTTTAGTTTTGAACACGCTTTTTAATAGAGAGTTTTTAGTTTTTTTTTACTACAGCACTCTCCAACCTAAATAACCCCAAATGCTTTCAACAGCAAATCAATACAAAAGCTGTAAACACATTACAAATATCAATACAGACATATTTGAAAGTCATAATAAAAAAGCACATCAAGCGTACATTGTAATACATAAACTTACTGTCAGTAATTGCAGTTCTTCTTTAACACTGATTTAAAAAAAGCTATTGACAGCTATATAAGCTATGGCTGTCCATATTTTTCATTTGCAACATGGAGCTCTTAAAATGATCATCTATCTTATTGTAAGGAACATGGCTTGACTCAGTCCTGTAACATTTGTTTTTCTATGATTGTACTGTGATTTCAGTCTTTTTCTTTTCCTAGCTTTTTTCCATAGTGGTTAGGCTGTATCTATAGAGACATTCTACTAAATAAGGATGGACAGACGGTTCAGCCTAAGCATGAGTTCGGGCTGCACATTGGCTGTTCGGAAGTTCTCAGAACAATCAAGTTATAGGGTCGTTCAACCGTTTCTTCGAATGACCACAATGCAATGTGCCACCGCACAGTGCATTGAAAGCCCTGATTGGCTTAAGCAATGAAAGCTTTGCCCAATCAGGGCACAGATTACTGTCAGAGCCATGATTGGATGCTGTCATGATGATTGTATCCAATCATGCTTATTGCTCTTAATCCTGCCCCACACTATAAAAGTATTCTTTCCATAGCGGCCATTTTTACTTTGAAAGTGGCGTGGAGAGAGATAGAACAGAGCTCTGTTCATCGCTATTAGACAGTTATGTCCTATACACACAACAAGTTTTCCCATCGGAATAAACTCTGAAGGTTTTTCAGACGGAATTCCGCTCAAGCTGTCTTGCATACACACAATCACGCCAAAGTCCGACCGTCAAGAATGCGGTGACGTAAAAAACGCACGACGGGGCTAGAAAACAGAAGTTCAATAGCCAGTAGCTAATAGCTTCCGTCTCGTACTTGCTTCAGAGCATGCGTCATTTTTAGTCCGTCGGAACAGCATACAGACAAGCATTTTTCCCCAATAGGAATTGGTTCAGTCGGAAATATTTAGAACATGTTCTATTTTTAGGTCCGTCAGAATTTTCGATGTAAAAAGTCTGAGGAGGCATACACACGATCGGAATATACAAAGGTCCCGTCTGACTTTTTCTGTTGGACATTCTGCACGTGTGTACGCAGTATTAGTGGGCTATAGTGTGCTATTCTGATTCTGTTGTCAGTGTAGAATATCAGTTTAGTGTGCATCTAGGTATAGTTCAGTGTCAGCGAAAGTGTGACTATTCTTCTTTACATTAGTGTGAATGTAGGAATAGTCATGGTGAGTTTAGTGCGGCCATTCATCTTTACATTGGTGTCAATGTAGGGATAGTTCAGTCATTGTGAGTGTTGTCACCGTTTAACACATTATATTTCATTGCGTACCTGCATGTTTAACGCTGTATATTTCATTGTTTTACTGCGAGTTTAACGCCATATAGTTCTGTGCATTACTGCAAGTTTCACGCCATATAGTTCTGTGCATTACTGCAAGTTTAACTCTGTATATTTCATTGTGTTACTGCAAGTTAAATGTCATATAGTTCTGTGCATTACTGCACGTTTGACACAGTATATTATAGTGTATCCGTGGAGTGTGTCCCCATTCATATACTAGGGCCAATTTTGGACATAAGCCAATTAACCTACCAGCATGTCCCTGGAATGTGGGAGGACCCAGAGGAAGCCCATGCAGGCACAGGGAGAACATGTTCCAGACAAACTCCAGGCAGGTAGTGCTGTGGTTGGAATTTGAACCAATGATCCTTTTTACTGCTAGGTGAGAGTGCTACCCACTACACCACTGTGCCGCCCACAGTGTCCCCAGTGATAATGAGGAAGGAAGAGATGATGATGAGGTCATTGACTTGATTTGGGTGCTGGATAGAGCCGAGGAGGAAAGTGAGGGTGAGGCACAACCCCAATGAGGCAGCCATCATGGAAGAGTAGAGGGCAGCCACCCTATTTCATCACATTGTGGAGCTATTATTTGCCGGCCCACTTCCCACGGCTCAGCTGTCTGGGCCTTTTTTAGTACATGTGCAGCTGATTGCACTGTTGCTATTTGCAAACTTTGTCTCAAGCGCATCAAGGGTGGCAAAAACACCAACCATTTGGGTACCGCATACTTGACAAGGCATTTAACCTACCACCACTCATCCCGTTGGCAAGAGCACCTAAAAACCACACAAAAGGGGCACAAATCTCTCCCTCATCCTTACCTCAGTCTGTCCCTGCTGTACTTCATGACCTCTCAACAGCCTCCACTGACAGGGATGATGGTAAAAGAGCAGAGTGCCACAGGTGCATGGAGCACATCTGCCAGCCTGCCACTAACTGTAGACTATAGCCGGCAGATTCCTTTTCCCCATCTGCTGCAGAGGGAAAAAAATACAGTCCCTGTCAAATAGGTGTGGAAAAATTGTTCTTTGGGTGTTAATTGTGCACATGAAACCTACACCAAAAACATTCTTCCAGATGAAATCCACACCCACAACACTAGGCAGCCTAGAAGTTCTGCAGAGAGTCCACATCTCAAAAACACTTAATCGGCAACATAGACATCAGGGGCTTCATAGCTGCTGGTAATCCAACTCTGATTAATTTTGATAAGTCAGACAGTCCGGGAGTCTGTGGACAGTTGTGTTCTATGATCAGTAACAAAACCTCCAGCAGCACTAAATGCCCGTTCGGAAAGCACGCTGGATGCAGGGCAGCCCAGCAGCTCAATAGCATACTGGGCAAGTTCTGGCCATTGGTCTATTCTCATGACTCAGTAAGCCAGTAGTTGGTTGACTGGAAAGCACTCTATCTCTGTTTTCGCCCCTAGATAATCGTCCACCATATTATGCAGACGCTGCCAATGGGATGTGGAAGTTTATAGCCCTGGGTGGCAAGGACTAAATAAATTCAGAAATGCATCACTTAGGCCTTCTCCACTGCTCCTCTTTTGAGCAACAGAAGCCTAAAAACAACGTTTTCTATGACACTGTAACAAACTAGTCGGGAAAAGCATTCAATGAACTCCTCTTTAAGGTGTCCTCAAAAGATTTCATCTTCTGCACTCTGTGTGGGGACGGGATGAGTTCTGAGGCTTTCCACTGTTGTCAAGGAGGATTAGCAACCAATAGTGATCCTTTCCATTTACACCATGTATTCTTGTGTCCTTTCGCAGGCTTTGAAAAATGAAGGAGCCCATGCACCACAAATTTGCGTAGGCATGAGAAGCAGACTCCTCAGGGTCACAGAGGATTACAGTATCTGGAACTGCATCTTCCCAGCCACATACTACTCCCAAGGATTCTGGGGATGGAAAACCACCTCTTACTGTTTGATGTATATCTTTCTCTGCTTCAATGACTCAAAAACTGCCAGAACCCTCCTCCTTCTCCTTCTTCTCCTCATCTCTCTCCCCTTGTGTGTTCTGTAGCATGAGAACAATGATGTCTGCATAAAGTGGGCCTTTAGAGGAAAGGAAATCCTCCTCTTCAATGCCACGCAGAGTCTGCTCCAGCAGGAACACAACAGGGATTGTGTCACTGATGCATGCAATGTCACCGCTCACCATCCTTGTGGCCTCCTCAAATGGTGACAGTACAGTGCATGCATCCTTTATGAGCAGCCATTGGCATGGGAAAAAAAGCAGAGCCGGCCTGAGCCTGTTGTTTTGCCATATTCACACAGGTACTCGTTAATGGCCCTCTGTTGCATGTGCAGCCGCAGCAGCATTGCCAGAGTCGAGTTCCACGTGGTGGGCATGTCACAAATCGGGTGGTTTACTGGCAGGGGAGATTCCCGCTGAATTTCAGCCAACTGAGCACTGGCTGTGTATGATCACCTACAGACTCTTCTGGCCTGCTTTAGTAGATCTTCCAACCCTGGGTACCTATTTAGGTAACGCTGCACCACCAAATTGAGGACATGTGCCAAGCATGGCACATGTGTCAACTTAAAGAGGAGCTGCACAAAAAAAAAAAATATTAAAAGCCAGCAGCTACTAATATTGCAGCTGCTGACTTTTAATAATATCACACTTACCTGTCCCAGGTTCCAGCGATGTCGGCGGCAGATGACGAGCGATCGCTCGTCTCGCTGCAGCCACCGCCGCCATCCTCTGTCAGGGAATCGGGAAGTGAAGCAAGAGGGCTTCACTGCCCGGTTCCCTACTGCGCATGCGCGAGTCGCGCTGCGCTGGTTCCCCGCTGTGTCTCTGGGAACTGTGTGTTTCCCAGAACACAACGGGGGGGGGGGGGCGGAGCCATGCGGGGGTGGGCGGAGCCATGCAGCGGTCTGGCCGGAAGTGGGTGCAGTTACCTGGATTATCCAGGTAACTGCACCCCCCTCCCCCCGAAAGGTGCCGATTGTGGCACCGGAGGGGGGAGGGATAATACTAGCGGAACTTCCCCTTTAGGGTGACAAACAAAAAACAAAAAAAAACAAAAAACGCAGTGCTAAAAGTGAAAAAAATCACCTACTTGTGAAAAAGGTGAAAACATTTTTGCACAGTGGCATAGCATAAGCTAAGCATAAAAAAAATAACACAAATGCAATATGTATAGATAAACAATACAGAGATCCACGTGAACAATCTGTAAAGATCCCCACAATATATGTGGATAAATAATAAAGAGATCCACGTGAATCGTACCACGTAGATCAAACAAATAATGTGAAAAACAAAAAACAAAAAATTATCCTATGACACGTAAGAAAATAATCGTTCCTTTAAGCAACAAATAGTTCCTCTTCAGTAAGGAGTGATCCAAATTGACAGGAGTGCCCAACTTCCAGTAAATGTAAAATGGAACACTGAAGGTACCATCATAGCGACACCCTTCCAAAGCTCCTCATGCAGTTAATACAGCGTACTGGATAAACAGAGATAAGTAATGGGTACTCTTACCCAAAGGTATGGACCCACACACCTTAGTGGTGAGTCAGTCAGGCGTCAAGCTGTAATGAACAGCAATCCTCTCAAAGGGATGGTGTGAACCTCCACTCCGCCAAGCCATCTTCCGTACTCTGTATAAACGGGGTGTCCAATGTAGGATATCCTCAGCTTAAACTCCAACGTAGGAAGTACTCACATTGTAGTAGGTGTATCAAAAATAAGAAAGGGGAAAAGAAAAAAGGAAAAGGCCTCCTCATAGAGTAGATTAAATCCAGTAAAAAAATAAGTTTATTAAAAAATATATAAAATTAGAAATACATGCATGTACAAGCCCGCAGTGAAGAGGGGTACAAAAAAAGAAAAACAACAACAAAGGTGTCCTCTGGATGCGTGGAAAATCTCTCCAGCAGGCTAAGTACCCAACATGTTTCGCAATAACTTGCTTCAACTGGGGCAGTTGTGTCAACTTACCCTGTCTAAGGGCAGACAGGAGGTTTGTGCCATTATCACACACCCCCATTCCTGGCTCCAGATGCTCTCCAGAGGTACACCAAGCGCTCGAGGCAACATATAGGGCTCTGATCCTGTTGGGACAGGTCCCTTTTGGGAATGTTTACAACATAATTCCTGTCTGCAAGCAATATTTTGAAAATCTCTTCAAAAATCTTTTAAACTCAATGAGACAAATGTGCCTCCAGCCTTTTGCTTTTGACCCCCCAAGTTGCTATATATGATATCCAGATATACTAGAACCCAACAATCCTTAGTGTCTACTCTGTCCCCCTGTGGCTGGGGGGGGGCTACCTATGGGTGCCTCTGTTGTGCTCCTACTATCCACTGGTCTCTCCAGATGACAATAATTGACTCCTCCTGAGGAGGCAGCTTACGCTGCGAAACATGTAGAGGACCATGTCAACATCTACTACATCCAGTACCCCTTGTAATTTTGAGTGTATATAATCTTTTCTACAAATGTTTTTTGTCCCTCCCCTTTTTGATCATAATTTTGATAAATAAATTGTTATATTTTACTATATTCTTGTCCAATCCTTCGGTACTGAGCTTTCTCTATTCTGGCGTATGAATGGGACAGCCCCAGGTTTCCCTTTTCAATACTGACAATTGTGGATGATGGTACCCACCCTACCTAAAACTATCTATACTGAGGCATACCCTTAAACTTCATACCGTAGAACAGTGTTCTCCCTGGGGTAGGATGTGGTCCTTTGTTTGTATTTATCTAGCCCTTGAGGCATAATTCCTGCCACTGACACCAACAAAGGGGCATTATTCCTTCCACTGACAACAAAAATGCCCTTTCTTTAGAAAGTTTGGAGAGAGATGCCTGCTGTAGAAGATCAAGAAGACAGGGATGGATGACCGCACACTGATTAAAGTAACATTTAGAAAAGTTCTGCCGAGAAAGGTCCCCCTGGCGTATAATGTCCCCCCTGTACTGCGCAGGCTCATCCCTTGCGCAGTACAAACCACAAGGGAGCCACCGAAAATAGCCAAAGCTGAACACCTGTGAGTCAGCTGTACACGGCACCTGTAACAGGGCTGTTCGCCACGCTTCGGGCATGGCCTCGCTGCGCTCGACATATTTTTATTCTAACGCTATGTCCACTTGGATGGTGGGGCTTGAACCTGGACTCAGGGCAGAATGTGGTGCGCAGGCACCGTGTAGAGCTGATGATCAGCTGTTCATCTTCAGAGACTTTCGGTGGCTCCGTAGTTATTCATACTGCACAAGCGCCGTGCCTGTGCAGTACATGGGGGACATTATCCACAAGGGGACCTTTTTCGTCAAGACGCCGGTCCACCTACCAGCTCCGTCCCCTAACTCCGGCTCCCTCTCTGCAAGCAGAGCATGGTGGCAGTTGCCTTCTGGTGCTAGCTGTGCTAAAACAGCCCAAAGGAGGCCACCGTGGTGTGTAGGCTGTGCGACCTCTTCTGATTTACCTCCGCTGCTGTCTCGGGGACAGTTGGTCAAACACCACCTGCTACCACCTGATTTCGCAAGGTTAGAAAGGAGGGGAGGCTGCACAAAGATGAGAGGAGTATACAGATAAAGCTGCAGGGGGATGAGAAATCTGTTCAAGGAGAGTGGGGGGTATGGGGAAGTTTCACAAGGGGTTGAATGTGTCACTTGGTTTCAGGGTCATTGTGGTAGTTGCGCAAGGTGAGGGAGAACATGCAGTCCTGCCTGCCGCTAATCTACCTCCACCCTTGGCTCAGAGAGACCCTTGAACACCCCCCCCCCCCCCCCCCCCGCAGTTTTCCCTTGGGCTTTGCTCCTTCCTGTCCTGCAGTGGCTCTAAATTTCTGCGGTGGTGGCTCCTGCACCCAAATGGAACCCCTGGACCCAGAGATCAGGGGTCCAGCCAGACCAAGTGAGTGAGTACTGAAAGCTAGGTTGATCAAGATGATGGTGAGGCTGACTGCTGAGCTACTGCTTCTCCTGTGGCTTCTACTACTGACCCTCCACATAACGGTGCTCCAGGGGGCTCTGCCAGTCCATCCAATGTCCCTCCGCAGCACTGCCAATTCTGGTGTGTGGAGGGACAGTTATAATGTGTGGAGGGATGTCAAATGTAAGGGGAACATTGATGGGGAAGCTAGATGTAAGGGAGAACTCTGATGGGGACACCAGATGTAAGGGGAAACTTTGATGGGGACACATCAGGTGTAAGGAGGCACTCTGGGGACACCTGATGTAATGTGATTTTATTTTGAAATATGGATGTGATTGGCCTACTTATGTTTTAATAGAGAGCAATTTGGAAGCCATTTTTAGTGACTGGACCTCCTTAAATTTGAGTTCATTGCTCCTGCCTTAGGTAGGCATCTGTGCATTGCAGGAATGTACACAAAATTGTGTGCATTCCTGAAATGCACAAAAACACACGGTCCTTTTGCAGGTGTACAGTGGTGACATTAAGTCTTAATGACATAACCACCCACTTTGCTTTTGAGCTCATTTACCTGCAGAAAAACCTGTGGTAACAAAGTATCATGCGTTTTGGTGCAGCATAATTTTTAAAAAGGTTATACAGGTTTTACATCTATTTGTACTGCATTACATTTTTAATTTGTTATGAATAATACCAACAAAAAGTTTTTGCCGTGTGCCGCTTAAGTTTTCGGGTTTGGCTTGAAGCAATGGTGGCAACCCTATATGTACTCCCTGTTGGTTTGGCATCCATCTTCTGGTCTTTCTCCCTGGCCTTGTATCTGCCCTAAAATTGGGCATATGACGTCAAACCTGGTTCCTGATTTTGTCTACTGCCTTCCTCAGTGTTCTCCCTCTGCTGTACCCAAATGCCACCTGTCTTGACATTTCTCCTGTTTACAGAACACAATCTTAAATGACTATATTGTCCCCCCACCAACTGTTGTGATTTTGGCAAATTGGAGGGAGTGCTGCACAGTGAAACCAAAAACATCTTGCAGAGGTTTCTACTAAAAAATATTGGTGGCTTTTCTAAGATACAATACCTCAGTGGAGTGCAGAACTCCAAGTAACAAAACAATGTTTCCTTTACTCAGCTCTGGAGCAAATACCGTTGCAAATTGCAATTTCCCTTGCAAAGTAAACAGCCTATTTGCCTTTAGTTGATGCTTGGAATAAACTACCAGCAGAGGTAGTGAGACAATCAACAGTAAATGACTTCAAACATGCTTGGGACAAACATAGATCAATAATCAGAAAATAAGTTAAATAAGTTAACCAAAACAAAACACAAAAAAATGGACAGACTTGATGGGCTGCTCATTGTTTTCCATATTTCTATGTTAACAAATCAACCCCTATGTCTTTTCTGCAATGAATACTTCTTACCTTCCTCCTCGCAAATTTATTTACACTTGACATTCACAGCTCAGTGTACAATTCTGGCATCTGTGCACATGCAGGAGTTAAGTCATCCTACACAAGCCAATCAAGAACACTAAACACCCATTATCTGGAAAAAGGCACAGGCATGGGAGCTCACAAAAGTAGCATCGCTGGAGAAAAGGTGAATGTTTCTGGAATTACGGTAATCTCTGCTTTATGGCAACAGCAATTTGGATGTCCTGAAATGGTCTTGCATGACTTTGGGGGTTATTTACGAAAGGCAAATCCACTTTGTACTGAACGTACACTTGGAAGTGCAGTCGCTCTAAATATAAGGGGTAGATCTGAAATGAGTGGAAGCTCTGCTGAATTTATCATCCAATCATGTGCAAGCTAAAATGCTGTTTTTTATTTTCCTTGCATAGCCCCCTTGGATCTACAGTGACTTTACTTCCAAGTGCATTTTCAGTGCACTTTCAACTGCACTTGTAGTGCAAAGTGGATTTGCCTTTAGTAAATAACCCCCTTTGTATTGAATTTTATGAGCATGTACTGTATATGTCCACTTTTTGTTTTCTTCTGCTTTTCTTTTTTTATAGGTCTTCACATTAGAAAGAAAAAAACATCTTTTTTTTTCTCTTTCACTTTATTTTATGGTGACAAAAATGAACATTTGCATATCACAGAGAAGCTATATGATAGCATTAACGGGTGGAAAAGAGTATGATAATTATCATAAAAAAGGCCACTTAAAAAGGAAAACATACAAAGAGCAAATTCAAAGGGAAATTCCCTCTGCAAATATGAAGCATCAATCAATATTCATAGATAAGAAGTGACTGGCCTGAACAATGTTGAAATGTTCAAATAGAAGTGTGATGCTTGAAATTGCAATGTGAACTCATGTTTCAAAACGATAAAAAAAATACTCCCCAACTGGGGGCCAATGAGGAATATAAAATATGATTGCAGTGATGCAGTCATCCACAAGACCACGTTAGAAAAAAATGTAAAGTGTGGGGTGTACATATACTACTGGGCCCCCAAGGGTAACATGGGGTTGCAGCACAAGCACCCCCTGTATTAAGACAAATACACAGGAGATTGTGGTGCTAGTATTGATGCAAGAAGGGCAAAGGACCCTAGTACACAAGAGGTGAGTATACAAACAAGGGATATGCATGGGCGTCTGCAGAACTTTTTTCAGGGTGGGCATCATTTTAAGGTTACCCATGCTCCACCCCTTTTTGACAGTGTCATGAAGGGGGGGCTTAGTCATTATCACATAAAGTGCAGGCATATGCCCAGCATATGCAGCCTCACTGTGTCCATCAAATGCTACCTGTACAGTACGGAGTGTGTAAAGTATGTGTATATAGAGGGGGTGGATGGTATTCGTATATAAAGGAAGGAAGGTGGGTGTATATAACTGTATACAGGACAGATGATGTATATCTGCAGTCAGTGATGATGGAGGAAGCTCTCTATACAGGAGAGAAGGTGGATATATACACCCACCTTCCTACCTGTATATAGAGACCTTTCTCCATCAGTGGCTGCAGATATACATCTGTCCTGTATACAGCTATATACACCCACCTTCCTTCCTGTATTCCTTCATCATCACTGATTGCAAATATATATAATCTGTCCTGTATATAGCTATATACACCCACCTTCCTTCCTGTATTCCTCCATCATCAATCACTGACTGCAGATATACATCATCTGTCCTGTATACATATATATACAGGACAGGTGATTTATATCTGCAGTCAGTGATGATGGAGGAATACAGGAAGGAAGGTGGGTGTATATAGCTGTATACAGTACAGGACAGATAATATGATCTTTCCAGCAATAGCTGTTCCACTTCCAACTTTCCGATATATATTATGTTCCTCCTAATGTAACTGATGTTACCTGTGGCTCTTCACTGCTAAAAGATATGCCACTTAACTTCAGGATGCCCTGTGATGAGGCCTAGGCATTGGCGAGTCCTCCTTGCTTCTTCCTCCTTCAGTCCTCCATAAGCATTTCTACACCACTCCAGTCCACTTTAGTGGGCGGCGCCAGCCGGATCTATATCTGTCAGTCTGCACTCTGCACAGGGACCGGAGGCTGGAGCTGAGCGGCCAAGCCATTGCATCGGATGATCGTCGGTGAGGGACAGATGATCAGAGAGCAGCAGCCAGCAGTTACTCAGAAAAGTCTGCAGTGGCCGCAGTGGACCCTTGCCGATTCCAGGGGTGGGCACTTGCCCCACCTTGCCCCTAGCTGTGGACGCTAAAGGGGATATGTTAGTTGGGGAGGTCACAGGAAGGATTATTGTGAGAGCTACTGGGATAGTTAGTTTGAGGGTTGCCTAATAGTAGGGTATCACTATCTACACTAAAATCCAACTGCACTGGAAGCTATTGTATTGCTTTTTGAGGCACTGTTCCTTTGTGTGGGAAGTCTTCAGATAATTTCTACTATGTGCTCAGAAATAGAATGACTGCCGGCCCTTGTTTAAAAAAAAAAAAAAAGAAAAGGCAAATAATTGTGTGTATTGTAATTATGTCATTATCAAGCCTTAGGGTCCTGCAGCTAGTACCTTGTTAGACTCTCTGATGCTTCGATGAACATATATATCCTTGGATAAATCTTACAGCTATGGGAAAGAGAAGCAGAACCAGCATCCTTGCTGCAGCAATTTGCAAGAATAGGGAGGATTGTGATATATCACCTATGTCCATGGAGCTCTGGTCAATACTGTACCTGCTTCTACGCTTGTTTCTTTGCCACTGCAATACTGCTTATGAACAGATTATTTTATACATTGTCAGATACCTTTTGGTCATTTTATAACACACAGATGAAAATTTGACATGCCTTTGGCAGGCAGTAAATTTATAGGTGATTCTCAAACTGATATATTAGCTCTATAAAAATGATGCATCCCATCCATTTTGTTACAGTAGCTAACCTATGTAGGATGAAGTACCAGTCAGCAGATTTGTATTTTATAGTCATATCTTCTCAGGCTGCCTACTGATGAGCAGCGACCTTGCATAAATTCATGTCAAAATGTATCAGACAATCATTTTCACTGAGCAGCAAATAACTGGCCTGGCATTTTTAAAAACCACCCTGAATATTTTGTTACTCAGTAGTAACAGCTTACAAAAGACAAGCTGTTATAATGAAGTGGTATTTTGTAGTACAAATACAAAGCCTTTAGAAAAAAACAAAAAACATGTAATTCTGCAGACTCATCATGGAGATAAGTTTCAACAGTTTCTTTTTGTTATGTAAGAGGTCCACCCAGTGGTCATAGGGAATAAGTTCATTTTGTTCATTTCTTAAATTAGAACAATCTGGTTTATAATTTGGTATATTTTGCTGCTGTCCTTCTCTTTTGTATTTATCACTGGGATACCCGAGTTAAAAAAAAAGAAAGAAAAAAAAAATCACGCTTTTATATTTTCTTCTTTGAAACAATTCTCTATATATCTACCTTTTCATTAATGAAATACGTAGGCAAAGCATAGATGATGATATTCACACATATTTCAGAATAAAGCATGATATTTTTTTTTATTATAATATACCGAAAATGTATCTCATTACATTAACTGAAGAGCTAAAATCTGTATCATTCTAAACAATATCACGTCTTGCCCATGCTTAGATGTCGCTTTCTTTTATTTACCTACTGTGTCCTTGTATTACATCCTGCTTTTAAGACTCTAGCAGTAATATTTCAGAATGAACTGTACTGAACTGAATTGCAATGTAATGCAGCTAAATCATTATAAATGTATGTAGGCTAATTTTTTGCCTTTCGGTAATTTCTTTTCAGGATTCGGTTCCTGACAACCTGTTTCCTTTCACAGTGGTAATACAAGAGGGATTTAGGAAAACATGGTCTGCCAAGTAAATAGTGCCTATGCATTTTGGAAATGTGCAACAATGCAATGCACACTACTCGCATTAGTGTTTGCAGTGTCATTCATTTTTAATGGTATCCAAATGTATTATGGCAACACACTATAGTGCTGTGTGAATAAATAGTCCATTCTGGTGTGTTGGCATGAATCTATGCATTGCATATTGGGGGTGGCCTGGACAGAGGTGGTGGCGCACAGGCACCCCTAATGGACAGGCCGCCACTGTATTTGACCACTCATCCATGGAAAATTCATTCAGTTTCAAGATGCCTGTGGGTTTCCTTGCTACAAATCCCCTTTAACTTTTTAATAGAATTCAAATCAGAGCCTTGTCTAGGCTATACCCCTTCCTCTTTTTTAACAATTCACTGATGGACTTGCTAGTGTGCTTCATATAATTATCATGTTGAAAAATCTGTTTCTGATTTACTTTTAACTTTTGGACAGATGGCCTCACATTCTTGTCAAGCACATCTTGATATGATGCAGAATTCATAACTCACTCAACTGCAAGCTTCCCGGGACCTGAAGAAACAAAGCAATCCCAAACTATAACATTTTCACCACCATTGAGTCATAGTTGACACAAGATTCTTTCCTTAAATGCTGCCTTCAGTTTGTGGCAAACATGTCAGCTGTTACTATGGTCAATCAATTCTGTCTTTGCATAAATTTTATGTACACGCGTTAGGATCATATAAGCGCAAAACAAATTAGGTGCCTCTACCAATGTGAAATGAGTATGTGATGCTCTAATAAAGTGCTAAACCTTCTTTAACTAAATGTGATCATTTAGGTGCTGTCTAGTCTATTAGATAAACCATTATAATACTAGTAATTAAAATACAAATGGTGGAAATGGTGAATGGTGAAGAACATCAAATAAAACTAGTCCAAATCAATGTGTTTCTTCATTCATTCATAATGTGACAAACGGCTGTGCAGTCTCTGAATGGTGTTGTGTGCTATACCATTAAATAAATATCACATTTAATTCTGTCTTTGGTTTAATAAATACACAGCACCTTGATTTAGATCTTTGCATAAGAGCAGGACTATAGTGTTCATTGGAACACTGTAGTCTTGCTCTTATGTTTGTTTGTTTTTGGACAGTAAAGAATTTTTTCTGGCACACTTGCCATACAGTTTAGATTGGGGCAATCTCTTACTGATTTTAGATGCGCCAACTGTTGCAAGCGTTACCTTCAGATTTCTTGAGGCTTTCAGAGACTCCTTTTAGCATCGGTTGGCTCTGGGCTGAATATGTTGGGTTGGTTAGTCCTGGAAAAATGAATGGTCATTTGAAATGTATGTCACTTGTAGAATATTTTCCTTAGACCCCTGTCACAATGGAGGTGTTTCTTGGGTGCTAAAGCGCTAAAAATAGCGTCTGTAAAGCGCCTGAAAAATGCATCCCCTCAGCCCCAGTGTGAAAGCCTGAGTGCTTTCACACTGGAGCGATGCGCTTGCAGGACATTAGAAAAAGTCCTGCAAGCAGCATCTTTGGAGTGGTTTAGGAGTGGTGTATACAGGACAGATGATATGCAGCCCCAGTGTGAAAGCCTGAGTGCTTTCACACTGGAGCCATGCGCTTGCAGGATGTTAGAAAAAGTCCTGCAAGCAGCATCTTTGGAGTGGTTTAGGAGAGGTGTATACACCACACCTCCATTGCCCCTGCCCATTGAAATAAATGGGCACCGCGGCGCTTTTCGGGCACATTTAACCCTTTCTTCGGCGGGGGTTAAAAGTGCCCGATAGTGGCGGAAAAGCACCGCTAAAACAAGTGGCACTTTACCGCTGACGCCGCCAAGCTGTGAGTGTGAAAGTGGTCTAAAAGTGGAATGGTACATAATTTAGTGGTCTTTTTAAATCCCTTGCCGGGCACTTACAACCTTCTTTCTGAGGGCCTTGCAAAGCTCTTTTAATTTTGGTATGATTGTCAAAGAACACCAAACTCTAGATATCCAAGGTTTAAATATAGCAAGTTCTACTTGCAAGCATTTCATGGAATTTTTAATCATTGTCACATAATCTGAAGCATCTAAATGTATGTATTTGATGTGGTGGTAAGTATGAGGGTATACTGTACTTACATTTATTACAGATCTACATTTTCTTTCATTTATATTGGAAGAATTAATACAACATGTCAATTGTATGTGTAATTTAGTCAAGTGTTCAGTTTGAAAGAAGATCTAATATTTGCCGGTTTAATGTAGTTATCCATCATGCCATACCATCAGGGAGGCATGTAATTGGCCTCAAATATATTCTGCAGCAGGACAACAACCTAAAACAGGGGCCCTCAAACTATGGCCCTCCAGTTGTTGAGGAACTACAATTCCCATCATGCATAGTCATGTCTGTGAATGTCAGAATTTTCCAATGCCTCATGGGACTTGTAGTTTGGCAACAGCTGGAGGGCCGTTGTTTGAAGATCCCTGACCTAAAACATACAGCCAATGTCATTAAGAGCTATCTTCAGTGTAAAGAACAACAAGGAGCCCTGGAAGTGATGGTCTGGCCCCCACAGAGTCCTGATCTCAACATCATTGGATCTGTCTGGAATTACATGAAGAGACAGAAGGATTTGAGGCATCCTACATCCACAGAAGATCTGTGCTTAGTTCTCGCAGATGTTTGGAGCAACCTACTTGCTGAGTTCTTTCAAAAACTGTGTACCACTGTAACTTATGGTGTTTTTAAGCCGAAGGGTAGTCACACCAAATATTGTTTTTATTTAGATTTTTCTTCTGTTTGCTCCCTTTGCATTTTGTACATTGATAAACATTTTCATAAATAAAATGTATATTTCTGAAAGCATTCTTACTTCACACTTGCCTAAAACTTTTGCACAGTACTGCATATCCCTGCAGTACCTTAATAACAGTTTAGGACATTTCCAAACCATCTCTTTCAGAGGTGTGGTTATTTAACCCCAACGGGTTAAATGAAAAAAAAAAACCTGTAAGCCCCCTGTCGGAGCCACTGTACTCACTATGTGAATTAAGTACAGCGATCTCCCCTGCTGAGCCGTTGTGTTCTGATATAGGGATGCACCCCCCCGCCATAACACTATGCCATTGGCTGAGTGCGCTGATTGGGAGTCAGTCAGCTGCTGTTTTTTCAGCATACTTGTCTGACAGAAACCGACTGGCTTCTGTCGGACAGACCGGCATACACACGGGCTGAATGACGGACTTTTTCTTTAACCGACAAATGTCTCCCGACATTCGGCCCGTGTGTACCAGGCTTAAAAATTTGGAGTGTTTCAAGATTGGTTCTTGAATGCTGTTTTTCCAAATCAAAAAAAAAAAAAAAAAAAAAAACAGCATCCAAATGAGAAGTCTATTTGTTTGAAAATGTTAAGAGTATCTAAACAAGGGTGCTATAGAGTAGAACACCCCCGGTTCGGTTCGCACCAGAACATGAAACAGATATAAAAATTTGTGCGAACACCATTAACGTCTATGGGACACAAACCTGAAAAATCAAAAGTGCTAATTTTAAAGGCTTATATGCAAGTTAATGCCATAAAAAGTGTATGGGGACCTAGGTAGTGTCCCAGAAGACATGCAAAAAAAAAAAAAAAGCTTTAAAAACGTATGTTTTTTCAGGAACAGTGATTTTAATAATGCTTAAAGGGAAAAAATGAAAATGAAATATTCCTTTAAATATCATTCCCAGGGAGGGGGTCCCCTTAGTCTACTTGTAAAATAGCACATCTTTCCCATATTCATAACAGTCCCGCAGCAAAATGACATTTCTAAAGTTAAAAATGTAATTTTAAATTGCTCAGGGCTGTAATGTATTGCCGGATCCTGGCAATATACATAAAAAATCATTGAAAAAACGGCGTCAAAATAAAAAAAGAAGGCATGAGGGCCCCCAAAAATCCATACCAGGCCCTTTAGGTCTAGCTCTGAGGAAAGGGGTGCACGCCCAAAAGACGTTAGCTGTACCCTGTGTTCTGTGCATGTCCATGTATTGTTTTTATGGCCTTTTGTCAGTTGCATTTTGTGAGTACCCACTTTTATATAAAACATTTTTATTATTAAATTATCTTTGATAATGCACTAGGTGTGCGCGCCTTCCATTTCTGTTTTTCTTGTATTACATTTTTGTGTATATTTATTTTTATATCTTTTCATGTGACAACACTGACGAAATGACCCTTTGCTACAATGTAAAGTAGTTAAAATACAGCTTATATAACAGTGTAAATTTGCTGTCCCCTCAAAATAACCCAATACACCGCCATTAATGTCTAAATCGCTGGCGACAAAAGTGAGTACACTCCTAAGTGAACATGTCCAAATTGGACCCAAAGTGTCAATATTTTATGTGGCCACCATTATTTTTCAGCACTGCCTTAACCCTCTTGGGCATGGAGTTCACCAGAGCTTCATAGGTTTCCACTGGAGTCTTCTTCCACTCCTCCATGATGACATCCCAGAGCTGGTGAATAGAGATCTTGCACTCCTTCACCTTACGTTTAAGGATGCATCACAGATGCTCAATAGGATTTAGGTCTGGAGACATGCTTGGCCAGTCTATCACCTTTACTCTCAGCTTCTTTAACAAGGCAGTGGTCTTGGAGGTGTGTATGGGGTCATTATTATGTTGGACTATTGCCCTGCGGTCCACTCTCTGAAGGAAGGGGATCATGCTCTGCTTCAGTATGTGACAGTACATGTTGGCATTCATGGTTCCCTCAATAAACTGTAGCTCCACGATGCTCCGCAGAAAAATGCTGACTATGACCCTAGGAACATTATCCCTACAGTCAAGCACAGAGGTGGAAAAATTGTGCTTTGTGGTTGTTTCTCTGCTAAAGGTACATAGTGACTTTGCCACACTGAGGAGCCAATGGAATGGGACCATGTATTGTAAAATCTTGAATGTGGACCTTCTTCCCTCAGCCAGAACACCGAATATGGGTCATGGATGGATCTTTCAGCATGACAATGACCCAAAACATACCGTCAAGGTAACAAAAGAGTGGCTCAAGAAGAAGCACATTAATGTCATGGGGTAACCCCAGACCTTAAGCCTATAGAACATTTATGGAGGGAGCTGAAACTTCGAGTTGCCAAGTGACAGTCAAGAAAGGACTTAGAGAAGATGGGTAAAGAAGAGTGGACCAAAATCCCTCCTGAGATGTCTGCAAACCTTGTCACCAACAACAAGAAATGTCTTACCTCTGTGCTTGCTAACAAGGGTTTCTCCATCCAAGTACTAAGTCGTGTTTTGCTTGAGAATTAAATACTTATTTCACTCACGGAACTGCAACTCAATTTATAACATTTGTATCATGTGTTTTTTTCTGGATTATTGGTTGATATTTTATCATTTAAAATACACCTATGATAAAAATGATAGACCCTTCATTTCTTTGTAACTGGGCAAACTTACAAAATATGCAGGGGATCAAATAATTTCCCCACTATATATATATATATATATATATATATATATATATATATATATATAAAATACTTTTTTTTGTTACAGCTGACTTGCTGTTTAAGGTTGCAGTAGAAGAATATAACATCATAGGGCTGAGATTTCATGCTGAGCAGGAGTAGTGGGAAGTTCAACAATTATGGATATAGCGATTCCTTTGTTGGTCTCAGATAAAGGGCTTTTTACAGTATGGTGAGGGATTAGATATGGGTTACTAGTAGATAAAGCACTTGTACTATAAGTGCCAGTCACTCTGCAGATAAAACACATGGTAGGCACAAGGAAAAAGATAAAAAAAAATATTAATATAAAAAAAAAGAAAGATATGAAAATCATGTGGGATTTGGAAAGTTAAATACATCTGCAGGAACTCATTTAAAAGAGAGAACAGGGAGGGGGAGGAGCTTGCCGCAGACAGCGATGGACGCTTGAAAGAGAAGTTCCACAGCCATTAGGGATCTATCGCCACACAGCGGGCTGCAGACCCTCGATCATAAGGCCATGTTGTAGATTCAATGTAAAAAATTCCCCCGCACTGGCAAAACAAAAATTAGCAGCTAAAACAACAAACGGATAACTTTGTTTCAAATGAAAAAGGTGCATAAAATGTAGCGCTAAATGAAATTACTGATCTAACCAAACTAATACCATGAATCATAAGTAAATGATATAGGTGAGTAATAACAAATGTTGTAACATAAACTGTGAATCACACCTATTTAACAAGTGAGAAGAAAGTAATATGTTGCACCAAAAGTCACATATAAATGATGCAATATAAATAAGTGAAAATGTTAATCAAAAACTGGTAAAAAGTCCATAGAAAGTGTAATATAGTCCTCAGTGATAGTCAGAGCCTTGTAGATCTTTAGACAACCAAAGGACAAAGACGGAGCTTGCGACCACCCATGTAACAGCACCACCACCGATAAAAATGCAGGCTTACCAGTTGGTACAGGCTCAAAAGAACGTACGTTCCGTGAGTCAATCAAGCTTTTTGATGTCAACTGACAGCTGGGATGCGACCTGTAGAAATTGCGTCTCAAAACGTATGCACATTCTGTCTCTATGCAGAGGTGGTTAATATCAGTTTGCAATCAATGGATAGGAGAAATGGAAAAAGGGCCACAGAGTGTAATTCCGTATAGCTGATAAAGTTTATTAAAAGTAATACACTTACATTTTAGGTAGTGATTTCAAGCACTTCTAAAATTATTTCAAATGCTTCTAAAAACAATGGCGGCAGTGGAGTCCTCCTGTTCATCTCAATAGACTTCGCTTTTGGAGATCCTCCCCCAAGATCATCATCTTATGTAAGTTACCAACACGATACACAAAATCCTCCACCCTCATATTATACGCTGAGTATAGCCTTCTTAAAGCGGGAGTAAACCCAGTTTCAAAAAACACACATCACGCCAGAAATGCTAACTTTCACATTGGTTGTGCTCTCAACCAAACTTTCAAACCATCCAATGGCTGGTTTCATAACTGATCACATGTGCAGCATTATGGCAGTTGAAAAATCATTAGAGGCCAAGATGGCAGTTCAACCTACCCCCTGACCCTAAAAATGGACTTTGGCCACGCTCTCTAATAGACCTCAAAAATCCCCCCAGCCCCTACTTTTCTCGTATGATCTCTATGATGCATGGAGACGTCTACATACCATGGAAAGAGAATATTCTTTTTTTTCTCCACAAGCCATAGAGTCTACACAAGACTTAACTTTTTTTTAACAGACAAACGGCTACTAACCAAAATGAAAGCATCTAAGATCAACAATATCACTTGGTTGGGCCACGCCTCAGTATCCTTGCTGGTTGATGACACATCTACCGTCCACCCCACATTTGTTTGGAGATCCAACCCATGGCTATTCCAGGCTGATCCTTCCAAAGGGCCTCCTTATTAAACTGGGAGCAAGGGCTAAGAGAAAGAGGGGGTGGCAAATACATGCCATTTTTTTTCCTAGGATCCAAACCCTAGAAGCCCAAAATAAAACCAAAACGTCCTCAGCGATCTCTGAACAATTAACCAAACTCAGATATGACCTCGGCTTAATCCTACTAGAGGACTTTGAAATAGTTTCTAGGAGGCTAAAAATTTCCTACTATGCAAATAGTAACAAAGCAGGAAAATTACTATCCGCCCACCTTAGAGGGCATAGACAGAAGACCAAAATTCCCTATATTATCCATCCGGAGAACCTGTCTAAATTGGACCATCTCCAGGCCATTGCGGATGCTTTTAGCACCTATTGTGGCTCATTCTTTAACTTAAAGCAAGACCTACACACCATCCAACCCATGTCCTCTATGATTACCAAGTTTCTTGACAAAATTCAACTTCCACAACTTATGGAAGAACTAGGCACATTAAACTCCCTGTTCACTGCACTAGAAGTCTCTCAAACTATAGATTCAGCCCAATAACAAATCACCTGGACCAGAAAGTTTCACAGGGAAATATTTCAAGACATTCAGAAACATACTGGCTCCAAATCTAACAGAGATATTTAACCATGAATTTGAGGGTCAATAATGTGCTAAATATCAACCTTCTAATACTGCAGAGTGTCCCAACAAACTACAATTCAATAAATATATCCTTCACCATAAAACAATATATATATATATATATATATATATATATATATATATATATATATATATATATATATATCACCATAAAAAACAGATACTTTAAACACATTATCTAATGTGACTGGTGAATAAAGCATAACACAAACACCAAATAAAATAATTCCACAAAAAAGTGCGACACAGACACCAAAAGAAAATATATATGATTCCACAATAATTCCAATAATAAAATTTGAGTTTTATTATTGGAATTATTGTGGAATCATATATTTTATTTTGGTGTCTGTGTCACACTTTTTAGTGGAATTATTTTATTTGGTGTTTGTGTTACATTTTTTTCACCAGTCACATTAGATAGATATATTATTGATGTATTATTGATGCATTATTGACCTTCAAATTCAGCAATATGTTTGTGTTATTAGTACACTATTTAATAATTGCAGCTTTATCATTTGGTTATCTTTAATATTTTTAATAATATCTTTTAATATTTTATCACAATATTTATTTATTCATATCAGCGCTTTAGTATTATTTTTACAGATATATAACCATGCCGCCTCCTCCTCCTCCTCCTCCTTCCCCTCTGAAATGCTGCAAGCAATGATTGTTGCACTGCCAAAGCCAGGGAAGGAACTTAACACACCACAAATTTTTCGTCCCATCTCATTACTCAATAATGATTTGAAGATACTGTAAATGCCAAATTGATCGCTGGTAGACTGATGGATTTGCTATCATCCCTTATCCACCCAGATCAATCTGGATTTACAAAAAGCCGTCAAGATGGTTGATGTTAATAGACGCTTGATCAATATTATTCACTTTGCCAATAAAACTAACACGCCTTCTCTGCTCCTAGCTTTGGACGCAGAGAAGGCGTTCCATAGGATCCATTGGGAGTACCTGGCACAGGTCCTGAATGGATTTGGCTTTAAGGGCCAGATATTTCAGGCCATTATGGCACTATACACTACCCCTTTGGCCCAGGTTTATATCTTGTGTATACTTTCAACCCCTTTCAATACAACAAATGGAACCCGCCAGGGGTGCCCACTGTCTCCACAAATTTTTTACTTACTCATGGAGCTATGGCCGCATACATACGTCAACATCCTGATATTACAGGATTCTTAATGGCAGGATGCATTAGTCTGTTTGCTGACAATATAATGTTGATGCTTACTGATGTTACATCTTCCTTGGCCTCAGTACACCAAGCATTGCAGATGTTCAATGCATTATCCTACTATAAAGTTAATGAAACAAAATCATACATTCTAGGACTGGGTCTTCCTAGCAAAGTAAGATTTATTATTAGCAATAAATTCTCCTACAATTGGAAAGAAAAAGCTATAGCATGTTTGGGTATTACTCTCACTCCTCAAGTGTCTGACCTTTAAAAGAAAACTATGCACACTTCTTACATTCCTCCTTTCATTCTAAACTGGACAAATTGAAAAAAAATTGAACTATCCTGGTCAGGCAGACTCACTGCATTCAAAATGAAAGTTCTCCCACAACTCCTGTATTTATTTGGAACATTGCCCGTACCAGTAACCAAATCCTTCTTCTTACAGGCACAATCAGAGCTGAATAGATTCTTATGGGTGGAGAAAAAAGCAGGTTGTGCAGGCTTATCAAACATAGGAAGGCAGGAGGCGTAGGGCACACAAACATAAGAGACTACCATGCAGCATATTAGCTCAACTAAAGGGATGGTTTACCACAGACCACAACACTCTCTGGGCTGACCTTGAACAGTACCAAGTTATGGTAGGTTATTCAGTAAAACACCCATTATACAAGCCTCGGAAAGGGACTTTCGGAAAGAATACACTGAGGACCAATGGAAGAAAATCCTTAGTATAACATATGCATCTACCAGAAGTGCCAACCTGTGGGAACTGTATCAAAAAATTATGTTGCAATGGTACCTTACCTCATATCACATATCAAAATTTGCTCCTGGATCATCCTCGCAATGCTGGAGGAACTGCGGGGAGCCTGGGACACTATCACAACATACTGTGGTCCTGTCCACATATTGAAAAATACTGGGCTTGCATCTTCACTATAATTGAGCAGCTTATAGGCATACAGGTTACACCTTCCTCAGGTATGGCACTTCTATCACTAGGTATAGCCTTAATTCCAACCAATATGAGGACAATAGTATCTCATATACTTTTAGCAGCCCGAGAAAGCACACCCCTTAACTTGGCAAAAACCCTGCAAATAATAAACACACACAGTGCATATGAAATACTGTTTGCATATGGTACAGGTAATCATTTGAAGATTACTGAACTTTGGTGCTCCTGGAAGAAGTGGTATCCACAGCATATGGGGTCATCAGCTCCTAACATGAATGTGTGCATGGATAGCTTGTGATATCGGACTGTAACTAAAGGATTAATATTGTTGTTTTCTTTTACTCTGGTCATTTTTCATTTCTCTTACTTTTCACTGTTCATTTATCTTATGTTGAAGAAGTATATTGATTTTAACTAACAGCATGATATGGATCATTAGATTAGTGCATCATCTTCAACTGTACCCTACTGTACGTGGGACAGAGATAAGTACTATAAATAATTGTTATGCTCTTCATATAATGAACCATGTCTGCTATGCAACAATAGTGGTTGGGACCAACCACTATAAATACAATATTTCTTGTACTTCTTGTTTATGGAAAAACAATGAAAACTTATTGAAATTAAAAGAGAAAACAGGGAGTTGTTAAAGATATTACCATCCTATAATGATGTGTCTAAAAACAAATGGAAACAAATTTCAAAGATTTTTCTCCTAATTTTTACAATGGCTCCCCATTAAAGACCTCTCCATGTAGTAAGAAAGACTCTGCTTCTTTATTCACCTTCAGGCTGGGTTCACAATAGTGCAAATTGTATGTGGGTCTCTCCGCATCCAATTTCCATGACAAGGGATTGTGACCGGCTCTCTATGGAGCCGGTTTACATATCTTTGGGGCGGCTGGGGAGCCCTGTGCGTCTTTGGCTCCATTTCAGGGCTGCATTCAGGCAAAATTTTGTCCCTGATTTGTCCCTGAAATGGGACAAACCGGACCCCTGCTGCAAGCCACATCCAGCAGCGGTGTGAACCCAGCCTTAATGCTTTTTTTCCCCAAGTATTGCAGCCTGCTATACCAGAATGAAAAAGCTAAAACAGGCATTCCTGCAGTAAACGCTTTTTCCTTTACGTATTATACGTTTGCAGTTTCTGAATGTATTCACAGGATAGGTTTTTTCCAGGGGGGAACTTAGCACTTTTTGCTGCCTTATGTAAATGTAGCACTACCTCCATATGAGCCACTGGATAGGATGGGGCTTCTGTTCTTTGCCTTGACCTTCTTAAGAACCTCAGCCCTGCTGACACACCAGGTTGAGTGTGCAAACATATAATATCACAGGAAATCACTGAAAGTAATATTTAGTATCCAACAGTAGTGCTATAACAAAGAAAACAGGCATCAAACCAGGTAGAAAAGGTAAACTTAATATAATGTCACCCAATATTAACTAGGCAAGCATAAAATGGATTAACAATGGTAAGACAATTTAGCTTACACAATGATTAACAGTAAGGACTACGCATAAGATGACATTTGGTGTCCAGATCAAGATAACTAGTAGCAAGGCTACCTCAAGTGCAGCAGTGAGCAGTAGTAAAGTTTAAGCTACCGAGTTCTGGAAACACACTGCCAGAGCGCATTTATGGCGCTGATGCTAGTCCTAGACTGAATGGGTATGCACTGTCTAAAAGAAAATGAGGATGGTAGCAGAAGGGGGTTCCTCACTCCCAGCCTCAGGCTCGGATCTCTGCTTGTATGGCTTCCCCTGGCAGACGAATATCCAGACAGAGGTGCTGCATAGCATCATTATCTCGGTGGAGGGAGCAAAGCATAAAGAGTAATGTTCCCATCTCCATATTGCCATAGTCCACCACCTGGCTACATAAAGAAATGCTACCCCCTTACATGGTACCCAAAACAGTAAGAAGAAAAAAAAAAAAAAAGAAGCCCTGTCAGTGGTCAGTAATTTGAAAAAAATCCCCTTTCACTAGTGGGTGGGGGGGGGGGGGGGGACTAAAAGCACAGATGTTAGTGGTAATGGAATGTGCATTGATATCTGTGGGAAGTAGGATTTTGATGTCACTTCCGCCCTGCTATGGTATGGGCCCTCACTCTTATCCATACCAAGCAGAAGACAGGACAAGATCACCTCCGCTGCTACCTAGGGCTCCGGTAAGTGGCGGAGGGCGCTGGAGAGCTGCAGGAGGGGGGGTGGCACCTCTCCCGCCACCGATAACGGTGATCTCGCTGCAAATCCACAGCAGAGACCACCATTATCGTAAACACGACCGGCACCTGAAGAGATGGATACCTTGGTTGTGGCAGTAGCTGCTGTCATTACCGAGATATCCATCTTCAAAAAGGGGATGTACATCGTTGTGCACTGGTCGGGAAGTGGTTAATCTTGTAGCTAAAATTTTTGCATACAATTTTTTATCTGCCTTAAGCTATTGGTCTACTGTATAATTAGAGCATAATGTTTTATCTTTTGCCTCCGTAGGTATGACCATTACAAACGTCAGTAATGATTCTCTCTTCATCTCCTCAACCCTCTCCCAGATTATTCAGGTTACACAGATTTTTGGGATCAGTTGTTCTTTAACCACTTGCTTACTGGGCACTTAAACACCCTTCCTGCCCAGACCAATTTTCAGCTTCCAGTGCTCTCACACTTTGAATGACAATTACTGTCATGCAGCCCTGTACCCAAATGAATTTTTTGTCCTTTTTTTCCCACAAATAGAGCTTTCTTTTGGTGGTATTTGATCACCTCTGGGTTTTTTTTTTTTTGCGCTATAAATGAAAAAAGACAGAAAATTTTGAAAAAAAACGCATATTTCTTTGTTTCTGTGACAAAATTATGCAAATTATTAATTTTTCTTCATAAATTTTGGCCACAATTTATACTGCTACATATCTTTGGTAAAAATAACCCAAATTAGTGGATATTATTTGGTCTTTGTGAAAGTTAGAGAGTCTACAAGCTGTGGTGCGAATCATACAAAATTGATCACATCTGATGTACTGGTGGCCGATCTCATTTCTTGTGACCCGAACAAGTCAGGAAAGTACAAATACTCCCCAAATGACCCATTTTTGGAAAGTAGACATTCCAAGGTATTTAGTAAGATGCATGGTGAGCGTTTTGATGTTGTCATTTTTTTCCCACAATTCTTTGCAAAATTAAGATTTTTTTTTTTCCACAAAATTGTCATTGTAATAGGTTATTTTTCTCACATGGCATGTGTATACCACAAATGACACCCCCAAAAAAATTCTGCTACTCCTTCTGAGTATTACAATACCACATGTGTGGGACTTTTTCACAGCCTGGCCACATAGAGAGGCCCAACATGCAGGGTGCGCCATCACCTGTTCTAGGAGCATAAATTACACATCTAACTTGTTGACTACCTATTACACTTTTGAAGGTCCTGGAGCACCAGGACAATGACACGTGACACTGATGACATATGGCGCTGATACGTGGCAATGATGACACGTGGCACTGATGACAGATGGCACTAATATGTGGCACTGATGACAGATGGCACTTATACGTGGCACTGATGACACGTGGCACTAATACGTGGCACTGATGACAGATTGCACTAATACGTGGCACTGATGACAGATGGCACTAATAAGTGGCACCGATGACAGATGGCACTAATACGTGGCACCGATGACGCGTGACACTGATGACAGATGGCACTGATAAGTGGCATTGATGACACGTGACACTGACAATAGATGGCACGTGACACTGACAGGTGGCACTGATGACAGATGGCACTAATATGTGGCACTGATGACAGATGGCACTATGTGGCACTGATGACACGTGGCACTGATGACAGATGGCACTTATATGTGGCACTGGGGACAAATGGCACTGACAACAAGTGGCACTGGGGACAGATAGCACTAACAGGTGGCACTGGGGGCAGGTAGCACAGGGGAGGATAGTACTGGGGAGGATGGCACTGGGCGAGGATGGCACTGGGCGAGGATGGCACTGGGGCAGATGGCACTGGGGGAGGATGGCACTTGGGCGGATGGCGCTTTTTTTTACTTTTTTTTTCACTTACGGCCGCTGCAGCCGTTCATCTCTCCCTTCTCACATGCTGTCTGTGTGAGAAGGGAGAGCGGCGCTGAGAGATGATCGCATATGTTTACATATGAGATCACCTCTCATTGGATAGGCCAATTGCGCTGTAAACGGCCGCTGTGATTGGCCGTTTACAGCGATCTGTGACTGGCTGTGTCCGAGGGACACGGCCAGCACAGAACTTCCCCGATGCGCGCTCTCGGGAGCGCGCATTGTGGAAGTAAACAGGAGGACTCCAGGGACGGCCTCCCGGCAGATGGCATCCGCTCTGTAGCCGTCTTTGGGCTATAGGGCGGGCACGATGCGGTTAAATATTGCTGTTGCTGTACTATTTATTTATTGCTTTTCTAATCTCTTCTTGTGATATTGCGTCTTCCAAGTCCTTTCGTTTTTCTAGGGAGTTTCTAGACAATTTTGTGTCTCTTAGATATTCGTGTATTTGTTGTTTCCTTTTTATTTTTGCTTCTTGTGTCTAGAATGAAGAGAATCACAGTGGCAATTGTCATGGCAGTATTTCGGAGCCAAGATATTAATCCCCCAAAACTAAAACTGCTCGAGAAGGGATCCCAGTTTTTTCCTATGTTTCTTGCCTCTTTCTGTAGTTTATTTACCTCTTCCCTGTGTTGGGCAATAACGTCATAGTAGTCTGGGACTTCGATGCGGGTATTATGAATCCAGGTACAGCACTCATAATCCTCAGTAGTCTCACAGAGGCCAGTAAGGGCTGCACTCATACTTTCTATAGCCAACTCATGTAGTTCTAGTTGCTTCCTAATTGCCCTAGTTTCTAGATTTAGTTTGGTTATGTCATCAGAATTCTCCTCCAGAATCTCATCAATTATGCCAGTGTAATTATTTAATCTTTTCATTAGGTCAATTCCCCACCCTGTCCAGGAAGGGAACCATGCCCAGGCCATATCTTTTTCTAAAAACAATTCTCGTTTATTACGGTGTCTAAGGGGATATCTAGGATGCATGCTAGCTTCAAGGAGGTGACTTCCCTTGTTATCCCCTAATACCCCCATGATAGGAACCAGGGCTGCAAGGTAACACCACCCCTGGGGTTTGGTTGGGATCCAGGGGTGACAGAGTTTGCCGCAGCATATATATGTGGTATTTCCTAGAGCTAGGGGCCGTTTATGGAACACGTTCCTAAGAGTATCAGAAAGGCCAGAGAGCATCAGAATTGACATTAATTGGTGTATTGTAGACTTGGTACTGGAGCTAAGAAAGTCTAAAAAGGTGGCATTTAGGGTGGGATCTGAAGTATGGAAGAAAGAAGGACTGTTAAGCGATGTCATTGAAATGTTAAGTTTTGCTTGTTTGCAAACCTCGGCTCCATCTGTGGTGTTTCCCAGTTGGAAACACCAGTCTGGGAAGTGGCTTCTACCTATAATTTGGAAAGTGAGGGTTTTATTTGAAAGGGTCCTAGTAACATTCGTTAGGACGATAGGGGGTGTTCCATTAAGGAGGGGGGTAAAATTCAAGGGGACTGCCATGAGAGGGATTCTAGCTGTACTGGGATGTAGCTTGCTGCAGATCCAGCATTTCTCAAAACCGGATTTTTGAGCATAGCTATATTTGAATTTTAGTAGTAACATCTTGTCAGTCAGTCCTTTAGGTGACTCATTAACGGGTATAATACTTCTACTATGTCTTTGGCCGGGGGTATTATTCATCATAGGTGGTCCACATATCCCTTTTAATAGACCTAAGTCTTTTGGATGATATATACAGTTGGCTATAAACCATGTGGGCAGGAATACAAGTAGTACCAGACTACCCCAGAGGCATACAGCCTTCCCTGACACTGAAGGTAAAAACATTTCTACAAGTTCTTATGCTTGTCCTTCTTCTTCGCTATCGTGTAGGGTTTCAAGGGTTAATTGTCCAATGCCTTCCTGAATCTCTTGCAGTTCCGGTAGCTGTTCGGGTGGGTCGGGTTCTCCTTCAATAGGTGGGGGGTCGGGGGTTGTGGGAAGCGGTGGGCACTTTTTCAGCCTGCTGGCGTGGATCCAGGTGTTTCCTAGGTCAGTCAGGACAGCAGTTCTGGACACCTTTTCAACCTTCCAAGGTCCAGAGTAGATTGGTCCGATCCTCTTTTTGTGGGCCAGTTGTTTGACTAGCACTTGATCTCCTGGGATGAAGGGGTGTGTTGGCTCTGTGGAGAGAGGAGAAAAGGTGACAGAAACTTGTTCGTTTATTTCGTGGAGCATACTTACCAGATTTTTCACGTACATTTCCTGTTGGGAATAAATGTTAATGTCAGAGTTAGGATTTGTTAAGTTAGGATTTGTTATACAGGTTGGTTAAAGGGGCAGCTCCTATGTGTCCTGGGCCATGGAGGTATGAGAGTATGAGAATGCAACTTGCTTCAGGTATTCCCAATACCTTCCCCTCTTTTGACCACAGACCCTCTGGGTCTTTGGTCAAGCCAGCCTTCACCCAATACAAGACATCTTCCTCAGTGGCTAATGATTGCATTTGTGCCACTACAGATTTAAAGTTAGGACAGGTGAAATGATCCTTAAAGTACATGGACGTGGGGGTGGGCTCCTGGGTGGAGGACTGGGCTGCCTTTTTCGCTTCTCGGTCAGCTAAGGCATTTCCCTTGGAAAGTCTGCTATTATCTGAAGAATGTGCTTTTACTTTAATTATTGCCACCTCTTTTGGGAGCAAAATAGCCCGAAGAAGTGCCTGAATCTGGGTAGCATTGGAAATAGGTTTATTATCCGCTGTTTTAAAACCTCTTTTAGCCCATATTACTCCGAAGTCATGCACCACCCCAAATGCATATCTACTGTCTGTGTAAATGTTCACCTTCTTATCTGTAAATAAAATGCAGGCCCTGGTGAGGGCTTCTAGTTCAGCCACCTGAGCCGAAGAGGGGTTTGGCTTCTAATACCTTGTTTGGCAACTGGACTATTGCATATCCTGTTTGGAAGGTGGAATCGGAGGAACGGGAGCAACTACCATCCACAAAAACATCGTCTGCATTGGTAATCGGTACGTCGGTGAGGTCTGGTCTTGGTGATGTGATAGACTCCACTCGTGTTATACAGTCATGAAACTGGTCTGGGTCTCGTGGTAGGCATAACATGGAGTGCAAGAGACGGACGGCAGGGTTGTTGGCGGGAACATATTTGAGAGACAGATTGTCTGTGTTCATGAGGGAAATCTCATATCCACTGAGTCTTTGTGAGGTCATGTGTTGGGTGTTCATGTTCTGTATGAGGTGGGTGACAGAATGTGTGGTGTAAAGCGTCATCGGGTGTCCCAAGACCATCTTGTTGGCATCTTGTACGGCCATAGCACAGGCGGCTAAATTCTGAAGGCATGATGGCATGCCTTGAACCTGAAGGGGGAGTTTTTTAGATAGGTAGGAGACAGGGCGGTAGCCTGTTCCATGCTGTTGTGTCAAAACCGCGGCAAAAGAGGTCCCCGAGACTACACAGTATAGTTAAAAAGCTTTACCATAGTCTACCAACCCCAGGGCGGGTGCACATGACAAACTGTTCAATAGGGCCTGGAAGGCCTTAAGCCGTTCCTCTGTCCAATCAACCTGCCTAGGGGCTGTTGAGGCGGTGGCCTCTCTTAGTATGCCATCATAATGAGAACAGTCGGGGATCCACTGGCGGCAATATACCACAGCGCCCAAGAATGAGAGCAGGGATGCCTTGTCTTTTGGGGGGATCAGAGCTTGTAGGGCTGCGGCGCGTTTGGGGGAGACCATCCTTGTCCCCCTTTTTAGTATGCACCCCAAGTATTCCACTTGTGGCATACACCACTGTATCTTCTTTCTGGATGCTAAATGCCCGATGTGGGCTAGATGGTTCAACAGAGATGTGGAATCGACCGCACATACTGTATTAGCACCGACCCTCGCTCAGGCGTCCAAGATTTGACAGTCTCATTGAGTACCATAGAGAAGGCAGCAGGACTATCAACATACCCCTGAGGCAGGCGTGTCCAGGTTAACTGACCCGTCAACTGGCCCTCCGTCCAGGAGAAGGCAAACATAGGCTGGGCCTCTTCCGCAATGGGAATGCTAAAGAAGGCATTTGCTAAATCAATCACTGTGTAGCATAGAGAATGTGCCGGTATACATGAGAAGATAAAAGTGATGTCTGAGACTAGGGGTGGAAGCGGAATCACTTGTTTGTTAACTGCCCTTAGGTCTTGTACAAGTCTCCACTCCCCACTGGCCTTTTTTACGGGGTAAATGGGCGTGTTCCAGGGACTGATGATTGGTTTCAGGATACCTTTTGATATGTAATCATTAATTTGAGGGGAGATGCCTTTGACTTTCTCTGGGGGTAGGGGATACTGTTTTTGATATTGTATCCCCGCATCTGATCGCATTTGGGGTGCATATGGTGTGCAATTAATAAAGCCCACACTACCTTTGTTTTCTGCCCAAATTGTGTGATGGTCAAGGGAGGAAGGTATCATTAGAAAGAAACTCCTGTGTGCATGTCTTTTTGGGCTGTGTAAGTCACAAAGAGGGGAACTTGCAGTGAGGGAGCCGTCTTTGTCAAACTTAATGGTAATGTTCAACTGGGATAGTAAATCTCTGCCCATTAGGGACACTGGACAGGAAGTCAGGACAGCGAAACTCTGCATACATAGCTCTAGTCCATCCGGGGTAGAGACTGGTAAAGGCGGGGTGACGGAATGAGTAACCGATGTCCCATTTATTCCAATAGAGTGTCCCTCAGTACACAGTGGTGTGTCATACCTCTCATCATTTAATGAGCTAAAAGTGGCACCTGAATCAAGCAGGAAACACACTATGTGGTTGTCTACGCGTAATATAACTTGTGGTAGACTCTTCCATGATAGGTTGTGGCACACCAGACTGAGGGAAGGGACATACTCTAGGCATCCCTATTGGGGTGGTGGCTGCCGATTGGATGGCCACTGCATAGGAATTCTGGGTGGTGGTCTATTGGGGGCCTGAGGGTGCATTATTTGTGGCTGTGTAGGATATTGGGGTAGTGGTTGACGAGGGTTCTGGTATGGCGGATAACGGGGATACTGTGGGCGGGTCTGGGGGTTAAATTCCCTGCCTCTGCCTCTTGCTCTAATCTGTCCAGTCCTATAAGGGCACTGGGATTTCCAGTGTCCTTGCTGTCCACAATTGAAACAACCTTGGTCCGGGGGATAAACAACAGCTGGACCAGGATATGTTTGCATGGCCATTAGGGTCATGGATTCCCAATTGGTGACACCTTTCCCGGACTTGTGTCCAAAATGGTTCTACCTGGGGGCCAGGGATCATATTACTGACAAATTCATAGGGTGATGGGGTGGTCATGGCTTGGGTTGCTGCAGAATTCCCCATCTAGTAGTTTGGGCAGTGTGTGTCTAGTGGTAGGACACAGGTGATAACAGCCTGTTTGGTCAATAATTTGCTCCCTAATGCGGGGGTAAGTTCCCTGATCTTCCAGGTCAGATGGACTAATAAAACTGTGAAGATTTACCCTTAATATACGATGAAGGGTACCTTTCCTGGTGGCGGGATATACCCCTCTTACACCAAGTCTGCAAGAGAAGCCTGTAGGTCTAGTGGTCAAAAGAATCTACCTTTCATCAATGCTAAGAAAAAGTAAACCTAGCGTGCAGCGTGAACAGGCGGGTGCTACCTCACTACAATCTGGTTCTTAATACTCTGTATTCATTTAACAACATTTGGGTTTATTCAAACAGATATCCACTCTATATAATTATATCTTATACAACGCTAATACTCTATATACTTACGCTTGCACCTAAAGAGAAACAGACATATTTTTATGGTTTAAGATTTCAGTTTTAAAACTTTACATGTACATTATCAAGTAATCACATCATGATGCATTTCATTATTTATAGTGCACTTTAAAAGTTCTCAAGTGGGCGTCCATTTAGCCAATCCTTATGTCACGGGCGTATATGATATCTCCCGTGTTAGAATATAATCATGAATATCTCTCTTAGTTTATAGTCGGACCAACCTAGTCAGACTCCTCAGTACCTGCGAACCCTTTTCACCCCCCAAGGGACCAGCCTAGTCCGTTGCGAAGGCACAGTTTATATATATATATATACAATTAAATTTCTTATAATGGTTGTTTGGACAGGTCAAGCATAAACGCCAATTACCATAAAAAGAGGTAAAGGTGTAAATGACTTACCTGTGCAAACCCCACTTCTGGTACCAAAACTGTAAGGTGTTCGTCTTCTAGATTCCCCTGGATAGCCTAGGCTGGAGTGGCTCAATGGAGGTCCCAATCGCCGGTGGTTAATCAATACACATACACTCGTGGGTACGTGGTGAAAGATTACCAGGTTTAATGGGAGAGTGGACCGTCTTTTATGTGGTACTCCACAAAGCCCTGCCCTGTGAGGGGCCAATCGGGTGATTTACACATACATAGACAATTTCTTAACTCATGATATTAGTTCATTCCTGAAATGTAAGTCAAAGGTTAGTACAATCTCCTGACAGTTATTTTGCCCTTTCAGCATCTACTGACTGACCACATTCTTGCGTAACCAGTCCTTATCTAGCTTTGTGCCTCTCAACAATGTACAGAGACGGAACCACAGGCAGATGTTTTCCTGAGATATCAATATCTTACATAGACCCTCTGGAGAGACATACAGATATCTGTCATTTAGTCACGCTATATAGTTTGTCACGTACGCCAGTATGCTTGTATGTCTTTAATTCTGAACCTATTGAAATGCAAGCCTAAGCATATTATCTTAGATTTTGACTTAGTATATCTTTGGTAATTTCAATAGGTATCCCCTTATATTAGTAACTTTAGAAAACCTTTACCATTTCTGATACACCATACACCATCTGTCCTTTCTTATTTTTCATCTTTTCAATATAATTCAATGATTTTTTATTTTTTAAGGTTTTTTTGCAAGATATTTTCCTGTTTTATCCCCCCATTTATATTATAATATATCTGTTGGTCTTCGGTGTCTACTTTCCTTTTATGTTTCTGTTCCAGCTCATATATTTAATTTTATGGAAATTGGATAGGAAATACACAATTAAAATACATTGTGAATAAAGGGAAAATAAGATATATGCAGGAAATACGGCATAAAGTGAACAAATAAAGATTACTGAATGGAGGTTCTTTCAGCTAAAGCATTTTGTGACTTCATTACCACAACCAGTTAGACCCGAGGGGAATTTGAACCCAATAGAAAGATTATGTAATTTACAGTCAATGCTCAAGCACAGAATATCATGGATCTATAGAATACTCACGGAGATGGTGGGGCTGGGAGCATCTCCATTCATAAGAAAATGGAAAGAAGAATTGGGTATAACAACAGGTGAACAAAGTGTTGGGAGTGGTACATGATTATGCGACTGATATAAACACAAAATAACTGTATTACAAATGCTTATAGAGATGGTATATAACCCCACTGAAAGCTCAAAAATACCAGCAAAGTAAATCCCCCCTATGCTGGAGAGGTTGCAATCAGAAAGGTACAATGACCCACATTTGGTGGGAATGTACAAAAATAAAGGAATATTGGCAGGAAATACAATGTTATATAAGGGAAATTACAGGAGAGGAAACCCCAAATGATCCATGGGTGTGCCTATTTCATAACACAAATGGTACAAAAAATAATATAGGAGAACCTTGATACCATACCTATTGAACCCAGCAAAATGGATAATCCCGAAAAAATGGCTAAACCTAGGAAAACCCACCATAAAAGAATGGTTCGAAAGAATAGAATATATATTCAAAGTGGAATATTTGAGTAGCAGAGAGGAGGGTCAGGTAGAAAGGTTCTATAGCACATGGGAAAAATTGATAGGTTTTAAGAAAACTATGAAATATACAGAGAAATTATTTAAAAAGGTATTGGAAGAAAAGAGTAGAATGGAGATCAAGAATAGGAGGGAAGGGGTAGAGGAGACTGACGATAGGTGGGGAGGTTGCGGGAATGGGGAAGGGGGGAAAGGGGAGAGGTAAACATTACTGTACGTATAAACATAGAATTTTTTTTGTTTTCCTTTTTTTAAACATTTGATATATGTTGGTTTGTTATATGAAAAAACAAATAAAGTTTAAATTAAAAAAAAAGAAGTAAAGATGGCAGAGGTTCACCAATCCATGAAAACCTTTGTCTAAAAATTGTTGACCATTTGATTTCAGAATAATGTTCCACAATATAAAATTGAAAAGACTTTAAATATATCATCATCTACAGTGCATGATATCATCAAAAGGATGACTGAGAAAGTAAGAATTAGTGAAATAGGCATGCATGATCACTGCAAATGCTAAATTGCCAGTCTAATCCTGGTATATTTGCTTTTTAATAGCTTGAACCTTTTCAATTTGACCACAAATCATTTTCTATATACATTCCACAGGTAAGTTTGCTGGAAGTCTTGATTATAGGAAAGAAACATTTGATTGATGCTAACAAAATAAAACTGTTCTTCAGTATTTCTTCCCTGGTGTTCAAAGTTCAAGGATTATATGGCAGGAAAATGCATTTTATAGCACAAAGTCAAAAAAATATTAAAGAAATGTAAACATGTCAAGTACAAGTTCAGGTCAGCAAAAATTTGGAAGTTCTTGGTTTTTTAACCATAATGGAATAATATCACGCTTCAGCAGAAAAACATTTACTGCAAATGTACCATCATTCTTTTTGGAGACCATAATTAAAATCTAATTTGGTTAAAATAAAACTCAAATTCTCATGAAAAAAGGTACCATGACCACAAAACCTTGGCTATGTTTAACCAGGAAAACAAGTCAAATGATTCCTCTCACCTCATACATCAATATGTTCTAAGCCACACTTCCCACCAAGGTTTTTGCTCAAAATCTTTTCAAATAGAAAGGTTGTTTTGAGAAAGTATGTACGTTGAGCATTCTTTTGTTAAAATCATATCAGACTTGGCATCTATCAAAATTTTTTAAATGCAGTTTTGATCATTTAAACAAAACACTTTTCTTAGTTTCTGTTATAAAATGCTGCAAATAAATAATCTTTAAAACGACTTCAGATCCACGCTATAGCTGAATGATGGCTACATCGCAGATCTGCTTTGCTGGGAGGGCATCAATAGACGTCATCCCCTTTGCAAGCTGGCCACGCCCCCCTGCAGGGCGCATGCGGGGCCTGCTGTGATCACCCGAGTCAAAAACTGTGAATGAGGGGTTAAAAATCCCAGAACCAGTGCAAAGTGGAAGGATAATTAGTGCAACTAGAATAATTAAACAGGTGAAAGTTGGTAAGGAGCAGTACATTGTAGAAAAGAAAAATGGATAAGTAAAAATCATAACTAAATTGATTAAACCGCGCTCCTACCCTAATAAAGTGTAAACATGCAAAAGTGGTTTCAACTGAGCACCAGCATGATAATATAATAAGTGTATAAAAAGTCCAAACACAAAATAAATTCAGTAGTGCAATTAGAGAATATTCAAACAATGTATCAAAGTCTTCAGACAATGTATCAACTTCTTCAGATATTGTACAAGAAAGAGCTTTCGATAGTGAAGTATGTCACAGTTTTAATCCAAAAAAAAACTGATAAAACAAAATAAAAACAGCAAATTATTGCAGCTTAGAAATCCATGTGCATGGAAACGATGTGGCGTGTTCCAGTTGCACTTCAAAAACAACAGAGATGATGTATCACAATCAAGCACCCAAATGGTTTCATTGGTACATACCAACATCTTTAGGAAGTTGGTGACCCCTGCAGACATTGGTGTATCAATGAAACCGTTAGGGTGCTTGATTGTGATACGTCATCTCTGCTGTTTTTGAAGTGCAGCTGGAACACGCCACAGCGTTTTTCCATGCACATGGATTTCTAAGCTGCAAGAATTTGCTGTTTTTATCTTATTTTTTTTTTTAATAAAACTGTGATATACTTCACTATGAAAGCCCTTTCTTTTTAATTTTTCCCACTAACCATTGGACAACTCCCTTCAAATTGTTTTGTTCCTAGGAACCTGCTCAAACGATCTGGATTCACTTTGGTGTGTGTGACCTGGAGGTTGGTAAAATGCTGGGATCAAAACTGGGATCGTGCACAACTCCTGCTGAATATACCAAGATGTGCAGGGCCTGATTAGCCACAAGGCCACAGAGGCCAGGCCTCAGGGCGGCAGTTAGGGATGAGCCGAACACCCCCCGGTTCGGTTCGCACCAGAACTTGCGAACGACCCCCGCGTTCGAAACGAACGTTAGAACCCCATTGAAGTCTATGGGACTCGAACGTTCGAAATGGAAAGTGCTAATTTTAACGGCTAATATGCAAGATACTGTCCTAAAAAGGGTTTGGGGACCTGCCTCCTGCCTCAGGGGACATGGGTCACTGCAAAAAAAAGTTTTAAAAACTGCCGTTTTGGCGGGAGCACTGATTTTAATGACGATTAAAGTGAAAAAAAAAAGTGAAATATTCCTTTAAATATGGTGCCTGGGGGGGGTCTGTAGTATGCCTGTGAAGTGCCACGTGTTTCCCGTGTTTAGAACAGTCCCTGCACCAAATGACATTAAACGGAAATAACACCATTTAAAACTGCTTGCGGTTTTAATGTTATATCTGGTTCCTGCAATATGGTTGAAAATCATTGAGAAAAATGGCATGGGTAGCCCTCCCTGCCCATTACCAGCCCCTTTAGGTCTTGTACGCATATTAAGGGGAACCCCGTACCCATATTAAAAAAAGGAAATGTGTGTGGCCCCCAGGCCCTATATACTCAGAACAGCAGTATACAGGCGGTGCAAACAAGATAGGGACTGTGTAGGTTTGTTCTGTTAAGTTGAATCTGTTTGTAATTTTCAACTGGTACATTTTTAAAGTGTAGCTCCATTCAAAAAAACTATTTTAAAGCTTTTTGGAAAACATAGGGAAGGGTTATCACCCCTGTATAATTTGTTTTGTCGTTCATCTTTTTTCATCTCACTTGCTGCTGTCTCCTTGCGTTTGCAAGTAGGAGATGTTTGTAAGTTGGATGTTTGAAAGTAGGGGCCTGCCCTATATTATAGCAGTATGTACTGGGTACAGAGCACGCAGACAGCACGCAGACAGCACGCACTATCTCCTAACACTACTGACTGCAAGCTCTATTATTAACCACTTGACCACTGGGCACTTAAACACCCTTAACAACCAGACCAATTTTCAGCTTTCGGTGCCCTCACATTTTGAATGACAATTACTCAGTCATGCAACACTGGACCTATAGGAAATGTTTGTCCTTTTTTTCACACAAATAGAGCTTTCTTTTGGTGGTATTTAATCACCTCTCAGTTTTTTATTTTTTGTGCTATAAAAGAAAAAAGACCGAAAATTCTGCGAAAAAATGAATTTTTCTTTGTTTCTGTTATAAAATTTAGCGGATTAGTCATTTTTTCTTCATAAATTTTGGCCAAAATTCATACTACTACATATCTTTGGTAAAAATAAGTACAAATTGGTGGATATTATTTGGTCTTTGTGAAAGTTATAGAGTCCACAAGCTATGGTGCCAATATCTGAAAATTGATCACACCTGAAGTACTGACGGCCTATTTCCTTTTTTTTTTTTTTTCACAAAATTGTCATATTATCAGGTTATTTCACACACACAGCATATGCATACCACAAATTACACCCCAAAACACATTCTGCTATTACTCCCGAGTACGGCGATACCACATGTGTGAGACTTTTACACAGCGTGGCCACATACAGAGGCCCAACATGCAGGGAGCGCCATCAGGCGTTCTGGAGCACCCAGGCCAATTCTGACATTTCTCTCCTACATGTAAAAATCATCATTTATTTGTTAGAAAATTACAGAGAACCCCAAAACATTATATATATTTTTTTTTTAGCAAAGACCCTGGAGAATACAATGGTGGCCGTTGCAAATTTTTATCTCACACGGTATTTGCACAGCAATTTTTCAAACGCGTTTTTTTGGGGGAAAAAACAGTTTTGTGCTTAAAAAACAAACAAAAAAAACAGTAAAGTTAGCCCAATGTTTGCATAAAGTGAAAGATGACGTTATGCTGAGTAAATAGATATCAAACATGTCACTCTTCAAAATTGCACATGCCCGTGGAATGGCGCCAAACGTCGCTACTTAAAAAATCCCCATAGGCGACGCTTTAATTTTTTTTTTTACTGATTACATGTTTTGAGTTGCAGAGGAGGTCTAGGACTAGAATTATTGCTCTCACTCTAACGTTCTCGGCGATACCTCACATGTGTGGTTTGAACACCGTTTTCATATGTGGGTGGGGCTTACGCATGTGTTCGCTTCTGCATGCGAGCCCATGGGGACATGGGCGCTTTAATTTTTTTTTTTTTTTTTATTGTTCATTTTACTTTATTTATTTTAGTTTGAAATTTTTTTCCCCAAAAATATATTTTTTATCACTTTTATTCCTATTACAAGGAATGTAAACATCCCTTGTAATAGGAATATGGGGTGACAGGTCCTCTTTACAGTGAAATCTGGGGGTCAATATGACCCCACATCTCACCTCTAGGCTGGGAAGCCTGAAATAAAAAATAAAAAAAAGATTCTGGCTTTGATCGTACTGGCGAGTTGGTAGAAGCACCGGAGGGCGGTGAGGGGTGGGGGGCGTCTATGGCTGGGTATTTCAGGGTATCACCGAGTATGGCTGGGTATGGCAATTTATGGCAGGGTATTGCAGAGTATTGGCGGGGTATTGGCGGGGTACTACAGAGTAATAGCAGGGTACTGCAGAGTATTGGGGGGTACTCCAGAGTAATGGCAGGGTACTGCAGAGTAATGGGGGTTACTGCAGAGTAATGGGGGGTACTGCAGAGTAATGGCAGGGTACTGCAGAGTAATGGCAGGGTACTGCACTGCAGAGTAATGGCGGGGTACTGCAGAGTAATGGCGGGTACTGCAGAGTAATGGCAGGGTACTGCACTGCAGAGTAATGGCGGGGTACTGCAGAGTAATGGCGGGGTACTGCAGAGTAATGGCGGGTACTGCAGAGTAATGGCAGGGTACTGCACTGCAGAGTAATGGCGGGGTACTGCAGAGTAATGGCGGGGTACTGCAGAGTAATGGCAGGGTACTGCAGAGTATGCACTGGTATTGCAGAGTATTGGCAGGGAATTGAGGGGTTAAATTCGGTGAGCAGCGATGTGGGCACTGCAGATGCAGCCCACATCGCTGCTGACACCGATCTCTTTCCCCTCCGCTGTACCGATCGGTACAGAGAGGGGAGGGAGGAACCGGCGTCATAACATGACGCTGGTTTGTTTACAAGTGATCACTCCGTCATTTGATCATTCGGTCACGGATGCTCTCGAGCGCGCGCCCCCATGGGGAGCAGAATTCTGGGAGGCCGTTAATTAACGGCCTCTCAGAGTTAAACAACCGCCAGAGTTAAACAACCGCCCTGAAGCCGTTAATCGGCAATGGGCAGTTGTTAAGTGGTTAAAGCTAGATCACTAGCTATATAGGTGAGGTGAATATAGTGGTGTATACTGCGGTCAGGGCACAGACAACAACCACTACACAGCAGCAAGATAGGAAATCAGCCAAAAACGATTGGTGTGTAACTGTGGTGAAGGTACACAGAACACCCACTGCTTCAGATGCTAACACACTACACGAGGCCGCCTCAAAGGCGGCCTTATATAGTGTGGGGCGTGCACTACACAGCCTGAGCTATGATTGGCCACAGGCAGGATGCCTGTGGCCAATCATGGCTCTCCTCGCTGCTGGCGCTGCGATTGGCCAAGCATGCGGGGTCACAGTGCATGCTTGGCCAATCATGAGGCAGCAATGCACTGCGCCACCGCAGTGCATTGTGGTCCGCGCGCGCGCCACTCGAATTTTGACGCGAACGGCCAAAACGTTCGGAATTCGCCGAACGCCCGAACAGCCGATGTTCGAGTCGAACGTACGTTCGACTCGAACACGAAGCTCATCCCTAGCGGCAGTGAAGCAGGGGCGGCGCAGCATGCAGGGCCAATCTGCTCGGGGTGCAGTGCAGCGCCAGAGTGCTCCCTTCTTTCCTCCTCCTCTTGTTCATTTCCAGAGGCGGCTCTCTCTGCTGCTCACTGCCGCTGCATTTCCTGCTCAAGCCCCTCCCCGCCCCCCTCCTCCTGTCAGAGAAGGAGAGCAGCTGGGGATGAGATCGGGGGGCAGAGCGGCTGGTCTCTGTGTGGAGGGAGACCAGCAGCAGCAGCACAGTGACGTCACGGGGGGAAGGGCGGGCGGTCCATGCTTGATACTTTCTCCTCCTCTCTGTGTCTCTCCTGCCTGCTGTGAACTGTTCTCGGGTGTTTCTATGTACCCTCATGGAAGGGGGGTCTGTCCTGGGGGGTCTGTATTAATGGAGGGCAGTCGGTCCAGGAGGGCTGTACTAAAAGTGGGGGGGTCTGTACTAATGGAGGGGGGTCTGTCCTGGGGGGCTGTACTAATGGAGGGGGGTCTGTCCTGGGGGGGTCTGTACTAATGGAGGGGGGTCTACTAATGGAGGGGGGGGGGTCTGTACTAATGGAGGGGGGTCTGTACTAATGGAAGGGGGTCTGTCCTGGGGGTTCTGTACTAATGGAGGGGGTCTGTCCTGGGGGGGTCTTTACTAATGGTGTGGGGGTCTGTCCTGGGGGGGTCTGCACTAATGGAGGGGAGGTTTTCCTGGGGGTTCTGTACTAATGGAGGGAGGTTTTCCTGGGGGGTCTGTACTAATGGAGGGAGAGAGAGAGCCCCGCTGCCCTGCCCCACCAGAGGGAAAGACACACAGCCTAGTGCCATTCCTGGTGGAGAAAGGAACGGAGTCATTGCAGGAATACAGATCTGGGTGCTACCCAGCGGAGTTGCCACAGGCAATTTAGTGTGAGCTGACTCTTGATCAGAGGAACCGTTGCTGTATCGATGGTTCAGGTGAGAGGGCCGATCGGCCATTATCTACCATAGGAACTGCAGTCTCTGACCATCTCCTGTCATTTCTGCAGTCTTTGACCATCTCCTTTACTATGTCTGCAGACTCTGACCATCTCCTGTAGTATGTCTGCAGTCTCTGACTGTCTCCTGTAATATGTCTGCAGTCTCTGACTGTTTCCTGTACTATGTCTGCAGTCTGTGACCATCTCCTGTATTATATCTGCAGTCTCTGACCATCTCCTGTACTATGTCTGCAGTCTCTGACCATCTCCTGTCATTTCTGCAGACTCTGACCGTCTCCTGTAGTATGTCTGCAGTCTCTGACCATCTCCTGTACTATGTCTGAAATCTCTGACTGTCTCCTGTAATATGTCTGCAGTCTGTGACTATCTCCTGTATTATATCTGCAGTCTCTGACCATCTCCTGTACTATGATTGCAGTCTCTGTCCATCTCTTGTATCATAACTACAGTCTTTGACCATCTCCTGTACTATGTCTGCAGTCTCTGACCGTCTCCTGTAATATGTCTGCAGTCTCTGACCGTCTCTTGTATCATAACTACAGTCTCTGACCATCTCCTGTACTATGTCTGCAGTCTCTGACCATGTCTGCAGTCATTAATAAAGGACAAGAATGGTGGTATGTGTGTGTGTGTGTGGGGGGGGGGGGGGGGGCGGCATTGACGGACCTGGCCTTGGGGCAACAAAGGAAGTAAATTTGGGCCTGCATATGTGCTTTATGACTACCTGTAATAGGGGTCATGGAAGTCTGTGGTCAGTAGGATATGTGACAGGTGATGGTGGAGGGAAGATATTTCAGTCAAATTTACCTACTGTTTGGCAGGGATTTGAAGATTGTGTACAATATCTGAAGAAGTTGATACATTGTCTGAAGACTTTGATACATTGTTTGAATATTCACTATTTGCACTACTGAATTTATTTTGTGTTTGGACTTTTTATACACATATTATCATGTTGGTGCTCAGTTGAAACCACTTTTGCATGTTTGCACTTTATTAGGGAAGGAGCGTGGTTTAATCAATTTAGTATTGGTTTTTACTAATGAGACTCGGGTGATCACAGATCGGAGTGAGCGGTCGGTCCTGACCCCTTACCACATGATCAGCTGTCAGCAAATGACAGCTGATCACGTGATGTAAACAGAGGATCGATAATCTTTTTTTTTATCCTTTTCACGCTGACAGCGCAAGGAGAACAAAAAGCTGATCACCGGCTTTCACCAGCTTCTGTTGAAGGGACATCTGTCCCGAGCAGGGAGAGGCGAAGCCGCCTCATATGTGCCCACAGTGCCCACCAATCAGTGCTCACAGAGCCCACCAGTACATCGGTGCTACCTATCAATGCCCACCAGTGGTGCCAATCAGTGCCACCTAGCAATGCTGCCTATCAGTGTCACGTACCAGCCCTGATCAGTGCCCATCACTGCCACCCATCAGTGCCACCTATCAGTGCCACCTATTAGTGCCCTTCAGTGCACCCTATCAATGCCCTTCAGTGCCAGCCATTAGCGCCACCAATCAGTGCCACATCTCAGTGCCCACCGGTGCTGCCTAATAGTGCCCATGAGTCCCGTCTTATCAGTGCCCATCAATGCAGCCCAGCTGTGCCCATCAGTGTATCCTCTTCAGCGTACATCAATGAAGGAGAAAAATTACCTGTTTGCAAAATGTATTATCAAAATATAAAACAGTTTTTTATTTTTTTCTCAAAATTTGGTCTTTTTTCATTTTTAACAAAAAATAAAAATCCTAGAGGTGATCAATTACCACCAAAAGAAAGCTTTATTTATGGGAAAAAAATTCATTTGGGTAGTGTTGTATGACACGCGCAATTATCAAAGAGTGACAGCGCTAAAAGCTGAAAATTGGTCTGGGCAGGAGGTGGGTTTAGGTGCCCAGTAATCAAGTGGTTAATACATTTAGACCAAAATGTATTATGCTACATTTCTTTGGTAAAAAAACAAAACCAAATCAGAGTATATTATTTAGTCTGTGTGAAAGTTATAGAGTCTACAAACATGGTATATACAGTATATTTAACAATAGATCAATCCTGATGTACTGACTCTCATGTCTTGAGGCCCTAAAATGCCTGGACAGTAAAAATACCCCCAAAAAAAGTAAACGGAACAAGATATTTAGTAAGAGGCATGTGAGTTTTTTTTACGTTGTATTTTTGAAAAATTGATTGAATAACATTTATTTTTCCCTCCATATATACGCATGTGTTGTTTAAATCAATTTTATCCAGCTTGGAGTAATTTCATCTATATGATAGATATTTACAAATTTTTTTTGTTTTGTTTTTTGTTTCATTTTTATTTTATTGATCTATGCATTTCTACCTTATGCCAAATATCAATTCATATTGTTGCTTTATTTTCAAACTCTGTATTTCATGATTACAATGATATTCAGATTTATGTTTTACTATGTGTATGTAACATGCAATTTTTGTTTTATCAATAATAACCAATAAAAACATTGAAACATAAATAGCTGCAACTTCATAATAAATATTATGCCTAAAAAACCAAACATACCAAAAGCTGTATCATCACAACAATGGTGTCACCTCCAAGCATAAATAAAAGCAGGAAAAATATCCTTATTTTAGCCCTTCTCAAGAGGTCCCCCAGCACCAGGTCTGATTCTGCTTAGCCTCTACGATTGGGCACTTTCAAGGTCATGGGGCCATAGTTTTAATTGTTATATAAAAAACAGTTTAGATCAATCTCAACATTTGGTCCCTGTGGTTGTAAAGTATCCAATTGTAAATATATTTTGTTTTGCTTGTTGAAATATCTATTTTGGGATTTGATCCTCTTCATTTCTTTAAAATACCAGGGTCCTTGTGAAAGTGTCTAAGATGTTTTGGAAACACTGTTATTTTTTGTATCCTTTTGATGTTATTCACATGTTTCTCCAAAGAAATGAAAATCACTGCCAAGAGACAGCCATCGTCGCCTGCAGGTGAAATCTCAGATTGCAGGATCTCACTCAGCTTGAGTACTGATCATGCTAGTTCCCTATTGTATATTGTTATTGTATAGTGTTATCACCCCTTTCCTGGGCTTATTTTTATTTTTTTAATAAAGCACTTAATTTGACTCTAGCGTAAGATTGGATATTGACTTTTATTATATTGCTGTCACAATTCTAACTGGGTCATGTGTGGCTCTGGATTGATTCCATAACAGACAATATATGCTTTTTTCTGCACAAACTTTGCCATTATTTCTGACATTTGCTACGGTACTATCCTCAAGTTGGATCTCATAGCAGCAGGACCTGTTGGGACATTTTCAGCCATCAGTGGTTGGGGGGTTTAGCACATTGTTTTTTTTATACTTTTTGCTTAGAATCCTTAGAAAGCTTTTGATGGGGCATTACCCTTTTTATTAAAATCTTTAAAATACATTTGTTTTGCTTTTGTCTATTAATGTTACTTTTTCGTTATAAGCAAATAAGTTTAGAACTCTGTGGTATAGTAATAATATATAGAGCATGCCCCAACTGGAAAAAAGGGTAATAGCTTCATGAATCTTGCTGTTTAATCCCAGGCCTCCCAGCAAGGACAATAAAGGGGTCCTGAGATTAAGTGGCACCAACTTCCTCAGTTTAGAGCGCAGAGCAGATGTAAAGGGTTCCATATCTGGACCCATCAATTCTGAAAATGTAGATAATCCAGTTATAAAACCTATCTCATGTAACCTGGAAATACCTTCTCCTATTTGAAAACAATGAATATACTTGATAATAGGGAATGAATGAATGAAATACTTGTACAGCGCACAATGCAAACTGAATCGCCTCTAGGCACTGTGGCGAGCTTTGATCATCTGCTAAAAGAGGAAGGTCTTGAGTTTTTTCCTAAAAGCCAGGGGATTTTCTTCCAGGCGGTTGTTGATTGGTAGAGCATTCCATAGCCGAGGCCCTTGGACAGCGAATCTCTGATCCCCCTTGGATTTATACCGGGCTTTGGGCACGAGGAGGAGGTTTTTGTTGGCTGATCGAAGACTGCGGTTTGGTGTGTAATGATTTATTTTCTCCATTAGGTATGGCAGAGCTTCTCTATGCACGCATTTGTGGGTGAGGCAAAGGGTCTTGAACGTGATCTGATTTTTTACGGTTAGCCAATGTAAGCTCCTCAACGAAGGAGAGATGGATTCCCAGGATTTTTTTTCCTGTTGCCGCCGTGTTTTGGATCAGTTGTAATCGCGCAAGTTGATATTGTGATAATCCTATGTAAAGCGAATTTGCGTAGTCCAGTTGTGAATTAATGATTGTTCCAACTACCACTGCTTTGTCATTCTTTGGGATAAAAGGGATGAGTCTGCGAAGCATGCGCAGCAGATGGTGAGATCCACTGACTACAGATCCTATTTGCACATCCATAGACATTTGTGCATCTAAAATAACCCAGAGTCTCTTCGCTTTGGTCTTTGGGGAGATAGTCTGCCCAAAGACGGTTGGTGGAGACCAGGAGGTTTTGGTTGCGGGCTTATGATTTGGGTGTAAGATAAGAAGCTCTGTCTTTGATTCATTCAGCTGGAGGGAGTCAGTGGTCATCCAGTCCTCTATTGATTTGAGGCAGTTTTCAAGTTGTTGTTGGTGATCTTTTTTTCCATTGATCCGGAAATAAAGCTGCGTGTCGTCAGCGTAAGAGTGGAAGCAGAGATCTGAGCATCTGATGATTTGAAGGAGTGGGCGAATGTAAATGTTGAAGAGAACGGGTGACAAAGGAGAGCCTTGAGGGACTCCGCAGGGGACTGCCCGAGTTTCGGAGAGGAATTTTCCTAGTTTCACTGTCTGTGACCGATTTCCTAGAAAGGACGCGAACCATTGGAGATCTATGTCTTGGACTCCGGCTACTGTATCAAAGGCTGCACTTAGGTCTAGCAGTACGAGGAGACACGGCTCTCTGTCATCTGCTGCTTCGAGGGCGTCATCCCAAATCTTGAGGAGAGCTTTTTCTGTTCCATGACCCGGGCGGAAGCCTGATTGCAGCGGGTCCAGGAGTTTGAGAGTATCCAGGTGAAGTTGTAGCTGATGTACTACAGCTTTCTCCATGATCTTCGAAATGGTGTTGAGGCTCGTAATTGGCCTACGGTTGTTTGGATCCTGAGGGTCCAGGTTTGGTTTCTTGAGTAGAGGTTTGACGATGCCTTGTTTGAGGATGCTGGGAACAATCCCTTCGTGGAATGATTGGTTTATGAGGTGGATTATGGTTGGAGCCACGATGTCGGAGCATTCTTTCAGTAGTTTTGTGGGGATGATGTCAATAGGTGAGGTACTGTCACACAGTTTATTAATGATGTTTTTTGCGGTGTCTACGGTAATCAGGGATAGTGAAAATTTCGGCGGTTGCGGTATGTTGGTGCAGACATCCTCTTTATGTATTTGCTGGCTGAGGTCGGATGTATTCTTCTGACAAATTGTTTCCCTGATGGTTTTGACTTTATCGATGAAAAAATCCGACAGTTTGTCACAGTAATCCTGGGATTCACTTTCTGGGGGTTCTAGTCACACCGGATTCATTGATTGATTAACCAGTTTAAACAGTTCCTATGGTTGGTTTGCGGCCGTTGAGATTGTATATGAGAAGTGGTCCTTTTTGGCTTTTGAGACCTTTGTAGTTAAAGTGGTTTTCCTCGGTGGTATGGTATATAAAACCATCCACAGCAGACACATAGAGAAATCCAACCAGGCCTTCTACCATCTGATTGACAATGCCTACAGGAATGGGATAATTAACAAAGATCTATATGATTTTATTAGAACCAAGCACCCTAGGACGCATACGTTCTATAGTCTCCCTAAAATCCATAAAAATCCCACTCAACCAACAATAGTATCAGTCAATAGCGGGATCTCCGAGAATCTGAGTAGGGTGATTGATGCATATCTTCAACCCTTTGTGGTAGCATTACCGTCATTTACAAAAGATACCATCCATTTTTTGCAGGCCATAAACCAAATAAAACTTTCTGAAAATTCAATTTTGGTTACAATCGATGTGGAAGCCCTATATTGCTCAATCCCACATGGGAAAGGACTTTTGGCCATCCAAACTGTATTACAACAGGGTTCATGTGCCTTTGGTAGTATCTGGAGGGGGGTATCTGGAGGGTATTTCAAAATATATCTTTAGATCTTCTCTAGTTTAGAACAACTAAAATATAACATAAAGACATATGCTTTTTTTACTTTATTATTCTTTAAAGTGGTTGTAAACCCTTACAAACCACTTTGACCTACAGGTAAGCCTAAATTAAGGCTTACCTGTAGGTCCAAGCAATATCTCCTAAACCTATATGGTTTAGGAGATATTTACCCGAAAACGGGCACCGCTGTCTACGGCGCATGCGCCGTAGACAGCGGCGCGCAGGCGCACTAAGTGCGGCATTTCCAAAAATGGAGCTGCCGCGTGTGTCGACTCCCGTGCGCATGCGCGGGAGTGACGTCATCGCGGCTTCGCCGAATGACAGCGGCGGGGCTGCGAGACGCCACCAGCAAGATGGATGCGGCGGACTACAGGGGACAGCGGCGACTTCGCTGGCTCCTGTGTCAGGTAAGTGACACATAATGTGCTACTATGCGATGCATAGTAGTCCATTATGCTTTGCCTTTGCAGGAAATGAAAGAGGAAGTAAACCCATCAGGGTTTACTTCCTCTTTAATCCATGTAATAATAGTAATATAACGAATATATAGCAAACTCATTTGTATAATTATACTAACTTTTAGGTGTTTTGGTTTATGAGCTTCCCCTATGGGGGGCTGATTAATCCATGACCACTGGTAAGCCTCACGGGCCAGGGCGCAACTTTTAAGCGAGGTCTGGGATCATCATTGGGGGGAATTCTCGGTCCTGTTGTGTGTTTTTTAACAAAGAAAAGTCTCTGGAGAAGCAAGCTGTCTTGGTGGAAGGGGTAAATACAGTGTGATTACCAAGTTGAATATATGATGATGTAAAATGAATGTGATTATGTATTTTCTGTAATGCTGACGTTTGTTCTTTCTGCTCTATTTGTAGAAATGTAAGAACCCCCTGAAGAAGACCATAGTATAATTATCCTTTATCAACACTATGAGGCAATACCTTTTAATACATTTTGCAAACAGGTAATTTTTCAGCTCTTAAAGGGACTTTTTTTTTAATGATTTTTTAAATGACTTTTTTTTATTGCATTTTAGTGTAAATATGAGATCTGAGGTCTATTTGAACCCAAATCTCATATTTAAGAGGTCCTGTCATGTTTTTTTCTATTACAATGGATGTTTACATTCCTTGTAATAGGAATAAAATTGACAATTGTTTTTAAGAAACAGTGTAAAAATAAAAAATAAAAGGTAAAATAAATAAGAAACAAAAAGATGTTTAAATGCACCCTGTCCAGGTGAGCTCGCGTGCAGATGCAAATTCATACGTGAGTAGCCTCCATATATGAAAACGGAGTTTCAAACCACACTTGAGGTATCGCCGTGATCAGTAGAGCAAGAGCAATAATTCTAGCCCTAGACCTCCCCTGTAACTCAAATCTTGCAACCTGTAGAATTTTTCAAAATTTGCCTATGGAGAGTTTTAAGGGTAAAAGTTTGTTGCCATTCCATGAGCGGGCGCGATTTTGAAGCGTGACATGTTGGGTATCAATTTACTCAGCGTAACATTATCTTTCACAATATAAAAAAAAAAAAAATGAGCTAACTTTACTGCTGTCTTATTGTTGTTGTTCTAAATAATTTTCTAGCAAAGAAGCTGTTTTTAACTGGTAAACTTCTTAAGTGGTTAATAACATGTAGGGCATGCAGGAAGTGCCAAACAAACACAGCAACTGCTTGCATCTCTCCCTTTCTGAACCCCAAAGTCTTAAGACTAAAATCTGAGGAAAGATCAGAGACTTGATCACTCCAAGCTCTGTTCAAAGGATAAACATACCTAGCAAGCTCCCTTGCAACAGACATCCACTAAACATCTCAGGTAGGAAATGTGCATGTCTAAACAGTGTACACAGCAGAAAACACCACAGAGAACAGACCTGCTTCAGTTGAGCTTTAGCACACATCCTGGATGAGCCCCTAATGGTTTTGCTTTATTGCAATGTGGCCTTACTAGACACAAAAGCAAAACATTTTTTTATAAAAATCCAGCCTGTAGCCTGTAAATACTGTTGGATCAGAACTGTTAGTGTGCAATGTCACTACGCTCAAAGCTCCGCCCAAAAGGATGTTATCCGGGGTGGAGTTGTTTGACTTTTTTTTTTTTTATGGAAAACATATTTTAAAGATTTTTATAAAAGGGTAATGCACCAGTAGAAGATTTTTTCTCTTTGTGATGGATGGATCATTATAATATGGATCAGTTTGTCCCATAAAGAGGCGCACTCCTGTAAATAATAAGAAAATTGTTTGGCAACATCAATCCCAATATTTTATCTTTCTATAGGATAAGCCATTGTCTAGCAGCAATGTTTTCTGTTTCTCTATATTGTATGTACAGTATATATTGTATAGGAATGAAAACAATAAATCCATATTCTGATTTTCACCTTTCCTTCATCTTCTATTCCAGGGTTAATTTTACCTCCCATCTTGTTTCATAGTTTCTCCTCTTGTAACCCTTTACCTCACACTTTTTTATTGTGTCACCTGTTCCAAAAAAAAAAAAACCTTTTCTAGAATACAAGCTCTTTCTGTCTTTTTAATTTGCCTCGTTTTATTCAATATGACCAATATGGCCTGTGTTAAGGCCTACTCCCCCACCACCACACATATGCTTTACATCTTTGACAAAAGGTTAAATAATATTCAGTCTAGAATGTGACTTGACTATTTTATTTACTTTATTGAGTAACCAGACAATCTTATTTAGTAAATATCTCAAAAGTTTATTAAGCAGCCTTTCCACCTGACAATATGATGGAACCAAAAAAAGGGATGCAGTATAGAGAAATCCACATACTAGCTATAGCTCTTAGCGACACTGGAAGTCCCTTATTTAATAACTCTTCTGGGGAAAAAAAGCATTACAATAGAATTTTTGTGTTTGCTTTAAATGGAGAATGGCTGTAACATTTTTCCTTTTTGCAACATTTTTCAGCTGTTGATGCATTGAGTTAAATGTTTTTTTTTATTATTATTTGAAATTTTCACCAACCAAATTAATAAAGTGATCTATCAGTATATATATTAAAACACTATGATTTCAAGGGTAATATTCAAGACAAATTTCAATCAAATCCAAAAGAGCAAGACCACCTTGACCCTAGTCTATGCCTAATACCATTTCAAAGTGTTTTTGTGCTTACTTGAGATTGCTGATTATCAGTTTTCTCCCTGTCAGGGCTGGGCTCAGCCCTTTCTTCTCTGAGCTGGTCGCTCAGCTGCCAGCTAATTGCCAGCTTCCATCTCTCTCCACAGTTACTCAGCTGTTGTTGATATCCTGCTCGTCTGTCCTGCCTACTCAAGCCATCCAGTCCAGAGGAGCTCTGCTTTTGCCTTGGTCAACATCACAAGAAACATCTCCTGCGTTCCTGCATAAAGACTGGCTTTTGCCGACATTGCTTCTGGCTCCGGATCCTGCCAATCAAAGTAGTGGAACAGCATCCACTACTTTGATCCCTGACCTCTGGCTTGGCTGACTATCCATTACGGTCACTGAACTTTGGCTCTCTTTTCTTTTTACTTTTATTATTAAACAAGTGTGATTTAACTGTACTTCTGTCTCAGTCTGATTTCATGGTTTGTGACAGTAGGCGAAGGCCATGAATTCAGAAGATGCAGTCAATCCACTTGTTGGTAATATTTTTTCCAGATTGGATGAACTGGATCACTGCATGGATCAGTTTGCCATGGCATTACAAATTATCCTGAGTCACACGGCTCACCTGGAATCTCCCACTGTGGCCGCCCCGATACATGTTGCAGGCTGACCCTGCTGCTCCTTCAGTCTATGTGCAGTCTCTTGAATATTTCCTCTATAAGAGGTATGTCTGGTTCTGCTCCGCTTCCCCAGCGATTTGGGGGCAATCCAGTCCAATGCAGAGTGTTTCTCAACCAGGTAGAGATATACTTTGAGATGCTGCGGCATTTCCCACGGACAGAAGCAAAGTAGGATTCATGATTTCTTTGCTTTCTGAGAGAGCCTTTGCCTGGGCAAACCCTCTATGGGAGATGCAAAAACCTGTTTTGAGTTATCCTGAGTTTGTGGCTTTGTTTAAAAGGGTATTTGACATTCCTGCACACTTCGCTTCTGCTGCCAAATGCCTCATGTCCATCAGAGTATGAAAACTGTTGCCGACTATGCCATTGAATTTCGTACTCTGGCAGCAGAGGTTGCGTGGAACAATGAGGCCCTTGTGGCTGCTTTTTCTCATGGTCTCTTGGATACCAACAACGATGAGATAGCAGCCCGAGATATATCCAATGAGTTGGAGAAGTTGATCACGTTTGCCATCCTCATTGACTCCAGACTCAGAGAAAGACTCTTTTAATGAGTGCTTGCGGAAGCCTCCTGTACATTTGTCTCAGAGCTTTGCAGTCCCATCTGTGCCTCCCTCACCTCCCATGCCTCCTGGTACCCAGTTGGGCAGTGAAGGTGAACCCATGCAATTGGGTTTCACGCGTCTCTCTGCGGATGAGAGAACCTTTAGGAGGAGGGAGAAATTGTACCTTTATTGTGGCCAGGCAGGTCACTTTTTGAAGTCTTGTCCTACCTGTCCAGGGAATGCCTGAACCTTGAGGTCCTGTCACGGACAGACCTTAGGTGGCTTTGTTTCATCCCCAGTTACCCAGAAGGATAAGCTCCTGGTTTCGGTCACCCTTTCTTGGGCTGAGTCGTCCATCGAGATACAGGCTGTAATTGACTCTGGGGCTGCAGGCCTGTTCATTGATGCTGCCTTTCTGTAGAAGCACTTGATTCCGCTGCAGCTGCGTGACACTCCACTTGCCATTGAGGCTCTTGACAGGAGACCTCTACAGCCTGCTCATGTGACTCATGAGATGGTTCCATCATCCATGGCCGTAGGGGCTCTTCACTATGAGATAATCCAATTCCAAGTTATTTCCTCACCTAGGTTTCCGATAGTTATTGGTTAGAGGCACAACCCCTCTTTTGATTGGCTCTGTGCTGAGGTTCTCTCCTGGTCACCACAATGCACCGAGACATGTTTCCAGAAGGTAGCCAAGGTCCTGGGCACCTCTTCACTCTCTTCCCTGCTGGAGGAGTACCACGATTTTAGCGATGTCGTTGACAAAGGTCTGTATGATTGCGCAATTGACCTTCAATCTGGTGCCATACCCCCTTGTGGCTGGGTTTACCCTTTCAGTCTGGGAGGATAAGGCCATGGAAGAGTATGTTGCAGATGCACTTTCTCGAGGTTTCATCCGCAAATCATCGTCTCCTGCTGGTGCTGGTTTCTTCTTTGTGAAGAAGAAGAGTGGTGAATTGAGACCTTGTATTGATTATAGGGGTCTCAATCATTTCACGATTAAGAATGCCTATCCGATTCCATTGATTACGGAATTGACTGCCTCAAGGTAGCAACAGTTTTCAGGAAGCTAGATTTGAGAGAGGCATACAATCTTGTGAGGATTAAGGAGGGCAACGAGTGGAAAACTGCATTTAATACCAGAACAGGCCATTATGAGTACCTCGTAATGCCTCTTGGCTTTTGTAACGCCCTGGCAGTTTTTCAGGAATTTATTAACAATGTCCTCCGAGATTTGTTGCAGGTATGTGTGGTGGTCTATCTCAATGATATCCTCATATTTTCCAAGTCCCTGGAGAACCACCACACACGTCTGTCATGTTCTTCAGAAACGAAGAGAGAACAATCTCTATTGTAAACTGGAGACGTGCAAGTTCCATCGAGAACAGATTAAATTCCTGGGCATTTCCACTGCCAGTTTTTCAATGGACCCAGAGAAACTTTCAGCAGGCCTACAGTGGCCCCGACCCATGGGTTTACGTCCTCTGCAGTGTTTCCGGGCTTTGCCAACTATTATCGGAAGTTTATTTGTAACTTCTCGTCTCTGGTCAAGCCCCTGACTGATAAGACCAGAAATGACGGTAACCCACAGAGTTGGTCTCCAGAGTCCATTAAGGCCTTTGAGAGTCTCAAGGCTGCCTTTGTTTCTGCTCCTGTGTTGGCACACCCTGATTCTACGTTACCGTCTTCCTTGAGGCTGATGCTTCTGAGACTGGAGTTGGCGTCCTTCTGTCTCAACGTCCTACCTCTGGGAGCGCTATGCATCCTTGTGGCTACTTTTCCAAGAAATTGTCACCTGCGGAGTGCAATTATGAGATTGGTGACAGAGAGCTGTTGGCAATCATTTTAGCCCTGAAAGAATGGAGACATCTCCTCAAAGGTACCACTGTGCCGGTTCTCATTCTTACTGACCATAAGAATCTCACATCCTTGTTTGAGGCTAAATGCCTCTGTCCCAGAAGGGCTCGATGGGCTCTTTTCCTGCCTAGTTTCAATTACATTGTCTCATTTTTACCCAGTACTAAGAATGTAAGGGCTGATGCCTTGTCACGACAATTTTCCTCCACTTGCAATTTGGAGTCGGTTCCGGTTCCTGTGATTCCTCCTGATCGTATTCTGGCTACAGTTCCCACCAATCTCACTTCTCCTTTGGGTGACACAATTCTTGCTGCTCAGGTCCATGCTCTTCCCAAGAAACCTTGTGACCACTGCTTTGTCCCAGAGAGTCTCCATACTGCCATGCTCCAGACTTACCATTCTCCAAAGCCGGTGGCCACCCTGGGAAGAATCAACTCATTTTGGCCATTTTCTAACAATTCTAGTGGCCTACGTGCTGATGTAACTGCCTTCGTAGCTGCCTGTTCCATGTGTGCACAGAGTAAGACTCCCCAATACCTTCCAGTGAGCCTCCTACAACCCATACCCAATGGAGAGAGGCCCTGGACCCACCTGTCTATGGATTTCATTGTGGAGTTACCCAACTCCCAGGGCAACACAGTTATCCTTATGGTGGTTTACTGGTTCTCAAAGATGTGTCATTGTATTCTATTTAAAAGTTGCCCACTTCTAAGGAACTAACTTCCATTTTTGCTGGGGAGATCTTTTGCTTATGTGGGCTACCCAAGGTGATTGTCTCGGACAGGGGTAGTCAGTTTGTGTCCCGGTTCTGGCGAGCCTTTTGTGCACAGTTGGGAATTCAGCTTGCTTTTTCCTCTGTGTATCACCTGCAGTCTAATAGGGCTGCAGAACGAGCCAACCAGTCCTTGAAGCAATTCCTACGTATATTTCTGACCATCATAACAACTTGTCAGACCTATTACCATGGGCAGAGTTTGCTCACAAAGTGCCTTGAATTCTGCTTTCCAATTGTCCCCATTTATGGTGAATTATGGTTTCCAACCTTCCATGTTGCCTGACTCATTTGTTCTGCAGAGTATTCCTGCATCCAGGAGGCTTTTTGTCATGCTAACGATAGGTACAGACTCCATGCTGACCGCAGATGCCTACCTGTACCTCCCTACCAGATTGGGGACAGGGTCTGGCTGTCATCTCACAATCTCGGCTTTGTGTTCTCTCACTGAAGTTCGCACCTCAGTTTATTGTCTCCTTATTAAAACCTTTGGTCTCGAACCACTTTACCACCTCTGTGCCATGTCCTCACCCTGTACAGGTTGAGAACCATGAGGAGTATGAAGTACAGTCCATTGTTGACTCCCGTAGGTTCCACAGGCGCATACAGTACCTGGTGCATTGGAAAGGTTACGGTCCGGAGGAACGCTCTTGGGTCTCATCCTCGGACGTACATGCCCCTTTCCTCCTCCGTGATTTCCATAGATGTTTTCCTCTTAAGCTTGGTGGTCCTCCAAGAGAGAGGGGTCGTTGAGGAGGGGTTACTGTCAGGGCTGGGCTCAGCCCTTCCTTCTTAGAGCTGGCCGCTCAGCTGTCAGCTAATTGCCAGCTCCTATCTCTCCACAGTTACTCAGCTGTTGTTGATATCCTGCTCATCAGTCCTGCCTACTTAAGCTGTCCTGTCCAGAGGATCACTACCTTCGCCTTGGTCAACATCACAGAAACTTTCTCCTGCATTCCTGTTCAAGACTTGCTTTGCTGACATCCTTCTGGCTCCAGATCCTGCTTGCTGTTCCACTACATTGATCCCTGACTTCTGGCTTAGCTGACTATCCATTCCGGTTACTGAACTTTGGCTATGTTATGGCTACGTTTGTTCTCTTTACTTTTATTATTAAACAAGTGTGATTTAACTGTACTTCTGTCTCAGTCTGATTTAATGGTTTCTGACACTCCCGAAATTATCAGTAAGAAAAAACATACCGTGATATAAAATTGTGCCCAGTGATGCAGAATTGCAGTTCACCACAGATTTGACAGCACCTGCTGAGACTTATAGTGCCTTAGCTGGAGAATCTGCTGCAGGGCTTCCATGTCTTATGACAAGCAAATAATTAAGCTATAAGAAAAAACAGGATCACAAAACAAAGAAATGTGGAACATATGCTGTGCATACATTTAGCAGAACATTTGATATAGTGCCAACACACTCTAGAAATTAAAGGAAACAAATGTAATGGGAAGTAAATGTGTTGATGGATAGAGTACAAAAGGTTAGTATAGTTCTGTGCGTCACTGTACTTTTTTTCGCATTATATTCCAATATATTATAGTGTATCCGTGGAGTGTGTCTGTGTAGTGTGATTACTCACATTAAAGTGCAAATACACGTCTTTACATTGATTAAAGTGCATCTACATACAGATTTCAACTTCTTCTTTACATTTGCTTATAAGCACCGCCCCCTCCCTCCCAATAATATCTGGGAGGACAAGGAGAGGCAGACATTTCCTTGGCACTGTAACAAATATGTCCACAGGTAAAGGTTGACGTAGTGGTCAGTGTTTAGTGAGTTTGCCCGTGCTATCCAGCCACAGCATGCAGAAGAGGTGGGGGACTAGCTTACTAAACCTGCCTCATCCTCTTCATCCTCTGCCACGCAAGCAGAGACAAATGTGCAGTCCTCTGCAGTTGCCAGAGTGGACAAACCTGTCTCCTTGTCCACATCTATTCCTGCCATAGCCCCAACATCAGCCATTGAGGAGTCAGCTTAGTTATTTGACCACAGTGTCAGCCACTTGTGCCTTGATGATGCCCAGCCATTACTGGATTCAGATGTTGGTTCTGAGGTTGAGGATGGCAGGAACATGAGCCTAGAGAGGGGGAGGAACACTGGTAGACAAATTGGCATTCATGTTCATCAAGCTGCAGCATATTGCCAAGTTGTCTCCAATGGTAATGATGAAGATGGAGGAGATGGTGATGATGATGATGACACTGATGCGACCAAGAAGGCCAACATTAAGAAAGTAGAGAGCAGCCACCCTATTTCATCACCTTCTGCAGCTGTTATCTCCCAACCCACTCCCCAAAGCTCAGCTGTCTGGGCCTTTTTCAGCACATCTGCAGCAGATCGCACTATTGCTATCTGCAATCTGTGTCTCAGGCACATTAAACGTGACAAAAACAGCAACCATATGCATATCATTGCAATTTTTTTTGTCATCAATAGCACCTCTATAGGGATACGGTGGGAGGGTGCCCCCGACACACAAAAAGTAATTTGTCTGCACTTGTTTGACAGGTGCATATCATTGCAATTTTTTCAGCAAGGCCAATTCTTGCTTTCATCAAGAGTACCTTTATAGGCTTATGGTGGGAAGGCGACACCGACACCCAAAGACCAATTTTTACGCACCGTTACTTCTATACAAAGCCAAAGTGACACCAGAATGTATCCAAAAAAACTCTAATCTTGTTCCCTGTGCACTACATTGTGGCCTCATCATACACACTGGGTCCCCAACTGTTGCCGAGCAAAATAAAGGCAGCTTGTAGGGAAAATTTCCTTTTTTTGGCTTTATAAATGCAATTATTGCTGCAGCAGATTCTAGATCTGCTACTTTACAGGTAGACTAAGGGACCGCCCATGCACTATATTGGAAGGAATGTTTCATTTTTAGCACAAACACAAAAAAGAGCGCACACCAGCCCTAGTGCATTAACGTTTATTTAACTCAGTAAAAGATTAAAAAAGCCAGGTATATCACTCACAAACATCCGTTGAATGGTTGCATTGACATTTACAGCCTCCACTGTTGCCTCCTTCCCCGATTTTAGGCTCCCTGCAGTAGCTAACAATGCGGATGGTTAAGTACTCAGTTCGCTTGCTGGCTGCAGGTACACTCTCTCTCCACGCCTCACACGCACGGACCTGCCGGCTATGGATGACGTCACTCGCAACGGGGGGCGGATCTATCAACGTGTGTGCTGACTCTGACGCTGGCTCTGACTAACTGTTCCCAAGACAACATGTTTCGGAGGTGTGGCCTCCTTCTTCAGGTGACGCCCTAGTGCAGTGATGGCGAACCTTGGCACTCCAGATGTTTTGGAACTACATTTCCCATGATGCTCATGCACTCTGCAGTGTAGCCGAGCATCATGGGAAATGTAGTTCCAAAACACCTGGGGTGCCGAGGTTCGCCATCACTGCCCTAGTGTATGCTTACAACATAAATACGCTGACACCCTCTCCGCCCTCCCTGCTAGTGCCAATCACAGGGAGCCTAACATCTAGGGGAGGAGACAAGCCCATCTACCAATCAAGAAGAGCGACATGGAAACAAAGATATTCTAGAACTACTATTGTAATCATTGCTATTAGAAGTGAATCAATATCTTTCAATGTATATCTATATGTAAACCATAACAAGGAAATGAAATGAAATTATTTATACATGAAATTGAGATAATACTAGAGAAATGAACCAACAAAATTAATATATATAAGAAATTAAAGAAACATATATGAGATTAAAATTAAATTAAATTTCAATTAGAAATAAAAATGAAAATGAAAATGAAAATAAAAATAAAAATAAAATTAATATAAATAAAAATAAATAAAAATAAAAATAAAAATGAAAATAAAGATAAAAATAAAAAATAATTATATATATATATATATATATATATATATATATATATATATACACATGGAAAAATTCTCGTAAATGAATAAATGAACTATAAGAATTTTTTAAAAAGATAAAAGATTGACAAAATTTTTTTTAAATATATATATATATTAGAAGTCTATTACAGGGGACTAGTACGGATGGGTTTCTGAGATATACAGATATGTAAATTTTCTTCATATGGAAACAAGAGCTATTTATTTGTAGCAAGTGTATATATACACGCACACACAAAAAACCTTTTTTATATATATTTTTTATATATATATATATTTTTTTTGTATATATATCTCTCTCTGTATATGCTTGCACCCCTGCATACCAGCATGCATGTAACAAGCAATATATATTGTGTAGAGGTATTCTGGAGGAACTGGATAGGATGTGACAGCGCCGTGCTTGATATATTTGTTTCCTGTTGTACATGTTTAATTTTTAGGCTTTCACTTTAAAAATCAAAAAATCACTGCTCATTTAAAAATGACATTTTTCACAAACATTTTTTTTATTGATACATGTCCCCCAAGGCAGGACCCAGATCCCTATAACCACTGTATGCCCAATTACTTGCATATAAGCCTTCCAAAAGGAGATTTTTTATGTTCGGGTCCCATTGAATTTAATGAGGTTTGTTTTTCTGGTCCGAACTTTCACAGTGTTCGAAAGTTCTGGTGCGAACCAAACAGTGGTCCGTTCGGCCCATCCCTAATGAGTACTAAGGTTTCCTGCCGGCTTATGCAGTTCCCAACTCATTTATTAACCCTAGCCATTGCCCTTTAACTGGGTCTTAAGGTAGGGGCAGGACAGACTTTCCAATAATGTGATCACTGTGATTGACTGCCACAGTGGTCATATGAATGGGAGCCTAGTCAACTGCAGATCAGAACTAGAAACCAGGAGCTGTCAGTGGCAGCTTGGTCACTGTGCTGGAAGCGGGCAGTAAATATGTACAAAGACCTTAGCTGCCATGGATGCATATGTGCTACTTGTCGGTGTTAAGGCCTACTCCCCTGCTGCCACACATATGCTTAACATCTTTGACGAAAGGTTAAATAATATTCAGTCTAGAATGTGACTTGATTATTTTATTTACTTTATTGAGTAACCAGACAATCGTATTCAGTAAATATCTCAATAGTTTATTACATTTAGATCTCTGGCAGCCTTTCTACCTGACAAGGTGATGGAACCAAAAAAATGGGATGCAGTATTGAAACATTTTTCAGCTGTTGATGCATTGAATTAAATGTTTTGTTTTTGCATTATTTCACCAATCAAATTAATAAAGTAACCTAGCAGTATATATATTAAAACAGTATGATTTCAGGGGTAATATTCAAGACAAATTTCAATCAAATCCAAAAGAGCAAGACCACCTTGACTCTAGTCTATGCCTAATACCATTTCAAAGTGTTTTTGTGCTTACTTGAAATTGCTGATTATCAGTTTTCTCCCAAAATTATAAGTAAGAAAAAACATACTGTGATATAAAATTGTGCCCATTGATGCAGAATTGCAGTTCACCACAGATTTGACAGCACCTGCTGAGACTTGTAGTCCCTTAACAGCTGGAGAATCTGCTGCAGGGCTTCCATGTCTTATGACAAGTAAATAATTAAGCTATAAGAAAAAACAGGATCGCAAAACAAAGAAATGTGGAACATATGCTGTGCATACATTTAGCAGAACATTTGATATAGTGCCAACACACTCTAGAAATTAAAGGAAACAAATGTAATAGGAAGGAAATGTGTTGATGGATAGAGTACAGAAGGTTAAATAAATGAAACATTTATAATGGAACGAAGAGAGCTAGTAATTTGAGTATTCACAGAATGTATTTTAAGCTGATGCCACTATTTTATGCTTAACTGCTTTGAATGAAGAACAAAGTACAACCTACTTCTATTCTTTCAAAAAAGTCACATTTTGACCTAAAGCACAAGTAAGCTGGATTGACAAATTTTAATACATGGGTACCTGTGCATTGCAGAGTATGGGTGTCACCTCAATATACATATACATAAATAAAAAAGCACCTTTGCCTTAACACACCACAATCTATGAATACTGGTGGTTGTGGTGTGGTGTGTTGTGTTTTCAAATAGTGCATTAATGGGAGCTTTGACAGCCTATTAGGCAAGTGTGAATGGTCTTCCATAGTGTCAGAAGTGTCAATGTCCGATTTTTCTGCCGCAATATCGCAGTCCCGCTAAAAAGTCGATGATCGCCGCCATTACTAGTATTTAAGAAAATACGAATATTTCATAGTTTGTAAACGCTATAACATTTCCACAAACCAATCAATATACACTTATTGGAATTTTTGTACCAAAAATATGTAGCAGAACAAATATTGGACTAAATTAATGAAGAAATTTGATTTTTTTACAATTTGTTTTATTGGATGTGTTTTATAGCAGAGTAAAGTAAAAAGTATTTATTTTTTTAATATTGTCGGTCTTTTTTTTCTTATAGTGCAAAAAATAAAAACTGCAGCAGTGATCAAATACCACCAAAAGAAAGCTCTATTTGTGGGAAAAAAGGACATAAAATATTTGGGTACAGCTTCGCGCGACTGCAAAATTGCCAGTTAAATAACGCAGTGCCATTGTGCAAAAAATGGCCTGGTCATGAAGGGGGTATATCTTCCAGAAGGCAAGTGGTTAAACTGACTATATGGTGAAATAATATCTCAAAAGAGGTCACTTTTAGTGAAAATGTAAGCCAACATAATTAACAGATTATAAGACAGCAGATTTGAGGTGCAAATTTCCATTTTCCCTGTCAAAGTTCAGTTTAGCCATCCCTGATTTGCTTCCTTAGTATTTACTGTGATTGACAACCTTGCTGGCCTATAGGTAGTTGGCATGGGATAGGGTGAGTTTGCATATATCTGTGCATTTAAGTACACTTAATTACTCTAGACAGAATTACATACAATATAGTTATGGCTCAGGGAATTCAAAACATGAGGCTGTGACATAGGGGGCAGCCAGGGAAACATTTCAAAAAAAGATTTGTAATTTTGAGTAGGTGTTTTTGGGATTCGCAAAACAAGACCCCTGTCTCAGAGTTTTTCATCTTCACCCAAGTGTCTCAGCCATAACAAGGGGCTCTTTAACTATAGAGTTATCAATGTTAACCGTAATGAAGGACTATAATAGTTACAGAGACTGGAAGAGTAGCTGGCATAGAGAAATCAATGTAATAACATGTGTAAGAACATTCTTCAAAGCATAGTCAGGTTTTACAGATATATCAAATAATTTGTATCAATTGTTTTTATCATGATTTAGATCAGTGGTATGCAAACTAGGGACCTTTCCTTTCTTTTTACTGGCCCTTGGGGCATATTTTCCTGCTGACACCAACGATGGAGCACTATTCTTTCTACTGACATCAATGATGGGACACCATTCCTCCTACTGACACCAAAGATGGGACACCATTCCTTCTATGGTTTCTAAACAATCATCAACAATTAATGGGCTTGCATTTTCTCTTATACCAGGAGCTAGCACATTACAGTTAAAGATTCCACAACTCACATTCTGTTGAAACACCCCTGACAGCATGTTATATTTTGAAAAGATGTTTTCTCTTATTAGTATATCCATATTTAATGGGGCTCATTTGTATAATCTACAAGAAGCAAAGCGTTCTCTGTTGCCAAAACCATCCAGTTTGTTTTAGGGTTAAATGATCAACTGGCATCAACCATTAGCAATGCAGACACCTTTCTTTCCTACAGATTTAAAAAATATTTCCCAGTTTTACTAAGTACATTACAGACTGCCTGACAACATAAACTCTTGTACTCTCTACACCAGATGTCAGTGGAAACAGCTTAATTACTAAAACAACTTTCCAAGTCTCTCAGTCTCTAACCTTGACTTTGGCAGTTTAATCTCCAGGAGAAGTTGAAGGAGAAGTACATATCAAGACGTTACAGTGTTCTTTGGCTAGAAATGAGAACCAGCATATTCAAACCTTGCTATTAAGTAAGGGATATTTTCCAAGACAAACGGGCAGACACATGATTAACACAATTTTAGTATATCTAAGAACATCATGCTTATCCAGGGATGAGTGAATTTAATTGTTACTTTTTATTGAATTTCTTTTTGTTGCCTTACGCCTTAACAAATTAGTTGGTTGTTTTAGTGTTAGGCCCATCCTGCAGATGTGCTTCTGAATCCCAATTTATAGGCAAGTGTTCTGTATTGCTCCACACAATAGACTCAGGATAAAAATAATTAGCTTCTTTGTTTCCTTACAGTGCGGGTGGTTGACGAAGAGTAGATGCTGAAAACAGCTGATCTTCAGTAGACAGTAGTTCTTAGAGAAGTTAAAGAATGAAATAGGAGGGCTTAAGGCTTTGAGCCCGACAGCATAAGAGAATAGAAGCAATAGTGTAAATATTTAGGGCTATATACAGGTTAATGTATTTGGGTTAATGTCCCTTTAAGAGAATGGCAAATTGGGCTTGGGGCGGGGTTAAGGGTTGCAAGGCTATTGGTGATATCCCAAATGGTCATGTGACCCATGGGGAATGTTCTGGAAAGGGGCTTATTATATATAGCAATCTCTCACAGGTGCACTCACACCTGTTCCCAGCCAGGCAGTGAAGGTGCAACAAGCTTTGCAACAAGCTCAGTGAAGGTGAAAACAGGCTCCTGAAGTACTTCAGTCATGGCTATGAAAACCTTAATGAGGCAAGTGTTGGAGAAAGCTGGGGATAAAGGTGGAGAAGAAGGACTTAGAAAATGCCTGGCTTTGGCAGAGAATGATAATGAGCAAAGCATTTTGTCTGAGGTAAATTCAGTACAGTATCCTGTGGTATTCCCCTGTAGTCAGAGGTAGAACAGCTGTTAATGACATTCAAAACCACCGGACCCGCTGCCATGAACCATCTCCGCAGCTGCTGGTGTCACAGGACAGAGAAGACAGCAGCACAGCATGGCTGGAAGAACCAGCAGCCACTATGCAGCATCAGGTCAGCTTGAGAGAAAAGAAATAGAGGAGGGTCCGGTCCCCATCGCCGCCCAGAGGCAGTGCTGGGTGGGCTAGAAGAGCGTCAGCTATACAGAGGACAGAGGCAGTGTCTGTGGTTGTGAGGAGAGACAAACCCTGCCCAGTATTATTACCACAGCATGCGGCTGCAAGCAGTGTGAGTATCACAGACATCCCGCGGATGGCCACTGGAGGCAACAGAGAGCAGCATTATGCTGCTTCAGATATAACAAATGCTCCAGCGCCCCCCTGGCGGTATAGGTGAGTTAGTACACACACTTAATAGCATTATGGAATCCATTAACAGATTAGCTGACACTATGAATACACCTGCAATTTAAAATAGTAATTATTGTAATGTATGGTCTAATCAAAATAGATATTCTGTCAGCTTAAGCAATATAGGTAATGTTAATAACAATCAGTCAGCTAAAGTTAATTCACAATATCTATTACCAGCTGAGATTAATATATCTAGCGCATCGGTACCAGAAGTGTGCTTTAAAGAGACATTACCATGTGAGATCTCGCCATTAGGTTACCACCTTACTCCTCAGACTAAGGAAAAAATATGGAAAGGTCAATTCGTAGATATTCTGTCGCTTATTCCATAAAAAAAAAAAAAAATCAGATGAGAAAGATGAGGGTGATAGGAGAAGACCTGTGGCGAGGTCTTTTAATAATTAGTGGCAGTCATTTGCAATATACTCCAGTGTGCTGCAGCGGGCTGTTTCAACACATGGAGCATGTGCTAGAAGCGTATAAAAGTTTTGTGGGTCTAGAATGGTTTCAATATGATGAGGCATTTAGAAAAAATTATCAATCTACCCATCATTGAAGTGGGGCAATAAGGACGTCGGGTTGTGGCTTAAACTGATGGTGCTACAGAAATTGGGTTCATTAGGCAGCAGCCACAATCTACAGTGTCCCCTTATAAAAGGGTATACTGCTTTGCTTACAATGAGAACCAGTGTAAATGGGGGGGGGTTTGTGCAAGTACAAGCATGAGTGTTCTGGGCCCCACCCTTTGATCAGGTGTTTCAAAAAGGAATTCCAATATTCAAAGCTCCCAGAGGGATATTTATGCAAAAAGCTCACACCCCAGTGAAAGTGAAGTATGCAGCAATGGTTGGACATATATCCAGACCAGGAGACAGCCAAGTTCCTAATTGAAGGTTTCTCCAAACGTTTCCCTTTGCCAGTATTTCAGGGTGAAGGGTGTGAGCCAGTTAAAAATGTAAAGTCAGTGGATACTTACGCACACATTGTTAAAGAGAAGTTAATTAAGGAAGGTAGGATAGCAGGTCCATTTGATTCCCCTCCGTTTAGGATATCGCCGTTGGGCATCATACCCAAAAAAAAAAAAGAGCCAAATACCTTTCGCCTAATCCACCATTTATCATTCCCAAAAAGTAGCTTGTTAAATGATGAAATAGATGCTGGCATGTCATCAGTATCATATTGCACATTTGAAGAGGCTATTCAGCAAATTAGGAAGTTTGGGAAAGGTACGTTGCTTGCGAAAGCAGACATAAAGGCGGCCTTCAGGCTGCTACCGATTGGCAGTAGCTTTCAACTCCTTAGGTATGTATTTTTAGGGCAAATACTACTTTGATATGTGCCTCCCTATGGGATGTGCCATATCTTGTGCATATTTTGAAAAATTTGCAACCTTTCTCCAATGGATTGTGGCTTTTCAATCTGGCTACCAAGGTATATTACATTACCTGGACAACTTTTTATTCATTGGTCCAGCGCAATTTCCTGTCTGTTATTTTATGTTACATCTGTTTAGTGCGGTAGCGCATCATTTCAGTATCCCACTAGCTAGCGAGAAAACAGTTTTTCCTTCCTCAATTATAGCATTCCTAGGTGTCAAGATTGACACCGTTAATCTGATATTTCAGTTACCTGAATCTAAAATCTTTAATTTCAGTGTTGATTAGGCGTAAAAAAGTGTTATTAAAAGAACTCCAATCTTTATTAGGCCTTCTGGCATTCGCGACAAGGATTATGGCAGTTGGCAGAATCTTCTCGCGGCGCTTGTACTTGGCCATGTCAGGAATGAAATCACCATTTTCCCACATCAGATTGACAGTTGACCTCAAGGAGGACCTGTCAGTTTGGTTTAAATCCTTTGATATATACAATGGCAGATCATTTTTTCAGGAACAATTTGTATCCTCATCCGGCCTTGAGCTATATACAGATGCTGCAGGCTCATATGGATTTGCAGCTATTTGGAAGACTAACTGGTGCTGTGGTAAGTGGCCTGTGAGTTGGGAGAAGAATAAAGTCACCAAAAGCATAGTTGTGTGGGAGCTTTTCCCTTTAGTGGTTGCGATAGAAATATGGGGTGAGCAATTTGCAAATAAAAGAATCCTGATTAATTTGGATAGTAAAGGGGTCATATATGCTGTGAATTGTTTGTCAGCCAAATCTATACAAGTGGTCAAATTACTAAGATACTTAGTGTTTCTTTGTCTTAAATTTAATATTTGGTTAAAGGCCAGGCACGTCCCAGGGAAGGAGAATCAAATTGCGGATGCATTATCTTGATTTCAGGTATACCGATTTCACCAACTCCTGCAGAATGCGGACAAAGAAGGTAATGTGTGTCCAGAAAATCTGTGGAGCCTAATTTAGAGGTTCTTACAAATGCGATAAGACACTCTGTGGCAGAAAATACATGAGTTGAGTACTCAACCGCATGGAATAGGTGGTATAATTTTGCTATGGAAATGGATTTACAATTTGAGTCACATTTCCAAAATCATGGCGGGTTTATCTTTTTTCTTCAAATTAAAAATATTTTTTAAATTAAAAAATTACGGCTATATTATTTAATACTGCGTTTGTACTAGCCTTTCTGGGGCTCTCAGAATATCTGAGTTGCTGCCAAAAAACAAAAAAGTAATGGTGGGTTTACTAAAAAAGAATGTGATTGTCTCGGTCAAATTGTTCATCCCTGTGTCAAAAAACAGATAGGTTAGGAAAAGGCAGTTGGGTACCTTTAAGTCGATGTGGAGATGAGGATATATGTCCAGTTAGAGTCATAAATGGTTACCTGGCAGTTAGGCCAATAGGAGAGGGGAATTTATTTATTTATTTATTTTTTGATTGATGCCGATGGGTCCCCTCTTACTCAGTATCAATTCAATTACATATTAAAGGCTTGCTTGAGAAAATTGAATTTGCATCAATTTAGATTTACTTCTCATTCTTTCAGGATCGGGGCAGCTATGGAAGCTGCTAGGATGGGATTGGATGATGCAATAATCAAATGGTTGGGGAGATAGGAATCTCAACGTTTTCAGATTTAGGTCAGACCTGCTCTTTTTCTTTAAATTCTAGGTAATAGAAGATATGTTTGGATCCTGAGCCACTCTTTTGTATACTGGGCTAATAAAAGAGCCAAGAAGCGCTATTATATGTCCAATTTGTCTATGGATCCTGGAGAAATTTCATGAATTTCCAGAATTTTCTGGAAAGTAATTAGAGGTCTTAAATGGGCTAATTTATTTATTTATTTATTTTTATGTCTCTAGATTGATTGAGTCATGGACAGTTCCGGATGCATTAACAGTACACCTAGGGGGAAATGATGTGGTGAAAGTTAGAACTCTGGACCTCATGTCGTTGTTTAGATGTGACCTAATTAAGGTTAAGTTATCTTTTCCGAATACCAGAATTATCTTTTCGGAGATAATCCCTTGGCTAGTATGGCTCCAAGAAGTACATTTAACATTTTTTAAAGAAAATTAGGAAGAGATTGAACAGGTTTATGGAAAAATTTATGCTGCGCATTTGGTTAAAAGATTTATGTATGCTCGAGTCCTTTAAGACTGAGCTGTTTTGAAGTTGATCGTTTGCAATATAAGAATTTTATGATGCAATAAAATTATCTGAATATGGTTATTATTTATGCGCATTGGAGGTTTCTCATATAGAGACATTAATATAGAGGGTGGTTTCCCTGGATTATATAGAGCAGATGGAGTTCACCCGATATAGGTTTAGATATATTTGATGTAGGATTGCAAAACTGCATTGAATTGGCCGCGGTTGTGGGGTAGGCCGGGCTTGAAATTCTCAAACCCGGCATGTGGGGACTTTGGTTAAAAGATTTATGTATGCTCGAGTCCTTTAAGACTGAGCTGTTTTGAAGTTGATCGTTTGAAATATAAGAATTTTATGATGCAATAAAATTATCAGAATATGGTTATTATTTATTTATTGATTTGAATATACCAATAAATGTGCAGCGGCCAATTCTTTGCCAATAAGTGTGTTGAGTTATTATTTAAATAGGCTATATAAGTTTTGGTATTCGGGGAGGGTAGGTGCGGCCTGCATTCCCATGATGTCTTCTGAATTACTGTGATTGGTAGCCTTTTTAATCAGAGTAATCCCCTCCCCCCCTCATCCTCAAAGTCTGCAGTTATGTAGCCTATACTTCTATATTGAACCACTAAAATCCCATTCAAGGTTTGGCCTGTTAATGTAATTTCAAAAGTTGTTTTTAAAAACTTATTGCAGCTTTCATTAAAGGAATACCTTGTGATCTTGCCATGAAGGTCCTTGTTTAGGGACTCCCAATTGTTAGGTGACAACTGCCTCTCAGCTGTGCTTCTGCATTGCCACCCTATGGCATGGGTGTCTGTTGTTGTCAATCAGGAAGCTGGTCCTGAGCAATAAATTGTAGCTGACACTGGGTCATTTTGTGTGTAGGAAGTCCCTGAAAAAGGCTAGAGGAGATCCACAGCACTGATATGTGAGAAAAAGATATAATAGAAAAAATGCCAACCGTTTATTATACACAGTATTTTAGCAAACTAAATGTAGGTAGGGTTAGAATCTACTTAAATCCATTTGTTACAACACTCTAATGGTAGTCACACAACCCCTTTCAGGAATTCTAATGGTAGTCACAGAATCCCTGCCATGGCTTCCAGAACTGCTACCCCTAAGCTGGCCGTATATGAATTGAAATCTCAATCCATGTATGGCTGTTCCTGTTCATTAGTAGTCGATCAATCCACTTTTCATGAAGGGTCCTGCTGAAAAATATTGCTTTGACCACTTTCAGTGTATTCTGATGGTGGCCGGAGGAGTCCTGCTGGCAGAATACAATGACACAGCGGGGAGGATTTCCCCATCCAACTCAAATGTGCAGATGTGGAAATCGACTCTGTCTTTTCATTCAGCTGGCTGACTGAATGGAAAAAACAGCCGCGTATGGTCTATGGACTTCCAGAGTTACCCGTAACAGGAACCCTTTTGAAAAAAGTTACAGTCCTACAATTGCCTGACTGTTGCTGACCCAAATTGTCCTGACTGCTCTCCTGTTGCTGCCTGCCACAACCCCTGCTTCTACCTGGCTTTCCCTTGTCTGCAGCCCTGTGAATGGTCTCCATACAGCAGTCTCTCTGTTCCAGCCACCCGCTTAATGGGGTGATCCTGAGGACTGCCACCTGCTGACAGTTTGAAGCAAACTGGGACTACTGGGGTCTCTTGTCCATCTCTACCATCAGCAGCTCTGGTTAATACCAACTGTTGCTTAGACCCTGTGCCACCTGCCAAGGAGCACCATAATACCTTTATAGTGCAGAAACATACAGAATTGCAGCTTAATTTAATGCACTACATTTTCAACTAAAATTGTTTATATTCTTCTACAGTCAGAAGAAAGCATGATGTTTTAAAGAATCTATAGTCCTGGGCAAACAATATTTGGTTTAAAATATTTGACAAACTAAAATTCTGACATGGCAGCCTGAATACAGTTGTTGTACCAAAACCATTTGTGAAAGAGCAAAATTAAACCTTTAACTACTTAGGGTCCTCTCACACTATTGTGCTGCGTTAGAACACATGCTTCATGTTAAGGCAACCCATTCATATGAATGAGCTACCTAATGCACCAAATCATACAATCATGCAGTATACCTCAAAGCACATTATTGCATTGCAAACGTTTGTTGGGGTGCCATTTAAGATGAATGGCGCTGCATTGTAATGTTACCACAGGCCCTTGGTGCACATTTACAGTATCTCACAAAAGTGAGTACATCCCTCACATTTTTGTAAATATTTTATTATATCTTTTCATGTGACAACACTGAAGAAATTACACTTTGCTACAAAGTAAAGTAGTGAGTGTACAGCTTGTATAACAGTGTAAATTTGCTCTCCCCTCAAAATATCTAAACACTCAGCCATTAATGTCTAAACCACTGGCAACAAAAGTGAGTACACCCTAAGTGAAAATGTCCAAATAGGGCTCAATTAGCCCTTTTCCCTCCCCAGTGTCATGTGACTCATTTGTTACAAGGTCTCAAATGTGAACAGTGAGCAGGTGTGTTAAATTTAGTGTTATCACTCTTACGCTCGCATACTGGTCACTGGCACCTCATGACAAAGGACTCTCTGAGGATTTAAAAAAAAGAATTGTTACGCTACATAAAGATGGTATAGGCTATAAGAAGGCTATAAGAAGAAAAAAAAAAAAAACATGTAAATGTGTCGGAATGGCCTAGTCAAAGCTCAGACCTCAATTCAATAGAAAATCTGTGGTCAGACTTAAAGATTGCTGTTCACAAGCGCAAACCATCCAACCTGAAGGAGCTGGAGCAGTTTTTCAAGGAGGAATGGGCAAAAATCCCAGTAGTAAGATGTGGCAAGCTCATAGAGACTTGTCCAAAGCAACTTGGAGCTGTGATAGCTGCAAAAGGTGGCTCTACAAAGTATTGACTTTAGGGGGATAAATTATGCACATTGACTTTTTCTGTTATTTTGTCCTCTTTGCTTCACAATAAAAAAAAAATCTTCTTCAAATTTGTGGGCATTTTTGGCATTTGCCAGAACACTGTAAATGAAATGATGCAAATCCTCAAACAATCCATGTTAATTTCAGGTTGTGAGGCAACAAAATACAAAAAATGGCAAGGGGGTGAATACTTTTGCAAGGCACTGTATATGAAAATGGAGAGCAGAGTAACATTGTTTAGTAATCTCTTGCTGTGCAGACCAGTGGTTAAAAGCACACTTGGCTGCTTGCCATGCAGGCATGTTGGCTGCAGTATAGTTTAACGTTAAGGCACAGTGTGCCAGGCGTAGGGAGTCACTGGCCTTCAAATATGGAGACAAGTTTGTTTCTTAAATTGAGCTGTATAGGATATAATGTGTCCTCTTAGAAAAGCTTTCCCCATCTCCCAAAACAAATTTGGGGTGGAGAGACAAGAGATGGAGAGATGAGCCCTGCTGGTTTCTACAAATTCAGGTCAGGCAGTGCGAAGGGTGTGTAGGAAATCAGTATTGTTAGCCAAAAAACGTGGGAAACGCCAGGCGCCTGCATTGCAGGGGGGTTAAAAACCCAGACATCTGGACACTAATGGAGGAGTGATGACTGACAAGGAGACAATGGGGAGTATACCCGTTGAGCAGAAAAGGTAGTCTATATGGGAAAATGAATTATGGGGAGGGGAGAAATAGGTCAATTCATGATCAGTGACAGAGCCCTGCTCCCTCTGCACAGGGTAGACACTATTAAATATCTCGGAATCCGGACTACCAGAACCTCGTTAGACTATGTCCTACTTAACATTACACCTCTAATAGATATGATCAAGCAGAAGACACAGATATGGGCACACCTTCCACTAGGGGTAATGGGTCACACAAATCTTATTAAGATGGTCCTGCTCCTGAAAATGTTATACATGATTTGGCACTCCCCTTTATACTTGGTGCTCAAACACTTTAAGATGATGGAAGCCCTCCTAAAACCATTTGTATGGGGCAATAACAGGCACAAACTTCCCTGGCATAAACTCAAACAACCCACTGACCTCACAGGACTGGCCCTGCCTGACTTCAACTTGTACTACCTTGCAGAGCAATTATCGCACATTTTTCATATAGACAAAACGGATAAAGACAGGTTCTTGAGCTTCCTATGTCCAAAATGGACCAGACTAACTCTTGACTTCATGGTGGCGATTACTGGGGCAACAGAGAATGAGGGCAGGACAATGGACAACAAATCACTTGTCTACCAGTAAGGATGAGCCCCCCACCCCCCCCCCCGGTTCGGTTCGCATCAGAACCTAAACTTTGTGTGAACTTTAGAACCTTATTAAAGTCTATGGGACTCAAACGTTCATAATCTAAGGTGCTAATTTTAAAGGCTAATATGCAAGTTACTGTCCTAAAAAGTGTTTGGGGACCTGGGTCCTGCCCCAGGGGACATGTATAAATGCAAAAAAAAGTTTTAAAAACAGCCGTTTTTTCGGGAGCAGTGATTTTAATAATGATTAAAGTGAAACAATAAAAGTGTAATATTCCTTTAAATTTCGTACCTGGGGGTGTGTATAGTATGCCTGTGAAGGGGCACATGTTTCCCGTGCTTAGAACTGTCCCTGCACAAAGTGTAATTTCTGCAGGAAAAAAAGTCATTTAAAATCACTTGCGGCAATAATGAATTGTTGGCTCCCGTAATACAGATAACACTCATTGAAAGTCATTGATAAAAAAAAAAAAAAAAGCGTAGGGTTCCCCCAAATTCAATTACCAGGCCCTTCAGGTCTGGCATGGATATTAAGAGGAACCCCGCTTCAAATAAAAAAATAAATGACATGGTGTTCCCCCTAAATATCCATACCAGACCCTTCAGGTATGGTATGGATATTAAGGGGAACCCCGCACGCAACCTGGCAGGCCGCAGAAAAAGAGGAGGGGACGAGGGAGCGCCCCCCGTTTGAAATGGTAAGGGGGTACAAAAGTACCCCTACCATTTCACAAAGAAAGTATAAAAAATAGTTAAATAAGACAAACACACTTTTGAAAAAGTCCTTTATTAAAAATAAAAAAATAACAAAAGATTCCAGCAGTGGTAATCCACTCTTGCTATTCAACGACGGATGATCATCTCTACGGGGTCCAGCGATGGCTGATCTGATCCAGCGACGGGTGATCTCTCTGCCCAGCGCAGCGCAGTCCAGTCCATCCATCCTTCCTCTGTCTCCACTGGCGGAGACACTGCGGAATCCCGGCAGCCTGACATTTCTTATATGAGGAGGGCGGGACCACCTGTCACCTGGCCCCGCCCCCCTCTGACGCTACTGGGGAAGCCTGGGTTCCCCAATGATGTATGGGTGACCCCACTCTCCTCTGATGTAATGCAGGTTTCCGTTCGAATCGCAATGTTCGAGTCGAACATGAGTTCGACTTGAACTCGATGCTCATCCCTATCTACCAGTATAGGAGGGTATGGAACATAACTTCTGCGAAACTACGCCTACCGCCCCTGCACGAATACACCCCCCTGTGGCACAATAGGACCCTCCCTGAATTTTAACGGATCATGGACAGCGGGATGTGGAGTAAAATGGGCTTCTTCTATCTATCCCACATAACCTCTGGTGGTAAATTAAAATCTTTTCACGACTTGCAATCTGAATATGAGCTCCCCAATAGCTATTATAGATACTTACAGCTTCGCCATGCGTACTGTGCACAATTTCCCCTAGATGACCTTTCCCTAGCCAGTAATCCACTGATGGAAACCATTAAAAACCCAGATCCCAAAAAACTCATCTCACAATTTTATGTCATGCTATCACTCCCTCCAATGACCGTGGCGGCCTACGCACTAAAGAATAGATGGGTGGGGGAGATAGGACCTATAGCAGATGATGAATGGAGTGATGCCTTAGACACATGTAAACTAGTATCACCCAAAATTTCTGACCGACTGACCAAAGTCTTCATAACGCATAGAGCATACCTCACAGCTACATCACATAACCCATAAGACACAACCCCACTACACCAAAAAGACACAAGACCCTAAACAAGAAAAAAGCACATACCGGAAGCATGGTGTCACGCAAATCCAATATGTGTAGAAATGAAAACAAAAACAAAAATACAAAAATTGAAAAGATACAAATGCATATATTCCCTCTGCACCCATCTAAATGGTATATGGAACCAACCCACCCAAAATTACATTGATATGTAAAAACAATATTAATATAAAAAGGGGAAATTGCCCCTGCTTAATGTATATTAATCTATGGTCAAACAAACACGATATCTGAAAAAAGGGGAAAAGGAAAGGAGATCCAATTAGGCTTGATTAATGAACGAGTTGATGTCCCACTCGACATTCATTCCCTATGGTGAGTAGGACCGCAACTCATGTATGCAATACGTCTCAAGCCTTAAGACGCCTCGAAGCCGGGATTCTCCCCTCCAAATGGGGACAAGCTTATCAATAATAAAAAATTGTATGCCCGGGTCCTGATCATGATATTTTAAATAATGCCGAGGGACACAATGATCAGTTTTGCCTGCCTTAATATTAGTCAAATGTTCATTGACCTGAACAGAGAATGTCCTAATAGTACGCCCTATATATTGCTTCTTGCACGGACATGTCAAGAGATATACTACAAACTTTGTAGCACAAGTAGTGAAATGCTTCATAGCATATGTCTGTTGTGTAGCGGACGACTGAAATGTCTCTGTTTTACATCTACCACAAGTATTGTGGAGACATACATTACATTTTCTGCATGGGTAGTAACCCTTGCACTGTTGGAAAAATTAAGTAATTGTGGGGGGATCAATTATTATTAGGGGCTATCTGTTATTTCTATCCAAATAACAAACAGAAGGTTAGGCCTCCAAAAACATTCCATGAATTTCACTTTTTGTCCCCACGGGGCCACCACTGAAAGCGCCCCTGCCAAGGAGCACCTCCTCTGCCTACGTCAACATGGAGTAGCTCTGAGGAGGAGGGGTCTGAGGGGGTGGGGAGGAGAGAGTAAAGGAAAGAGGAAGGAGATCAGGGAAGGGGGGAGCGGGGGTTAGGAAGGGGAGAACAATTAAGGGGGAGAAGGGAAAAAGGGGGGGAAAGGGTAACCTGAGATCAATCAGGGATGACCCATACACGTATTAAGCAACTTGGGAGTAGCCAGATGTGGAAAAACATTTTATTATTATTATTAGGGCCCACCAGAGGAGGAAAGTCAGAGATGGTGGGCTAAAATCACTGGGTCAGAGAGGGCCTAAGCCATCAGGCTCAAATAAAGAAGGGGCAAACCATGAAAGATAGCAGGAGGATGCAATCAGCAGTGCCCAGAGTGGTCCCCTGCAAGGCCACATGCACCATTTTGTAGGTTTTTTTTGGGGGCTTTGCTGGCCCCTAGAGGGCGGAGGGAATTTCCTGTACAGGTTAGAGACAGATGGATCCTCCTGTTACATGTCGGAAGGTTGTGTCGCATTGAGGTAGTGCTCAGCTTCAGATGGAGAGGTGAATGAGACAGATTCACCCATGGCAGGTTGGATATGCAGGATCGCTGGGTACACCAGTACGCCAGAGTAAATTTTGATGTGGTTGCTGTAGAGGGACGAGAAGATCCCTGAGAAAGCCTTATGTTATCGCATAACTTCGCAAATAGTAGCAATGGGTGGCCATTCGCAGAAAGGTTGCACTGGCGGCGGTTAGGTACCTAACAATCATAGGACGGAGCTTGGAGCGAGACTCAGACGGCTGTCCGATACGGTGCACTCGTTCCACCAGGCAAGGGGTGCGGAGCCCCGGCTGTTCATGGATGGTGGTGGAGCAGATAGTGGTTAGCGAGGAGGAGGAATAAGATTCAGTGAGACCAATGATGCGCAGATTGTTGCGTCTGGAACGATTTTAGAGATTGTACACTTTGTCCTGGAGTTCACTTTGGATTGAGGAGAGCTTGGCTGCAGCAGCAGATGTTGCAGCAGCTTTGTCTTCCATTGAGGAGATCCACTCCTCTGCCTGGTCAATTCTGAGGGTTTGTAATTGTATTTCCTTATGTAGGTGCTCTAGCCCTTTAAGGACGGCATGGTCGACTGCCTCGGTGACCATTGGGGTGAGGAGCGCTACCACAGCCTGGGCTATGCTGGCAGGAGAGGCTGGGTCAGTGTGTGGGTATGTGGAGAGCCCCTGAGGGAGAGCGGGCACTTGTGCTGTGTGCACACCATATGAATCCACAGGCGCCATTTTGGCTGCAGCATAAGCTGTGTCCCCTCATTGCAGGGGGGAGCGGGGGCCATTCAGGCCACGGATCACTCCACAAAGTGGTCCATCGTGACTTCCCCAGTGAGAGGGGGGTAAGAAGAGGTGGTACCTCTGGCAAGCAGGCTTGGTAGCACGGTTTGGAGGAACACGGTGAGAGCTGAAGTCTCCTAGCTCCTTTCCATGCAGCCCCGAATCGGAAGTATGAGTTTTTCTTTTAATATTTTTGTTATCCAGTCATAAAATCAGTAACTTAGCACTAACACTACTAAAATAAGGAGATCAAAATATTTAGTTTTATTTTAAATGTGGTAATAAATCTACAGAATATTATTCTGTAGATATCTTACTTTTAATTTGAACAGATGACAGGTTTCCCCAGGTACCAATTTTAATCACAGCTTAAAGACTTTCAATGAATCTCCTTCAAATTTGTATCCTGGCATATTGGCTTTATTAATTTGCACAGTAGGATCCTTAAAGTATCACTTCAGATTCCAACCAATTAATGCTCTAGAAAAACTATCCTAATTATTATCAACTTTAAAAAAAAAATTTAACTTTTGTTTAGCTTTATGTCTGAAAGAATTAGTACCGTATTTTAAATCAGGGGAAAATCATGGGTGCGTGTTATACGCCGATTGCCCGCCTATTGTGAGCAGAGGAGCGAGCCGCCATGATCACAGCCGAGTGTACTCGGCTAGACTCGGCTCCATTCACAGTCATGCCCAGTCCCACCCTACGATGGACACAGGAACTGGGTGTGACTGTGAGCAGAGCCGAGTCTAGCCGAAAACACTCAGCTACGATCTCGGTGGCCTGCTCCTCCACTCACAATCAGCGGAGATCGGCAAGAGCTGCCAAGAGCGGCTGAGAGCCACCGGTGGTGCCATTTTTAAACTGGAAAGTGGGAATGACACTGAAGCAAGGCTAGACTGACAAGTCTGTAAATGACACTGGGGCAAGGCTACACTGACAAGGCTGCAATGAAACTGGAGCAAGGCTACAAGGCCTAGAATGCAAATTACACTGGAGCAAAGCTACACTGACAAGTCTGCAAATGACACTGGATCAAGGATACACTGACAATGCTGCAAATGACACTGGGGCAAGGCTGCAATGACAAGGCTGCAATGATAAGGCTACACTGACACTGACAAGGCTGTAATGACAAGGCTGCAAATGAAACTGACTAGGCTGCAATGACACTGGACAATGCTGCAGATGGACACTGATAAGGCTACATTGATGGGCATTTAAATGTAAGTTTTTTTCCATAAACTTCCCTCCTAAAAGTTTTTTCCTTAAAATTACATCCTAAGCTTGGGGTGCATGTTATACGCCGATAAGTATGGTAAGCACTGTCTTATATCAGAACTCAACCCACCATGTTAGAAACATTAAGTAAATGTTATCAAATCCTTAACTATTAGACACGTTAAAAGTCCCAGCATGGGTATATGGATCAATCACTGCTCCAAAACCACAACCGCATGATCATGGTCTACGCATAGAAGTCCTAATCTGTTTTCTCTATCATATAATGTCCTGTAGTTTTGGAAAATACTGCTTTGTTATGTAATAATCTTACCTTTAATGGGTCTATGGTGGTGCGGACCACACCTGGGTAACACCCACCAGAGGGGTGAAACCATCCCATCCGTGACAGCATACGGATCGGCATGCTGGCAGAACTGCTCTGTCCGGCTGTCACCCCACAGCGACAGGATAGAGCACTATGGCAGGCTAGAGAGGGAGAGTCATATCGATGTGGTGGTGCTGTAAAACATTCCCCGTGACCATGCACCAGGTGACACCAACTGTAGTGATACCACAGCCCTCAAGATGCTAAGAATTCAAGGTCCCTAACTCACATTCATACATACACACTCGGGCCTATTTAGACAGGAGCCAATTAAACTAACAGCATGTCTTTGGAGTGTGGGGGGGGAAACCAGGGTACCCGGAGGAAACCCATACAGTCACAGGGAGAACATACAAACTCCAGGCAGGTAACATTGTGTTTTAAAGGTATACTTCCTTATTCGAAAGGTCCAAATAGTACTGATACACAAAGATAAAGCAAAATATTTAGTATAATCTCTGGGGGAAAGAAAAATAACACATACATGCAATGACAATAAAAGTGGGATAGTTTGCTGAGATAAGAAAAGAAATAGGTTACGAAATGGGGGGAGGGGGAGGAAGGAGTCACAGAGATGAGTGTGGTCAAAACAAAAGTTGCATAGTGATTTAGAAAACTGAGGTTCACCTTTAGCCCATTCTCTTTTGTGTCAAAAAGAATTATCATTCTTTGTTTAAAAGCTTTCCTATAATTTTTTTTTTAAAGTGCCCATTAAGAATGACAACATTCATGTCTTCATACAGCAGTCTGCTGGTGTGAAATGATGACCCACATGTCCACAGTTTAATAATCTTCCTTATGTTCTTTTACTGTGTTTTCTTTTTGTCATTTCTATCCTGTTTTGCCAACATAAGAATTTTGGTATTGCATGAGATCAGCCCAACCAGATTTTCAAGCCCTGAAATGGCTGGTGTTATAGCTAATCACATGCACAGCAACTGCAGATCTAAAATAAAGGCTAGGATGGCAACATCCATGGTAGATAGGAGGGTTTACATTCAAATTGTTGTCATGTGTACATTCATTACAATGTACTCTCTATGCAGACTTCAGTGGCTAAACTGCAACACCAGATACCCTAGTGCAGGGCTTGAGTGAAAACCTCATAGCGACCATACCCAGGAATACCGTTTGCACAAACTGTTATGTTCTGTTTGGATGGATTAATTTTCTGCTTTGCAGTGATTTCTACCAGAGGAAATTACTCATTCAATAATACAGTAAAAAACAATAATACATTGCAGTTAAACACTAAATAATGACATCTGATTGGATGCTACAGTCAATCTGACTTTGCACACGGAGGGGGGGGGGGGGGCAGACAATGCTCTGTGTCTGTGTTTCTCCCTCCAGCAGCTAAAAGTCAGTTTCTCCCCTCTCCCTCCATCCAGCTTTCAATTGGTGAGACACAGATACCGTGCACTGTTCTGTAATTGTCCCCCCAGCCCTGCCACACTGATTCTCCCTGCTGTCCTCTGCCCCCTCTGCCCTCTGTGTGCAAAGTCTGGTTAATTGTAGCATCCAATCAGATGTCATTATTCCATGTTTAAGTGCACTGTATTATTGTTTTTTACTGTACCGATCCTCCTCCACGTGCTGCCCACACCTGATTCTCCCCTGTGTGCCCAGACCCCTCTTCTTCCCCACTCAGCTCCCCCAGCTTCCCTCTCCTGCCAGCATCTGCAGGCACACAGACGGATGGAGAGTGGAGGAAGGGACCGGTAAATATATAATTTGCAAGCCCCTTTCTGAATTGGACACAGTCGGCATGGATAGCTCTTATGTCCATTGATAACTGAACCTAGTAAACTGTGTTTACTATGCTTCAGTTTATGAATGAACAGGAGCCTTTGCCTCCTGTTCATTCATCTTCAGTGTAACTGAGGCTATAGAGCAGGGGTATGCAATTAGCGGACCTCCAGCTGTTGCAGAACTACAAGTCCCATGAGGTATAGCAAGACTCTGATAACCACAAGCATGACACCCAGAGGCAGAGGCATGATGGGACTTGTAGTTTTGCAACAGCTGGAGGTCCGCTAATTGCATATCCCTGCTATAGAAAAAGGAATGGAATCTGTGTCCTCAATTCCTTTCTCTGTCTCAAAGGTAATATGTTAGGGGTCTGTTTAGACCCCTGCTATTTCATACACCCCCTCCCACCCGCCAACAGCGTTGTAAAAATAAAATGTACAAAATCATTTAAAAATAAGTAAAAAAAAAACATTTTTAAAAATCATAAAGAAATCATTTTACAAAATGTTACATTTTTTTGGGGGGCTGTCAGGTAAGCTGCATGGGGCCCCAAACAGGCACCCAGCGATGCAGTCATGTTGACTAAAACCCCCAATTATTCCAGAAAATAGGCACAAACTGTTCATTATTCAGTCATTTGGTATTCTGGGATGTTTTCAGTTCAATAAATCACCCCCAGATGCAGTATAAGATAAGGTGCATTCATTCACTGAACAATTTTTTTTTCTGTTGTAATTCATTCTACATATTTGGCTAATAAATGGGTTGCGGTGTTGTTACCATAGCACTGTAGCTACAACGATCCATCCATTTATACACCATATGACTTGTTGCATTAACACCTTAACATGACACAAGACCACTTCCACAAATTTATTGGGACAATGGGGAGCTGAGAAAATGTACTTTTCCAAGCCAAGGTTACATCCAGGCTGTTGGAGTATAAAAACTTTCCAAAGAATATTGAACATTATTCAGAATAAAAGGAACCTGTGACCACTGCCAGCCTTGCATTGTTTTTCCAGGGCCAGCCTCCAATTTTTGTACTATTTGCATCTGGTTGATGGTTTGATTAGCTTGCATATAAATGGCTCCAAGCAATTTCGCTATTGATGAGTGAATTTCTCAGTGGTGCTCACAGTTCATCATGATCGCCCATTACTTTGGAGTGAATTTTAAAAAAACAAATGTTACTGAAGTGCAAAAATGTCAAGCTGTTCCTAACAGCGCGCCAGAGATCTTTCCTTTTAATAACTCTGGTTAGGTGGGTTAAGCCACCTAATTGTTTGAGTTCTTTTTTTTATGTTTATAAAACTATTATTATATATGAAACATATCTACCACTAGAGTCAATAAAGTGCTACTCTTTCTAAAGCTAGCCAAACAAAGGTTTAATTATGCAGGAGATCATGTTCTATAAGACCTAATCTGCTGGCATTTGTCTATGAAGTGCAAAGCAAATGTCTGTCCTGTCTGCTCATTGTCTGTGGTGTGATATAAAAGAGAGGGAATTCAAAATGTAGTCAAGCTTTGCTTCTGTATCATAGAGATGCCTTCCAAACTTCACTTAAAGAGCATTTCCAGGCAACAAACAAAACCTGTCCAGAGAAACAAATGTAATCCAAAAAAACACTGTAGCAGGTCTTTGGTTAGAAAGTCCACTTAAATCACTTTACTACAAGTAGTGCCCCCCTGGGCTTCAGGGGCAGGTGGACTTCCCCCCCCAGAGACAGGAAGGGCTGACATTTCACCTCAGAGCTGGATCCTTTACAAGTATTTGTTGGGGGGGGGCTGTAAAGATTTGGGCCGCAGTCACTTTCTTGAAATAAAGAGTTGGTTTATTACACGAGCATCTCAGGAGAGAGGGAAAGGGAGTCAGATGCTTCAAAACCTCAGCAGAACCCTAGGACTCCACATGCTGCTGCATAGGGAAGGGTCTTTAAGTCAGAACCAATACTCCTGTCTCTAGAATCCCCCAGCAGACATGGTAGTCAGCAAACAAAATGTGCTTCTTTACCAGAGCCATGAAAAAAGCAGTAGGTAGGCGTGGCGCTATACCTTAATTTTAATTGGTCCAAAGTAAGTGGTTTAAAACATATGAGAAACCTCTCCTTATATTTGCCTGGATGTGTCTGCTTTTACTAAAACTAAAAGGGAGCTCCGGATGACGGCTTGATGATGAAACACGTAGGGAGTGGCCATAGGATGCACTCTCTCCCCTAAAGCTGTAGCGATCGGCGGCAGGCTTAATATTGCGGTTTATAAAGATTATCGATTGTGAGTAGCTTTTTAACTTAATAAATTTGATGTTTAAAACATATTACACTATGGATATCCTTCTCTCTCATTAAAACATCTGAATAATTAACCCATGCTGAGGAAAACAGCTCCCAGAGAGACACCACAAAGTGACACGGGCTCACACTGTGAAGGCATTTTTACCCCTGCAGGGGCAGGGTATCTGGTGAATGCAAAACCATCACCTTGCACGGAAAAAACGCACCGGGTGTTTCTCTTCATGCATTAAGAAGTAGTCAACTGTGCACAAATCACTTTCATCACATTTTTTTGACTATTAATTTAAAACATTTTATGCATATTTATTTTAATAACATTGGAATTTAAAAGATATTTGTTTTTGGCACGTAGTTGGGTCACATATATATGTATTTACATATATTTTCCGGATAAGCACTGAGTTTTCAATACCGGACAGAGGGTCCAACACTGGACAGAAGGTCAAACACTCAATAGGATTCATTAAATAATTTATTTATTCAACTCATTCTCACACACTCATTTAATTATTTAACGCTGTATTTATTTAATAATTTGTCTATTTATTCATTTTATTCCATTTCACTTTTTCACATATTTTTTCGGACTATCACCAAATAAGAATACACCACATTTTATTATCGTATATTTATTTTTTCATTTATTTTTTCTATTCCTGGTAATAATTTCTAAAGGCACTGCACAGATTTCAATATAGTTGGCTTTTAAAGTATCTCTTTTGGAGTAACCCCTAAAAAACATACCAAGGGGTCCAACACTATAAAACCATTCTCCCTTTTAGTTTTAGTAAAAGCAGACACATCCAGGCAAATATAAGGAGAGGTTTCTCCTATGTTTTGAACCACTTACTTTGGACCAATTAAGGTATAGCGCCACGCCTACCTACTGCTTTTTTCATATACTCCATTCCATCTCATAAGATGGAAACACATGGTAGAGGCAGCTCTTACCCTTAGTAGCATATACCAATTATCCATAGCGCAATCCTATCTTTCCCTTCTTTACCGGAGCCAACCAATCCCCGGGACTCCATCCTGTATTATGACAGGGACAGCTGCAGGCCCTGGCTCCAGGCATAGGCCCAATAACATACAGGCTTCTTCAGGCAGGGCTAAAGAGACAGCAAAATCACAAATGCCGTAACCAGGACTGTAACCTCCATATCAAATCAAAATCTTTTCCCCCTGTTGAGTTGTATTTTGGTGTACGGTGTTTTGTTGGTGCTGAATTAAACCAATTACATCTCAGGGGAAAGAGAGCTTGCTTCAGCTCATCCCAAATAGTTTAATCCTTTCACATGGTGCTCCACTGGGAAAGGAACTTCTAGTGGTTGGCTAGAAAAGGAGCTTAATATTCACAACCCAAGCCCACTGTGAATTCTCACTCTAATGCCAGAGATAACAGTGCCACCTCTTGACAAGTAGAGGGAACTCAGCCAGGCTGAACTTAGGGGTAGGCTGAGCAAAGACAGACTACAAATTAACATTGAATGACTACAGCTTAACAGGCAACCCTGCTTATGACAGGGAGGCTAAATATGTGTTTGTCGTAATCAACTTCAGCCATAAATCAAAGTGGACCCAGAAATTCACTGTAAATAGCCTGTCCTTTATAAAGTCAGTGCTGATCTCTTCCCTGTTGGGCTCAAGTGAATTGCCTTATGCATGCTGAACACAGAGGTGTCCTCAGTCCCTCCTCTGTTCTGAGAATGTCTTGTATTTCTTTCAATGAATGCAAGTTGTTCTCTGATTGGATGAGGTGGGAATTATGACATCATCCCACCCCTCCTCTCTGCCATATCGCATTGGAGAATGCCTTGTTTTAATTGAAAAAAATAAGGTCTCTGAATGGTGGGGGTGCAGAGAAAAAAACCCTGTGTTCAGTTTGCAGAAGGCAAGTTGCTCAAGCAACACCATTCACTACCAGGGAAAGAAAGCTCTATTTGTATGAAAAAAATGAGAAAATATTCATATAGGTACAGTGTTGCATGACCACACAATTGTCATTAAAATGTGACAGCGCTGAAAGCTGAAAATTGGCTTGGGCAGGAAGGGGGTAAATGTGTCTGTATTTAAGAGGTTAAAGATGTGGCATTTGACCTGCAAATAATACCGCTTAAAGAAACTTTGTAAGTACATTTTTTTTTAAATAAAATGTTCTGCTATTTAACCCCTTATTAACCCTTAATTAACCCTGATCTCCCCTAAAAACTCCTTCATCCCCTTCATCCGTTAGCTATTTTTCTGCCGATTTTTTTCCTTTTCCTTAATTTTCAGGACAACAAAGAAAAAGTGCAACACGGAAAAAAAAGCCTTTTATTCTCCCCCCCAATAATTACTGTCTGTTAATGGAAATAAAAAATGATCAGTAACAGTAAATAACATCCCAGAACCATTGGTGATCTGTGGTAGTAAATACCCTCTAGAATGAGTCAATGATTTACCTCACCCTAACATTGATGGTCAATAGTAGTAAAACAAAACAAGATCACTCTGTCCAAAAAAATCCAGCATATCTCTGGTGCCAGTGGCTGTAAGTGTTCAAGCATTCAACTCCGGCATATATCCCAAACTTGTGGAACACTGGAAATTTGTTAAAATCCCAGGGCAGTCACGAGGGATACATGACATTTGAGGTCCATTTCTGTGGGATTCAGGATATATGGGGTGCAGTCCTGCAGGATACAGGACATTTGGCGGCAGTCCTCCGGGATACAGGACATTTGGGGGCAGTCCTCCAGGATACAGGACATTTGGGGGCAGTCCTCCAGGATACAGGACATTTGGGGGACAGTCCTGTGGATCTGGGACACTTTGGAGGGAAGGGATATGTTTTCCTTTTCTCACCAACACAAATCAATGTGTCATATACATAGTCTACAGCCGATGATTCAACAATGATATTAAGGCCGCGTACACACGGGCGGACTGTTCGCCCAACCTTGTCCGCTGAACAGTGTTTGGGCGGACAGTCCGCTCGTGTGTGGGCTTTCAGCGGACAGTTTCAGCGGACAGTTGGACGGACAAAGTCTTTCGGAAATTCCGAAAAACTGTCCGCTGAAACTGTGTTTGAGCGAACAGTCCGCCCGTGTGTGGGCCTGTCCGCTGTACTTTCGAAATGAGCGGACTGTTCCCGCTCGGAAAGTCCGCCCATTTCGAGCGCGTGTACAGGTAGGCGGGGCCCGCGAAGGAGACGTCGCGGGCTCCGCCGCCTGGAATGGGCTTAAAGGGGAACCCAAACGCCGAAAAAAATCGGCGTGGGGGTTCCCCCAAAGTCCACACCAGACCCTTGTCCGAGCACGCTACCCGGCCGGCCAGGAAAGGGGGGCGAGCGAGCCCCCCCACCCCAAAGCACCTTGTCCCCATGTTGATGAGGACAAGGGCCTCTTCCCGACAACCCTGGCCGTTGGTTGTCGGGGTCTGCGGGCGGGGGGCTTATCGGAATCCGGGAGCCCCCTTTAAGAAGGGGGCCCCCGGATACCGGCCCCCCACCCTATGTGAATGAGTATGGGGTACAATGTACCCCTACCCATTCACCTGTGAAATAAAGTACAAAAAAAAACACAACACAGGGAAAAAATATTTTATTGCACAGCTCCGGGGGTCTTCCATCTTCGGGGGTCTTCTCGCCGGACTCCTCCGCTATCTGTGTGTAGCTCTTTTACTAGCGGAGGAGTCCGGCTTTCTTCCTCCCCGCCGTCGGCCTCTTCTCCCGACTTCGGGGGTCTTGTCCCCCTCTTTGGTTCTTCTGCCGGGCCACCGCGCCTTCTTGTAGCTCTTTTGCAGGCGGTGGCCCGGTCTTCTGTCGCCGCTGCCTTCCGTTCTTCTGTCGCCACCTTCGGTTCTTCTGCCGGGCCACCGCGCCTTCTTGTAGCTCTTTTACAGGCGGTGGCCCGGTCTTCTGTCGCCGCTGCCTTCCGTTCTTCTGTCGCCGCCTTCGGTTCTTCTGCCGGGCCACCGCGCCTTCTTGTAGCTCTTTTACAGGCGGTGGCCCGGTCTTCTGTCGCCGCTGTCGTCGCCGCCGCCGCCGCCTTCCGTTCTTGTTCTTCTTCTTGTTCTTCTTCTTCTTCTCCTGGAGATGTTGACTCGACGAGCTCTCCGGCCGGAATGCCAGAGCCGCGCTGTGCGGTCACTTATATAGTGACAATGGGGCGGTGTCACATGGTATATGTCACATGGGTTGGTCACATGGGTTGATGTCACATGGGGACTATGACATCGTAAGGGGGCGGGGTCACCATGTGACCAACCCATGTGACATATACCATGTGACACCGCCCCATTGTCACTATATAAGTGACCGCACAGCGCGGCTCTGGCATTCTGGCCGGAGAGCTCGTCGAGTCAACATCTCCAGGAGAAGAAGAAGAAGAACAAGAAGAAGAACAAGAACGGAAGGCGGCGGCGGCGGCGGCGACGACGACGACAGCGGCGACAGAAGACCGGAAGGCAGCGGCGACAGAAGAACGGAAGGCAGAAGAACCGAAGGCGGCGACAGAAGAACGGAAGGCAGCGGCGACAGAAGACCGGGCCACCGCCTGTAAAAGAGCTACAAGAAGGCGCGGTGGCCCGGCAGAAGAACCGAAGGCGGCGACAGAAGAACGGAAGGCAGCGGCGACAGAAGACCGGGCCACCGCCTGTAAAAGAGCTACAAGAAGGCGCGGTGGCCCGGCAGAAGAACCGAAGAGGGGGACAAGACCCCCGAAGTCGGGAGAAGAGGCCGGCGGCGGGGAGGAAGAAAGCCGGACTCCTCCGCTAGTAAAATAGCTACACACACATAGCGGAGGAGTCCGGCGAGAAGACCCCCGAAGACGGAAGACCCCCGGAGCTGTGCAATAAAATATTTTTTCCCCTGTGTTGTGTCACATGGGTTGATGTCACATGGGGACTATGACATCGTAAGGGGGCGGGGTCACCATGTGACCAACCCATGTGACATATACCATGTGACACCGCCCCATTGTCACTATATAAGTGACCGCACAGCGCGGCTCTGGCATTCTGGCCGGAGAGCTCGTCGAGTCAACATCTCCAGGAGAAGAAGAAGAAGAACAAGAAGAAGAACAAGAACGGAAGGCGGCGGCGGCGGCGACGACGACGACAGCGGCGACAGAAGACCGGGCCACCGCCTGTAAAAGAGCTACAAGAAGGCGCGGTGGCCCGGCAGAAGAACCGAAGGCGGCGACAGAAGAACGGAAGGCAGCGGCGACAGAAGACCGGGCCACCGCCTGTAAAAGAGCTACAAGAAGGCGCGGTGGCCCGGCAGAAGAACCGAAGGCGGCGACAGAAGAACGGAAGGCAGCGGCGACAGAAGACCGGGCCACCGCCTGTAAAAGAGCTACAAGAAGGCGCGGTGGCCCGGCAGAAGAACCGAAGAGGGGGACAAGACCCCCGAAGTCGGGAGAAGAGGCCGGCGGCGGGGAGGAAGAAAGCCGGACTCCTCCGCTAGTAAAAGAGCTACACACACATAGCGGAGGAGTCCGGCGAGAAGACCCCCGAAGACGGAAGACCCCCGGAGCTGTGCAATAAAATATTTTTTCCCCTGTGTTGTGTTTTTTTTTGTACTTTATTTCACAGGTGAATGGGTAGGGGTACATTGTACCCCATACTCATTCACATAGGGTGGGGGGCCGGTATCCGGGGGCCCCCTTCTTAAAGGGGGCTCCCGGATTCCGATAAGCCCCCCGCCCGCAGACCCCGACAACCAACGGCCAGGGTTGTCGGGAAGAGGCCCTTGTCCTCATCAACATGGGGACAAGGTGCTTTGGGGTGGGGGGGCCGCGCGGCCCCCACTTCCCCAAGGCACCCCCCCATGTTGAGGGCACGCGGCCTGGTACGGCTCAGGAGGGGGGGCGCGCTCGCTCGCCCCCCTTTCCTGGCCGGCCGGGTAGCGTGCTCGGACAAGGGTCTGGTGTGGACTTTGGGGGAACCCCCACGCCGATTTTTTTCGGCGTTGGGGTTCCCCTTTAAGCCCATTCCAGGCGGCGGAGCCCGCGACGTCTCCTTCGCGGGCCCCGCCTACCTGTACACGCGCTCGAAATGGGCGGATTTGCCTCCGCCTTACGTGGGCGAGTCCGTTCATTTCAAAAGTTGAGCGGACTGTTTGGCAAACAGTTCGTTGAAACAGTCCGCTCGTGTGTGGGCAAGTCCGCTCATGCAAATTTTGAGCGGACTGTTTGCCGAAACTGTTTGACGAACAAGGTTGGGCAAACAGTCCGCGCGTGTGTACGCGGCCTTAGACTCTTCGGATGGATGAGTCTGAGGTTGCAGCCAAAAAATAATCTAAGATCATCTTTACAGACACTGCAAATAGGTACCCTAAAGATAGGATGTAGCCAGGAAAGATACACAGTGGAACAAAATATGTTGCACAAAATAGAGAAACATTCCTGGAGATTTTAAATTTGTTGTTGTATATTCTATCACCCATATTATCAAATGTATTACATATTTGCCCTACTATGAGGGGGATCTGCTTTGCAGGCTTATGCAATTTGTTTTGTCACTAATCAAAATTTGGCCGAATTTTGCATCTTTCGGACATTCGGATGCATCCAAACGAATTTCAAAAGAAATTATAGTGCATATAACGAATTAATTTGACATGATTCGGTAATTCGTTAAAGATCTAATGAAACAAAAGGTCAACTCAAAGTAAATCTTACAGTCCAATCAGCTGAATACTTTTGTGCTGGAGGTTGGATTACTGGCAAAGTGCATTCCTGAGAACTGAGCGAGAAGGGTGTTGTATTGTATTTGAGCCGAGGAGAAGAGATATTGTCATTGTGTGTGTGTGTGTAAAACGATTCAACAAACAAACGACTTTCCAAACTACAAATCATTATCACGAATATATATACATACATAAATATCGAATTTCAATGAATACGAACGAAATTATAGCGCATATGACAAATGAATTCAGTCAAGATTCAGTATAACGAATATCGACACTCTACAGAAATAACAAATTATCCGAAAACGTACTAATGTAACATATTGAATATAACAGAACGAATTAGTTAGCGTTAACCCCTTCCCTGCCAGTGACATTTATACAGTAATCAGTGGCTATTTGTAGCACTTATCGCTGTATAAATGTCAATGGTTTCAAAAAGTGTCTGATCGGTCCGCCACAATGTCGCAGTCCCTGTCATACCTTAACTATGTATTAAAGGGGAATTTTCCACTAGTTATCCCTGTATAGTGGGGTATTTTAGTACTGACCCCATGTTAAAAGAGAAATAAATGACCTGCAAAAACCTAAAAAGTGCAAACATACTTTGTTTAGTATGTATGTATTGATACATTCTAGAAGAGATGTAAAATGTGTCAAAGAAATACTCCAAAGACAATGATGAAAGCAGGTTGATTGTAAGTGAGGTAATTTTTCTCTAAAGAATATACAGTAGGGTCTTTGGATCCATAAATGACAGCGTCTAGCATTAACATCCAAGGGTGATACTATGCTTCATGACTGGTTCTCTTTTATAAGAGCAATTTGCAGGTGATGTTGCCAATAGTGCCCTAAGACTAAGCAGCAACTTAATCTAATCTGAAGAGCAATAGTTATCAAAGAAAACCCTGAATGACCCCTCAGACAGCTCTTCATCCAAATCTTGTCTTTTGTAACAAAGTTAAAATTTGGAGGGGCACGTGCCAAGTCTTAATGAATACTTCTTCCAACTAGCCAGTGCCTACAAAAATGCCAGACTTTTCATGGTAATCTAAATGGCATGTAACTGATAGTTTTCAATTTTTCTTTTTGCACATTCTTAAGCTAGTTTATTTTTCCACCAAGATTAAATCTACAGAAAGACAGTGTTTTATATTTACATTAGCATTTTGAACCTGGAGATCAAAGACGCGGTACCTTACCCGAAGCCATACACACTATCCATCATTAAATTACACGCCGTCTACATGCCAAGCCTCTTTGGTTTCTTTGGGTTGCAAATTTCAGGAAAGGAGCTGGAAAGTATATTTTTTGGCACCAGAATTAACATGAGAAGGGATTGGTTTTCATGTAGCACCTTTCATGCAAACAATATCAAGAGGAAGGTCCCTTGCCATGACAACCCACAGAAGTAAAATTGTAATAAAAAGGAAATACATATACATTTCTGTTGAACTGTTTATCTGGCTGTCACAAGATTTTCCTCAAAGTTGCTCTAAAACAGAAATATAACCATGTTGAAATATGTAGAATGACTGAATGTATCCCAGATATCTGAGAGATTTTATATTATTTGTTCATATCACAACTTAAAATCTTAATTACTGTACACACGGTATTCCTGGTGGTAGGTACCATATTCTTGGTGGTATGTAGAAAAGGCCACTTCTGCCTAAAATTTGTAAGTTAAAATACAAAATAGATTACTGAATGTATCAGGAACTTCCGTGCAATCGCTGTTTGTCACACAACCAAAAGGTAGTGACACTCTGCCCTATGGAATCTCCATGAGGTTGAAAAAAATTGAGGAACCAAACTACAAGGTAAGGTCAAATTTGTCATCACCAAATCAACCTTGTAAATCAAAAAGACATTTATACTCTAGATATTTAGGGCAGAGGTGGCTCTAGGCTTTGTGAAGCCCTAGGCAAAACCATGAGGCCCCAATCACAGCCACAATGGGAAAAATAATTCAACTGATGAAAATTAACTGTATAAATTGCATATATTAAGAGCCTTCAATCCTATGAACTATACCTACCACCCATCTGTCCATTTGTTAGCTATGCAGCAGGCCTTACCAGACTGAGATCCTTGGTAGGCTTCCCCAGGTTGGGATCTTCGTGCGGTGGATGGGAGGGGTGTAGTGCGCGGATGCAATATCATTCCTCATTGGCTGGCAGGTGGCACTCCAGAAGTCTTAGGGTAGGGTTCACATATGTCCGGAGCAAATTCTCCATTCATTTTCACTGCAAATTTCCAAAGCAGCTGTTCAGTGGTTCAGATGCAATTTCCACATATGATTCAGATGCCAATTATCAGAGCCAGAGGCCTCCGGCATGTTTAACAATAGTTGGTTGTTAAGAAGCGGGCCAGGAAGCTGGTGTACATTACCTCTTACACTATGACATTGTACGCTGTACATTGAAATCACATGCAATAAACTGTGTTTAAAAAAAAAAATGCCTCCAGATGAATGTTGCAGCTAAGTTCAGTTGCAGGGGCTCCTGAGGATAATTGTGATGCAGCTGTCTGGTACTGTACATGTGAGATAATAATGACAGGACAGGGATATTTCTGTCACAAGGATTCAGATACTCCAGAAGTAATGGATAGCTGCAGTTAAACTATTAGAACATGGGTACTTGCCTACTAGCCTCTGCTTCTGGTCTTATTAAAATACAACAGCAACTCCTGTGTGTGTAAGACCATGATGCCCAGTTCTTTGTCTACTTCCTCGAAAATTCCCCTTTATTTATATCATAGTCCTTCAATCTGTGTTTTTGGCCCAGCTAGCAGGGACAGGACGTACCTGTCTATAACGAACAGACTGTGTGATGACAAATAGACAGTAGAAAGCACCAGATCCCTACACAATCAAAAGACAATGCCATATTGTGCTGCACATGTGATCAAGTAAGACACTCACCATTTGAGGGCCTAAATGTTTGGTTGAGAAGCGGCATGAGCACACTGCCAACTGGGACAGTTATCATGGGAATACATTAAAGCAAACCCAAACCTAACATTTTAAAAACTGCAAGTAGGCAGTTCTTAATTGCAAAAGAGACACACTATAGGGGTTATTTACGAAAAGCAAATCCACTTTGCACTGCAAGTGTACTTAAAAGTGCACTGAAAGTGCCCTTGGAAGTGCAGTCGCTCTAAGTCTAAGGGGTAGATCTGTAATGAGTGGAAGCTCTACTGATTTTATCATCCAATCATGTGCAAGCTAAAATGCTGTTTTTTATTTTCATTGCATGTCCCTCTCAGATCTACAGCGACTTTACTTCCAAGTGCACTTTCAGTGCACTTGCAGTGCAAAGTGGATTTTCCTTTCGTAAATAACCCCCTATGTCTCTTCTGCAATAAGACATATTTACCTGTCTGAGCACAGTCGTCTTCTGTGCCAGAATGACCACTTCCTGTGTGCATGCATGGGGATGATGTCATCCCTAGGTCGGCCTATCAAGAGGATGAAAAGCCAACACCTGGAAGTAGCTCAGAGAGAACATGAAATAGCTGGCAAGTGATGTAACTGTTGCATTGCTGAAAGATGGAGGTGAGTCTAGTATCACTAACTCTGACTTCTAGGCTAGACTCCAACTGCAGTCCAACTGTCAAAGGAATGTGTCCTGAGCGTTAAGGCAGTGTTGGACATTTAAATGGCAATTTGCAGGACATAGCCTTGAAGTTAGAGAAATCAGACTTCAATAGCAAAGTGAAACCAAGTCCCTGTTCTGTGAGGAGAGGACATACAGATTGTCTGCTCCTACAAGCTTGGAACAATGATATGTTTCCTCCTCTAGTCAGTTCCATCCCCCCACAGTTAGAAACACAAATGAGTGAACACATTTAACCCCTTGATCACCCCCTAGTGTTGACCCCTTTCCTGCCAGTGACATTTATTCAGGGCATTTTTATAGCACTGATCGCTGTGTCAGTGGTCCCAAAAATGTGTCAAAGGTGTCTGATCTTTCCTCCACAATATTGCAGCGCCACTACAAATTGCTGATTACTAGTAAAAATAAATAAATAAAAATGCCATAAATCTATCCCATAATTTGTAGACGCTATAACTTTTGTGCAAACCAATCAAACGCTTATTGCAATTTTTTTTTCACCAAAAATATGTAGAAGAATATATATTGGCCAAAACTGATGAAAATATTTGTTTTTCAAAAAGATTTTTGGGTATATTTATTACAGCAAAAAGTAAAAAATATTGTTTATTTCAATAATATTGCAAAATTGTCGCTCTTTTTTTGTTTATAGCGCAAAAAATAAAAACCGCAGGTGTGATCAAATACCACCAAAAGAAAGCTCTATTTTTGGGAAAAAAAGGACGTCAATTTTGTTTGGGTAAAGTGACTGCGCAATTGTCAGTTAAAGCGACGCAGTGCCGTATCACAAAAAATAGCCTGGTCATTAAGCAGGCGAATCTTCCAGTCTGTAAGTGGTTAAAGCAGAACTAAATTCTTCAGAGTGGGAAGCTCTTGCCATAATATGTCATTGGACAGTCACTGCTAATGAAACACCTGCACATGTGCAGATGATTAAATCATTCCTGAAACCTGGCTCTATACTCTGCATGCCAAAAATAAGCCAAGATGTACACTGCACAGTATGAACACAGAAAAAGAAAACTTGTGAGGAAGATTGGGAAAATGTGTTTCGGCATCTTTTTTCTTTTTTTCTTTTTTTTTTTTTTCACTTTTTTACATCCAAAAAAAACTATCCCTAGGAGATCACTAAGGCCTGCATTACTCGATCCTCAGCTAGTAAAAATAAGTCTGCAGTGTATCGTGTATGTCAAGCATTTTACAAGCCTCAATCGACCATAATCCTTCAAATTCAAAGCCAAGGTTTTCTGTCACTTTAGTTTGTTTGGGTCAAGCTTTCTTTTTTATTTGCAGAAAACATCAACATTGTTATTTGATTTTTGTGATATACAGGATTGTGAGCAGATAGTAGTTAACGTTTGAATGTAAATCTGTACTAAGAGCATTTGTAGGCTACCATTGCTGAACTCTTCTTTTGGAAAGCCAATTGTCTGCCTGTTTTACCAATCCAAAGGCTTTAATACTTTCCCAGGTACTGACTTTTTATTTTTAATTTTTGTTTCACTGCCAGCAAGCTTTTTTCATATTAGTGACCTAAAGTATGACAGGCAGTTAGCAGCTTAAATGCTTCTGTATACGTTTCCTAAAGTGTATGCCAGGAAAAAAGAAAAGCATTCACATTTGATTAGGTTTTATTACATTTTTATTTATTATGTTTTATCACTTTTAAAGTGGTCAATGATTTAACAGTTTCAAAAAGCAGTTATATACAGTGGTGTGAAAAAGTGTTTGCCCCCTTCCTCATTTCCTGTTCCTTTGCATGTTTGTCACACTTAAGTGTTTCGGGACATCAAACCAATTTAAACAATAGTCAAGGACAACACAAGTAAACACAAAATGCAATTTGTAAATGAAGGTGTTTATTATTAAAGGTGAAAAAAAATCCAAACCATCATGGCCCTGTGTGAAAAAGTGATTGCCCCCTAAACCTAATAACTGGTTGGGCCACCCTTAGCAGCAACAACTGCAACCCAGCGTTTGCGATAACGTGCAATGAGGCTTTTACAGCGTCCTGGAGGAATTTTGGCCCACTCATCTTTGCAGAATTGTCCTAATTCAGTTACATTAGAGGGTTTTCGAGCATGAACGGCCTTTTTAAGGTCATACCACAACATCTCAATAGGATTCAGGTCAGGACTTTGGCTAGGCCACTCCAAAGTCTTCATTTTGTTTTTCTTCAGCCATTCGGTGGTGGACTTGCTGGTGTGTTTAGGATCATTGTCCTGCTGCAGAACCCAAGTTCGTTTTAGCTTGAGTACACGAACAGATGGTCGGATATTCTCCTTCAGGATCTCTTGGTAGACAGCAGAATTCATAGTTCCTTTTATCACGGCAAGTCTTCCAGGTCCTGAAGCAGCAAAACAGCCCCAGACCATCACACTACCACCACCATATTTTACTGTTGGTATAATGTTCTTTTTATGAAATGCAGTGTTCCTTCTACGCCAGATATACTTGGACACACACCTTCCAAAGAGTTCCACTTTTGTCTCATCGGTCCACAGAATGTTGTCCCAAAAGTCTTGGGGATCATCAAGATGTGTTGTGGAGAAATTGAGACGAGCTTTGATGTTCTTTTTGCTCAGCAGTGGTTTTCTCCTTGGAACTCTGCCATGCAGGCCATTTTTGCCCAGTCTTTTCCTGATGGTGGAGGCATGAACGCTGACCTTAACTGAGGCAAGTGAGGCCTGCAGTACCTTGGACGTTGTTGTGGGGTCTTTTGTGACCTCTTGGATGAGTCGTCGCTGCGCTCTTGGGGTAATTTTGGGCGGCCGGCCACTCCTGGGAAGGTTCACCACTGTTCCATGTCTTCGCCATTTGTGGATAATGGCTCTCACTGTGGTTCGCTAGATTCCCAAAGCTTTGGAAATGGCTTTCTAACCCTTTCCAGACTGATAGATCTCAATTACTTTCTTTCTCAATTGTTCCTGAATTTCTTTGGGTCTCGGCATGATGTGTAGCTTTTAAGGATCTTCTGGTGGACCTTACTGTGTCAAGCAGCTCCTATTTAAGTGATGCCTTGATTGTGAACAGGTGTGGCAATAATCAGGCCTGGGTGTGGCTAGAGAAATTGAACTCAGGTGTGGACAACCACAGTTATAGTATGTTTTAACAAGGGGGGCAATCACTTTTTCACACAGGGCCATGATGGTTTGGAATTTTTTTCACCTTTAATAATAAACACCTTCATTTACAAATTGCATTTTGTGTTTACTTGTGTTGTCCTTGACTATTGTTTAAATTGGTTTGATGTTCCGAAACACTTAAGTGTGACAAACATGCAAAGGAACAGGAAATGAGGAAGGGGGCAAACACTTTTTCACACCACTGTACCTGGAATGCCAGGAAGGCTAACTGTCACATTTGCTTGTGCTTTAAACCAAACTGTCAAACCATCAAATGGCCGGTGTCATAACTGAACATGTGAAGCATTATGGCAGTTGCAAATTAGAGGGTAAGATGGCAGCTTCCTTGGGTGAAAAGGATAGGAGGGTTTAGTTCCTCTTTAACGGTTTTGTTTTTATAACAGATATTTCTCACATGTTCTAATTGAAAAAGACATAAATATTTCATGGTCTGCCAGTATTTTTAGCAAATGCAAAAAAACAGGAATAGTATGTTATTAGATCATAACGCCAATAACATTATATGACAATAAAAAGCTGAATATTTTACAGATTAATATCTAAGCCAAAACCAAGTTTCCATTTGAAATTCATTAGGAAAAAAATCTGAGGTAAACAAACTCATTAGTGATATCAAACCCTTACCTTTAGCTAATTCATGCACTTTGTATTTATACCTGCTTGTTTGAAATTTTGAATCAATTTGTGATAATAACCTAAAAGATAATGAACTTTTATAGTTGGCCTTTAACCATTGCTTACTGGGCACTTAACCCCCCTCCTTCCCAGGCCAATTTTCAGCTTTCGGCGCAGTGGCATTATCATATTTTGCACACAAATAGAACTTTCTTTTGGTGGTATTTAATCACTGCTGGAGTTTTTATTTTTTGATAAATAAACATAAAAAGATGAAATTTTTTTAAACAAAAACAAAAAACTGTTTTAATAGTTTGTTATAAAATTTTGCAAACAGTTAATTTTTCTTCTTCATTGATAAGCGCTGATGAGTCTGTACTGATGGGGTGCACTTAAAGGCACAGATAAGGCGGCACTGATGGACACTGATAGGTAGCATTGATAGGCAGCACTTGTGATGAGGCACTGATGGGCATTTTTAGGTGACACTGTGGGCACTGATAGGTGGCATTGTTGTGCACCGGTAGGTGGCACTGGGAAGTGGCACAGATGAGGCGGCAGCTGCTCTCCTTGATCAGGACCAATGTCCCTCTGACAGCCGCCGGTGATCAAGTTTTTTTTTCTCCTCACAGTATTAGCGTGAGGAGAAGAAATAGCCGACCCCTTACTCCGATCTGTGATCAGCCGAGTCTCACTGACTCACTGATCACACAGCGCGCTGCGCGCGCCCTGCAGAGGGGGGCGCAGGTCGCTCTAGCACGGGGGGACGTCATATGATGGCCTCCCGGCAAGTAGCTCTGAGCTGTAGCTGTCATTCGGCTATAGCGCATTGGGAAGTGATTAACAATTTTAGCTCCAGAAGGTTTACCTTCCTTCATGACTAAGCCATTTTTTTGTGACAGGGCACTGGGTTACTTTGACAAGTGTGCGGGCGTGCAATGCTGTACCCAAATATATGTGTCCTTTTATTCCTGCAAATACAGATTTATTTTGGTGGTATTTGATCACCTCTGTGGTTTTTATTTTTGGCGCTATATTCAAAGACCAACAATTTGAAAAAAAAACTTTTTTTACTTTCTGCTATAAAACATTCCGAATAAAAAAAATGTAAAAAATCGAATTTCTTCATCAGTTTAGGCCAATATGTACTCTGCTATAAAAATCCCAATACATGTCTATTGATTGAAAAGTTATAGCAGCTACAAACTATGGTATATTACATTTTTTAGTAATGGCGGCAATCAGTGGCTTATATCGGGACTGCGATATAGTGATGGACAGATCAGACACCTGACTGACACTTTTGACACTGTTTGATGACCAGTGACACGAATACAGTAATCAGTGCTAAAAAAATATGCACTGTTAGACCCCTTTCACACCGGGAGTATTTTACCACAGCTACAGCGTTAAAAATAGCGCCTGCAAACTGCCCTAAAACAGATGCTCCATTCACTCCAGTGTGAAAGCTTGGGCTTTCACACTGGAGCGATGCGCTGGCAGGGCATCAGAAAAAGTCCTGCCAGCAGCTTCTTTGGAGCGGTGAAGGAGCGGTGAACTCACCGCTCCTCCCCATTGAAATCAATGGGGCAGAGCTGCTATACCCTCGGATAGCGGGCGGATTTAACCCCTTTCCGGCTGAATAGCGCCGCTAAAAAGACAGTAAAGTGGCGCTAAAAATAGTGTGAAAGGGCTCTTACTATACTAATGACACTGGCAAGGAGGGGGTTAACATCGGGGCGATCAAAGGTTTAAATGTGTTCCTCGGAAGTGATTACTAACTGTGGGGAATGTGCTTTGACTGGGGGAATGTAAAGATCAGTGTTATTGCTTAGCAGGAACACAGGATCAGCACTAGGGATGAGCTTCGTGTTCGAGTTGAACGTACGTTCGACTCGAACATTGGCTGTTCGTGCGTTCGGCGAATTCCGAACGTTTTGGCCGTTCGCGTCAAAATTCGAGTGACGCGCGCGCGGACCACAATGCACTGCGTTGGCGCAGTGCATTGCTGCCCGATGATTGGCCAAGCATGCACTGTGACCCCGCATGCTTGGCCAATCGCAGTGCCGGCAGCGAGGAGAGCCATGATTGGCCACAGGCATCCTGCCTGTGGCCAATCATAGCTCAGGCTGTGTAGTGCACGCCCCACACTATATAAGGCCGCCTTTAAGGCGGCCTCCTGTAGTGTGTTACTTTGCATCTGAAGCAGTGGGTGTTCTGTGTACCTTCAACACAGTACACACCAATCGTTTTTGGCTGATTTCCTATCTTGCTGCTGTGTAGTGGTTGTTGTCTGTGCCCTGACTGCAGTATACACCACTATATTCACCTCACCTATATAGCTAGTGATCTAGCTTTAACCACTTAACAACTGCCCATTGCCGATTAACGGCTTCAGGGCGGTTGTTTAACTCAGAGAGGCCGTTAATTAACGGCCTCCCAGAATTCTGCTCTCGCGTGCCCCGAGGTGTGCGCACTCGAGTGCATCCGTGACCGCCGGGTCCATAGGACCCGGCGCATCACGGTAAACGGCCGCTCATAGCGGCCGTTTACCACGTGATTGCTCCGTCAAATGACGGAGTGATCACTTGGAAACAAACCGGCGTCATGTTATGACGCCTGTTCCTCCCTCCCCTTTCTGTACCGATCGGTACAGCGGAGGGGAAAGAGATCGGTGTCAGCAGCGATGTGGGCTGCATCTGCAGTGCCCACATCGCTGCTCACCGAATTTAACCCCTCAATTCCCTGCCAATACTCTGCAATACCAGTGCATACTCTGCAGTACCCTGCCATTACTCTGCAGTACCCCGCCATTACTCTGCAGTACCCCGCCATTACTCTGCAGTACCCCGCCATTACTCTGCAGTGCAGTACCCCGCCATTACTCTGCAGTGCAGTACCCTGCCATTACTCTGCAGTACCCCGCCATTACTCTGCAGTGCAGTACCCTGCCATTACTCTGCAGTGCAGTACCCTGCCATTACTCTGCAGTACCCTGCCATTACTCTGCAGTACCCCGCCATTACTCTGCAGTACCCCCCATTACTCTGCAGTAACCCCCATTACTCTGCAGTACCCCCCAATACTCTGCAGTACCCGCCATTACTCTGCAGTACCCCCAATACTCTGCAGTACCCTGCTATTACTCTGTAGTACCCCGCCAATACCCCGCCAATACTCTGTAATACCCTGCCATAAATTGCCATACCCAGCCATACTCAGAGATACCCAGCCATACTCGGTGATACCCTGAAATACCCAGCCATAGACGCCCCCCACCCCTCACCGCCCTCCGGTGCTTCTACCAACTCACCAGTACAATCAAAGCCAGAATCTTTTTTTTATTTTTTATTTCAGGCTTCCCAGCCTAGAGGTGGAGATGTGGGGTCATATTGACCCCCCAGATTTCACTGTAAAGAGGACCTGTCACCCCATATTCCTATTACAAGGGATGTTTACATTTCTTGTAATAGGAATAAAAGTGATCAAAAATATATTTTTGGGGAAAAAAATGTCAAACTAAAATAAATAAAGTAAAATGAACAATAAAAAAATAAAATAAAAATTAAAGCGCCCATGTCCCCATGTGCTCGCATGTGCCACACATGTGAGGTATCGCTGAGAATGTTAGAGCGAGAGCAATAATTCTAGTCCTAGACCTCCTCTGCAACTCAAAACATGTAACCAGTAAAAAATATTTAAAGCGTCGCCTATGGGGATTTTTTAAGTAGCGACGTTTGGCGCCATTCCGCGGGCATGTGCAATTTTGAAGAGTGACATGTTTGATATCTATTTACTCAGCATAACTTCATCTTTCACTTTATGCAAACATTGGGCTAACAAGTGGTTAATAATAGAGCTTGCAGTCAGTAGTGTTAGGAGATAGTGCGTGCTGTCTGCGTGCTCTGTACCCAGTACATACCGCTATAATATAGGGCAGGCCCCTACTTTCAAACATCCAACTTACAAACATCTCCTACTTGCAAACGCAAGGAGACAGCAGCAAGTGAGATGAAAAAAGATGGACGACAAAACAAATTATACAGGGGTGATAACCCTTCCCTATGTTTTCCAAAAAGCTTAAAGATATTTTTTTTGACTGGAGCTACACTTTAAAAATGTACCGGTTGAAAATGACAAACAGATTCAACTTAACACAACAAACCTACACAGTCCCTGTCTTGTTTGCACCGCCTGTATACTGCTGTTCTGAGTATATAGGGCCTGGGGGCCACACGCATTTCCTTTTTTTAATATGGGTACGGGGTTCCCCTTAATATGTGTACAAGACCCAAATAGACTGGTAATGGGCAGGGAGGGCTACCCATGCCATTTTTCTGAATGATTTTCAACCATATTGCAGGAACCAGATATAACATTAAAACCGCAAGCAGTTTTAAATGGTGTTATTTCCGTTTAATGTCATTTTGTGCAGGGACTGTTCTAAACACGGGAAACACGTGGCACTTCACAGGCATACTATAGACACCCCCCAGGCACCATATTTAAAGGAATATTTCACTTTTTTTTTTTCACTTTAATCGTCATTAAAATCAGTGCTCCCGCCAAAACGGTAGTTTTTAAAACTTTTTTTTGCAGTGACCCATGTCCCCTGAGGCAGGAGGCAGGTCGCCAAACCCTTTTTAGGACACTATCTTGCATATTAGCCGTTAAAATTAGCACTTTCCAATTCGAACGTTCGAGTCCCATAGACTTCAATGGGGTTCTAACGTTCGTACCGAACGCGGGGGTCGTTCGGCTCATCCCTAATCAGCACATTCACCTCTCACAGAATGGTGGTCTGCCTTGTTTACATAGGCAGACAGCTGTTCTGCCTTTCTCCTGAAAGATTGGCGGGTCCCAGCAGACGTTGTGTCCTCCAGACCTGCTGATTGGCTCCCACCGTCCAATCAACCGGATCACATGAATCATGTTATCTGGTGCAGAGCGGCCACCCAGTAAATCTACGGTGGGTGGTGGTTAAAGTATAGCTAAAGAGATTTTTTTTTTTTTTTTAAACTTTGAAGAGAAGAGGGATTAGAACACCTGTCTGTTTTTTTTCTGTCTGTGTCTCTGTTAGGAAGATTCAGCCCCTCTATTTGTCATGTTTACTATCACCACAGAGTGTCAAGGGAGAAATAGGCGAGTCTGTAAGGGCTGCCACCAGGGAGATCAGAAACAAGTTTCAGTAGAACTAGGAAGAAATAAGGAGAGGTGGCGCTTCTGAGTATATAACAAACAATTTATTATAAAAACAATATCATATTAGTATATATTGATTTTAATATTAATATTTTACATTATGAATGTCTATGGTACTAGTCATTGACACAGTTTTTCATTTTAAATGTTTTTCATTTTTTATAATTAATAATTTTTATTTTTGCTCATTATGAAATTACAGTATATTGAATTATTATTTGGTCAATCGGTCCTTTACAGTCATGTATTTTCATCATTAATTTCTTTCCCCCTGTTATATTTGTTCTGACTCCTCCCCCCGCTTCATTATGCCTTTCACGCCTAAGCCTATTTTTGACATTTGGTGTTTACCAAAATCCGTATTTTTTGCTAGAAAATTACTTAGAACCCCCAAACATTATATATATCTAGAATCTAGAGAATAAAATGGTGATTGTTGTAATATTTTATGTCACACGATATTTGTGCAGCGGCGATTTAAACACAACTTTTTGGGAAAAGAGACATTTTCATGAATTAAAAAAAAAGAAACAGTAAAGTTACCCAATTTTTTTTTTGTAAAATGTGAAAGATGATGTTACACCTAGTAAATAGATACCAAACATGTCACGCTTTATAATTGCACGCACTTGTGGAATGGACCTAAAAATCTCCATAGGCGACGCTTTAAATTTTTTTTACCAGGTTAGAGTTACAGAGGAGGTCTAGTGCTAGAATTATTGCTCTTGCTCCGACGATCGCTGCAATACCTCACATGTGTAGTTTGAACACCGTTTACATATGTGGGCTCCGCTTCCGTATGCGTTTTCTTTGCTGCGCAAGTTCGCAGGGATGGGGGCGCTTTAAAAAAAAATCTTATTTATTTTTATATTATTAAATTGTGTTTAAAAAAATAATTATCACTTTTATTTCTGTCACAAGGAATGTAAACATCCCTTGTGACAGTAATTGGTGGTGACAGGTACTCTTTATGGAGGGATTGGGGGTCTAAAAGACCTCCAATTGCTCCTTTGCACTCCCGTGCTGGATATATGTATCTGGCTGACCTCCGGCAGTTGGTACCTAGTATCAGCTCTTATGTGAGTACTTTCAGTTATGACCGTTTATCTGTTCATCATCATCCTTAATCCCTCTGCCCCTCCAGTCTGTGGTTATATCAAACTATAATGGTGATTTTTTTTCTATCCCCTTTTTAGTATATGGATGCACTTGCTCCTGATGAGTGGATATAAGTCCACGAAACATCAAGCTTATTTTGATGCATCCATCACATATTTATGATTCTAGATGGTTTTTATTGCTCTACCACCCTGATATAATGTTATGCCTACTCCATTTAGGGGACTGCGATGTACAATATTTACTTTCTGTGTCATGTTGGTGACTATCCTCAATATGAATGTTGATACTTTGTATTTTATATACCAATGTGCTATTATGCGTTTATATGGGTTGATCCATGCCTTATCTTTGGTCTAATAAAGAATATAATTTTTTACATATGTATATGGTTGTGTCTGGCTCTACCCCACGCACCTCATCTAAAGTCCCACCATCCCCCACTCTTTTTTGCAAAAGGAACCAGGGATGGAGGCATAATATTCCCCGTTTCGTGTCATTTAATGTCCCAAATATTCCCTTTTTTCTTTGATCCTTTGCACTTTAAAGTATTCAGATCGCCAAAAACAGCGATTTTGAATACTGTATATTTTTTAAAATCTGGCGCCATTGGCAGCTGAGTAAACAGGAAGTGATGCTGCGATGTCGCTTCCGTGTTTACATCCAGGAGACTGGAACAAAGCCATTTCCGGCTTCGTGCCAGTCTGTCTCTAGCCACCAGAAGTGGCGGATGGGATGGGAGGCCTGGTCAGAGCCCCCTCCCGCTCCTCCGGGATAACAATCGAGCAGCTTTTAGCTTTTTGGTTGTTATCCCTGGAAAGCCAATCGCCCACTCTAAAAAACGGTACCGGGATGATGCCTGCAGTATAAACCCCGAAAGCCGAGGCCGCATTTCTGCGTACGCTCAGCGGGAGGGGTTAAATAAACACCCTGCCCTTTGATTTCATACCCTATGCTTGAGAAAAGAGCATGGCTATCATACCATTCATAGCACACACACTCGGAAATGTGTCACATTATAGACGTTACAGCCTGGCGCCACGCTGTTTGCCTTCCAAGCCTCGTTCTGGATCCTCACCGCATGGCCGTTTCCCATCAGTGCAGACACCAGATGGGAATTGTGAAGCTGCAGCGTGGCTTGTCACAGGCTCTGGCGATACACTGCCCTTATTCTACCTGGAATCTACACCCTGCAAAGTGGACTTTCTGTGATCCCACCTCACCCTCTCTGGATACCGATGTGTTGCACCTTGTCAGCTATAGGACTTGCTGTGACTTGTAGTTCCACCTTATCCTCCCTGGGATTCGATGTTGTTACTTCTTTCAAGTTAGAAGCAAACTCACTGTGATCTGTAGTCCCACCTCTTCAACCCAGAGATGCACTCAAACGCAACTTTACTTCTTTGCATGTGAGTGGATATTGTTTTTATAATAAATGGTTTGTTATCTATACTCAGAGGCGCCCCACTCCTTGTTTCTTTCTTGGGCAGTAATAGAGGGGACATTTTTCAATGGGGACATTAGTTCAGGTGACAACCATGGATTCTCTCACTTTGGCCAGACTTAGACCTTGGGGGGGGGGGGGGGGTCTGGGGCACTTCAAGTTCAGGGGGCCCCTCAACAAATAAATTAAATTATATGCCAAAAAAAAGTGAACTGAAATGAATGATAAACTACATTTGTTTTTAACAAATATATGTTAGGTTATGAAGATGACACTTGTCTGACTTTTATTCCCAATTTTATTGACTGTAGGAATACACATTAGGTAATTGGAACCAGCAAGTCATAAAGCACATTTATGCATCACACTACAATATTTACAAAAAAGTCTTTCTTCCTGCACTTTGAATCTGCAAAATCTCCATAGAAGTCTATCACGATACTCACTGAAAGCACCTACAGCATTTGAGGGGCTTTTATTCAGAGTTAAGCTGCATACACACGATCGGATTTTCCAATGGGAATTGCGTGATGACAGGCTGTTGGTGAAAAATCCAACCGTTTGTATGCTCCATCCGAAAATTGTTGTCGGATTTTCGGGACAAATGTTGAATGGCAGGCTTTAAAATTTTCAGCGGACAAATGTCTGTTGTCGGATTTTCCGAGCGCGTGACCGTCAGACAAAAGTCCATAGTACAAACATGCATGCTTGGAAGCAAGGACGAGGCAGAAATGATTGGTCATGTAAACTAGCGTTAGTAATGCAGAATTTACATTTGTGATGTGGCAAATTATGAAATCTCGAAATGCAGCGCACATTCTCTTCTTCTTTAATGGGATAATAATGAAGCTGCTATGCTGGTGATACTGATGGAGTTATTGCAAACAAATTTTCAAAGTTTTTTTTTTCTGGTGATATCAAGAATATTATTATTATGCTTGTTATTTATTTTTTTCGGTGCAAGTTACCATAACACCATTATCCTTTGTTTTTTAAGATCAAAGATACTATGTCGGTGTCCCTTGTCAATTTTGCACTGCATTTTTTAAATGTAACTGCCTACTCCTTACTCTACCATTTGAAGTAAAACACATAGCAAAGTATTATTCTCCACAATTGTTTTTATTGTGCATTAAAAAAAGAAAAAAAGAATTAGACATGCTATCTGCCAATTGAACTTAACCAAAAAGTGCATTCTATGCATCCAAAAATATAGAAAATATACCATATCAAATCATTATTCAACCAAAAAATAAATGTGTCCTGCTTCTTAATATAGGGGTCAACAATGCCAAGAGTTGGTGAAAGCAGGGGTCCGTCATCTGGAGATAATTTCCGGAAATCATCTGGATTATTCTCCTGGTGCTCCCGCAGCAAAGGCATATGACATAATTGGTCATGAGTAATAAAGCAACCAATTTTTGGTCCAAGAAATCCTCCTCTTCCTTTTCCTGGACTGAACTAGGGTCAAAGCAATAACTCCAAGGCTAATAATAAATAACACGCTATGTTCTCCGATTCCACAACATGGCTGGTTGACGAACGGTCGTTCAGAAACAAACTGAAAAGTGAAGAAATGAAAACAATGAAAAGCGTGAAATGAAAAGCACTCACAAATGTCCCTGAATACTTGCATGCCTCCAGCCAATGTCAGCCAGACATTTCTCCTAAGAACTCTCCAGGGTGGCACCTGACAATTGAACTTCCTCTTTTCCGGCTCGCAGTACATCTAGTCCATCACTAGGTTCGTTTTTGTTGGCCGACAATTGTTTACTGTTTGTATGCTAGACAAAATCCAAGCACACACCTTCAGTCTAAAGTCTGAGGTTTTGTCTGTGGAAAATATGATTGTGTGTATGAGTCTTTAGCTTTGTTTTGGAGATATTGCAGGTATGAGGCATCCAAGGAAGCACTGGGACACTAACAAGGGAACATTAAAGACATCATTAGTAGTCACTTCAGGTTCATGTGTATATATTCTGGGAGTATCTGGCACATGCATCACATCTAGTGTGCAGCTTGGAGCAGAAGGAAGGTAAGTGAGGTCCAGAGCGGAGAGAAGCAACTAGCAGACAGCACACATGGTGCGCAACCTGAGAACGCTATAGCAGAAAGTGAGTGGGGATGGGAGAGAGAGGACAGGGCAGTGGAAGATCAGCAAAGCCCAGGGTCCAGAGCAGGAGAAACTAGCAGATGTCACACATGGTAAACAGCATGGGAGCAATATAGCAGGAGGTGAGCAAAGACTGGAGAGAGAAAGGATTGAGTGGCAGATAATCAGCAGAAGCTAGCAGACGTTAGATGTGGTGTGCAGCATGGTAGAAATATAGTGGGTGGAGAGCAGGGCCTGGAGAAAGAGAAGGCTCAGCAAACAAACAGAGCTTAGGGTTACTACCAAATGGGAGATCAGCAGAGCTGGGGACTACTACTGATTAAGGGATCAGCAGAGCTGGGATTTACTACTAAGTGGGGGGTCTGCAGAGTTGGGCCTAATAATGAGCAGGGGATGAGCAGAGCTGCAAGTTACTACTGAACAGGGGCAGCATAGCTAGGGTACTACTAAGTGGGGCATCAGAAGATCGAGGGGTATTACTATGGATCTGCTGAACAAGGGTACTAATGAGCTGGGGATCTTCTGAATGAGAGGTACTATTGAGCTGGGGGTATTACTAAGTTGGGGTACTACTGAGCCCCTTTAAAATAAATAGAAAATCAACACACAGAGCATTTGCCAAGCTCTATTAAAGCTTCAAAAAAGCATCACAGAAGCATAAAAAAGCATGTTGAAGCTGTACACAACAGGTAGGCAGCCAAAAATGTTTTCAAAGAAATTATGCGTTTTTTTTAACAAAAAATGTCAGTTTCACACTCTCAATCATGAAAAGCATTTTTAATAAAGTAAATGCTGTAAACAACCTGGGTAGTAGTGAGAAATTATCAACCTCTTACGACTCATATCAGCCCCAATTCATGCACCTTCACACCTTAGATCACCACCCCTCCTGCAAATCAGTGTCACCAACGTAACCCCCTGCACACCTGCCTCACCTCTGTACTCCTCTGCTCATCTGTCCCATCACTGTAACCCCCTGTACATCTGCCCCACCATTGTACCACCCTGCTATTCTGTCCCACCACTGTAACCATCTGCACATTTGCCCCATCAATGTAACCCTTTTCTCATCTGCCCCACCACTTTACCTCCCTGCACATCTGCTCCACCTCCATATCCCCATGCTCTTCTGTCTCACTACTGAATCACCTTCTCATCTGTCCTAACACTAATCTTATCTGCCCCACCACTGTAACCCCGTTTCTCATCTGCCTCACCACTGTACCTCCTGCACATCTGTCTCATCTCTGTTCCCTCTGCTCTTCTGCCCTAACACTGTAACCTCCTGCTCATGTGTTCCACCGATGGAGAATGATGTGGTCCAAGTCACCATAAGTAACTGGCCTCCATCCCAAATTTGAACAAAAAGAGAGAAAGTTTGGTTGGTGGGACTTTGAATGAGGCCAATCACTATATATAAGTGCTTACTCTATATAGTGATTGGCTTCATTCAAAGTCCCGCCGACCACACTTTCGCTCCTTGTGTTTCAAAGATGTACCGCCTTTCTCCTCTGCACATCTGCCTCACCTCTGTACCCCTACTCTTCTGCCCTACCACTGTAACCCCCTGCTCATCTGTCCCACCAATGCACCTCCTTTCACATCTGCCCCACCACTGAACCCCCTTCTCATCTGGCCCAACACTGAACCCTCCTGCTCATCTGCCCTATCACTGTACCCCCTGCTTTTCTGTCCTAAAACTGAACCCATCTGCTCATCTACCCCTCTAATCTCCTTTCCCACCAATGTAACCCCCTGCTCACCTGTCCCACCAATACACCTCTTTTCACATCTGCCCCGCTGCTCTAACCCCCTGCTTTTCTGTTCCACCACTGAACCCCCCTGCTCATCTGTCCCTCCCACTGTAACCCCCCTGTTCTTCTGTCCCACTGCTGAACCCCCTTCTCATCTCTTCCACCACTGTACCTCCCTGCACATCTGCCCCACTGCTCTGCTGATGGGGAGGGAGTCGAGTGCCAGTAAAAAAGGCTTTGTGTGCCACTTGCGGCACCAGTGCCGGGGGTTGCCTACCCCTACTGTAGACACTTTAATGTGTGTTAAAGTCGGAGCAAATGTAAATCAGGCCTTAGTCTTTCATGCGTTATTGTGGTTCTCAGATAATTCTTTATCAGTGCCAATTTGCTGAATGATCTTTCTCCTGAACAACTAGTGACCATCATGCTCAAATATATTCTAAGATCTACAGTAACACCTGGAAAGGTATCAGCAAGCTCTGAAATAAAACTGCCTGTTGAGATGGATGGAGACATGATCGGACCTTGGCAAAGGCAGAAAACTGGACAAAAAAAAAGTACTGAAGTAGCATGGGAAAATAAGTAAAATATTTTTTTCATAAAGGACGTCTGGGGCCCCCATTTGGCAGGGGGCCCGAGCAATTTTCATTTTTGCCCCCATATAACTCTGGCACTGCTGGCGATGACGTGAGTATTGCAACTAAAGCAGTTTTATTTTTATTTGTACTAGTGCTGGGTTATTTCATATTACATCTAAAATGTGGTAGTCATCACATTTAAAGTAGTGTTAGAATAAGATCTCATGCATGTTTTGCCTTTTTTTGTTGTTGTTGTGTTGGTTGTATTCAAATTCATAGCATCTGCATGATCACTGGAAACTAGAAACAAGTGTGACCTGTCTCGACCTGAAACAACATCAGATACATTTGATACATTTATGATACAGAATGTAGTCATAAAGAATCAATATATATAATAATAATAATAATACATTCAATAGCAATTAATTGATGAACATGATTTGTGACAAATATAAATAATAAAAAATCAAATACGTACAAATAATTAATACATGATTCACATGATATATGGAGTTGATAAAAGTTGTAATATGATAAGGTTATCAGGGCGAACTTATACTTGGCGCTCATGGATGAACATTCGATGAGTTTCATGGCCTATTGTCAATCATCAGGAGTTGGATGCATGAATGAGCTAAAAAATTAATAGATAAATCATTAAATTGTCTATAGGGATCCACTGTTTCCCATGGGAAAGAGGCAAAGAAGAGGAAAGAAAGGCACTTTCAATATTACTTACAAAGCAGCCCATAAATGATGGCCAGCTCCAGGACATGGGATAGAACGGTGGCCCAGTGTAAGTGGTCCCAACCAGGGTTGAGGCAGGAGATCCTCGAGACAGGACCCATGGGGAAAAGTAGCCAGGGAGCGGGCCGGACAACCACTACACAATGCCATATTGTGGAATGTGTGCATAATTGGCATCTGCCCAAATCTGGGAACAAATATAAAGTAATAAGAAACAATAAATAGGAAGTAAGTTGCTTGATTATGCATGTGTGTAAAGCGAGTGTGAACATGAGTGCTTGCAAAAATAACTGAATATGTGCAATAGCAGAGAATGTGTAAATAGTGAAGTTGATTAAAATACATATATCAAATATGTGTAAATATACACATCTATACAAAGAGATGTGCCAGTAAATAATTAATGCAATAGTGGTGTATATGAATTCAACTTCGTAATGATTATCTCATATATTATTATACACATCAGCATGCCTCATGTAAAGTCCCAACCCCATTTCCTTTTACATGATCACTGGGTATCAAATACCACCATACATACAACCTGTTTTCTAGGCTGTTGCTATCAACTTGCACTCCAGTGTTACTATGAACAGTAATACACACAGAGAGGTTTTCCAACAGACAGCTAAATTATTTAACATCTTAAAATACAAGTTCCTTTTTTTTGCAATAATCTCACATAAAATCCTCCTAGGTCCTTCAATACATTTAGCTGTAATATCCCTCCGGTTCATATATCACTCCTGTGACCACCATGTCTGCAGCCGGTTGGTAAACTTCAATCCCTGGGCACCAAATTGCAGCACAGGTATATACTATTCAAGTCTATAGAACATTAGAGCGCAAGGCTTATTAATGGTCAGGGTGCAGATAGTGCGGGAGGCTGCTCCCATTGGAGGAGGTAAGTACTGACCTAAAAAATATATGGAGTAAAAAAACAATGAGTATAAATAATAGTTATTACCAAATCTAGAAAATTAGATTACAAAATTTTAAATCTCATCTCACATTAAATGCTGACAAAGAATTAGTTAGAAATTACATCAACTAGACTTTCACATGACGTCCACAAAGGATTTTTCCTGAATATAGAACTTTATAAAAACATATTGCTGCGACTGAGACAGATTAGCACTGGATACAAATGTGTAGAGGATTCAAAGTTAACATTAATTTCTTGTAGCATTAGGGGATTGAAACAGTCAAAATAACTTAGGCTTTTGATCATGTTATTGGATATTGTCTTGACATCATTCTGCTCTGGGGACTGCACTTGTCTGCAAAATGAATTCTATAGCTTAGGCAGCAGGGTCACATCAAACAATACACAATAGACTGCTATTAAAAAAAAAAAAATCACTTTGTTTTATCCACAATCAAATTTTAAAACAATAGTTATTCTCAGTCTATATAAATTCACTGTATGTAAAGTTTACCAAGCAGAAAGTATGGTATATGTACAGGGGTGGTAGAAGGGAAACTAAGTCAAGGGGCATAACCCTTTATGATATTCCCTTTATTACCTCTGGTGGGCTCAAATTACTTTCAGTTTATAAAGAGAAGAAATTCTCCATCTGTTCTTTGATTCTCTTTAAATTATGTCAGTCTTACTGAAGAACCAAATAATGAATACCCATTTTATTTTAAATTAAAGCTGAGCTATTAAAGGTATTAAAGTTAGCTATTTAACCACTTCAGCTCCCTTCATGACCAGGCCATTTTTTGCAATACGGCACTGCGTTAATTTAACAGACAATTGCGCAATTGTGCGACACAAATAAAATGTATGTCCTTTTTTTTTTTCACAGACTTTCTTTTGGTGGCATTTGATCACCTCTCCGTTTTTTCTTTTTTTGTGCCATAAGCAAAAAAGAGACAGATAATTTTGAATAAAAAACATTTTTTTTACTTTCTGCTATAAAATATATCCAATAAAAATATCTTCATAAATTTAGGCCAATATGTATTCTGCTGCATATTTTTGGTAAAAAAAAAAAAATCCCAATGGGGGTATATTGATTGGTTTATGCAAAAGTGACTGTGATATTGGGGCGGGCAGTCGGACACTGACAATAATACAGTGATCAGTGCTAAAAATATGCATGGTCACTGTACTAATGAAACTGACTGGGAAGGTGTTAATCATCGGCGATCAAAGGGTTGCCTGTGTGCCTCTCTGGTGTATTTGTGTATGGTGGAAGGTGCTTTTACTAGGAGAAGACATGGATCCTTGTCTCTGCTTTACAGGAACACAGGGATACACTCCTTCCCTACTAGACATGTGCAAAAGGAAAAAATGTGTTTAGTTTCGTTTCGTTTTAATTAGTTAATTAATTAATTTAGTTTAGTTATATTCGTTAAATTCTTTAAATTCATTTTCGTATTTCGTATTTCGTTTAGTTTTCTGCCAAATTCGAAAAATCGGTCACATTCGAAAATATTTCAACCAAATTTGAAAATATTTCTACCGAATTTGAAATGATTTCAACATGATTCGAAATTATTTCAACCGCATTCAAAACTATTTCAACCGGATTCTAAAATATTTTGCGACCCGAATTTAGGGCCATGTATCTCGGGGTCACTTGGTGCTAGAAACCCCAAATTCGGATATGTTGTAGTGCTAGTTCCATTGTGTTTGCATACCGAATTTGGTGTTTCTAGCTATAAGTGACCCCGAGATATGTGGCCCCAAATTTGGGGTAGCAAAATGTCATTCTCTGCTGCAGAAAAGTACTTTAATATTGCCCATACCTGGGGTCGCTTGGTGCCAGGTGACGTGCCAAGTGGACAATCCACAACTTGGTCACATGGCACTCGTGGCCGTTCACATGGCACTCGTGTTAAGTCACGTGGCACTCGTGGCCGGTCACGTGGCACTTGTGTCAGGCCACGTGGCACTCGTGTCAGCCCACGCGGCACTCGTGTCAGCCCACGCGGCACTCGTGTCAGCCCATGCGGCACTCGTGTCAGCCCACGCGGCACTTGTGTCAAGTCACGTGGCACTCGTGTCAGGTCAAGTGCCACTCGTGGCCGGTCACGTGGCACCCGTGGCAGGTGTCGTGGCAAGTGGACAATACACAACTTGTGGCAGGTGACGTGGCAAGTGGACAATATACAACTTGTGGCAGGTGACGTGGCAAGTGGACACATACAATACACAACTTTTGGCAAGTGGACAATGACATACAGCATATGCACTTGCCTTGCGATCGACATCCGTGACTTCTTCAATCAGGCATGCTGACAACTTCATTGATACCATAAATATAAATGAAATAAGATGTGTGTTTTTTTTGCACTGGTACACTGCAAGTATGAAAAGTTGATATGACAGATATATATATAAGTAAGTATAAGTAACTAACCATCTTCCAAAATTTCTAATTCAAATCGAAAAGATTAGAACAGAATAGAAAAAAAAATAATTTAATAGAATAAAATAGAAAGAATATACAACCATCTTCTGAAATTCAAATTTGAATAGAATAAATTTGAATTTCGAATAGTACGAATTCAAATTTTTAAATGAATTTTAATATTTCAACCAAATTCGAAAATATTTCTACCGAATTTGAAATGATTTCAGCATGATTCGAAATTATTTCAACCGCATTTGAAACTATTTCAACCGGATTCTAAAATATTTTGCGACCCGAATTAAGGGCCATGTATCTCGGGGTCACTTGATGCTGGAAACCCCAAATTTGGATATGTTGTAGTGCTAGTTCTATTGTGTTTGCATACCGAATTTGGTGTTTCTAGCTATAAGTGACCCCGAGATATGTGGCCCCAAATTCAGGGTAGCAAAATGTCATTCTCTGCTGCAGAAAAGTACTTTAATATTGCCCATATCTGGGGTCGCTTGGTGCCAGGTGACGTGCCAAGTGGACAATCCACAACTTGGTCACATGGCACTCGTGGCCGTTCACATGGCACTCGTGTTAAGTCACGTGGCACTCGTGGCCGGTCATGTGGCACTCGTGTCAGGCCACGTGGCACTCGTGTCAGACCACGCGGCACTCGTGGCCAGTCAGGCGGCACTCGTGTCAGCCCACGCGGCACTTGTGTCAGCCCACGCGGCACTTGTGTCAGCCCACGCGGCACTTGTGTAAAGTCACGTGGCACTCGTGTCAGGTCAAGTGCCACTCGTGTCAGGTCAAGTGCCACTCGTGGTCGGTCACGTGGCACCCGTGGCAGGTGTCGTGGCAAGTGGAGAATACACAATTTGTGGCAGGTGACGTGGCAAGTGGACAATACACAACTTGTGGCAGGTGACGTGGCAAGTGGACACATACAATACACAACTTTTGGCAAGTGGACAATGACGTACAGCATATTCACTTGCCTTGTGATCGACATCCGTGACTTCTTCAATCAGGCATGCTGACAACTTCATTGATACCATAAATATAAATGAAATAAGATGTGTGTTTTTTTTGCACTGGTACACTGCAAGTATGAAAAGTTGATATGACAGATATATAGAAGTATAAGCAACTAACCATCTTCCAAAATTTCTAATTCAAATCGAAAAGATTAGAACAGAATAGAAAAAAAAAATTAATAGAATAAAATAGAAAGAATATACAACCATCTTCTGAAATTCAAATTTGAATAGAATAAATCTGAATTTCGAATAGTATGAATTCTAATTTTTTAAATGAATTTTAATATTTGAACCAAATTCGAAAATATTTCTACTGAATTTGAAATGATTTCAACATGATTTGAAATTATTTCAACCGCATTCGAAACTATTTCAACCGGATTCGAAAATATTTTGTGACCCAACTTTAGGGCCATGTATCTCGGGGTCACTTGGTGCTAGAAACCCCAAATTTGGATATGTTGTAGTGCTGTAGGGGCCAATATGCACAGATAAGAGAGTGGATACTCTTACTGTAACAGATGGACGCACCATAAGGCAATGTGTCATACAGGCACGTAAGGCTAATTAGCCAATGATGGTCAATGCACGACTTGATGATACCACCCAGGCTGGGGCTTAGATCCACATCTATATTGTTAGGAATCCACGGTTCCAGGTAATTAGCTCCAAGGTGGATGGACAACCAAAATTGATCCCTCAAAGGAAGATCCAGGGGTATCCGTGAGATGGTAAATATGCAGGAAAAAAATATATGGAGATGCTCCACATAGCATAGATCAACCAATGAAGGTTTATTAAAATACCATACAGAAAAGCTGGTAAAGCATAAAAAAATTACGTGATATTAATAAAAGCAATATGGGAAGCAGAATGTGCTGACCCTACGTGTTTCGACTCCTAAGTCTTCAACTGGGGCATATCCTGACCTCCCTATATTGCTGTTATATATAGACTAAACCATAATTACAAAATGGAAAAGATCTGCCCCCATCATGGCGGACTCGGAAGTATATCAACATCCTCCAACTCAGAATATATAATGACTTGTAAATAAACATGGGATCAAACCCATCTTAATAGTAAAAATATAAAATGTCATGTGAATATATCTAAGAACAGACATACGGAGGCTAGGACGCAAAACACGGAAAGATGGCTGTTCTTTTTGCGTTCCAATCCTCATAATGAGTGGTGGAAGTGACGAAAAAGCCTTGCCTTTGATCTATAGGAATTATATTATATTACCGAACATAATTACTTTTGGTTCCATAATGTTTTCAGGGTATAGCAATGGCGGCTAAATATGCCCCTAGTCTAGCTAACTTATTTATGACCCAGTGGGAGGATGATGTTGTCTATGCCCACAAACGACCTGAATTGGTCTTGTGGGCAAGGTATATAGAAGACATCCTCCTCCTATGGAGGGGGGGCCTTGCATTCCTTGAGGGCTTTATGTCCAATTTGAATGCTAACAATCAGGGCATTGTTTTGAGCTTTAAGGCAAGTCCTAGCACCATACATTTCCTTGACTTAGAGATTTCAGTCATTGATCGACAGTTGGTGTTTAGGACTTTCTTCAAGGCCACCAACCAGAATGGATACACATTTGCCACCACCATCAATGGCTTAAGTCCGTCCCAAGGGACAGTTTTTGCGCCTTCAACACAACTGTTCTAACATGAATGATTTCCTCTCACAGTCTCTGATACTTAACCAGAGATTTGTGGAGAAGGTTTATAAACCCGGGGAGTTAGATGGTGATATTCAGGCTGTTAAAGCGGGATTCCACCCTAAAGTGGAACCTCCGCTGATCGGATCCCTCCCCTCCTCCGGTGTCACAATTGACACCTTTCAGGGGGGAGGGGGTGGAGATACCTGTCAAAGACAGGTATTTACACCCACTTCCGGGCATAGACTCCCGTGGGAGTCTACGCCATTTCCTGCCCTGCCGCGCTGTCTGCTGGGACACACACGGGTCCCAGTGACAGCGCGGAGATTTCCTATTGCGCTGCGCGACTCGCGCATGCGCAGTAGGGAACCGGGAAGTGAAGCCGATTCGCTTCACTTCCTGATTCCCTCACCTAGAATGGTGGCGGCAGCAGCCGAGAGCCGAGCGATCGATCGGCCTCGGCATCGCTGGAACCCGGGACAGGTGAGTGTCCATTTATTAAAAGTCAGCAGCTGTAGTATTTATAGCTGCTGGCTTTTAATATTTTTTTTTTGGTGGAATCCCTCTTAAGAGTTTGACAGGAAATCGTTACTGGTTTGCCACTCCAAAGAGAAAAGCACTTTCAATTATCTTTTTTTACATCCTTTTCTACTCAGCATAGGGAGATTAAGAAAATAATAGACATTGGAAGGTCTTGCTTAACGATAGGGTGTTGGGACCGGCCCTACCCGATCGGGCTGGCATCATCTTTAGAGGTGCTCGCTCCATTTGGGGTGAGGTAGCTCCCAACACCATAGACCCTCCACTGGCTGTTTCTTTCTTTTCTGAATGCAAGAGCTATTTCCCTTGTAGGAAGTGTAACGTATGTTTGCATAATGTTTCTAGACGTCAATTTGTTTTTACAGTAACTTTGAAAATTTACACTATGAAACATTTTAATACGTGTGCCACGAAGTATATTGTCTACTTGATCACTTGTCCTTGCAAGAGGCAATATGTTGGACGTACTAAAAGGACTTTTTCCATTAGAGTTAACGAACACATAGCAAAGATTAAAAAAGGTTGTGACAATCAGTGTCCCCTGTCACAACCTGGAACACCATGACAAAGATCCGACAAGGACTTTGTTCCAGGTTATTGACTAATTTGTCCCACATTGGAGGGGTGAGTCCAACCTCAGGGGTGTTTTCACAGCTCGAGACCTACTGGATATATGAGTAAAGGTGTTAGTCACACCACGGTATGAATGTTGATTGGGATATCAATTGCTTTATCGATTGGGTGTGAGTGGCGAATCTCTCTGCGGGTCTTGGGTTTGCAACGGACCCCTGTTTAATCAGTCTGGGATATGAGGTAGTTCTTTTGGTCCATATTTTTTGGAGTTTTTTGTGACCCCATTTTTTGTATTATACTTGTTTTGTTCTCCTTAGTTGATATCGGTCACACCAAGCTTTGATTATAGAGGGAAGGATCACCTCGGTGTAAGCGTATCGGGTGTATTATGCATCTTAATGGTGACGTAATACCATTTATGTCCACAAGATGGTGCGGTATCCAATCATTTCGTTTTTACTGTAGGAGCATGGGGTTTACAGAGAGGGTAATGCATGTATGCCTTTCCTTTGGATTTAGTATTGTTACAAATGTTTTAAAAAAAAATTTTGGTAGTTGATGTATTCTATTTTTTTTGTTTTTATATATTACTCATGGTGCCTTCCTCCCTTCTTTCAGCACTACCGTGTTACTGGGCCAGTGATGTTGGGTGTCTGGGAATGGGCGGTTACACTGTTTTTAGACGCAGCTTCTTTTTTTCCAGGCTTGGGCTGTTGACCTCGGTTGGGTGGAAGCTGCGCTGATACCTATTGCGATATATGCCCGTGTATTTTTAGCGTGGGCGGAAGTGAGGAGTGTTATTAGGGTGGAAGTTGCGTTGTTGCTCATTGCGCTAGCTGCTCATGTATCTTGGGTGTGGGCGGAAGTGACGAGTGTTATCTTCCACCGATCAAAGCGAGGCTAGGGACACTAATGCCATGTATCTGGAGTTTGAGCAGAAGTGGCGTTTTTTTCCACTTCTGCTGCTCATCATGAGGCTTGGAACGCAAACAGAATGGCCATCTTCCCGGGTTTTGGGTCCTAGCCTCCGTACACTGGCATTGTCTGTTCTTAGATATATTCACATGGCATTTTATATTTTTACTATTAACCACTTCCCACCCGGCCAATGCGTATATACGGCCGGGTGGGAGCCGCCTGCTCCTGATAGGACGTTTGGGAACGTCATTCAGGAGCAGCGGGATCGCGCGCGCGCGCGCCCGCGCAGCGGCGCGATCCCGATGTGCTCGTGTCACCCGGACACGGCACATCTCAGATCGGCAGGAGGGCTCTGTGATTGGCCCTCCTGATCACATGACGGCCGTGTCCAATCACGGCCGTCATGTGATGTAAACAAACAGCCGGTTGCTAGGCAATCGGCTCTCCTCTCCTCACACGGAAGTCACCGCTGAGGAGAAGAGAGCAGATCGCTGCAGCCGGCTGATGATCAGTGAGTATGGGCTGCTTTTTACAGCTTTTTACTCACTGATCATCAGTGTAGTGTACACACACAACACACCACACAGTACAAACACAGTCCCCACATATGTCCCCAAAACACACATGTCCCCAAAACATACATGTCCCCAAATAATAAAAACACATGTCCCTAATAATAAAAACATGTCCCCCACATATGTCCCACTAAAATCACATGTCCCAATGATTATCTGCACACATATGTACGTGATCACCTGCACACATATGTACATGATCATTTGCGTACATATGTCCGTGATCACACAAACCAATTATTATACACTTAACGGAATTTTTTTTACCAAAAACATGTAGCAGAATACATTTTGGCTTAAATTTATGACAAAATTTGATTTTATTGGATTTCTTTTCAAATAGAAAAAAGAAAATATAGTTTTTTTTCCAAATTTCCGCTATTTTTGCGCTTATATCGCAAAAAAAAAAAAACGGAGTCGTGAATAAATAACACCAAAATAAAGCTCTATTTGTGCGAAAAAAATGATAACAATTTCATTTGGGTACAGTGTAGCATGACCGCGCAATTGTCACTGAAAGAGCGAGAGCGCTGAAAGCTGAAAATTGGGCTGGGAAGGAAGGGGGTGAAAGTGCCCTGTATTGTAGTGGTTAAGATGGGTTTGATCTCATGTTTATTTATGTACAAGTCATTATATATTCTGAGTTGGAGGATGTTGATTTACTTCCGGGTCCCGCCATGATGGGGGCGGATCTTTTCCATTTTGTAATTATGGTTTAGTCTATATATAACAGCAATATGGGGAGGTTAGGATATGCCCCAGTTGAAGACTTAGGAGTCAAAACGCGTAGGGACAGCACATTCTGCTTCCCATATTGCTTTTTTTAATATCACGTGATTTTTTATGCTTTATCAGTTTTTCTGTATGGTATTTTAATTTTAATAAACCTTCATTGGTTGATCTATGCTATGTGGAGCATCTCCATGTATTTTTTTCCTGCATGTTTACCATCTGACAGATACCCCTGGATCATCCTTTGAGGGATCGATTTTGGTTGTCCATCCCCCTTGGCGCTAATTACCTGGAACCGTGGATTCTTATTGATGTAAATGTGGATCTGAGCCCCAGCCTGAGTGGTACCATCAAGTCGTGCATTGACCATGATTGGCTAATTAGCCTTACGTGCCTGTATGACGCATTGCCGTATGGTGTGTCCATCTGTTACGGTAAGAGTATCCACTCTCTTATCTGTGTATATTGGCCCCATCACTAGAGCTTACTTGGAACACAAGCTATGAATTGAAGATTCAACAGTCTTTTTGAGTGGACACTTATATGTGGACATTAGCCTTTTGACTAACGGTCATTGCTGCTATCTTTCTCACACACTGTTATATAATTTATTTGGTATTCACTTCATTTTATTTTAATTTTAGTTTTTCTTGTTTGGGCTTTGTTCGAGTGTTAGCTGCTTCACTGTGTTATTTCACATATTTGCTATTACACATGTTTTATGGTTTAGCGCAGTTTTTTCCCCATTTGCAAAGGTGATTGGTATGTCAAGCAATTTTTTTATTTTATTTCTGCCCATCCTGTTGTGAGATTTACACAATCCTACCCCACACACAGCCGTGTCTACAAATATATATATACATATATATATATATATATATATATATATATATATATATATATATATATTGTAATGTTCAGGGGACCAGGTAGATCGCAGGACACAGGCTTTTCACACAGCAAAGGGTTTATTAAACTTAAATAGCTTTACAGCAGCCAAAAAACAAAAGGAAAAAGGTCTGTAGTCTCATCGACTTGCAAAGTCCAGAATAGCTGTCTTTATCAAAACAGAGCTTGATCTTGATGGCAGGTAGCTTCCCCTGCCAGGAGCCTTCCAAACAGGACACTGCTGTCCACTTCAGTTGCTGCAATCCAAAATAAACACCATCCACCATGTCTTCTCCACTCCTCCACACCCATCTACCACTTCCTGTCTTGTTTTTTAAAGACACTTCCTTAACAGGTGGGTTAATCAATTTTATTCCCTTAATGAGACCACAACCCAAACAGAGGGGAAATATAGCGTCCTTCCAGGACCCAGCCACGGCGTCCTGTACAATATATATATATATATATATCATATACGGTATGATTGCCACACAAGCCTTGTTGTAATTGTAGGTTATTAAAAGTTACCTTTTCTTTTCAGTCCGAAGATCTGTAGTTTTCTGTAAAATTCAACACGGTTGTCCCCAGTACATGAACCCCCCCCACCCACTCACCCCCTCCAGCAGCGATACTCTGCAGCCAGCATTGAAACTAGCAGTGCAGGGAGCTCAGTCTGTTCCTACCACTCCGTAAGGACGTTGAATAACAAAAGTAGTAGGGTGAGGTTAGGACGCTGACAACATCGGGTGTTTCTGGTATCGTGCTCACAGCTTTTGAGAATGCAGCCAGAGCCAATTATTATATACAATCATTGTGCTTTTGTTCCCTAGTGGCGGGCAGACACTTATGAAATGTGAGTGCTTTAAAAAAAGTTTTAATAAACAAGCATTATTTTAACGGTATTATGCTATGAAGATTTTTTTTACTTCCTCCTAAAAAGCCTTCCATCCATTCGGGAGAGAAACTGACAAGAGGACACGTCAAAGACAGCCCCGGTGGGGAGGAGATTTGCCTGATATACAACACAAAAAGCACTGTTGCTGGTTTATAATCTGACCAGCTACAATTTATGGCGAGTTAATTTAGGACTCATGGTGAAGGAGCACATCGGGTGTACAATTATATGAAGTGTTGGATTACGACTTTGCCTTCAATTCGTTGTGGAATTGGAAACATGGACTTAGTTTTTTTTGGAATAGATTTTGGCTCACATTTTTGATTGAAATTGCGAATATGAACTCTATTTTTTTGTACAGTGGCACTTTATTTTTGAATTATATTTGAGATTGAGAAACACATTTTATATATGCACTTAAATTTTTTCTACATATAAAATTATTTAGATGTGATGTGAGCACCAGATTCACAATTAAGATACTTGTTTGCACAAAAGTGTATGTTTCCACATAATATTGTGTTGACACATCACTTGTTCATACAGAGGCTATACACATTGTTATGTTAGGAGAATATTACTAGCAATAGCATAATATTCACAGGGTTTATTGATTTGTTTCACATGTGTTAATTGCAATCCATTAATTATTAGGAGGTTGCAGGCTTTTTAGATTTGCCCTGCTCATTTCCCTTTTATCAGCATTAACTAGTGTTTTACTAGTGCCAAGTGGCAGTATTTCTAGCTAAAATCCTCCACCATCCATCAATTTTTTTGGCACTGTTCCTCGTTTTATTTTTTGGTCACTGCAGTGCCACAGCCTCATGTACCTAGGCAGAAGGTGGCTGCACCATGTCGCAGTCACGATAAAAATCGCTGATTGCCGCCATTACTATTAAAAAACAAATGTCATAAAACTATCCCCTTTTTTGTAAACGTTATAACTTATAAAATATGTAGAAGAATACGCATCAGCCTAAACTGAGGAAAACATTTTTTTTTATATATTTTTGGGGAATATTATAGCAAAATGTAAAAAATAATGTGTTTTTTTCAAAATGTATGCACTCTTTTTTGTTTATAGCGCAAAAAATAAAAACCGCAGGGGTGATCAAATACCACCAAAAGAAAGCTCTATTTTTGTAGAAAAAAGGACATCAATTTTGTTTTGAGCCACGTCACATGACCACGCAATTGTCAGTTAAATCAACACAGTGACGAATCGCAAAAAGTGGTTATTTTCTTTGGCCTCAAAATGGTCTGGGGCTTAAGTGGTTAAGAAAATTTAAAAAAGCACTTTTTTTCTTTCAACAGCTTAGTAGATGCCCCCTACTTATTCTCATGTGGTAGGGCAGTGTTATTTTGATTTTGTTTTAGTCAGTCTTTTGACTAAAATGCCATTTTAATTTTAGTCATATTTTAGTCATTGTAATTGTTTTAGTTGTATTTTAGTTGATTAAAATAGTGTTAATTTAGTCGAAGGAAATATTTTCGCCTACAAAATTAACACTACCCAGAGTGGATTTTGAGTTTTTTTTTCATCAGAAGTGGAGTTAGTGTTTAAGGACTTAAACTGCATGATGTACAAAACTTCGGTTTAAAAATAGAATAGGAAATCAAAGCTGGGAAAAAGGGAATTGTCCCCCAAAGTGGGGTTTTCTAGGCAGCAACAAATTAGAAAAAATATAACAGTGTTTAAAAATAAAAAGGGTTTATTAGGACATATGAGTATCGGGAGTGACAATAGTAATAAAATATGAGCTATGATCCAGGAGGTAACAGCAAAACAACATGTATAAAACCATCAAAGCGCTATGGTGAACTGGTTTGAACAAATTCTGATGCGTTTCGACCCCAACAGGTCATCTTCAGGGGATTAGGTGCTATAGAAAGATTTACAAATTATTCAAATATATCATTATCATCACTTGAACAATAGTGATACAGCATCTTACTATTTTATGTATAGTTACCAATCACATATGTTTAGAAGTATTCTCCTGAATTTAAAATCCTCTCAGATCTTCCACCACAGCGGTCCCGGCATAGTTCCCCCCGGCCAGCCGGCGTGCCACGAATAAGGACAGAAGTGTCCCTGCAAAACTTACGAGGAGTTACATGTATGGAAAGTCCTCCAAGGCCAAAATGCGGGGCGTGAGGGCAAGCAAGCAGCACCTGCAATTTGGGCATCAAATAATAGTACCATCAGTGCATTCCATAAGCACAGAATGAGTTATATCCGTTTGTATTCTATTATTATTATTCTAAGAGGAGTATAATTCACAGGGCCAGTGGTCTATACTTTTTCATTAAAGGAAATATAAGTAATAACAAGCAAATAAATTACTGACTCAAATGGTGTAATAGTAATAATAGTGATAGTGTAATAGAATTAAAATCAACATAGATTATATATATATATTAAAACAAGAAGAGAGAGAGGAAAAAAAAAGTGGAAAAGGGAAAAGGAGGATAGAAGGGGAAGAGAGAAAGGAAGAAAATTGTGATAAGAGAGAAATGGGATGAAATGTGATGCGAGATAAAAAAATGAAATCATGTTTAAAAGAAGTGAGAGTGAAGGATAAAATCCAAGATAATAGAAAAGAGAGAGAGAAAAAGGCATGAGCAGTGTGCAGGTGGAATGGTGCAAGATATAACAATGAGTGAAAAAAGAATGGATGTGTGGAGTGAGGGGAATATGTGAACATAAATTAGGCTGATTTGAAAAAATCAGGCTAATGACAAAAAATGTGTTTCATAAGACAATCCTATCAAAGGTGAAATGGTGTGGTGATTTGGGGGGGCAGAGAAAAAGGTGCAGTGAAAAAAATGTATATAGAATGTGACATGAAAAAGGAAAACGAAAGAAGGAGAAACAATGTTACCTTACTGATACAAAGTATGCAAAGGATACCAAGAGTGGAAATCAGTCCCAGTGTTGGAGCTCCAAAGATTGGCAAGTGTGATCAGAAGGGTGTCAATTCTGAAATATCAAAAGGATTACATTTCATCAGATAAAGTATGGTAAATAGGCACAAAACTGCAATGCGAAATAAGCAGCAAAAATATACAATGCCAGTACTAAAACATCAAAAAGTATGAATAGTAGTAACCCAATTTACCTGTCTCCAGGTTACTTCCGACTTGGTGACCATCCTGACACAGTGGTAAGGATCAAGTAAAGAACCCCCCACTGGTCAGGGATTAAATAGAGAAAACTGGCCATACGGTGATCCCCTCAATAGAATGCAGGCGCATGCTGAACCGCCCACAGTGCCAAAATGGCGGCACTCCACATGTAAAGCCCCCAGCATTCCGGAAGGCAAAAGCCCTCGGCACACTGATCCAGGACGCCGCTGGCAGGAGGTACCTCATCCACAGTGGTCCTGCCACCTAGTGGATGAGTATGGAAAGCGCAGGACCCTACGCTAGCTTCCCCCTGACAGGGAGAGACAGTGGTAGGCCAAAGACCAAGGGGCAGCCAGCAGGCCGGGAAACCCACAACAGGAGCCTGGAAGGAAAAGGAGAGGAACATCAGTCAAAGCTTATTTAGAACAATACACATCAGGTTGCCATAAATGATGGCAACCATTTAACATAGAATGAAAAATATGTAATGACAATTACAATAATTCACAAATAGTACGGAATATATAATAGTCATTTGGAGCTGAGAGCCTGACAAGGTACAAACAGGGAACCCAACAATCGCCTCAAACAGCCATTGTTAACAAAATAGGATATGATTAATCGCATTGATTGTCAAAATACTTGAAAATACATGTATACTTGAATATATATATATATATATAAGATATAAAAGACAGACAAAACAAAACCAAACAGATTATCCCTACATGTGGCCCATTAGCATAAAGATTGCTTACAAGTATGCCAACAAGTTTTTTCAAGAAACCAACAAACAAATGACAGAGTCCAACATTGAATGGCATGATAAGCATGGTATGTAACAGCTCTGGTGCCCTAATAGTCAATTAACTAATGCGTTTTACCTGACGAAAAAGAAGTGGGGCAAACTAAATAGATGTGTTAAGTCCAGGAGACAACATGGCCTGCAAATGGAAAATCCATTTCTGCCCCTTCTGAAGCAGGGCCTTGTTCCAGTCACCTCCTCTGTTCGGTATTTTTATTTTATAGAGTGCTGCAAAGAATACTTTGGGTACCCCATAGTTGTGCTCAAAAACAGCATGTCTCGCTACAGGAAGATATCGGTTGCCGACTTCCATGTTGTATATGTGTTTGGATATTTGTCGCCAAAACTCTTGCTTGGTTTTGCTGATGAAAGGAAATCAAAGCTGATCTGAGTAGTAATATCCAAAGTTAAAATGTATAGTATGTATTTTTATTTATACATACGATACATGTAAAAAAGCTTGCTATATAAGAATCTTAACAAAGCATGTTAATGTTTCAAAGTTATGTTCCTCTGTAGAGTCTGTAATTATTTGTGTACATAAAGGCAGCCATACCACGGTTATCAATTACAGTCTCACACTTTCAACCTAACAAATCCCTATATTGAATATAATAAAAAAAAAAAAAGAGCAAATTTAATGGAAAAAAAAACAAGGTGAAATAGTAATAGAAAATTGTCACTTAAAATCTACTCTTGCACACTGGACATTTTTACAACAGCTGTTTTTGGCTTCAGACATTTTTTTTCTACTGTCAATTAACTCCCCATCATGTTATCCTGTGTGTCCTTGCACACATAGGCTGTTATCAGCAGTTTTTGGCTGGGGCATTTTTTGGCTTTAAAAAAAAAACCAAAACTAGTGGGTTCTGAGGGGAGTTTTTCAGCTGTAAAAATGCTCTAACGTGAAAAGACTTCTCACCAGCATTTAATATTTTTGAACTATTGAAAATAATTTTTAGCAGAACAAGGAAAGAAAATCTCTGGGAATTTTATTTGCAGTCTGCGTCTCACTGGGGAGATATTTTCTCACTTCTTTCAGGGAGCGATAGTATATCTCTTTCATTGGGACACAAACTGCATCAAAACACTTTTTGCAGTAAAATGGAGGCGATTTTACTCTGTCTTCCTGTCCAGTGACAAGCTGCCTGTATTACTTTCTACTGCCAGGGTGAGGATCTTCCTAGTTTGCCTTGACTGCAGACACTCTTACTGAGGTGGTAGATCTACTCAGTAGGGTAGATTGAAAAGGCACAATGGCTTAAAAAAAAAAAAAATAAGTAGAAAGAAGAATGGCTGCGCTGTTCCTGTGATTTATGTGTGATGTAAAAGAATCTCCAGAGGGGTACTCACAGCCTCTGCTGCTATGGGGAGGCAAGGATAAAGCCTTCTGTGCCAGGTGCTGAAGACCCAGGTAGGCGTCAAAGGAGTTTTGCACTTTACTGTGGAGGGAGCCTTAATTGCTACTGCCAGTTGAGAGAAAACGTACACAGAGAAGGAAAATGGTGTGCACACATGCTTAGCAACATTACAGGCCAACCCCATATCTCCAATAAAGCAGGGTCCAGGTATGGTCTCCCAAGGCTCAGTTGAAGAGTCGACTGATCTGGAAGCTGTAAAAGGAGCCACAGTGGCAATATTGCAGCCAGATACCTTAGTAGAAGAATCTTGGAGGAAAAAAAACGTCATGAGAGAGAGGTAAGCTTCTCTCTGTAAAAAGATGGCCATCACCTAAAAAAAAGAACAACAAATCACTAAAGTTTTTTTTTGCCCATGTCCTATCACCTGAAGGTAGCTGCATTTAACTCAAAGACTATAGATTGTTTATTCTGTATAATTAAGAACTTGTTTAACCACTTCAATACTTGGCACTTTCACCCCCTTCTTGCCCAGGCCATTTTTCAGCGCCGTCTAACTTTGCATGACAATTGCACAAACATACAAAACTCTACCGAAATTAATTTTTAATAATTTTCTTCACAAATAGCCATTTTTGGTGGTATTTAATTGCTGCTGGGTTTTTTTTATTTTTATTTTTTTAAGTAAATAAGAAAAAAAAATGAAAATTTCAAAAAAAAAAAAAAATTCTCCTTCTGTAAAGTCAGATCTACCCAGTAGGGGAGACTGTAAATAAGCAAGTAATGTTCTATTTTTTGTGGAAACACTTTTTATGCTGGTGGCTACTTTATAGCCTGTCCCATTTTCATTGCTGGCTTGAGCATTAATTATCCTTTTTTTCATTTTATAAATAATTTTTCTCCTTCACTGATATGTGTTGATGAGGCTGCACTAATGGGCACTGATAGGATGCACTGATGAGGTGGCATTAATATGCCGCCCAGAAAGGCATCACTAATGGGCACTGGGGGGCTTTACTGTAATCGGCGCACTAATTATAAGTGCCCCAATTACCTGTCCGGGTGTCCCCTGCGAGGAGATGACGCTGATCGTCTCCCCTTGCCACACACTCTGTCAATGTGAGCCGATGAGAGACGATTATCGGCACTTCCGTATTCACATGTGAACAGCTGTGATTTGACACAGCCGATCAAATGGTTAAAGAGCCGGGTCATCGGCTCTTCACAGAGAACGGGGTCGTGCCATGTCCTAGCAACATGGTGCAAGCGCGATCACCGCGCTGCGAGATCGGCCATTATAGGGCTTCAACATATGATGTCCAACCAGAACAAGAGCCACACCACTCCTCCGTCATTTGACAGTTGGCGGACGGCAAGTGGTTAAAGCTACAACCTGGACACCTGTTAAGCAGCCCATAGATGAGCCTTTTTTTAATTCAACCAACAGGACGAACCAAAAAAAAAAAAAACTGACTCAATATCCCCATCCCCGCCAAAATACACTGTTCAGTGTTGCAGGCTATAGCCTACAGTGCTGATCCAGCAGGGGTAATCCAACAGGCTGGTTGTACTGAAGTCCATCACTAGGTCAACTTCTATACAACCTCCCTGGCTAAACAAAATTGAGCCTGGTCCCTGCTAAACTAGCCACATTTCAATTCACGAGGCCTTTGTTTCATTCAATTTTGGAATTTCTTTTTTAGAAGTGCTACAAGAAACACTTCATGGTGGTTAGTATGGTTTTTTCTTGTTGGTCTTAATATAACAACACATTCGTTATATAGGTTTGTCAAAGGAAAACGTGGTAACAAATTCTGAGAAGCTAAAATGGTTTTATAATATACCACTGCAAAATAAAGAACATGTATTTATGTTATAGCTTGGGTGGTCTCTTAACATTATACAAAATGTAAATGTTATTTAATGATGTGTGGTAACAAAGGCAGTATCTGTGTTCTTTGTCTTGTATCAATATAAACTGTAGCAGTAGCACACCAATATTTTCTCCCCTTTTGAATGCCATTTGAACATTCCCATTTGTTTTTCATTTCTTTTCATTTACCCACATGACTTCCATCAGTCAACCAAGAAACAGGCAGTTGTGTGGTAAATTCTGTAACTGCACTATTTTTAAATAAAAGCTGGAATTTATTTATCAAGTTGATCTAGTCTGTCCTTCTGCATTAAAATAAACTGCAGGCAAGCAAATACCTATAGGTCAACTGATATTTGCCAAGACTAGGTTCACACTACAAAGTTATTTTGATCCAACTTTCAGTTCAATTATGTAGTTCTAAATTACACTGGAATCACACAAAAGTAGTGCCACACATGAAAGTAGTGCAGAAACCTCTACAAATCACTGTGCTGAGTCGCACTGATGTGGAAATCATTAAAAACATTGTGATTCCTATGTGACCTGGATCTCTTTGCTTTACAGTTCTCCACGGGCGGGTATCAAGATAGCTAACTCAGTTTCACCCCAATTTGGCGTTCGCAGGGGCACACGTCAGGGGTGTCCATTATCCCCATTCTTATTTGCTTTGGCGATAGAACCGCTGGCTATAGCCCTGAGGCTATCACCTGGGGTGGGAGCACTGGAGGTGGGGGGCATTAGGGAATGTGTAGCGCTGTATGCAGACGACATGCTTCTCTTCTTGAAGGATGCAGGGCCATCTTTAGAGGCGGTGTTTGGGGTGCTCGACAAATTTGCTGAGTTCTCCGGGCTCCGGGTCAATTGGGAGAAATCCAACGTGCTGGCTATTGACGAGGAGGCGCGGGAGTCGGCGACTACTAGGGTTCCCATCGCCTGGGTGCAAGAATTTAAATACTTGGGAGTGAGAGTCTCACCAAAAGTGGGCGACTTTATGTCTCTGAATCTCCTTCCCTTGCTGGCCAGGGTGAAAGGACAGCTGGATGCTTGGAAGCACCTGCCGCTGTCCCTCATCGGTAGGGTTAATTTGCTCAAAATGAAGGTTCTGCCTGTTTTCCTTTACCTTTTACGTAATTCCCCTATTTGGGTTCCTTGCTCTTTTTTCCGGAGGGTTAATAGTCTCTTCGGATCCTTTTTATGGGCCGCTGCGCACCCCCGCATAAGTCTCCGGGTTTTGCAAGAGCCATGGGGTCAAGGTGGCTTGGCATTGCCGGATCTTTTTAAATATTATTTGGCTGGGCAAATGGTGGTCGCTAGACGGTGGCTGACACGGGAGGATGGGGATTCGGCGAATGTACTGGAGGCGGCCCTTTTGGGCTCCTATGAGAGCCTGTCTTATCTGGTGTATAGAGGTTCCGGGGCCTCACTAGCTCTGACGGCCTCTATGCGGGCAACGATACGGGCCTGGGAAAAAGCGCAGACTTTGTTGAAACAGCCGGAGGGGAGTTGGTCTCCTGACACTCCTCTATGGTTTAATCCTAAATTGCCACATTTTGGGGGCATACCAGATCCGGTGATATGGGCCAGGGTGGGCGTTAAGCAACTGAAGCATGTGGTGAGTGGGGGGCAGCTCCTGACGTTTGATCAGCTTAAGGTTAATCATGATCTTCCAAACTGGTATTTTTTTAGATACCTGCAGTTGCGGCACGCTTTTCTCTCTCAGTTCGGTCCTGGGGTTTTGCGGGTGGGAATCTCGCCTTTGGAGACTGTGCTGCGGACAGAGGACCTGGAAAAGCCTCTCTCCGTTGTGTATAGCATGCTGTTTCCGGACAGGCCGAAGCCTGTTCAGAACTGTAGGGAGGTTTGGAGTGCTTTAATACCTGACTTTGGAGGGGAGGATTGGGACGACATGTGGGGACACCCGTTTCAGACCCTAGTATCGACTAGAGACAGACTTATCCAGTTTAAAATTCTGTATAGAGTATATTATACCCCAGCCAGACTGGCTAGGATTTACGGTACTGGTGCGGGGGGGTGCTGGCGCTGCACAGCTGACCGAGCTGATTTTGACCATGTGTTTTGGCAGTGCCCGCGGATTGAGGAGTTCTGGAAGGGAGTGACACAGGTTATACAATCTGTCCTTGTGGTGCCGATTCCAGTCACAGTTGCGGTATGTTTGCTCGGACTGGTGGAGGGGTTGGCACCTCGAAGGGCACAGAGGACTCTGATTTCTCTGGCGCTGTTCTATGCACGCAAAGCTATCCTGTTGTGTTGGAAGAAACCCGAACCTCCTACGGTTTCTTATTGGAAAGGTTTAATTAATAAAGCTTTGCCATTATACAAAGCCACCTATCTTAGCAGAGGGTGCCCTAACAAATTTGAGAGGGTGTGGCGGTGCTGGCTTGATGCCGCAGATACTGTGAATTAATTGCTAGACGAGGGGTTTTCTCCTTGTGGGTCGGGCAAGGGGCGGGGCAGGGAGGTGCTTTCCCTAGGATTGGTTACGTCCCCATTTTAAGTGGTTCTTTATTTAGTTACGGTATGGGCTATGTGTTTCTTATATATGTGGTACTGTTGATGTTTCTAGACTGAACTAAGCGGAAGGATGGAGGGCTGCACAGGCGGGAGGTTGGTTGGGTGGGGGGAGGTGGAGGGTGGAAGGGAGGGGGGGGGGGGTTGGGAAGGTTTTTGGGACCGTTTGGTATGTTTGTTTGTTATTAATGTATTGAAAACCTTTAATAAAAATAAATTAAAAAAAAAAAAAAACATTGTGATTCCTATTGTTATGCGATTCTGTGTGACTCAAATCCCATCTGAAATTACACTAGCATGAACAGGCCTAAAGGACTTGTTCGGCTGCTCTTGCGATTTACCTCCACCATACTCCTGAGACAAAAGGAAGCTCTTTTTCCTGGTCCAAAGTGGATGTTTTTTTTTTTATTGCCAAGTAAGCAGACTGAAGTCAAATAGGTGGCATAGGAAATGGCTATAAAAAAAAAAAAAAAAAAAAAGGTCCATTTAGGATGCCTGCTGTGTAGTATGGCAGATGTGTTTATATCACAAAAATGGCTGAAAAAACAAACAGGTAAAACAATAAACACACGTTTAGCAGTTTAGCCATGTTTGGATGTTTGGAGAGGGATCAGCAATGCCTATAGCGACAACAATACCATCCCCATTGTGATGCATGGAGGTGGCTCACTGATGTTTGGGGGGGGGGGGGGGCACTGAATTTATAGCAAGATGAATGCCGCATGTTATCAGAAAATACTGGAAGACAATTTGCATTCTTCTGCACGAAAGCTGCACATGGGACACTCTTGGACTTTCCAGCACGACAATGATCCTAAGGACAAAGCCAAGTTGACCCTCCAGTGGTTACAGCAAAAAAAGGTGAAGGTTCTGGAGTGGCCATAGCAGTGTCCTGACCTTAATATCATCAAGCCACTCTGGGAAGATCTCAAACATGCAGTTCATGCAAGACGATCAAAGATTCTGTAGGCATTTTGCCAAGACGAATAGCACCTACAATAATTCAGGGCCTTATAGACAGCCATTACAAAAGACTGCAAGCCATCAATGTCATAAAGGGGAACTACGGTTATGCAGACTTTTGAACAGGTGTCCTTTCATTTGTTTACTTATTGCCATGTTTCGTTTTAGGATTAGGATTGTGCAATTCTGTTATGACCTTCAGTTGAATATGAATCCAACAAGAAATAAAAGAAATGTGCTTTGCCTGCTCACTCATGTTTTCTTTAAAAATGGTACAATAAACTTTGGAAAGCCTGGTTGGCTACCCCAGGTCTTGCTCCGCTCGACTTGGTATTGTATATTGTTAGAATTACCTTTATACCAAGTCTATATGAAAAAACTACTTGTTATAAAAAAGTTAGTGTACCTTTGTCCTATTACTAGATAATCCTGTATTATAGCTGATAGAGTGGCTGCTCCTGTCAGCAACTTTAAAAGTACTTCCTTTAAACCAAAGTCCCGCCATTTCCCCGATCTATCCACCTCTCCCAAAATATGGGCCTTCTTACAATTAACAGAGACTTGAAGTCTCGACAGTGAGATAGATCAGTGACGAACATTTCCAGCGAAGAAGAGGTTTTAAGATCTTTGCAATCGCGTGATGACATTGTAAGAAAACCTTCAGATAAAGGTGGGAACATTGTTCTAATGTCCCACCCTCAATATCAAAAATTTTTCCAGTCGACGTCTGATGAAAAAACGCATAGAACGGCGTTACGTCACTTCTGGTTTCTGATACAGCATGCGTGCTTGATTTCGCTTGTGTATATTCATGGAAATGTGAGTAGATTATCTGTTATAATATAATTTTGATTTTAAAACGGAACTATACTATGGGCATTCCCTTCTCTTTTATGTGGTGACCAAACAAGATACCAATATAAAATAGTGCCATTATACCGAAGCCCAGGAGCCTCCGAATTGCAATCCAGTACCACATACTGTGAGTATATTGGCAATAGGAGCACAGATCACATCACCATGCACCATTCATACGAGAAGGAATCCTTCCCAAAAAGCTGTTTTTCTCATGGGACTATTTTAGAGCACCAAGTCACTTTTTGCATGTTTATCATTTTGAGCACTAGTCACTTTCTGTATATGGTATATATACATAGAATTAAGTATTAGTTGCTTTTCTTTTTTCATGAATGCACAGTCACTTTGATTATTATATTACAGCACCAGTCACTTTGTGTATATGAAGATAGAGTTGTAAAGGTGATATATATAGACACATACACCTGTCTATCTCCTGTGCACGTATGTACATGGGATACTAATGATAATAGTTGAATTAATTATTCACGGCTGTAATCATATATTTTTTTACATATTTTTATGTTTGCTAAGTTTATCAATTCTGTTTCTGGTACTTTTTGGATCACCGGAGATACTTAGGAGTATAAACCACTTAATTAGCACAAAATTTTCACCCAAAAACAGGAAATTATTTTAACATTTTGTATCACTATACCGGTATTTATTTTATAACAAAAAATTCCAGAGGATCTAACACAGGTTAATTCCACAAAAGTTTTTTTCTTTTTTTTGAGCAAAGAAATATTTGTTGTTGGCATCAGGCCTAAATAAGAGAAATATTTTAGAAGATCATACGGATAATAGTTAAGCACAGGTTGAGCTTCAGCTTCAAACACTTAAAAACATTTCTAGGCCAGAGTGCATTTCACCATAGGGTGGGGTAGGAAAAAGACACATACAGTCCCAGTGGCCTTGGCTTTGTCCAAAGGATTCTACCTAATTAATCTCGGGGTTTCTCCCTCATACAAGATTATAATTTGCAGAGAATATGATATATTACTATCAGCCATAAGGAGCAGCGCCAAGACCTACTGCAATATCCCTCCTTTCTTCTATCAAAAAATGTGTCTTAATATTTAAAAAAAAATCACGAATGGTATCACAAAATTTATTTACTACAAATTCCAATATACATTAATGAACTACGTACTTTATGTGCCAATGCCTACCTGAAAGGATTGATTGACCAAAAAACCTTAGAATATCTAATACCCAAATTTCCGATCTTGGCTACATTCTGCGCCCTCCCTAAGATTCACAAGAATCCCAAAAGTCCCCCCGGTAGACCTATCACTTACGGAAATTAATCTTTAACTGAAAAGGCTAGTAGATATATGGATTCATTTTTAATGCCGCATGTCACTTGCCTTCCATCGTATATTTGGGACACATCAAGAGGACTCATGTTCCCCTGGAGGCCCTGCTTGTGGCCGTGGATATAGAGGCTTTGTACTCAAGTATCCCACACGAGCGGGGAATCCGGGTGATTGAGTCATTTCTAAGAGAGCAGGATCATACTACCTGGTCTCACAATGTATTTATCTTGGATTTACTTTACCAGAAATCACTTTGTCTTTCTGAATCAAGCCTATTTACAAAAGGAAAGGAGTGGCAATGGGCACTTGCTGTGCCCTGGCTTAAGCCAATTTATATCTGGGTGGATGGGAGAGGTGGTTTTCCAACAAAAGATTTGCTTCCTATTTGACCAATGTACAATTTTGGTTTCGGTTCATTGACGATATTCTGATTGTGTGGACAGGGCCTAGAGAAAAACTTCTGGCTTCTTGGATGCCCTTAACACCAATGATTTCAACTTGAAATTTACACATTCCTTCAATGCTGTAGAAATCGCATTTTTGGACTTATTAATTTGTATTGACAGAAATGGCTATATTGTAACTGATTTATATCATAAGCCAAGCTCAGGTTATACTATTTTACATTGCCCACAGTTCTAACTTGGCTCCACTTAGTAGAAACATACCATATGCACAATACCTGCGTCTTAGCAGGAATTGTTCATCTGAAGAAGACTTCTTTCATCAGTCCAATCTCCTACGATCAAGACTATCTGATAGGGATTATTCTAAAACCTTGTTGAGGAAAGCCTTTAATAAGGCCAAGATAAGACCCAGAGCTGAACTTCTATTAAAAAATACCTCCAAATCTGACACTAATCCCCCAAGAGAAATTACCATTGTGATAGATGCAGCCACTGCCCATGGATCTGCAAGGGCAATGGCATTTATCTAATGCCCAGTGGCTTCAATTGAGACAATATGCTGACTGCACTACCCGTGGCGTCATCTATTTGATGACTTATAAATGTCATGCATTATATATAGGTAAAACGATTTGTGAACTCAGATTAAGGATGAGAGATCACCTCTATTACTCAGGTGGAGGTAAAATTCTGAAACCTGTCTCCAGACACATAGGCCTACATATAGATTTGATAATTCAGTGATCTAATTTTTTATATTGGAAGTTGTCCCCCCTAATCCTAGGGGTGGCGTCTGGGATAATGCCATCCTGAGAGCGGAAACTTACTTGATAGAAAAACACTCTGCTCTTAATCCCCTCCCGGGGATTAATGAGGTCAACTCCAACAAACCTTTTTTGTAGGTGTTGACCTCAGAGGATTGCCTAAAAGACCTTAGTGCCCCTGACCTGTTTCTGTCGACCTCTATATATAGCCTATATTCATTTTTTCCCTCTACTTTTTTAACCACTTCAGCCTCGGACCATTTTGCTGGTCAAAGACCAGACCACTTTTTGCGATTCGCCACTGCGTTGCTTTAACTGACAATTGCGCGGTCATGCGACGTGGCTCCCAAACAAAATTGGCGTCCTTTTTTTCCCAATAAATAGAGCTTTCTTTTAGTGGTATTTGATCACCCCTGCGGTTTTTATTTTTTGCGCTTTAAACAAAAATAGAGCGACAATTTTGGAAAAAACGCATTATTTTTTACTTTTTGTTATAATAAATATCCCCAAAAATATCAAAACACAAGTTTTTCCCTCAGTTTAGGCCGATACGTATTCTTCTACATATATTTGGTAAAAAAAAAATCACAATAAGCGATTATTGATTGGTTTGGACAAAAGTTATAGGGTTTACAAAATGGGATAGTTTTATGGCATTTTTATTAATATTTTTTTTTTTTTTTACTAGTAATGGCGGCGATCAGTGATTTTTATTGTGACTGCGACATTATGGCGGACACATCGGACATTTTTGACACATTTTTGGGACCATTGTCATTTATACAGCAATCACTGCTATATAAATGCAGTGATTCCTGTGTAAATGACACTGGCAGTGAAGGGGTTAACCAGTGGGTGGCAGTGTAGGGGTTAAGTGTTCCTAGGGGTGTGTTACTAACTATGAGGGGCTGGGCTTTCATTTAGAGAACACTGATCTCTGCTCCAATCACATGGAGCAGAGATCAGCGTCACTAGTTGCTAGGCAGAACGGGGAAAGGCTGTTTACAACGGCATTTCTCCGCTCAGCCGCCCCCTGAGACCATCGCGGGTATGCCCGCGGTGATTGAGTCCGCGGGTCCCGACCAGCACGCGAGCGCGCCGCTGGCATTAAAGATTGGACGTACCTGTACGCCAACATGCCTGCCCATGCCATTCTGCCGACGTCCATCGGTTAATATCCTAGTGAACTGACTATTCTCTTTTTCATTCTTTCAATGGGTCCAGTTTTATGGTACCCAGAATTTGTGGAAATTGCGATATTGTAGGGTTAGAATTTTATAAAAATAAAGGTTACTTGGACACTTTGATATTAAACCTATATGGTTAATACTATCTAATGGATTAAAAATATTTTTTTGTATTTTTAGAGTAATATTTTTTTTACCCCTCTTTTCCTTCAATGGTACCCCTAAACAATGGATTGGAACTTCGTGAATAGGAGCTCTCACCTTTTCATGGCCGACTTTTCATTTTTTTGGGGGGGTCTATATCTCTTGGGCGAGTGCGATTCCCCATCCGTCTGACATCTGTGTTTTATCCACTAGGTGGCACATGCAAACTTTAGACTTCATTAGGGCCGACGTTTTGTCTGTGTGTTTTACACTGACATACCACCGCGCAGTACCACGCATGCCCACGCCATGCATACGTGCAGTCACTCACACGCTCTGGAATCGTATCCATTGGCGTCATTTCGTGGTGCACGCTGCTTACGTAAATGGATAGGAATCGGTGCACCTTATGGTATATAATGGGAACTAATCTTTCAGATGTTCCCTGTGGCAGTGTGCATGGAGGTGGAGATATTCTGTGGAGTGGACTGAACAGTCTGTGTCCCCCTTTGTGTATTGGTATGCTCTTTATAACGTGTCCATGTAGGAACTATTTCCCAAAGATATGTTTTTTTTTTTTTTTTTTTTCATAGATCTCATTGGATCTGGTTCCTGTCTGAAACCCTGTATTATACGTCATCTAAATATCTATTGACGTTTGAACCCTAACCGAGTATACCCAATCTCTGATGTGATTTCGACATCATGATTTGATATTTCTCAGATAGGCGGGTGTCTTTTAGAACACTACCATTAGGATTAGTCTTTTGCTATGATGTCTAAATCATCTTAGTAACAATTATTTTCTTGTATACATGCTTGTATTTCATATAGTATTCATAACTGGCTTTAGATGGCTTTCTGGATTACTTTCATATGTACACAGTTTCGGTACCCACCTGGCTAACATACTCTCTCCGCCTATTTGTATGCGTTACTTAGTGAAGAACACAGAGGTGTGTATCATCAATTGAAATACGTTGAATACACTTTTTCCTTTTTGAAATTAATTACTTGAATTACAATGGATGTGAGATGGATATCTCCACCTTAAGAATATTTCAAATATCAGCGTCTATCTAAATAGGATTTTTGTACTCACCGTAAAATCCTTTTCGCTTTAGTTCATTGATGGACACAGCTCCAGTAATCTTGACCGTAGGGTTAATACACCCCCTTCAGGAGAGGACTAGGCACAACATGTAATACATGTGAAAAATAACAGAACTTTACAGTTCCGCCCAGAGGGCAGTCCCTCTGGTAATAACCCCTCAGCCTACTTCCTGCAGCTCAGTATGTCAACAAGCAGTATAACGTAAACCAATAGGAGGGGAGGGTTCTGTGTCCGTCAATGAACTTTAGAGAAAAGGATTTTTACGGTGAGTTCAAAAATCCTATTCTCCCTATAGTTCATTGACAGACACAGCTTCAGTAATCTTGACCATAGGGACGTTCCCAGCAGTGTCATAACGAAGGGTGAAAACAGCAAACATAACTTCACCCACAACCAGAAGTGCTCTCCAATGGAAGAGTCACCATCTGAACCAACTGCATCAGAACTTGATATCAGAAAGCCCAAGAGGTCCCAATTGCCCTGGTGGAATGGGCCATGACAGGAAAGGGGGGCACCTGTCCCTTCAAGGAGTAAGCCTGGACCACAATCTGTCTGATCCACCTAGAAATGGTGGTCGTCGAGACCGCCATCCCTTTTTTCAGACCAGCTAACGAAACGAACAGTCTGACTTCCAGAAGGGAGCCGTGGCAGACAGATATACGCTTAGAGCCCGGACCAAGTCAAGGAATGGAGGGCCACCTCCTTAGGATGTGTTGGTTTAGGACACAGAGATGGTAACACAATGTATTCATTGGGGTGAAAAGCCGAAACCATCTTCGGTAGAAAAGAAGGTTGCGGACCCAACACCACCTTATCCTTGTGGATAACAAGATAGGGTGACTTGCAATACACAAGGCCACCAGCTCCGAAACCCTCCTGGCCAATGTAATGGCCACTAGGAAGACCACTTTCTGGGAAAGAGTCAACAAGGAAATTTCCCTGATGTTCTCAAACGGCGGTTTCTGAAGCGCCGATAGCACCAGGTTCAGATCCCACGGAGGCAAGGGTGTATGCACCGGAGGGACTACATGCCGGACCCCTTGTACAAAGGTGCTCACTAGAGTGAGATGCCAGGGGTCGTTGGAAAAAGACAGTCAAAGCTGTCCTTGATGGTGCTTAAAGCCAGTTTCTGGTATACCCCTCGCTGTAGGGACAGCAGGATCCTGGAAACAGAATAGGTGCGCAGACGCTACCCCATCTCCTCACACATGGAGATAAAAGCCTTCCATGTACGATGGTATGTCTTCCGAGAAGCTGCTTTCCATGCCCTTAACATAGTTAAAATCACTGAGTCAGACATGCCTCGGTTCCTTAGCACTGGGCTTTCAACAGCCATGCCGTTGAAACCAGCGACGGTAAAGCAGGATGGAGAACCAGACCTTGAGACAGAAGGTCTTCTTGCATCGGTAACCGCCAGGGAGCATCCACAACCAGGCGTACTAAGGACTCCGGGGCCAATCTTGGGCAATCAGCATCACTGGAATCCCCTCGGCCGACAGCCGAGCAGACATGGTAACAGCTTTAGCGGAGGAAAGGCTTAGATCAGTTGGTACTGATCCCATGGAGCCACCAACGCGTCCGCCCAAGGATCTCGTCCTGGATACGAACCTCTGAACCTTCTGATTGACCCAAGAGGCCCACATCTGGTGTGCCCCACCATAGGCACAGAAGCCTGAATACCTCCGGATGCAACGACCACGCTCCTGGGTCCAGCATCTGGTGACTTAGATAGTCCGCCTGACAGTTTTGTACTCCTGGGATGTATATGGTCGACAGGACCAGTACATGCCGCTCTGCCCACCGAAGGATTTGAGTGACCTCCTGTGCTGCAGCCAAGCTTCTTGTTCCTCCTTGATGGTTGACATATGCCACCGCCGTGGCGTTGTCTGACTGGATCCTGATCGGACGCCCTTGCAGTCTCATTGATCATGTGGAGAAGCATAGCCTGATCGCTCGGAGTTCGAGCACATTGATCGGCAACCTGGATCCCTCCCCCCACCAGGGGCCCTGGGTCGACTGCACTCCCAGTACTCCACCCCAGCCGGTCTCAGCCACCAGAGTAGGGAGTCCCTGAGTAACTGGCTCACCCGAATCTGATGATCCAGGGATAATGGAGATTTGTCCCATTTTGTCAAAATCTCCTTCTGCAAGACTCTGGTGTGAAATTAGGCGTACGGTACTGCCTCAAAAAGAGGCCACCATGAGACCCATGACTAGCATGCAGAAGCGCAGTGACGACCACCTTTGGTGCATCAATAGCTTCACTGCGGCTCTGAGAGTCTGCAGTTTGTCTGAAGGGAGAAACATTCGCTTCCTAAGAGTCCAGCAGTAAGCCTAGGTACTCCAAGCGCTGAGTCTGCACATGCACCAACTTTTTGCGGTTCAACAGCCCCCCAAATTCCTGCAGGGTTTGCATGGTGATCGCCACATCTTTCTTTAATTCTGAGATGGAAGCAGCTCTCAGGAGGAGAGAGTCTAGGTAACCCATGATTGTGATCCGGTGTCACAACGCCAAAATTGGAGTCAATACCTTGGTAAAGACTCGGGTGCTGAAGCCAAGCCAAAGGGGAGAGCCACGAACTGGTAGTGGTCTTCCCCTACTGCAAATTGCAGAAACCTCTGATGCCTGAGGCATATGGGTATGTGCAGGTACGTGTCCTGGATATCCAGAGATGCCAGGGAGTCCCCCTGATGGAGTGCAGTGACAACTGAGCAAACTGATTCCATTCTGAACCTCTGTACTTTTACAAAGCAATTGAGGGCTTTCAGGTCCAAGATTGGACGTCCTCCTTTCTTTTTGGGGACTACAGATTGGAGTAGAACCCCTGAAACCTTTCCATTTCCGGAAAACAGGCACCATCACCCTGCGGCTTAGCAGGTCCCTTACTGCCCCCAACAGGGCTTCCCGGTGAGCCAGGAGTAAGGGTATGCTGGAGGGGAAGAATCTGTTTGGTGGCCAATGAAATCAGTTTGCAGACCCATTGGTCAGACAGCCGAGAGGCCCACCAGGCTGAAAACTCCCAAAGGTGACCCCACACCCGGGTGACGGGCGGGTGCAATCCTTCAAGCAGTAGCTCTCTTGCTCGCTGGCTTGCGAGTCCAGGGATGCTTCTTTCACAAAGTAGTCGCCCTGTCGGACTGGGAGCATTTTGTCAAAGTCCTGGGCAGACGAAAAGCCTCTTGAGCGGAAAGAGGGCCCTTGCCTGCGCTGTGGCTCCTTACCCTTCCTGGACTGTGGGAGCAAGGTGCTCTTCCCACCTGTGACATTCTTAATGTCATCCAACGAGGCTCTAAAAAGCTGCTCACCAAGGAAGAGTAGATCCGTCAAGGCTTTTTTAGATGCCTGGTCTGCAGACCAGAATTTCAGCCAATATCACCACTGCTGACACTGATGCCCTGGAGAGCAGGAGAAGCGTGTATCCAGGGCCGCGTCACAGACATACTTAAGGCCGTGCACTAACTGGTCTGCCAGTTCCACGCAGACAGGAGAGGCTTGCTGCATCTCCAACTCGCGGTGCAAACGTTTTGCCCACTCAGTAAGTGCCTGCGACACGAATGCTGTGGCCAGTACTGGTCGTATCGCTGACCCCACTACCGTAAACAAGGAACTGACCACTACCGTGGCCTTCCTGACGGTAGGGTCCTTAAATCCAGGAGATTGTGGCTACTTTATTCAACCTGGATACTGGGGGGTCCACAACCGGAGGAGCCGACCATTTTTTAAGAAGGCTCTCCTCAAAAGGGGTAACACACCGTCATTCTTTTTGGGACCGAGAAGGTCCGTTGAGAGCTTCTCCATTCCTTGTATGTGAACTTATCGAGATAAGTCAGATACAGAAACACCTTAGGTGTACGGGCTGGCTTACGGGACCCAAAAGGGACCTCTACTTCAGCAGAGGATCCTGCTGTATCTTGAGTTTTAAGGTTATCACGCACAGCTGTGATAAGTGCTCCAACTAGCGCTTTGTCTCGTGGGGACTCATCCTCACTGTTCGTTCAGTTCTGGTCAGCCGGTTGCAATTGCAGGAAGTTCTGGGGAAGCAACAACAGTTTCTGAAGCCAGGCTGACCCACCCTGTCTGCCACCCTTGGGGACTTGGACAGTTGCTCAATCCCACCCTCCTGGCTGCTGCAGACTGAGGGGCACCCACCACAGGACTCACCACCCGAGCAAGTGCTGTGCCATGCTGTTACAGGGGCCTTTGACTGTCCAGTGTCAGCTCCCGGGTGTCCAGAGCAAAAAACACTGTTCTGAGTTACAGGGACCAGTGCTAAGGATGAAAACAGCGCTGAGGCTACAACAAAATGGCTGCCGGCCGCCCCGTATAAGGGACAATCACAGGAAAAATGGCCGCCGGATTTTGGGAAAAAGGCTACCGACCATGCTTTCCACAGAGACTCTCAGAAAATGGCCGACAAGTAACTGTACACAGTGAATGAACAGAGATAATGGCGGCAGTCGGTGCAATGGCGGCAGCACATGCAGAGCCCACAGACCAGCAGAGAGACCACAGACAACCCAAGGACACAGACAACCAGTGCAGCCCCCATTCCAGGATTAGAGCCCCCACGGAGGACACCTGGCTCAGGTACACACACCGCTCAGTAGCCCAGTCAGCAGCATCCCCCAACGGGGGGGGGGGGAATAGGGACAGGGAGAGAAGAGAGGGGGGAGAGGGATCTCCCAGGGAATGCCCAGCTGCTCAAACCTACCGAGGCAGGAAAAGCTGTAGTTTCCATCTGGACAAGCTGGGGACATCAATCCTGGGGACATCCCATCACAGACTCGCACCCAAGCAGCACGGGGTGGCTGCTGGTCACGGCACACTGAAAGACACCGGTAGTCCGGTCATATGTGTGCCCCAGAGCGTTGTGCTCACTGGCTGCCCCTGGAGCCTGAGGGGCATGTCGTGACCAACCCAGAGCGTAGCTAGGGTCTGCACACGCTCGATGGCCAGGCTGGGAAGACTACAAGGATCTATATTATCCAGCCTGTCATCCAGCCAACTGTTGATCACAGGATCATAAAATCTTGCACAAAAGGCAAAAATTCTGAAAAAATCCCAGGACCAATGGTCCCGTGGGGAGCCTAGGTCCTTCTCCTTCACTAGGCAGAAAAAAAACTGAGCTGCAGGAAGCAGGCTGAGGGGTTATTACCAGTGGAACTGGACCCTGGGCGGGAACGTAAAGTTCTGTTTTTCACATGTATTACATGTTCTGCCTAGTCCTCTCCTGAAGGTGGCGTAATAACGCTACAGTCAAGATTACTGGAGCTGTGTCCGTCAATGAGCGAAAGAGAATTTTTTTTTTCCTTTTTGAAACAGTTCTATGCCATTTCACTTTTCCTGGTTCCCGCACTCGCCCGGGAGATTTGCCTATTTTGGCCTTGAGACGCCCAGAATTCTGGTGAGTTTTTTCATGCTCTTAATCTATCTTGGGTTTAAACCTTAAATGTTGAGGGACATACCGAGGGGGTTTTATTCGATTTTACCTTCATTTATATAGATACATGACAGTATACCATGATTGTTGGTTATCAGTTATGTATGTTGTCTGATGTTAATATTGTATATCTGATCCATACTTTTTTTGTAGATCATTCTCTGACCTAATATACCCCTGAAGAAGGGAGCAACCCCCAAAACATGTAGAGTGTGCAACTGGAGGAACTTTTTCCATGTAGAATAGTGCAGAATCATCATTTACCTCTAATTTCTTCCAATTTGTGTCAGATAAGTAAACGCTCCACTATTAGCAGCATCCAATGTCATAGTATCTACCGTATTTATCGCCGTATAACATGCACTTTTCCCCCTGAAAAAAATGGGGGAAAATCAGGGGTGCATGTTATACGCCAATAGCGTACCTCGGAGAAGGAGGGGGATGAGTGCCTTCCGGAATAACTGAGCTGCCATGTCTAGTTCACGAACGGCGCCGGAATCATTGAGCAGTCCTCTTCTGTTTACAGTACTCGGCTCTCACACACACACGTCCCGCCTCTGCCACCAGCATTGGGCCAGTGTTCTGTCAATCACAGGAGCTGGCCTCCTGATCCCACTTCTGATAACCTGCATTGCATAAGAAATGGTGAGGCTGCAGATAGGCATCAGGCTGCATTGGATGGGCACAGATAAGGCTGCAGATGGGCACAGAGGCTGAATTGTGGCTGCAGATGGGCATCATGTTGCATTGGATGGGCACAGATCAGGCTGCAGATGGGCACAGAGGCTGCATTGTGACTGCAGATGGGCATCGGGCTGCATTGAGGCTGCAGATGGGCACTAATCAGGCTGCATTGCTTGGCACTGACCATTATTTTGCTTCAAAGTGATTTGAAACTTCCCTCTTAAATTGGGGTGCGTGTTATACCCCGGCGTATGTTATACGCCAATAAATACGATACTTATTCAAGGCATTTTATATTATGTGCATTTTTGTATAATAAATTTATATTTTTTGTAAACTGACTTTTGTAAGTTCATATTGTACCACGAGAGTCCATGCTGCCTCCACAATAGTTCAACTTATTATCTACACCAAGTCTAATGAGTGCAGCACTCTGTAGCTGCACAGATCTGTCTGCCATGTCTGTGTCAGGGCTCCATCCATTCCGTGCGAGCAGATCGCCACTCGCGCCGCGGGTCGGCGCATGCACGCGCGCCGCCGGCGCCTCAGGCGCACGCGTGTGCACGCCGTTCGTGTGCGCGCTAACGCGATTGGCGCCAGTGGCCCTTTTTAAAGGTACAGCTGCAGATGTTCTGTGCTGTTCGTCTGCAGCTAGTACCTGAAGCAACCCGTTTATCTGCCTAAAGTCTACCTGATTACCCGACCCGGCTCCTGTCTGACTCCGCTGATCTCTCCTGCCCCGACCCCAGCTTGCCTGACCTTATCTCGGACTGATCACCATTGCTGAACCTCTGCTTGTTGACGTTTCTTCTTGCCTCTCCCCTGCTGGTTCCTGCTTGTTGTCGGTTCTGTTTAGTTCCCTGCTCAGAGACCTTCCTGAACCAGCTACTGCCTCTCAAGATCCGTGTACCACCCAGCCGCCACAGTCAGCTTGCCAACCATCATCTGCTGCCTTCTGCTGCTGAGGGTCCTGCATCTGGAAGATCTCCACCTCATCTGCATCCGCTGCTGCATCAGGCCAGACGCTCCTACCCCGCTGTGCTCTTGTCCCACTGTTCCCACTTCAGGGGGACTTGAACCAGAGCCATAAGAGAGGTCTCCTTCCACCAAGTCAGGCTCACCACCCAGGTACCTAACAGTCTGTCTTTTCTCTGATCTTTTTGAAAGCTTATGCTCAAACAGGAGATCTACTGTCTTACTTATAGTCTTATATGACTTTATTGCTAAATTGTACCGCTTTTACCCTTTTGTAGTTTGGTTAGCTGTACAGACTGGCCATTCTTTACCTCTGCCTGATGAATGTTCTGGTTTGTACACACAAATACTCTTATCAGTGAGTATGAGTACCGATTCTTTCAGTCAAGTACTCACAGATATAGAGTACCGATAGTTTGGGGTGCAATTTTGCATGCATACAAAATTAAGTGGACGTAAATTGCACTGCAAAACATTGCATGCAATTTGAGCAGGAATGTGGTGTGATTGCTGTGTGAGTCTTATGCGGTTTCCTGCACTGCTCCTGTGTGAACCAGGCCTGTTATAGTTATTTTGAGCCTGCGTTTACACAGAATCAGTGCACCACAAAGTATGGGGTTTTTGGTATTAGAAGCATTTTCACGAGTACAAGTACTCATGAAAATACTCAGCATCGGAACCAGTGCATCCCTACTTTGAACGTCAATAAACTCTACCTTTGGTTTAAAAAAATAAAATAAAAAATGTATGCAAACTTTTGAGCACAACTGTAAAAAATGTTTTGATATGATGGTTGCATGTAACTAGTTTGTGCAGTCGCCTGTAGACCATCAACAGATCACTTACCCCAAGACATCACTACTGTGTGACCTTAAAAGCTATATAAGAAAAGTTTCAATAGACTTTAGTTTGTGTAATAACATAGTTGATCACAGCAACAAAATGAAATCAAGAAACACAAAATTGGGGGTTATAAATTTATTTTCTTGAACATAACACGATTAGTTAAAATTCCATTTAATGGTCTCATTCAACATTTAATTAAAAAAGTACAAAAGAAAAAAAGTTTTTGCCCCCCGAAATGAAATACAATCTGTATCTGCTCTACATTTACAGATAACTTGTCACTCTCAAGGAACAATGTAAAAGTAACAAATGTTGAAATTTATCAACTTCATTTGTGTGTGCAATGCACTGACTAACACCACTGTCATTTTGTGTCATCCTGTTATAAGATATAAAATAAAAAAAATAAAAAATAAAAAAAAAGAGAAAGATTCTTTAGAATATGTATTTTTAGATTACATATAAAGTCTTCCGATTACTCTTGCAGTACCTTTGTGATGATTAAAAAAAAATTCTGTGCCACACCCTGTCATTTAAATCTATAATCAAAACAAGTCAAACACAATCTAAACTTACTACATAGAATGAAACAATTATTAAAAAAATTATATAAAAGTTGTAGTACCCAGGTGTATTTAAAAAAGTGGGGTTCAAATATGAAAATTGTGTGGCATTAAATATCTTACTAGTACGCAACACCACAAATCCGTAAAAAGTAAAAAAAAAGTGGTTTATCAATATAGTGTGCAAAGCTCCCAAACCACCATTCAAACATAGTGAATTATTACAAATCAATATATCTATTCTAGAGCTGCATTGTTTATGTCCACACATGTAAATTGGTGCAGCAAATGAAAACATATATATTTATTAATAAAGATACCTCAAAAACAATCATTCCCTTTGTGTGCAAATAGCTGTGTGGCAATTTACCAAGGAAAGCAAAAAGTTTAATGAGAATTAAAGAATAGCCGTTCACCGTGCCATGCTCTCAGGCTCCTATGGTGACATAGATGAGGCACCTGTGTGGGTAGAAGGTCTTCCTGCTGTTGGATACAAATATTTAATGTACAATAAAAAGGGAAAAAATGGAAGTGCTGCCCACATCAAACCAAACCAGTTTTAACATTTTTTTAATCCTGATTGGTTAACCTGAACACCTATGCACTTCCTTTCCTTCAATTTCTGTACATCAGCCCTGCTGTTCTTTATTGATTTCCTAGTTGTAAACAAGACAGGTGACCAGTCTTCAGAAGCAAATGTTAGAGTACATGCAAATCTATAGTTGGAATATGGAAAAGTAATCAGAGACAGAAAAAAAAAAAAAAAAAAAAACAGGCAACACATGATTTCTTATAAGGTTCAAGTCACACCTTTAAAACTTGGCTACATGAGAGATTTTCAGTAGCGCCACCGTGCAGTTGGAAAAAGGCTCTGATCAAATGCTATGAATAATTCATGGGCGTCAAGCTACGCAGATATTGCAATCAGAAATTTAACAGCATACTTGTTGTATTGTATGCTTGTGCAAGATTAATTGAAGGTCTTCAATCCTGTGTAGCTTATGCTGTAGGCCTTCCTTTAACAATTTTCAATAGCGCAAACAAAATGTGCTTGTGTAGCCAAGTCTTCTGGGAACATACATACATGTACGTCAGTTTCGTTACCATATGGCTGTGTTCAACAAATGGTTATCCTAATGCAGAAAATGCAACGTTTAATTTATCTTTAGGTCACTGTATGCTTCGTACACTATGAAGTCAGGAACGCACAGCGTGCCTCAATGCTCGCAAAGCATATTATATGTGGTTCACAAAGTGCTTAAATTTCAGAAAACACACACATCATGGTAACCAGACTGCCATATGCATGTCTTCATATCCTCCCATTGTGGCATTTAGCATAACTTAAACACTTCATACTTATTTTTCACAGTATAACATTAACAATAGATGCATCTGATACATGATTTTATATCTCAATGAACAGAATTCATCCTCGACTATCAATTCTTGAAATGTGTTTATCCCCAACATACAACTAACATGTCAACCGGCACAGCTGCTTGCATTGTTGATAAAATTTGAGGCCTATGAAGTACTAAGTCCTAAATCTTAGAATGACAGAAAAATTAACCAGCTTGTAGATAAGGAGATGGATATAACCATGTACTCTATATAAATAAATGTAATATCTTGCATATTTCATCTCCTGCTTTTCATTCTTCTTTGATGTTATGGGGAGAAGTGCAAATGAAAACTAACTACAAAGTCCACATTGGTCTTTTCATCTGTTACAGTGAACTTGTTTCATTGTAAGCGTTCGTAAAATATTAAATAACAGAATTAAACATAAAAAAAACCTTATCTAGCAGTAATAAGATTCCTGTAAATGGTTCCCAGTTTCCAGCATAACATCTGCATAGTTCAAATATTTTACATTACTTACAGATGATGAAATGGTAGCTACTGTATATGCATCAGGCTATAGGACTTGAGTAGAAAGCACAAACTGGGTCTGGTTTATAAAAACTGGAAGAAATGAAAACCAGGGCACTTGCTTGGTGCATCCAATCAGATTTAAGCTTTCTGATCTACACTAAAAAATAAATCAACAACTTATTTTTTTATAAACCAGACCTCCTTGTGTTTTGCATGGAAAGGAGAGGACATGTAATTTCCACAGGAGACAATATGGGGAGCATGTAAAGTGCAGAAACGCCTTGATTATTATTGAATACTAGAAAATTCCTTCACAATAAAACCATTAAGTCATGCCCTCAAATATCAGATCATTTCTTCACTCAATAAAGGTAAAAATTTCAGTGCATACAATGAAGTTATACATAAAATACTAAAACATAAAATCATTATTTTTTTTTATTTTTTCCCCTATTGCAATTCGGTCCAGTCTAGATAGATGAATGAAAAATATATCCCTCATTTTGGCATTATAAACAAGTGTCCAATAGATCAGCATTCATGTGATCTCATTGCTTTGGTCCGTGGTATCTTGACATTAAAGTGCTGATGGTAAAAAGTTATATGCAGCAATGCTGGTTCACAGGTCAGCCATGATGTTCTATGCACCTTTTGTCAAGTCATGTCACTGACTGCTACCAGCGACCGCTGACACTGACTATGTCTGAGTGATACTGGCGCGGAAGTCTTCCACTAGCTCCTCCCTCCAGGAATGAAGAGCGAATATTGGTTGGCTCAAACAGCTTCCTTCGATTTTTGTTCAGTTCTGTTACAAAATAAAACCACACATATGAGCTTTATCTCTAGCAAACATCTCACTAATCAGATCGGCAGGGTTGTTTTCCAGGGGCTCAAAGCCTAATTTATGTACTACATATTTTTATCTCAGTCTTAGACTGTTATGAGACATTTTTCTTTGAAATGGCTTAAAGAGGAAGTAAACCCTCATGGGTTTACTTCCTCTTTCTTTCCCTGCAAAGGTAAAGCATAATGGGCTACTATGCATCGCACACAGGAGCCAGCGATGTCGTCACTCCAGCGCATGTGCGCGGGAGCCGTCAGTGAGCCTTCCCTAAAGGCATGCTCCGTGCGCTTGCGCCAGTGTCTATGGCGCGCATGCGCCGTAGACATCGGTGGCTGGTTTTTGTAGAATATCCCCTTAACCGTCTAGGTTGAGGAGATACTTCTTGCACCTACAGGTAAGCCTTAATTTAGGCTTACCTGTAGGTTAAAGTGGTCCCAGAGTGTTTAAAACCACTTTAAAGCTATTGTAAAGTCTGTTTTTAACAAAAAAAACAAAAAAAACAAAACAAAACAAAAACACACAAAACTTGTCATGCTTACCTGCCCTGTGTAGTGAATCTGCACAGAGCAGCCCAAATCCTCATCTTCTCAGGTCTCTCTTCGGCTCTCCTGGTCCCTCCCCTCCTGTTAAGTGCCCCCGCAGCAAACAGCTTCCCGTGTCCATTCAGACACGGAGCTGCAACCAGGCCTTGCACCCTTTCTCTCCTCATTGGCTGATTTACAGCAACAGGAGCCAATAGCACCACACTGCTGTCTCAGCCAATGAGGAGGGGAGTCCTGGGCAGCCGAGACATTCCTGAAACATCGCTGGATCTAGAGGAACCTCAGGTAAGTATTAGGGGGGCTGCTGCAGACAGAAGGATTTATCTTAATTGTTAGAATGCATTAAAAGCAGAGTTGCATCCATTTTTAGTTTACTTTTAATAAACAGATACTTACCTGTCCCACAGTCCAGCGTTGCGAGCGCCCGGAGCTTCGCTCCTCCCCCCGGCGCCATCATAGCAACTGTGGACACCCGGCCGTGACAGCTTACGGCTTCACGGCTGGGAGCGCACTGAAAATGCATGAGTCACGCTGTGCTCTGCTATTGGCCAGGCAATCTTCTGGGACCTGTGACATGCCCCAGAAGATCACTGGCAGGGAAGAGTCGTACTAGGAGGCCAAGAAGAGGAAGGAGGAAGTGGGACAGGAAGTCCAACTAAAAAGGCGTTACACCCCACCCCCAAAAAAAAAATTGTCGCATGTCAGGGGACGAGGAGTGCTTAAAGCGGAAGTTCCAATTTTGGGTGGAACTCCGCTTTAGGATAAAAAAACCCTGTGCCTTGACAATCAAAGTACACTTTGCTCAGTGAAAATGTGGCTTTCTGCCTTTTCAGTGCACTCTAATGACATAGCCAAGTAGCAGCCATAGCCCTCATTACAAGTGCACTTACGCAGACTTGCATTGCAGACAAAGGTGACAGATTGTGTTTCAGACTAGTACTGTTACTGAGTGTACTGGATTTAACTCTGGTGCCTATTGGGTTGATCAGTTGTATTTAGACTTTCTGGGTAATAACTATAAGAAGATAGTGAAGATAGACTATGACTAAGATTTAGAAATTAATATGTAGCCGAAAAGACAGGGCCAGAACAAGGGGTGGGCAGAAGGGGGGTCGCAGCCCTGGGCACTGTGGTATCAAGAGGGGGGGGCACCACGAGAAGAGGAGAGATTTCTGTTGGGAGGGGGAAGTTGGAAGGTGGCAGAGGATAAGAATTGTTCTAGGAGGGGAAATTCATTGTGGCACTAGGGATGGTGATTTGAGGATTTGTGTTGGGATTTGTGTTAGGGGAAGAGGATTTGTGCTAAGAGGGGGGCCTTTAAGGGGTTTGTGCCAGTGAGGGAGATTGGGGATTATTTATGCTAGGAGGGGAAATTTAAGGGGGAAGGATTTGTGCTAGAAGGTAGGAATGGGAGCGGGGATGGGGATTTGTGCTAGGAGGGAGGAATGGGAGTAAGGGGGGGGGTTGTACTCAGAGGGGAAATTTGAGTGGCTGAGGATTTGTGCTAGGAGGGGTGATCTTTTATTGGGGGAGATTTGGTGAGAGGATTTGAGCTCTGAGAGGGGATGGGGAAACAAAGATTTGTGCTGGCAGTGGGGATTTCAGCAGCAGGGGCAGATTTGTACTGGGAGGAGGGGAAATGTATGCTTATGGGGTAAGCATGAAGATTAGTGTTCAACTTTTTTTGAGGGGTGGGGGGGGATTTCACCTGACACATAATGCTCATACACCTTGGCAGGGAGCAGTTTGGTATGCTTGCCCTGGGCTCTAGATGACCTTGTTCTGGCACTGCAGAAAGATTTTTATTAGGCTTTAAAGTCATGAGAGCCCTCAAATCTGACATGAAAAGTAACTTCCTGGTAATGGTAGACTGGTGGGCACCCACCATGCATCTTTCAATGCAATTCTGTAAGCCTGATCATCCTAGCCAGAGGGTGGAGCGTTTCCTCTTTGGAAGTGGGGCAAGACATGCTTGTTCTCAAACTATGTAAATGGTTGGAACCTGCAGATCAGATTAGGTGGTGTTTTAGGGCGGAGACAGTTATGGAGCAGCTATTTTTTAATTACTGATACAGGTGAGCTTTAAAGGCAGAGTGAAGTCCTTGATGATTGCTTATGTAGAAATTGCATTTCTTGCAGGCAGCAAGTTCTAAAAAAAAATTATCAATATCGGATTTGTATGGATTTTCATAATCACAAGTTCAGCCGTCACAACAATCTTTTTGGTCAATAAACCAGTACTTAAGAACGCCTCATCATGCAGAAAAGTCAAACAAACAGCTTTATCGGGCTGCACCTGATGAACACAATTACATTTACTATTGGAAGAGGGGGCCTAATAGAAAAATAATGTAAATGATAGAACAAGTGAGTTAGCTTTGTTTAGATATGTCACTCAATAGAGAGATTTCCTGTAAAAATCATAGTGGTTTACCAAATGTTTGACACCAATTTCTTAAGTCAGTCATGAAACGATCAACCTGAATGCACACTGAAGATTACTTCACACTTAGAGATTCTTAAAGAGGAAGTAAAGTATTCCTTTTTAATTGTACCTACAGTAGGTACTGTAAATATCTCCTAAACTTGCACAGTATATACACCAACACCATCGGCGCATGCACTCTGAATAAATGGCCACCAGCGCACGTGGGAGTGATGTCATTGTGGCTCCAGCTAATCACAGCGCCGGAGCACGCAAACCCGGAAGAAACTTCAGGAAAAATGTCAGCCGTCGCAGCGGTGTGCAGGCGTGGCTGAGAGAGCTTTGTTCTAAGACAAGTATTTCATAATGCGATGCATACTAAGCTCATTATGCCTTTGTCTACAGGTTTTTTTTGGGGGGGTTTATAACCGCTTTAACAAAGGTCACTGGCAATTGGATCAGTGATGGCAACATGCCAGTAGTAAAAAGAGCAAAACTACATACAAAATGAGAAAAAAAAAAATAGGATTTTTATAACAGCTTACCTGTAAAATCCTTTTCTTGGTGTACATTATGGGACAGAGAGCACCATAGTAATCACTATGTGGCTATATAGGCACCTTCAGGTGATGGACACTGGTATACCCAATACAGGAAGTTGACTCCCTATATAGCCCATCCTCCTACCAAGAGTACCTCCGTTTTTGTAGCAAAGCAATATACCTAAACCCCAGAAAGAGGGGAGGGACCTCTGTCCTATGATGTACTCCAAGAAAGGGATTTTTACAGGTAAGCTGTCATAAAAATCCTATTTTCTTTATCGTACATCACAGGACACAGAGCACCATAGTAATCGCTATGTGGGATGTCCCATTGCAAGGCTATTTGAAGGGAGGGAGACACAACCCATAGAGCACCCCCAGACTTGAGGACCTATAGTGCTGTCTGCAGCACACTGCGCCCAAAGGCGATATTCTCATGCCTTCTTACATCCACCTGATAAAACGTGGTGAATGTATGTACTGAAGACCAAATTGCGGCCTTACAGATTGAACCATGGAGGCCTGGTGACACACTGCCCAAGAAGCACGCTTGACTTGAAAAGGTGGAATCTTAACCCTTAAATCATAAGCCTGAATTAGACATTGCCAAATCCACTTAGCGGCAGTGGATTCTGACTCTGAATGTCCTTTCTTAGGACCTTCTGGCAGTATAAATAAGACATCGGTCTTCTGGATCTGAGCAGTCGTCTTTAAATAGACCTTGAGCGCTCTCACATCAAGACAATGTAGTGACTTCTCTTCCCTGGAACATGGTTTTGGAAAAAAAAAAAAAAAAAAAGATGGCAAGACAATATCTTGGTTCAGGTGAAAATCAGAGCACTTTTGGAAGAAAACCTGGACGAGGGCGCAGCACCACTCTGTCCTCGTGCATAATAAAGTATGGCTCTTTACAAGAAAGATCAGCTAATTTTGAAACCCTCCTTGCTGAAGATATAGCAACCAGCAACATTAACTTCCTTGTCAGAAGGACTAAGGGAATATACTATATTGGCTGTTTATGCAACACTGACAAAACTAAGTTCAAGTCCCAAGGGTTCAAAGGTGATCTAACTGGTGGATTAAGCCGCATCATCCCTTGCATAAAACCCCAGACTAAAGAATGTGCAGCAAGCGGTCTTTGAAATTAGACCGATAAAGCTGAGACTTGGCCCTTAATAGTACTCCAGGCCAACTTCATCTCTACCCCTAATTGTATAAGGACAAGAATTCTGCCTATGATATACCTCCGAGGGGGCCAACCCTTGGATTGACACCAGGAAACATAAGCCCTCCAGACTTTAGAATATATAGTTTTGGAAGCTGGCTTCCTTGCATTAATCAAGGTAGAGATTAACTGACCCGGAAAGCCCACATTTCTTCAGAATATGGGTTTCAATAGCCAAGCCATTAAATTTAGAGTTCGTAAGGTAGGATGGAATATCGGCCCCTGTCAGAGTAGGTCTGCCCATAGTGAAAGGGACCATGGATACTCCACTGCCTCCATTACGATTTCTTCATATCCGGACCTTCTGAGCCTACCAGAATTACCGGCTTCCTTTCAGCTTGATCTTGCAAAGAAGTCATGGCAGCAACTGAATAGGGGGAAATGCATAAATTAGTGAGAACTGATCCCACGGGGCACCAATGCATCTGTTCCGCATGCGAGTTGATCCTTCATCCTGGACACAAAGTTGACCAACTTCGTGTTGAACTTGGACGCCAGAAGATCTACGTCCAGTGTCCCCCATTTCTGGCAAACAGCCCAAAAAATTTTGGGGTAAAGAGACCATTCCCCCGGGAGCAACTGCTGGTGACTCAAGAAGTCCGCCTGACAATTCTCTACTCCCGGAATGAAAACTGCTGACATTCCTTTCTGCCCAAGTTAGGATATGGTTTACCACCTCCTGTGCTGCGAGACTCCTGGTGCCACATTGGTAATTGATGTAAGCCACAGCCGTGGTATTGTTGGATTGGACCCTGACAAGACAACCCAGTAACCTGAATGTCCAGGCCTTTAGAGCCAGACCTGCTGCCCGGATCTGTGAAAAACAAATAAAGTAACTAGAACAGGAAAAACAATCTATTATTGTTTTTCCTGTTCTAGTTACTTTATTTGTGTTTTTCACAGACGTATGTATTTCCTGAAGAAGCTTAGTTTGAGCGAAACTAGTTAAAATAGGTCATCACCTGTACCATTTTGTATACCGTTCATGTTTTTATTATTGGAATAAAACTTAATATACATTTATTTTGTTTTAAATGATTGGTTATCAATATTCCTATCTGCACCGTAATAGTCCTTTAGCTCATTTCTGTTTTCGATAAGCCTGATAGGGAAACCAGGTTTTTCGACCTTCAATTTTATATAATTCTGGATGATGGTACTCTTTCACGATTTATCTTACATCTGAGTGACGAGACCTTTTTATAATTTGCAATTTGCAATTTTTGTATTTCCAGGTAACTTGTTGTAATGTGTACACTTTGCTCCAAACCAGCCACCAACTGATCTATTAGCAATAGATCATCTAGGTACACCAAGACTGTTATGCCCTGTGCCCTTAACCTGGCTAGAGGTGGGGCCAGAACTTTTGTAAACACCCGGGGTGCTGTAGCTAGCCCGAAGGGCAAGGCTACAAACTGAAAATGATACTTTATCTCGAACCGCAGAAACCTTGAAACCTTTGGTGAGCAGGACATATAGGAACATGTAGATATGCATCCCTGATGTCGATAGACACCAGAAGTTCTCCTCCTTGCAGAATAGAAGCCACTGACCTGATCAACTCCATGCGAAAGGGGCTGATCTTCAGGAACTGATTTAGATTTTTTACATCTAGAATGGGTCTGACATCTCCATTTGGTTTTTATACTGTAAAGAGGTTTGAATAAAACCCCAAACCTTGCTCTTCTGTGAGGATTTGTATGTTCACCCCTTGAGCCAGTAATCGGTCTAGTGCCCGAAACAGAGATTGCCTTTTTCCCTGGATCTTTGGGAATGTTTGACCTCAGAAAAGGAGTCGGTGGAAAGTCTTGAAATTCTAGTTTGTGCCCTAGAGACATCGTGGAGATGACCCATCTATCCTGAATTTCCTCTTGCCAGGCTTATGAGTATTGCAGAAGTCCCCCCCCCCCACTCTGGCTGGGGGGGGGGGCCTTCATAATGAGGCTTTAGAATTCTGTTTTGCAGGTTTCCGCCCCCAGGACTTCTTTTGTGTCTGGGCCTGACCCTTTCCTCTATAGTCGCCACTGCCTCACTGCCTAGAGGTGGATGCCTCTGGAGCAGGAGAAAGAGTCTGATTGAACGAAGGGCATTTATTCCTTCTTTTAACTGGCAAGAGAGTACTTTTCCCACTTGATATCGTTTGGGTGTATTTGTCCAAATCATTCCCAAATAGCTGATCCCCATGAAAAAAATACAGTCAGGAGCTTTTTGCATAGTGCATAGTGCTGGCCAATTTATTTTTTAACCACAGGATCCTATGCATGTGTACTAGCACAAGCGCAAGGCGGGACGACTGGTGAATAGAATCTTTAACGGCGTCTATGGCAAGACATAATGCTCTTGGTAGTTCGGCCAAATCCCGGGCTTGCTGTACAGGAACCTCTTTAAGAGCCTGTCTAAACTGGTCATTTAGGGATTGACAGATGCCTACTGCAGTGACTGCAGGCTAAATAAACCTTTTATCTGTTGGATCCTTAAGCATTTGAGCATTGTCTACTGGACAAGTTAGGCTTTTATTCACACTGGAAATCGCAGTGTCAACTGCTGGTACATTCAATTTTTTGGTGAATTTCTCCTCCATGGGATAGAGTACTGTGAATCTCTTTGGAGGGAGAAATGCTTATTCGGGGGTTCCCATTCAGCATAAATAAGCTGTTCTAGTAATGCATGAACAGGAAACGCATGCAAAGGCTGTGAGGGTTTTTAAGGAACCCAAGGAAAAAACCAAACTTTTAGCTGACTTTTTTAGGGGTAGCTTGAAAGTGGACGAACCATTTCCGTAGGGGACTGTACCAGCAATTTCTCAGATTGCGAGGCTGAAAAAGGTTCATCCACTGTTTGCTTTGCAGAGGAGTAATCGGTTTGTCTTTCCCCCAGATCGCCTGAGGGTAACACTTCATCCTTTACCCACTGTCCCCTTAGTAAAGGGTCTAAGGTGGGGGAGGGGGAATCTAACATGCTTCCTATCCTTTTGGATGGAGGATGCGAATAAAGCCGTTAATCTTCCCTCTAGGCCCAGCAGGGCAGAGGAAAGGGCATCTTCAGTCACGTATACAGGGACTGAGATGTGAGAAGCAGCTGCACCACCAATCTTTTCCAATAACTCACCTTGGCTTGCCATATCTGATGTTTCAGGTGAGGATAACAGTGTGGAGGCACAACTGGAGTTCCTAGCGCCTGGGGATGAAATCTTTGGTACCTTTTTGGTCTTTGTGGGGTTTTTGGTAGGCATAGTCCTAAGCACAAATAGCAGAGGCACTATTTAAATGCACTAATCGCTGAACATAGTCTGGCAGTGTAATGCCACTATACAAGTTCAGCCTAGGGCCGGGAAAAATGTCCTTTCCATATTAGGAATGCCCTTTGCAGCCCTTACGTGCCCCACTGCTCCTGTGTCCCGAGTGTAGCCAGGCTTGCTTCTCCTCACTATACAGCCAAGGAAAGACTGCTCCAGTTAAGCCCTTAACCCTGCACTTGAGCCATGCATCTTTGTGGATGCTACATCCTACACACGGTGCAGCACCTAGGCCCCATCCCCTTCGTCAACTCACCCCCCTTCATTTGAAAATGTAAAAACCTGTTCCCGCGTGCACTGCCTTTGGGTCCCTCCAGTGGAGCTCCTCAGAGCACATCTTCACTCGTGACCAACATCTTAGACACTGGTGAAAAAACGAAGGTACTCTCAGTAGGAGGGGTTTTATAGGGGGTGAACTTCCTGTATTGGGTATACCAGTGTCCACCTGAAGATGCCTATATACCCACATAGTGATTACTATGGTGCTCTATGTCCCATGATGTATGATAAAGATAAATTGTATTCCTTATACAGTTTATACTCTCCTGTATATAATGAACAGGATGCGGTCTAATTTATGCCAATTTATACCTGAGATAGCCAGCAACATTTTCCTTCTTGCACCAAACGTCGTTATTCCAAGTTCTTTTAAATCTTGATCGGTCAGTGTAAGGAATGTCTGTAGATCAATCTACAAGAAAAGTACAAGATTTAATTATATTATTGTTGATATGTCATATTTCCGGTATTTTGTCAACAAAATTTCTTTAAAAGAATTTCAAGACAATTGTAGAAAATTATATCAAAAAGTATTTGAAAAAATCATTATCGTGGCAAGATGTTTTCTTCAAGTACTCCGTTTACTGTCCATTTTTTACAGAAATAAAATCTTAGTTTACGGCTATTCTTATATCTGTGCAATATATGTGCACATAAGCTGTTTTCAAAGAATATTGTTTTGGATTAGAGGTTCTTTACACTGTAAAAAATAATGTGCTTTTCTTTTGAAGCTTAATGGCCCTAAGTGCAATGTACCTAAATAGTAAGTAAATAGTACCTACCACACTGCCATTTGGAAAGCTACTGCTTAGTTAATGAGGTAGAGAGGCTCAAATGAAACAATCATAATATGTAAACTACTTCACTATGACATCATCAGGTTAGCACTATTTCATCTGTGGTTTAAAATGATAGTTCCCATCCAGCCTACAAAGTTGTACTAATAATTTGTGCATACAGTAGTTATATAGCTGACAATGTTCAAAGGGTGTTCAAAAGGTGTTCATTCATAAACCAACAACCTCTTGCTAAAGATAACAATTTTGGTCCACAATTCAAGCAAAATAAAACACAATGACCAATTTTAACTAACTTCTTTAAACCTCTGGTTAGAAGAAAGGTCACTCTAAACCAGTGTTTCTCAAACTTTTTTCAGTCGAAGAACCCTTTAAAATTATGGACAGATACAAGGCACCCCATTTTAAAATGTAGAAAACTATTCTAATAGCTATCATATAATGTATTCCAATGTTTCTCTTCTCCCTCAATTTCTCTCTATTAGTCAGCTAATGTGACCCCAATGCTGAGGAAGAAGGGCACAGGAAGGTCAAACAAGGATGCTGTGGAAGCAACAGACATCCTCCTTATTAACTGAGGACATTGGTTGTTAGGATGCCAGTGTTTGCCTAAAAAAATGCCTAAAAATTTATCAAAAATTGTATACAAGCCAACATTTTGCTAAGGCACTCCTGAAGAAACCTCAAGGCACCCTGGTTGAAAAAGGTTGCTATAAAGAATAAAATGTAGTTTGAAAAAAGAAAACCTTTTCAGCTCTGAAAAGTCATGATTATTAACCACTTCTGGACTGCACATATACTGCGTCAGGGCAGCCTGGCTGTGCAAAACTACATACCTGTACGTCATTCCGTTCATGAGATACTGTGGATACGTGCTGCATGCCGGAGGAGCACACGCATGGGTCTGGCGGACTTTATGTCTGCTGGCTACCCGCGATCGCTCCACAGAGTAGCAGAACAGGTATCTCCCTATGTAAACAAGGCGGATCCCCGTTCTGACAGAGGACAACAAGGAGATCTGCTGTTTCTAGTGATCAGAAACAGCAATCGATAACTTTTGCACAAATCAATATTCACTTGGGATTTTTTTTACCACAAATATGTAGAATACACATTGGCCTAAACTGGTGAATACATTTTTTTTAAATACATTTTTTGGATATGTATTATAGCAGAAAGGAAAAAACAGCTTTTTCCAAAATCAGCTATATTGTTTACAGTGCAAAAAAATAAATAAAAAAAATGCAGAGGTGATCAAATGCCACCAAAATAATGTTCCATTTTTGGGAAAAAAATAGGACATCAATTTTGTTTGGGTACAATGTCGCACGACTGCGCAATTGTCAGTTAAAGCGACAGTGCCGTATCGTAAAAAATGGCCGAGTCACTGAGGTAATTCTTCCTGGGGCTGAAGTGGTTAAAGTTCATGTAAACCTTAATTGTGAACTTCCATTATTTGCTCCTTTTTAATACATCATTGAAAGCATTTTGATATGTTTATTTAGTAAGTGCAAAAGAAAATCTGGTGATCTTGTCAGATACGGTTTTCTCTGGCCTGTGTTCCCTCCACACTTCCTGTGTTATGTCAAAGAGCCCTCATAGTCCTTATCCTGAAATACAGAATAATTGGCCTTTATGTTGCAGAGATCTGAAAGTAGGAGTGGTTGAGTAGTTTGGCAAGAGACAAGGCAGGGCTGGCAACACTTAATTTACAAAAAAGCTGTGCGTTGTCAACTCACAACAGGAACTGAGGGCATTCTTGGCAGATCCAAATAGAATTTTTGACTTGCTAGTAAAATCTGTTTTTTGGAGGTATAGTACGGGACACCCTGGCAAAAAAGCTGCTGGGACATTTATAACCCTCTTATTCCCAGCTAAACACAACGTATCCCAGTATAGGTCACCAGAAAAAAGGGGTTACAAAGGTAACAAATGGATCATACTAGAGAGTGTATCTAAAAAGTATACATTAATAAGGCAAGATATGGCAATGTAATATAGTAGGCCAAAATAGTTACACAGTTTCACAATGATACAAGCTATCACAACTGTGTTACATTACACATGAAGTTGAAACTTCAAATAAAACAGACATGAAACATGACATACAACATAAATTCACCTAATACACCTTATTCTCAGCTAGCCTGGTTTTTGTGGTATTGAAAGATTTCATTTCTGAGACTTTAGAAGCGCACAGCAAATTATTTTTGTAGTATACACTGTACATAGAGTCCACAGGGGTTCCTTTACATCTGAACATGTAGAGTTCCCCTTTACATCTGAACTTGCAATCAACAGTGCCACAATTGACAAGAGACATTGACATATTCTCCAAGCTCCTAGCTCATCTTTGGAGAGTTATGAGTGTTCATGGTCCCCATCCTAATAGTATTAAAAAAAAAAAAAACACACAAACAATTCTACCATTAAAATCCTAACGTTAAGCATTGATCCTTCTGTTGGCTTTTGGGGCATGGGTATATCCACACTCGTTTAAGTATAAAAAATGTAATCAGTAACAGCCCTAATAACCATAAATAAGTAGACTAAATGAATAATATGTGATACATAAACAATTAACCCCTAACCTTAAAAAAAAAACAAAAAAAAAAACACATTATTATTAATAAATAATACTAATAATAAAACACCTAAACTCGAAAAAATACAATAATATTAATTTTGTATTAAGGTGTTTAGCCATTTCATTTTTTTTAAGGGGTAAGGGTTAAATTATTTATTGTTACTTCGTATTTATTGAATTTATTGATTTTAATTATTATTCGTATAATGAATAAAATAAAAAACCCTAACTGCCAACTCCTAATCCTATCCTAAACTGAACCCCTACCCCTTACCCCAACGAAAAAACATTATAGAATAATAAGAATAAAAGCTAATGGAAAAGCTAAAAAAGCTGAAATTACCTAGCAACAAAATGACGCAAAAGATAAAAAAACACGCCAAAGCCCAAAAAACTCAGCAGACAATTGGCACAAGTCGCGCAAAAAAGCGTGACAAAATCGCACATACAAATGCGCAAAAAATGCTGGAAAAGCTCTCAAAGACGCCACGATCAGGTGTGAATGCAGCCAAAGCAGATGTTTCTAGCCTATGACCCACAGTCAGTGTTTTTCCCCTCACTCCTGTATAAGACCAATTGCCTTTTTGATATTCTAGCCTACTCACAAACTGACAATGGTCCCTATTGGGTTGCAAGTAATTGCGTATGCCCTCCTGAAATTACAGCTCATAATCAGTTCTTGCCAATTCTAGCATGTCTTAGCTTCCATCCCATTATCCACTACCTGTTGCATTTAAGGCCAGAGTTTCATGTAGCCTACTCTACACTTTTACCTTGCTGGGCTACTGCACCAAGTCTGAATATAATTGTACCTTCCTCACTGTTCCCAAAACCCATTGTCTGTAATGGTCTCAACTTTTTATCACAGGACTAACCAGCACCCCTTAAACGACTTAGGTTTATTTAATAAGTGGAAATACACTTTTAGGTCTCTTGCACACTGCAGCTTGAAAAAGCTCAGTACAGCTTTTTTACTGAGCTATAACACAGCTCATTAATTATAATGTGCCTATGCACACAGGCACATAAACGAGCACTGTGCATTCTTCAGTTAAAAAAAAAAAATTAAAAATCTGCATTTTTGGTCAGTAATTTACACCTCATGCGCACAAATGTGTGAAAATGTCCATTTACATACTGCGAGAATAAGTTTATGTGAAAATACGTGCAAATTTGTACAAACGCATATGCGCGCAAATACAAAGCAAAACATCTGAAAAAGTCGATTCTCAATACACGAGTATCGTGTGCAAAAGGCCCAAACATGCCATTGGAATAGAAAACCAAAACAAGAACGTAAACACAGACCGCATTCTTTATTTTCTTGAGAAACTCTTGACAGCTGTTGTAATAGGCACACATTTCCAGATCATAATATTCCATTTACGCAATCATAACCCAAAGGAATGGCTAAATTGTGTGTCAGTTCAAAATTTAGACTGGTCATTGTTTGACAAGCACGGACTTTATTTTTGTATACTCGAGAATACCACTCTATCCATTAAGATTAGCGTATCTGTTACACAAATTATCATTTGCCAGAAACAAGTTGGACTTTCCACAGTCTAGAAAACACTACAGAGTGAGTTTAACTGTAACAGTGCACGAGTTCAGCTACTTATGATGGCGTCAACAGACATTAATACAAACACAAGCAAAACCAAAGGTTTAAGTCATTTAAAAACACAAAGTGGCTTTAAAAAGAATGCAAGGCGAGAAGAACCCTGTAGGAAATGTACATATCTTTTTAAATAAAGATAACATTTTAAATTCAGCTTGCTTTAATTACCCAAAACATTAGAATTGTAGGGAGAGTGCCTGCAATGTAAGTTGATAGCCAGGAGGGGAGACCAATTAGGTGTGCTTATAAGAGGAGATCACAAGGTGTACATCACCAGTGTGGAGAAACTCCAAAAGAACAGACAAAAGTGTGGGGCGGTGGCATAGGGCATGAGGTCTGTAAAAAATGTCAACCTGATTATGCCGTGCAGCCATAAGGCATCACACAGGCAGATGAACCATGCCAAGATGAGCTCGCTTTACAAATACTTCCACAGGTAAACAGTTTGCATATGCTTCAACAATTTATTTAGCTCTTTTGCTGAAGCTGCATCTTAAATGTAACATTTCCAAACAGCAAAAACATGGTTTTGAAAATGTGAACAGAAACACAGATGAAGACTCTGCGACCCCGAAGTGAAAAACTAAGGCTGGATCTTGGAAATATAGGAACCAATGGTTCCAAACACACGTAAACCAGTAAGCAAAAAACAAACCACAATAAAGAGCTGCGTGTTGTAAGGTGCAAAAAAAACCTATAATGTGAAAAACAAAAGAACCGCACTCTCGTATCATAAATTACAAATAATAAATCTTAATTTAAATTATAAAAATTGTGAAGTCCATCCCACACATGAATAACCCTACTCAGTAAGTATAGGAAAGGTTCCTCTCCACCAGCATGCAGACACACAATGCACTCACCAGACTTAATTGACCCCCATTACAGGGAGTCAAATTGCACATATGGGAAAATACAAGATGTTATACATGAGGTCATAGGAATTAATTCAAAACGCTGTTGTCATCCATTCAGTATATATATATATATATATATATATAGCTAGTGTATTCAAAGCTCCAGTGCTGCCATATAGAGAGGGAGAGGAAAAGATACTCATGTTGCAGTATTTCGAATCATTAATTTAAAAAGAAGGTTGTATTGCACTTACAAAGAAGACAAGGATAAGCATGTATTGTATATCGCCGGTTAGCAATTCATTTGTATACCAGCTGATCTAATTTCCACTCAGCTGCAAAGCAGGTGGATCACTAACCGTTGATTCCTATACAATACATCTTAATGTACCCCTGACCACAATGTACCACTGAAGATGTCGGATATAGGCTGACGAAACGGCATAGGTTAGTGTTTGAGATGCTTCATTTCCGGTCAGTTGGAAAGCCGGTGGATCGCTAACCGGCGATTCCTATACAATACATGTGGATCCTTGTCTTCTCTGATGTAAGTGCAATACAACCTTTTTAAATAAAGGATTTGTAATACTGCACCATGCAAGTATCTTTGCTCTCCCTCTCTATATGGCAACACTGGAGCTTTCAATACGGTATCTTTATATATACTGAATGGATGACATCACCGGTTTGGATTCATTCCTATGACCTCAGGTATAACATTCTTGGATTCTCCCATATGCGCAATTTGACTCCCTGTAATAGGGGGCAATAAAGTCTGATGAGTGTGTTGTCTGTCTGCATGGTGGTGGAGAGGAACCGTTCCTATACTCACTGAGGACGTTTATTCATGTGTGAGCTCTATACATAGATCTCGCAATTTTTATGTATTTTTATAATTTAAATTAAGATTTATTTGTTTATTTACTATGGCGATTTATGATATAAGAGCATGTTTCCCTCATTTCTTTTTCAAGGCTGGATGTTGTAAAGAATCCCAACATTTTTGCAAGAATAGAGTTCATGTAGGGAAAGAGGGACTTGTCCCCCTGAGAGTAGAAGCCCCAGGAAAGAAAAAAAAAAAAAAGAAAAAAAAAAAAGGCAAAATAACCTGCCAGCTGGGTGGAATCTCACGGAAGGACTGCTTTGTGGGGAACAGAAGAGGGGTCAGTTGACAAGGCAATACGTAACAGTCCTGACCTCACCTGTAAGGCGTGTTTGATAGGTCGTCAAGGCAGTACATAGGGAGGAATAATGAGATTTGCACAGTAGGCAATAATAAGGGAAGCAAAAAGGACTCACTTCCAGGATACTATGCCCCATGTAATATAGGAAAAATAGGGGGCCAAGGTAGAAACACAGCTGCCAGGGTTAACAGACAGAAGAAGGTTCCATTCTTACAGAGGTCCTTTCAAGGGAGTAACACAAAAGGGAGGTCTCTGCATGGGCAAGAGCACCCAAGAAAGGCCCCAGAAGGGCACAGAAAGTAGCAATCATGATAAACAACTTCTTCCAAAAGCAAGTGCACAAGGAGTGCGAAAGTCAAGGTGTTAGGGAAAGGATATATGAAACCTAAATAAGACCTTCTAGTTACCAAGGCTTGGGGAAAGGGAAGCTGCAGAATGGGAAAAGGGAACAACACTTTCTAGGATGGGGTTCCCTATCAAACTACGTAAAAACAACTTCACATGATGGATTACAGAGTATGGGGAGAGTGATTTGCAACACACTAGGTACATACAAAACCAGTGGCAGCTGCTCATATGGGGTGTAGGGTGCGACTCCTAATATACATGTGGGGAGCCGGATTCACGGATTTGAATGGGTTTTTCTTTTGACACAAGATTAGACCCCGAGGGCCTAATTGTTTTCAAAAAGGGTGGGCTTGGGGCAAAGAGTAGTGCGCTCAGAGCCCATCCAGTTGTGTGACATTAGGGAATATTTGCTAATGTCTTCACGTTTCCCCTCCTGGACAATCAGGAAGCAGGTCTTCAGACCAGATTGGCCAGGAATCCTAAGTTCTGATCGGCCAAGAGGTGAAGCGACCGCTAGAACTCAGGAGGTGACAACCTAGATGGGGTAAATGTGGGGCCTGGTGGGCGATGGACAAGTGAAGTGGCGATCGAGCACCGGGGGGGGGGGGGAGTAAGTGCCGAGGATGGTTCGCTAGCTGGGGGGGTGGGGAAAATTGAGCACCAGCTGCCACTGTACAAAATAAAAACATACAATGTACAATGTACACTCTTGGATTGTCCATGACTATTAAAAATACCAGCGCTGTGTTCTATGTGCTTTAAGTTGCCTCCGGTGTAAGTTAACCACACCCCTTTAAGCCATGCCCAATAATCAGCATGATACAAACCACTTCCACTTTTTTTTCTGTGGTGCACTAGGCATGTCATTTGCATATACAAATGGAAGGGGGCCCAAATCGCACACAGGCCCACTGCATTTAGAATATGTTCTTATTGTGCTATATAACACGGATTGGTCCCCAGTGTAAAGTTGGGGTATGAAATGAAACTGCAAGGAGAATCTGAAAATGTTCTCTTAGCATGGGGTAAGTTTTCAGAAAGGTATGTTAAGGGATGTGTAAACAATCACAATGAACTCCTCTTATTTGGTCTCTTTTGGTTTAAGTATAACTAAAGGGTAAAACATTTTATTTTTCATTTTGGATAGAGTAAAGAAGGGCCATGACCCCTGTCAGTTTGTCTTTTGCCCCAGAAATCTGTGTCCCATTGGGGATATTTTCCTTTCTTTCCTGTCCCACAGCCAACACAGTAAGTGAGAGGAAATCCCTGCAAATTAAGAAAATCCCCTGGGGACCCCCAGGTCAGTCACCAGAACTAGCGTCCTCATTGGAAGATTTCTCCTCTTATTATTCTGGGTACAGCCCAAAACGTGAGATTTGCAATTACTTTCAATGATAATGGTAAGCAGTACAAACACAGAGGGTGCATCTCTCTAACGGGGGCACAGATAGTAATAAAAACCTGATAGGGGTTCCAATACCACTTCACTCTATACAAAACTAAGAAAACAAGTTTTGCCTTTAGTTATACTTTACCTATAACATTCAAAGTCATATTTCTACAAGTGCAAAAAAAAAAAACTTTTGGTTTTGCCAAAAATCATGTCAGCTGGCATCAACTAACTGGTGCCATTAGCCAAAGACAGAAAATGTGTTAGTGGCACATACACCAACTGAAAATAAAGGGAACAAACCCCTCAAAGAGGTATTAAACACAAAACCAAAAATGTAATATATTGCAGTTTACCAATCATTCTATGTAGTGGCTGCATCATATATTTTTTTCCCCAGCTACTTCTTGTGATTGGACAGCAGCATTGTCAGTCTGGGGGGGGGGGGGGGGGTGTTAAATGTGCTAGCAGATGCAGATTCCCTTTGGGATTAAGGGTTTACACCCCCTGTTAGTGGTAAATGGTTTGCCTAAATCCACTTTGTTACATCTGCGGAAAAGTCTGTTGTGTTGAAAAACAGCAGACCTACCTGTGGGATCACTAGGTTAAAATAAAGGAAAGAAAGCCTATAACAAGAAGCCTAATGCAGCCATCACAAGAATTGTTAAGCTGCAATATAATAAATGTTCTCTTTTAAAGCACTATTAAGCCCAAAAGCAAAGTTCGCTTTTTGTTTTTCAAAATCATACTTACCTAGGTGGATACGAATCGATCAAAGACCGCTGATTACTCAGTTCTCAGAGCTCCGTGAGCAGAAAGCTGGTGACCGTCAATCCCCGAATCTCTGCTCTGCGCCCCCCCCCAGCACATGCTCACTGGAGAAAACAAAGGGGTAACAGGAGTGCAGAATGAAATGCACTCCTTTGATTCACAGGAGAAGTACAGCAAAACAAACTTTGTCTGTACAACAAACTGCAGTAGTCACAATATTTAACCTCTAGTCGACCGCAAACTGTACAAATACGGCGGCAAGGCAGCTCTCCCCTGTGCAGGATCAGGTACATGTACATGAATCCTGCACTTCCGGGTCTGAGGACTCGATGTCTGCCAGGACCTGCCGATTGTACTGGAGACTCGCAGAAAGGTGGTCTGCCAATGTAAATCAGGCAGATTGTCGTCCTGCAGAGATCCTGTGTGTCTGCTAAGCAGGAACATTGATCTCGGTCTTCCCACAGTAAAAATACACCCCCCAGGAACAATTTAATCCTTTGATGACCCCCGTTAACCCCTTCCCTGTCAGTTTCATTAGCACAGTGACAGTGCATATGTTTAGCATTGATCCCTGTATTAGTGTCACTGGTCCCTAAAAAAGTGCCACTTTGTGTCCGATTTGTCTGCCACAATGTCACAGTCCTGCTATAAGTCGCTGATTACCATTACTAGTAAAAAAAAAAAAAAACTGGGCTTACCTCCACTTGGCTTGTCCTTCCACGTCTAGGGGTTCCCAGGGTTGATAACCAACAACTTGAACGCTGACACAAATAAAGTCCTTTTGAAAGGTTTTATTTTGCAGTGATAACATCCAATAACACAGTCTCTCATGGGAACAGAGGGCACGAGTGAAGAACTCAAGCACCTTGAACTGCAGATCTAACAAAGTCTCTAGTTCCACTCAGAGAGTAGCCACTCGCAGCTGGGGACTTTAAGGCTGAACAGATCTCAGCCAGAGATCATGGCAGTCAGCACGTTGACTCAAAACTTGAAACAATCCTATGAAGGTGTACAAGTTGTAACGAAGGTTGAACAGGAACCTTTCAGTACCTGGAACGTTCTCTGTCTTCTTAATAGTACTGGAAAAAGCGTGGATTCGTCAATGTCCTTCCCAACTCAGTAACCAGGCACTTCGGAGGAGGGCCGACAAGTGGCATCCTGAGAAGAGTCCTCCAGCGGTCACTTCCACGAGCTGTGGTGCCCCTCCAAGCCGAGAGCACACCCGGACACCTTGAATCCTCCCTCAGTTACTGTGCCTCGGACCAGCCGGTTCCGAGACTCGGGAACAGACGGATCCCTGCCCCGGACCAGATGGGTCTATTGGGGGCATCTAACAGGAACATGTTGCAGGATGTCGAACACCCCATGACCGAGACCCCTCACGGGGCTACCCCGATCCTGGAACAAGAACAGACCACACGGGCCTCACGAACTCCTCTCTTGAACACGTGACCCAAACATCTTAAGTACCCCTTCCCAGACTCCCCAGTAAGGCCGGGCACTCCTACTTTGATTGGCTCTGAGAAGGTCGATACTCAAAACGTCCAACCAGGCCTGGTTCTGGCCTGTCATGTGCACCTCCCTGTTCACATGACCAGGCAGAACTTCTAACATAGCTCAGCCATACTGGTGTCAAGGCCAACCTACATAATTAACCCTCAGAACCCCTACTGTTCTGAGGCAAAAACCAAAATTTTCATCTGTATGACACTTTGTCCAAAATGTCATCCACTACATTATGAAGAAATTTGATTTTTTAATTTTTTATTGAATGTTTTATAGCAGAAAGTAAAGGTTTTTTTCGAAATTGACTGTCTTCTTTATAGCGCAAAAAAACACAAAAGAAAAAAAACACGCAGATGTGATAAAATACCACCAAAAGAAAGCGCTATTTGTGGGAAAAAAGAACATCAATTTTATTTGGGTACAGCATCACACGACCGCGCAATTGTCAATTAAAGTAACGCAGTGCAGTATCACATAAAATAGCCTGGTCATGAAGGAAAATCTTCTGGAGCTGAAGTGGTTCATATAATATCTTTATATATTTGGGTTTAGATACACATTCTCATTTCTAAATAGGCACACAATAAATACACTGACCTCTTGTTGCTGGAAAATGTCTGTATATTTCCCCAGTCCTAGCTTGCTGAAAAGTTCGGGAAGGTCAGAACCTTTGAATGAATTATTTAAGTTACAACCATTGCTTCCAGTTAGAGAGGAGATACAATCCATGTAATTACTACTGCTAAGGTAGTGTTCTGCTGTGAATCAGATAAAAAAAAAAAAGAAGGGTTACTACATGGTTACACCAACCCCACGGGGTTGGACAAAAAAATAAAACTGTGTGTACCTAGCTTTAGATCGACTTGGGCACAAGCGACATGTCAGATTAATAGCATATGATTTTTGCCAGCTGATATAGCTGCTAGCAAGAATCATTGTGTTCTCCCAGAAGAGATGGCCCCCTGCCTAGAGAACACAATAGCTCTGCGGGAGGGATCCCCCTCCCAATCAACACTGACTTATTTGCAGGAAAGAACATTGCATAATCTATGGCCTGCCTTACAGGTAGTAGTGGGGCATTGTGTACAAAAGCTGGCCATACACCAATTAATGATTTTTCAAACTGAACAGATTCTACCAGCCACACAAGCCAGGTGGATAGAGGAATCCTCTCTACTGTGCTATTGTATTCTGACAGCAGGGACAACTTCCCCTTCAGAATACAGTGACCATTGCGGGACCAGACACATTTCGATCCATCTATGGTCAGCTTGAGATGTAATATTCTATTTAAACTATTGTTTTCTTTTAATTATTGTGGAAGGTTTTGGACAGCGAGGACAATAGTCAGGGCAAAAAGGCTTGGGTTGAATCAAATGTAGCAAATATCTTAACAGTTTAAGATGGTTGGGCATACTTTACTCGGAGCAGAGACACATTACTGCATTACCCACACTATGGGGCAGCAGTGCCAACTAATAGACTTATGCTGCATTATGCAGTGTCGGTTGTGTAGCACTTTTAAATGCGAGTTTTCTTGCATTGAAATAAAATTAGATGTTGTTGCCAATGAAGGATTTCCTTTTTTACTATGTGGTTATGAGCATGTAAATGCAGAGGGGCTACAGGTAGACATGCACAGTTTGTTTCGTTCCGAATTGAAATTCTGATGAATTTTTTTTTTCAGAAATTGGGATTTTTTTTTTTTTTTTTTTAGGAAATTTGGATGTACCGTATCTGTATTTCCGAATTACAATAGTAACAAATTTAAATGAGTCCGAAATAGCGAGAAACTAAATTCAGACAAAATTCAAATCGATTTGACTAGTTTTTGAATTTCAAAAAGTTCTCCAAAAGAGAATAAAGTAGAATAGAAAACAAAGAAATAAAATAGAATAGAGAATATAACAAATTAAAATAGAATATAGTAAAACAGAACAAAATAGAAAATAACAGAATAGAATTTCAAAGAACAGAATATAACCATCTTCTGAAACTCAAATTTCAAATAGAATAAATTTGAATACATAAGAATAGACTAGACTATAATAGATGAGAAAATAATTGAAAAGACAAGAGAAAAGAAAGAATATAACAATTTTACAAAATGCAAATAGAATCAATTTGAATATAATAGAAAATAATAGATTAGAATAGAAAATAACAAAATAGTATAATAAAAAAACTGAATAGACTAAAAATAACCATCTTCCAAAACTAAAAGAATACAATTGAATTAGAATAGAAAAGAATAAAATAGAACAAATATAAAAACAATTGAATAGAAAGAATATAACCATTTCCAAATTTCAAATAGAATCAATTTGAATAGAAAATAGATTAGAATAGGAAGATGGTTATATTCTATTTTATGTTTTTTCTATACTATTCTGTTACTTTCTATTCAAATTGATTCTATTTGAATATGATTATTATTATTATAATACTATTGTTTTTTTGAATTATATTCTTTTCTATTTTTTTATTTCAGAAGATATTTATAGTCTATTTTATTTCTGTTCCATTATATTTAATTCTTTTATTTTCTGTTATATTCTTTACTGTTATATTTTTTCTATTCTATTTTATTTTATTTGGAAAATGGAAAACTACCTAACAAAACAAATTTCGAAAACAAATTATACAGACTAAACAAATATAACAAAACAAATGTAAATGAGGGTTAAATTCCATTTTAGTCTTTTTTATTCTATTTCTATGTCAATATATTTGAGTCTTATATTTCTGTTATATTCTTTTCTATTTTATTGTATTTTTTTTCTATTCTATTCCTTTATTTTGCTATTTTATTCTCTTTGGAAAATGGTAAACTATTCGAAAACAAAAATTCGAATCGATTACGAACAAAACGAATTCCGAAAACAAATTTAACGGATTAAACTAAAATGAACTAAACTAATTTATATAAATAACGAATCAAAACATTTTTTTATTCTGCACATGTCTAGCTACAAGTATTCCACTAGTTGTCGCAGAGCCAGGAGGAGTGGTATTTTGCAGGGCAAGGTGGAGTGGCATTTTTTTTATATTGAGTGCATATTGACCCATAGCTCTTAGGTCCAATATCTGTAGTGTAGAGTGTGAATTTCATGGCGGTGATCACAGTTCAATGTGGAAACACAGGTAATGGCACTTTCTTTATGAGGGAAGAGAGCACTTGTGGTTGCATGGGCAATAAGGCTGCATTCACACCTGAGAGTTTTGTAGCTTGAAGCTACAAAACGCTAGAGGGGAAAAAATCCAATATTCTCAATGGAGATGGTTCACATCTCCACTCCATGTCGCCTGAAGCTGAATGCCTGAAGCCCAAACAAGTTCTGGACCCTTTTTTGTTGCTTGAATTGGGCAGATTTGGACATTTTTTTTTTACATTGGTGACCTTTTGCCCTGCACAAAATCGCAGCAAAACGCCGTAAAAAACACAGTGAAATCGTGGTAAATTTGCGTGATTTTCTGCCTGAAAACGCTACGCTCAGGTGTGAATGCAGCCTAAATGTGGGACTTTTTAACTTAAAGTACTATAGCTTGCACTAATCATATGTGGATTAAATGTACGCATTTTTTACATGTGCTTGCTATACAGGTTTATGTTGAATAGTTAAAAAAATATATATATTTTTTTTAGGTATCATCATTCCAGCACAGCTTCCACTCATGTGCACCAGTTATGCATGTGGGTTTTTTTTTATTCCTCTTGAGTAACAGTGTGGGATTCCAACACCTAGTTGGAAGCAGCATTGGGAACACAGGGCATTTGAACACCTTTCCTTAGCGTTGTTTTCTCACTTTTATATTGACAGAAACACTTACCAGATTTATTTTGTTTTCGCTTAGGGCTGCCAATAGATGACGAGTAGTCATTATGAGATGAATCAATCCCGTTCCTTTCCCTCCAGTTATCAGAGTCGCTGCCACTGCCAATCTGTTCCCTACTGTTTGACCGGGACAGGGACATTGAAGGTGCCTGTAAGAAGAAATGGAAAAAAAATATATATGGTACCATTTTCCAAGAATCACATTTAGAATGGGATCACCAATGAGTGACAGCTACCATACCATTCCTAGCACAATAACTGGAATTAAACCTCTGAGCTTGAGGCCCATGCAGTTTACGGAATGTATTTTCAGGTAAGCAGCATTAACATTTTGTAGCACCCTCCTAGTTCAGAGAAGGCTGCTAGGTACATTTAGTTAGCTCCTCTATTAACAGTGGAGCAGGGGTTGATTTCTTAGGGTTTCACAGGGAGGCTGCTGCTATTCCCCAGTCTTATAGAGCCTTCATCCCTGGAGAGGTGTGCCCAGAAGAAGGGGGGGGGGGGGGGGGGAGTCCATAAATAGTCTGTGGCCTGGCATCAGAGCAAAATTCCTGGTGCAGTCCTGCAGGAGGAGAGCTCTGTGCAGGGGCTCTGCCCCTGGGGCAGGAAAGCTAGAGGAGCCAGAGTGAAGACAACAAAGTCCCAGCAATGCATAGCTGGGGGGCCTACTGAAGAATCTTAGCTGAGACAGGAGGAATATGGTGGGAAGAAGTCCAACTATTCTGTGTCTGTAAATGATCCCCTTTTATCAAAGAGAAGTGGCGGGGGTGCTTTAATCTCCCAAAGGAGTTCAGGTCGCCATTAGTGCAAGGAGTCCTGTGGGATATTTCTTTTGCAAGTCCAGTGCAGCCAGAAGTCATGCAAAACATAAGCATTTAGTGCAGCCAGAGGTTATGCCATACAGCCTGAAGTTTAATAGCAGCCAGAAGCCAAGCAGTCCTCCAGTTGTACAGTTCTACAGTGCTGGGGTATTCCAAGCTCCTGATCCCCATCAAATTTCATGTTCCAATTAAAAAAAAAAAATCTAAAAAGAAACCCTCAGACTGATCTTTTGAGCAAGAGGAAAAATTGCAAAAATTATATGTACCTGGCCGTGTGTGCTGAAAGGGGGAGGGGAGGGGGGAGAAATAGGACCAAACCACCAGTGGCTCCTATAGTGATGGCGCTACAATTTATTTTTGCTTATTAAAAATTAAAAGGCATGTTCCATAGGGGTGTGGGCGGCTGCAGAGCTAGATGGATGTGTGAGAGCCGAGCTCCTCTCAGACAAACAGCGGCTAATAGTGACTTTCCAGAGGGGGTTTTCACCCCAAAACAGAGCGATCTGCCCACCACAGCGTCGATGACCATGACCAGGAAAAGAAAATACCTCAGGAAGCCCCAGAAACTGACGGATTTTGTTCCATGGCAGACACATGGAGGTAGGCAAGATGGCACCAGCCGTTCATCCACCCCGGCCCACAACACACACTCCACCCCTGCTAACTGCATCTGTCAGCAAAAATAGTGGGCCCCCAGACAGCCAGCAATCCTACCCCAATAACTCTCAGTCTGCAAGCCCAGCTAAAGCCAAATCCCGGATAATCAGGCAGTCATGGACACAGTGCTAAAGGACATGTTACTGTCCCTAAGGCGCTCATGCATGCAAAAGTTCAATAAGGAGATACAGGCTGTAGAATCCGGGGTGGGGCACATTGAAAACAAGATGGGGGAGTTTGCAGATACTGTGAACGATTTAGTAGATGTCAATGATGAAAAAGAGGAGATAATAAAAGGGCTCAAATTTAAAATGGTTGACATGGAGGAAAGAAGTAGAAGGAACAACCTAAAAATCTGAGGGATCCCAGAGTCCCACAGCAAGGAGATCTGCGCGAGTACGCATCTTCTCTGTTTAAATAAATCCTTCCTGACCTCACGGATCTAGATGCGATCACAGACAGGATCCATCGTCTGCCTAAACCTTCATACACCCCCGATCAGATTCCTAGGGATTTAATACTACGGTTACATTTTTACCATGCAAAAGAAAAATTTATGTCAGCAATGCGCACTAAGAATAATATCACTCCCCAACATCAAAATCTGCAATTTTTTGCAGATCTATCGCAATACACTCCAAAAAAGAAGCCGCCTCACCACAATTACCAAAGCCCTCAGGAATCATATGATCAACTACAGATGGGGCTTCCCCACAAAAATCACGATTGCCAAAGAGGGTCATACCTTCATCATAGACTCCCTGGAAAAAGGTCTGTCCCTGCTCAAAGAATGGCAGATACTTCCAGAGCCTATCAGCAGGCCTGACTCCCCTAGGAGCATTCCCCATTCAGATCCTGGATGGCAAAAGGTAACGGATAAAAATGCTAAAAGGCACTGAATACCTGGAAAGCTAATAAGCATTATCTTCTGTTCTTATACTACTTGAGCAGCAAAATGCTGCATACGGGTATGCAATACCCATACTTGGATCACAATGTTCACTTGACAAGTTTAAACATGTTATTCAAAGTTCAAGTTTTTATGTTCATAGTCAGTTTTATTTTTCTTCTTGTTATATTTTTCCAACACAGTTAAAACTTACAGATTACTTTAGTGTTCTCAGATGAAGCCACTACTGTTTCTCCCAGGTCAACACCTCCAAAGAGACTTCACCAGCACAACCATGCTGCAAAGATGCCTGCACTTCCAAATGTGAGTACAATAAATCTCTGGCCTGCACTAGCACTTAACAATACGATCTATACCAGCTCTGACCACTTGAGGGAACTCTCCACTCACAAAAGAACTGACATGAACACAGAATGTCAAACATCTAAACCTACTTTGTCCAAATGGGGGTGACATTTCTTTCTATAAATACCAAAGGACTTAATCACCCTGTCAAGCGTAAGTCATTTTAGGAAGCTCAACAATTCAAAAGTGATGCCCTATGTGCTCAGGAAATGCATTTTAATAGTTCGTCCCCCCCAAAATAAACAGACAGTTCCCCCCATATCTTTACTGCAAACACAGATAAAAAAAAAAAAAAAAAAAGGAGACATTCTTATTGCAATAAGGGACACTGTCTCATTTCAACTCTATGAAGTGATTGTAGACCCACAAGGATGGTTCATAATATTAATTTGTGATATCAACTCCTCAACGTACACTATTGTGAATCCTTACGCCCCAAATGCCAACCAAATACGCTTTATTTATTAACAAAACTTTTCGGAAGATACGGGCCCACCAAAAAGGAGCCCTGGTGATATGTGGGGACTTCAACCTTATCCAAGACTCACACCTTGATTCCACTACTACCCCCATCAGAAAAACCCAATCGCTTCAAAACACCATACATCAGCAAAATGTTTTCGACTCCTGGAGAGGTCTTCACGCAGGGGAAAAAAAAAAAAAAAAAAAAAGACTTCACATTTTTTTCTTCACCACACAGGTCATACTCACGAACTGATCTATTCCTAGTAAATCAATGGGCCTTATCCAGAAATGTAGCAGTATCCATAAATATTACGTGGTCAGATCACACATCTGTAGTACTGACAATCAATGACTCATTTTCCTCGAACCCTGTTCCCATCTGGAGAGCTAACCCACTTCTTTTAAAGGAAAAACCTACTAAAACTATATTGGAACAACATTTAATGCAATATTTTAGCGATAATGTGAATTCTGTGGATGATACGTTTACATTGTAGAATGCCCATAAGGCGTTCATGAGGGGTATCTTTATTAAACTGGGGACAAGGAGGAAGGGGCAGCACCAACAGCAAATACAGGATCTCACAAAAGTCACAACTTAGAAATCAGTAATAAACAAAAACCCACAGCCTCAATTTCGAAACAATTATTCCATTATGATCTTCGATTGCTGCTATTAGGAAATTTTTAAAAGTCTACTAGACATCTAAATATGAACCATTATGTAAATAGAACAGGGCAGGGAAACTCTCAGCACAACGCTTAAGGGGCTGTAGGTACAAAACCAAGATAACATACATCCAACACCCAATCACTAAAGATAAACATCAATACCCACAAAAAATTGCAAACACATTTAGCCATTATTATGGATCTCTGTCAAACTTGGCAGATGATCCAAATACCATTCAACCAACCCCCGAGGCTATACAGGGCTTTCTGAAGAAAGTGTCTCTTCACCAATTAACTCTGACACAACTACAGCACCTTAATTTTGCATTCACAAACCAGGAAGTCTCTCATGCTATAGATACGCTACCACTAAACAAGTCCCCAGGTCCTGATGGATACATAGGAGAATACTAAAAAACATCAAGTTCATCCTCACACCCCACCTAACCAATATTTTCAAAGCTGAAGCTGCCTCTTCCTCCTCCCCATCAGAAATGTTGAAAGCACTTGTAATCACCCTGCCCAAACCAGGGAAGGAATCATCTCTTCTACAGAATTGCGGGCCAATAGCATTACTTAACGACCTGAAACTATATGGCAAACTGATACACATAAATATACTTCCACAGCCAATACATATGGATCAGTCTGGATTTACAAAAGGATGTCAAACCACTGACGCCACTAGGCGCCTAATTAACCCCTTGCCGCCGAGCGTACGCAGATGTGCGTACTCGGCTTCTGGGGGTTATACCAGGATGATGCCCGCACCTGCAGGCATCACCCTGGTACTGTCTTTCAGAGCGGGCGATTGGCTTTCCAGCCATAACAACCGATGCGGCTGTTATGCCAGAGGAGCGGGAGGGGACGGTGTTCAAATCACACGTGAGGTATTGCCGTGATCATCAGACCTCCTCTGTAACTCTAATCTGGTAACTGGGAAAAAAATTTAAAGCATAACCTATTGAGATTTTTTAGGTACTCTAGTTTGTCGTCATTCCACGAGTGCGTGCAATTATAAAGTGTGACATGTTTGGTATCTATTTAATCAGCGTAACATTGTCTTTCACATTATGCAAAAAAATTGGGCTAATTTTACTGTTTAGTTTTTTTTTTAATTCATGAAAGTGTCCCTTTTCCCAAAAAGGGGCGTTTAAAACACCGCTGCGCAAATAACGTGTGACATAAAATATTGCAACAATCGCCGTTTTATTCTCTAGAGTCTCTGCTAAAAAAAAAAAAAAAATATATATATATATATATATATATATATATATATATATATATATATATATATATATAAAAATAAAAATTATATATAATTATATAATTATATATATATATATATATATATATATAATGTTTGGGGGTTCCAAGTAATATTCTATCAAAAAATATGCATTTTAACTTAAACACTAAATGTCAAAAATAGGCTTAGTCATGAAAGGGTTTTAATATAATCCACCACGCAAAACTGAAGGGAACGCCTTCTCTGCTCCTAGCTTTGGATGCAGAGAAGGTGTTCGATTGGATACATTGGCGATATCTTGCCAGGGTATTGATGTTTGGATTCCAAGGCACCATATTTTTTAGAATTATGGCATTATATTCCAAGCTCTCTGCTCAGGTTTACACCTCGGGGGCACTTTCCACTCCATTTAATATTACAAATGGAACTCGCCAGGGGTGCACACTTTCATCAATAATTTTCAACCTTCTCATGAAACCTCTGGCGAGTTACATACGCAAACACCCTCAAAATTACAGGACATAGGTTTATCTACTCAACACACCATCAGTCTATTTGCTGAAGATGTTATACTCCTGATCACAGACGTAAAGACCTCATTAGCCTCGATACATCAAACACTTAAAATGTTCAATGGTAGATCCTACTACAAAGTAAACACTAAGTCATACATCCTTGGCATCAATATACCTCCTAAAACTAGGCGCAAAATGTAACAGTTATACCCATACAAGTGGAACACCACTGGTATAAATTACTTAGGCATCACCTTAACACCTAAGACAGAGGAATTGCTCAAAGCAAATTACTCCATATGCTTAGATAAACTACACCCCAAACTCCAAGAACTAGCAAAAACAGAATTATCCTGGTCCCGGAGACTGGCAGCCTTTAAAATGGTACTGCTACCACAATTTCTATACATATTTAGGACCCTTCCTTATCCCAGTGCCTAACATCTTCTTTATTAAAGCCCAATCTATGATCAACAGATATCTTTGGCAAGGAAAGAGGGTGAGGTGTGCATTCTCCAAACTAATCAATACTAGGAAGGCAGGAGGAGTGGGCTTAGTAGTACTTAAAGACTACTACATTGCCTTAATATTGACACAAATTAAAACATGGCTCCCCCAAAGCCCCAATACCAGATGGAAAGAATTGGAAAATATACAACCTAAAGATGGCGATCTTTATCACTTACTTCTTACTAGCCAATACACCCCTAGCTATGCATTGCTTTCTCCCACCATCACCTTACGCCTGGAGAGCTTTGTTAAACACTCCGTCTCAGGACTCCATGCCATCAATGCCTACCTATAGCTTGACACACATCATACCTGACTTAAACGTCTCAAGCTGGGTGGAAAAAGGGGTAGAAAAAATTAAAGATATGATAGGTCCAACTCCAAAAATCTTCAGGTCCTTACAAATAGAATACAACCTAGCTAACTCAGAATATTACACATACCATAGAATTACACATCTACTAAGCTCCAACTTGAAAACAAATATTGAGATGCCATGGAGAGTACTCTAATACTACACAAACCCTACCATCAAGATTAAAAGGTATATTGTTGTTCTATAATATACTGAAAAATAAGGATATACCCTTGAAAACAACTCATATGATTGCCTGGAAGAAGGACTTTGATACCTCGTATTAACTGGAACAATGGCGAAAGGCACTTCACATCACATACGCTGTGACAAAGTGTAAACTTATGGGAATTATCACAGAAAATCCTCTTCAGATGGTATCCGACACCCCATAGAATAGCTAAATTCTCACCACAAAGTTCCAATACCTGCTGGAGGAACTGTGGTGCTGTGGGAACATTGTACCACATACTCTGGTCTTGCCCTACTATAATCCCCTTTTGGAAAGTAGAATATGGAGTAATTTCACAAGTATTGAATATTAAATGCAATTTTAACCTTAGAGATAGAGTAAATTCCACCAGAATACAGGACCATAGCTGTGCACATTCTCCTAAGTGCACGATTAACGATAATGCGCCATTGGAGAGATCAACAAACCCCGTCTCTACATGAAGTAATAAGACTAACACTCACGCAGCGTACGAGAGGTTATATGCATCAACCCAAAATGATTATAGTAAACCCCCAAAAATATGGAAAAAAAAGGGTAGATTGGTACACAATGAAACATAAGACCTAAATGTATCACTTATAAACCATACTGTACTACCAAAGGGAAGTAACTGACGACTTTTTCTTTTTTCCTAATTTTATTTTATATTATTTTATATTATTTTATATTTTATATAGTTCTTACTTTTTTCGAACACCAATGTCTTTTTCATATACTACTTAGTCTAACATTATCTAACAATGAAAACAATGCAACCCCCAAAAGAGGGTTGGGGGTCGCCGCTATCCTCCTGAGCACAGTGTGTTCCTAGTTGGGGTGACTGGGTGGTGTTCCTCACTCTTGATCTAACAAGATATACTTTATGTAATCACATTTTTTACCTTGGTTTACAGGTCTATTGTATACAGACTGTTATAGAATAATCCTCAAGACAGTGTAATAAGCTGAAGTGCATGTCTGAGTGATTATTTTTTTACATGTTTTTTTCACTTCTGTTCTGTGAAATAGTCCATAAAAAAATATTGATAAAAAAAAAAAAAAAGGCATGTTCCAAACAAATTCACCGAATAAAAAACTTTTTTTAATTGGAAGTGAGAAAGGCTTTAAACCTACTATAAGTGTGGAATTTACTGCTACCAGTGGCCTTATTAGGAATATTTCATCTAATTTCCTGTTCAGGTGACAGATGGAACAATAAGCAAAGGGGAACTTTCCACAACAGAATACAGGTATATAACCACTTCAATACAGGGCACTTATACACCTTCTTGCCCAGACCAATTTTCAGATTTCAGCACTCTCACATTTTGAATGACAATTGTGTGATCATGCGATGCTATACCCAAACAAAATTTGTATATTTTTTTTTCCCACAGAGCTTTCTTTTGGTGGTATTTGATCAACTCTGGGGTTTTTATTTTATTACGCTACAAATAAAAAATAATGAAAATGTTGAAATAATAAAAAAAAAAGTATTTGTTTCTGTTACAAAACGTTGTAAATAAGTTTTCTCCTTCACTAATGGGCACTGATGAGGTAACATTTATATTTAGCACTGATGGGAACTCATAGGCGGATAGCACTGATGGATGATAATGTTGGCCAGCACTTAGAGGTGCTGGCAGGCATCACTGAATGTCACAGAGTGCCATCCCTAATGGGCACTGATTGCCATCCCTGGTGGCCATGGGTGGGCATCCTTGCTGGCTGCACTGATAATCAGTGCAGACAGCCCCCGTCAGGAGAGCAGTCGATCGGCTCTCCTCTACTCGTGTGTCAGCGCAAGTAGAGGAAAAGCCGATACATGGACTTTCCTGTTTGCACTGTGATCAGCTGTGATTGGACTGACACACCACCGATCGCTGCACTGCATGCCAGCTTGTTATCCTGCTGAACCTTGTATGACACCCAGTCAGGATAACTGAACCACTTCCCGGCCATCATTCTGCTATTGGCCGGGCGGGAAGTGGTTAAAGGATAAGTTCACCCTTTTTAACATGGTACAACCATATTCATGGTGTAACAAGTTACGGATGCACTTGCCCCCACTCCCCCATTCTGACAGCTAGCAGGGGACCTTCCCCCAACCCCCCCCCCTCCCCCGATAGCAGTCACAATCTGCAAAAAACAAGGCCGTGTCATCCATTCCAGCTTAAATCAGCTAAACACATTCTCACAGCATCAAAGCAAATGCTATGATAAGTCTACAGAAAATGTTCTTTAGAAAGCAGCCACAGCCTATGTAGAATCACTTGTCCCCTGCCAAAATGCTATGAAAAAGGTTCCTTGCGCTCTCTCTGCAGATGGTCCAACAACCCCTTTGCTAAGTCACAGCAAAAACTTTCTAATCAGCAAAGCTCATCTCAATGGTGAGCTATAGCTGTGACTTGAGAGAAGACGATTCTACAGAGAGAAAGAGCCCTTGAAGCTGTGGGGGTGCAGGCTTTTCCACTCAGGGTGTGGCTACTTTCTAAAGAAAAATAACTAAAAACGATGACACTGTTTTGATGGCAATAGAATTTTGCAGATTTTAACTGAAAGTTCAGTTGTGTTTTTAAACCCATCAGATTCTAACCCTGTTTATCAAAAACTGGAAACCGAAAAGGTTTAGTGATGGGCTTTAAAGTAGGGGTGTCCAATCTGTGGCCCAAGACTGCTATAAATCCCAGATAGCAAGGATAACGTGCCACAAATTTGTGGCAGTGTTGAATTGTAAGTTTGATAACTTGCTGCACATTTTCACTGGCAAGTTGTACACTTGCAGAGCGCTTGAAGCAGTTCTAGTTGACACTTTTCCAATTTGTAGCAAGTTTGCATGGCAAGTCTAGCAAGAGAAAACGTACTGTAGCAGTTGTGAGTCTATAGCAAGAGCTCTTCCAAGTCTATAGCATGAAGATTCAGCCACCTCTGTGGTGGGATAACAACTGCAAAACATAACCGGAATTTGCAGCAGACTTGCAGAATGTTTGCAAAGAAAGTTGATCTGGATTCATGCAATGCAAACTTGCTGCAATTGTGCAAACGCTGTGTGAAGCCTGGAAAGTCTAGCAATAGATTATCAAGTCATTTTCAAACTTGCAGCATAATTTCTTGCTATCTGGGATGTAGCCAAGCACGAAATCATAAAAACGTCTCTAAAAATGTTTTTTTTTTGGAATCTTTTGTAAAAATGTGTTACACTTAGCGAACATTAAATTCGACAGTCTCTTTACTGGACTTTTAGACATGTTATCTTCCCAAAAGAAAAATATCCATTCAATCACGCCTTATTCACGTTATCAGTTTTTAGCAGCACATATTTTTGTGAACAACTATATTCAAGGATGAAGCACACGAAGGGCAACATTAGAACCAGAATATCTGATAAGCACTTTGAGCATTCTTTGAGAATTTCTACTACATCCATCGAACCAGATAGATGGATGTAGGAAAAAAAAATGGCAAACATAGCACTTTTATGCTGCCCTCATTTATTTTTATAAAAAAAAAAAAAAATAGTACAAAAAAAAAAAATATGAAGTTTTATTACTCACTCAGAAAGGTACATTATCTATATCAGGGAACATTAACTTGTGGCCTGCCCAACTTTCTGCTCATCAAATATCCTTATTGTTAGTGTAGTATGTGTGGTCCAAGACCAAGCCTTGTCTTCCAATGTGGCTCGGGAAAGTCAAAAGGTTTGACACCCCTGCTTTAAAGTATCGATAGGCATGACACAATCACCCTGTCTGGCCAATTATGTTTAAACTGGGCAACCACCATATCTACGAGCATTGTATGGCCTCTGTAGACACCTCAGAAAACAATTGATCTTAGAGAACAATATTTTCATGAATGGATTTCCCAAACTAATTGCTATAAAATAAGACTGGCCTAGGAGAGGCAATACAAAAGTGCATGTGTATAAAATATATATATATATTTTTTCACATATACATGCACATACAGTATGTCACCCTCCCCCTCCCCCCCCCCCCCCCCCCCCAAAAAAAGCTAATTGGCAAATGAATTTCCCCCCTCATCCCTGGAACATGTCTTAGCCATAGGAGATGATGGATGAATATGGTGTCACCAAGACCTGATCGTAGACTCTCAAGGTTGCCAGTTTCCATTCTAATTAATGTTTTTTTTTACACGCTAAATTAAAATTATCAAAAAAAATATTGTATTACATAAAGCTGTAATAAAGTATATTTTATTACACAAAGAGCATAACAAAATAAAAGATGCATACTTTATGAATAATAATTTTTCTGAGAAATAAACACATGCTGAAAAATAGATGCAAGAGCTGCTTTCTGAAAGAAGACATGGAATTTAAATTCACAGCTGCAAAAGCAGGACTATTGTTTGAGGTTTATAATTAAAAAAAAATGTTATAAACATTCCTAATGATGTACATACAGAAAATCTGGGATATTCTAAGGCTATGGTATAGTTATTACAACACAGCACAAATCTATTTACAGGCAATTGGCTCTTCTTAAAGAATTGTGTTTAAATTATAAAAATACTTTTTTCAAATAGCTTTCTAAAAGAAAGAAAAAAACATTTCAAACACTCATTTAAAAAAAAAAGTATGCAGGTATTTAAGACCAACACATTGGCTATTTACAAAGTTGTTTTTTACTTTTAACAAGCATTGATGTTCTGATTTTCTACACCATGTGAAACCTTCAACATGTCTGTTGCAGCCTGGTAAAAGCGTGTCTAAAGCTAGCACTCCCAAACTGCAGCTAAAGGGTCTTTAATGACTGCTGCTTAGAGCTGATTAAATGCTTTGTAAAGCCTACTGATGATTCATGGGCTAGTGTCCGGGAAGCCAATTAGCCACAATTTTCTCATGCTTAGGGTCCCAGAGTTAACTGGTAGTGTTAACGCTTGACTGCAATGTGATACCTCATATGTCGTACTCATAGTTGGCTTGTAAGAGACATGATTTGCTCGTCTCAGTTCTTTTATGGTCTCGGCAGGCATGGACTTGGAGAATCCCAGACCACTCCAAGTGTTTGTTGGAGTTCTGACTTCTGTCACCACAGGTTTCTTCAGCATTGCTGTGGCAGGGAAGTAAAAAAAATAAAATAAAAAGAAGATTGCTGTATTATGGAATTGCAATAAAATAAAAATATACAGTTTCACTAGATCTGAATGTCCTACTGCATTTTCAATTTTTGTTTGTGTGTTTATCAATTTTTAACATGCATGATATTCTAATATACATTATGATACATGCCTATATGGTGTAGCACGTTTTAGCGCAGTGTATTATTTATTGGTTACTGTATAAATGACACTGGCAGGGTAGAGGTTAACATCAGGGGCGATAAAATGGTTAAGTGTGCTCCTAGGGCAGTGATGGCAAACCTTGGCACCCCAGATGTTTTGGAATTAAATTTCCCATGACGCTCAATTACACTGCAGGGGTGAAATGTAGTTCCAAAACATCTGGGGTGCCAAGGTTCGCCATCACTGTCCTAGGGAATGCTTTCTAACTCTGTGGGGGATGGACTGACTGGAGGAAGAGACACATCTGTTTCTGATTAGCAGGAACACAAGATCTCTCTCCCTCTCTGACAGAATGACGGTCTGCCTCGTTTCTCAAGCAAACGATCAAGGGAGGCCATCACGGCCACCGGACCCACTGATTGGCTCCGATGTGTCCAATCACAGAGCCCCGGAGCCGAAAAGAGAAATCAAATACAGGTACATGATTTTGCGCTTAAGGGTCGCCCTGCCGCAGTATATGTACGTGGGGCGGTCCTTAAGTGTTTAAAATTGTTTGTAAAATAACTAAAAGGCATGTTTTAACAGTTCTGTCCAATTGTCAATTTAGATTAAAGATATGAGCAGTAACAGAATTATGAAAACTGCATACTAAAAATAATGTATTTAAAACAGATATGGTGGGGGTCAGGCACATACTAACCCTGCTAACTTCAGTCTGAACATCTAGGTTTAAATTACCTCTGCTTATTAAAGGGTTATGCTCACTGTCATATATTCTTTTTTTCCCCCTTAATAGAAATTATTGGAGGATTCAACAGACACAAAGTTAAGCTAATTTTTAAGGTGATGTGAAGTTTTCAATAGACATGTGGGGTATAATACATAGTAGACAAATTTCATACATGGCATAGTCAACTAGTGCAAATCAAGTTGGATAGATGGAAAACATTTCTCAGCTCAAAGAATTTGTTTTCCCTGTAAACAAAGCAAGTTCTTGTTTGATAGAGCAAATAGTTAGGCGGGAAGTAGTAATACAATTTTTCAGAATCAATCTCCAAGCCACTAGAAGGCAAATAAGAATCCAGGATTAGTGAGAAATCATGCCCTTGGATGACATTTGTGGGAATAGGTTTTTGTCCCAGTAACCGAAGAGCAGGAGCATAGGATCCTTAGGAAGCTGGCAGAAACTGATTTTGTAGATAAAAGAAAGTACTTGGTCCCAGAAGGAAAAGATGGCTGTGCAGGACCAAAGGTGGTGAGTGAGCGTTGGCCTTGGCTGGGAACGCAGTGGGCATAGTGCAGATGGGGGGTGATCCTTCTAAAGTAGAAAGGGTAGAAAAGCCTGGTGTTATCAGTTATTTGTGTTTCTCTCCAGGATTCATTAGGAACCAGGTAGAGCAAGTTGTTGTAACCCTGAAGTATTTTGTCAGATTTTTACAATGGGGAAGTGTTTACTCCAGTTCTTTACTGAGGAAGCCATAAAGGGAGGGATACATTTGCAAATCAGGAGTTTGTTGATGTCCAATATAGTTTAAGTTCCCTTTTGTAACAGGCAATCAGGCAACACTGTTATAAATATTTTGCTTCTGTCCCTGCAGTGAGTGGTAATGAAGCTGATGCATGGAAAATGGTGAAAGACATGAGTCAAGGGTAGAGCGAAGTTTCTGGCGAAAAACTTAAACATTTGTGGCGACCCAGAGTCTAGGTCAAAAAGGGACGGGGACAAGGGTTAGTCTTTTGCGTTGCCATACGAGGAAGGCTGCATGTTCCATCCCGGAGAGAAAATAGAATTACCTTGGATGGGTAAATGTCTGAAGAAGTTAAAAGTTAAAGGTAAAGATAAAAAGATGTTGATTTTTTCTAAATCTCCTTCCAGGTGATAGCAGTGTCTTGATAGAGGACATTATGTTGATGGTCCGGACTTAAAGGACTTCCATATTCAGTGTAGGTGGGCCACCAGAGAGAATGGGTGGGCCCTCTGTGATTCAATGGTAACGGGAGGCCTTTAGAATCCAATCTAAGCCTATACGTAGGAAACAAGCTAAGTTATAAGCTCTGATATTAGGCAGACATACCTCCTTCACTCCTGGGGACATGGAGTTTTGCTAAGGCTATGCAAGGTTGCTTTTTGCGCCAAATTAAATTGAGAAATGATTCTGTTTAAAGATGGGATATCTTTGTGCTTCAGTAATACCGGAATAATTTGGAGAGGGTATAGGAGGCGAGCAAAGCTGACCATTTTGAACATCTCCCCACTAGTGAAATAGGCAGATCCATCCAGTCATCCAGTTCATGTGAAATTTTCTTAAATAAAAAGGAGGATAATTCAAGGTGTAGATAATAGAGGGGGTTCTGCCTATCTTAATGCCCAGGTATGTTATTGCAAGATGAGGCTACAGAAAAAGGGGAGGAAGAGGTCAAAGTGGGAGGAAGACGTCCAAGTGGGATTAGGTGTTGTACCAAGGGGAAGAATTTCACTCTTGCTATAGTTGATGTGGAGGCCAGAGAAAAGTCTGAATTCATCAAATATGTCTGACAATGGACATGTCGGAGAAGGGATTTACGGTGAATATAAAAAAGTGTCATCTGCAAAGAAGGCGGAACGCAGTTCACAGTCGCCAAAATGTATCCCATGAAAGGGGGCATTCTCGGCTAATTATCTAGAGAGATTCAAGAGCCAAATTAAATAGTAACAGAGAGGGGGCAGCCCTGCCTAGTGCCTTTGTAGAGGTGAATTTCATATTATAATAAGCCTGCCATCACCAATCTGGCCAATGGAGAGGCATACACCATTTGAAAAAGGTGATTGAAAGGACCAAAGCCCAATTTTGCGAGAACTAGACAGCCAGTCGAAACGCACATCGAAGGCTTTCTCTGCATTCAGAGCGACGATGGCCACATTTTTCAATTTGGCGTGTTCCAGGACCATCATTAACTTACAGATGTTTAGGGTCGCTGTTCTCCTCTCCCCTCAAAACCAGATTGAGCAGAGTGAATCAGGGAGGGGAGGATGTTGGCGAGCCTGGTTGCTACTATTTTGGAGAGGATTTTTAACATCCAGATTCAGGAGTGGGATGGGCCTATAGGAGCCTGGCTCTAAGGGGTCTTTCCATTTCTTTGACTAAAGTTTGATGGTGGCTTGGTTCCAAGTGGGTAGGTAGGAACCCCAAGACCATATTTCATTGTACACTTGGAAAAGGGTAGGTTTAACTAGGTCTTGGGAGTGTTTAATAAAACTCGTTTGAGAATCTGTCAGGACAGGAGCTTTGTTTGGAGCTAGGTGTTGTACAGTTAAGGAGATTTCTGTCAGGGATATTTGTGCGTTTAGAGCCTGGTGAGGTTCCACTTTGGGAAGGTGAACTTTGTCCAGGAACCTCTGGGTAATTTGCTTTATCTATGGGATTGTTGGTGTAGAGGGAGGCGTAAAATATTAGCATGACTGTTGACCTCCTGTGGAAGGGATTGAACCGTACCCTCGGTATCAGGAAGCGAGGTTATAAACATGGGGCGATGAGGGCCCTTACATAATCTAGGCAAAAGCTTGCCCAATTTGTTTCCAAATTTATGGAGAGTGGCGTCAGCATATGCCTGTTTGGTCAGCTCCATTTTGTCTGCCCACGAGTCATAAGCTCGCTTGGCCGCATGCCATTCTGCTCTGTGTTATGGTGTACTGGGACGAGAGGGATCCTTGTGCAATTTTAGGGCAGGGGCTAGCCTCTTAATAGTTCAATAGTGCATGTTTCTTGTAAGAAGCTGCATTTGAAAGCCTTGCCTGCCTCCCAAAACAAGTTGAGATTGACTGCATGGGTGGAATTTGCAGAAGAAAATTCGTCCCATGCTCTGGCCACGTAGGCTTGGAAATTTGCTTTATTGGACAGATAGGCTGGGAATTGCCAAAAACGTGGCTTAGAAGTATGAACCTAATGTTCGAGGAATACTGAGATCGGGGCAGGGTCTGAAATGTGTCTCAGCATTGGAGATCATGGGGATAATATTGTTTGTGCCAAAGCTATAATCAATTCTAGTAAAAACATTATGGGGGGGGGGGGGGTTAATAACCTCCAGAGGTCAGCAAAGCATATCTATTCCACGGCGGAGGCAAGGTAAGTTGGGTTAACATTCTTAGCCATTTTAGAGGGGCGTTTGGGAGTGGACCTGTCTTCTGCTGCTTGTAGAATATAATTGAAATTGCCTCCCATCAAGTGGGGGACCTGAGGGTGTTTTAGGAGTCTAGTGGACATAGCTGCAAAGAATTGTTTACCAGGACTATTGGGAGCATACACGTTTGAAATCAAAAGTTCCCTATTACCTAATTGAAGATGGGCTGTAATAAAACAAACAGTCTATGGGTGTCACTGTCTAGCAATATGATTTCACAAGGGGGATATTTACAGATTAGAAACAGCACGCCGCCTTTTCTACCTACTGCATCGGAGCCCAAAAGTGTGTCCACTCAGAGCTTCTTCATGAGATCAAAGTCTTGAGATGTCAGATGGGATTCTTGTAATAGGGGAATGTCTGTTTTTAGCCTTTTAAAAGTGACAGAGGATTTTTAGTCTTTTAATGGGGGGATTTAGGCCCCTTCACAGTGCAAGATGGTGGGTCTTTCCTTGGTCTCCACTGGTTTGAGGGGGCAAGATGGAGGTTAGGCCTTGGGAGGAATATTGGATTCTGCCTCCAGGTTCAGGGAGTGTAGAAAGTCCTTAGCCTCAGAGGTCCTGGAAAGAAAGTTGTTCCCCGCTTGAGGCTCTAAGGCGAAGAGTGGCAGGATATGCCAGGGTATATTTGAGATGTTGCTGAAAAAGTTCAGGACAGGCTTTCCATTTCCTGGAACCTTCAATGGAGTAGTCCGCGTGGACTGCTTTTGTCCACAAAGAGATCCATAGCTTCTGGTGAACTAGCAACGTCAGCGACGGGGTGTGCAGGCATTCTGAGCGGGTTTTGTAGGCAGATGAGTGGGTCTCAGCAGGAGCCACAGGAGAGGATGGATACAGCATAAGGTGCCAGAACCAGCAGCTCTGTTGTATATTCTAATTTCTAAAGACACCAGCTATTCAACTCCATAAGTTACCTTTAAAATCAGTACATTTAAGTAGATTACCATTTCTACTACTTGTATACATTTTCTCCACTTACCTTTTGTTGCCAGCAACTTTTTTTGTTCATAATCATATGCCTAAAAAGAAAGAATGGTGTCAAAATATATATATACACACACACACACACACACACACACGGACAATAATCTAGAGTATAAAAACGAAGCAATTTTGCAATGAAACATGTCCATCAGCAACTCAGCATGGTCTGTTTAAACTGCACAATGTTGTGTTATTGTACCCATATGCAATATATCTATTTAGATCTACCCTGTGCTTGTAAAAGATTAATGTACATTTCACTACTGCACAATGTACACAGGTGAATACTTTAAAAGTTAATTCAATCAGCTTTATATCTCTTTTCACAGGGCTGTTAGGCACAAAAAAGCAAACAGTTGAATCTGTAAAGCATATTTACTTTAGTACCGATATCTTGGTTAAGCCTGGTTATAAAAAGCTCCCTTTACAATAACGAGTCCTATATAGTTGCAAAGTAGGTGAGGTTGAAGAGACACACAAGTCCAAGTCCAACCCATCTGTGTGATTATGTCAGATTGTCAGTATTACATTACATGCTTATCTAATAGTTTCTAGAAACTAAAATCAATGCTCCCCGCTGAGACCACCTGTGGAAGGGAATTCCACATCTTTGCCGCTCTTACAGTAAAGAACCCTCTGCGTGGTTTAAGGTTAAACCTCTTTTCTTTTCATTTTAATGAGTGGCCACATGTCTTGTTAAACTCTTCTGCGAAAGAGTTTTATCCCCATTGTGGGGTCACCAGTATGGTATTTTGTATATTGAAATCATATCCCCTCTCAAGCGTCTCTTCTCCAGAGAGAATAAGTTCAGTGCTCGCAACCTTTCCTCATAACGAATATCCTCCAGACCCTTTATTAGCTTTGTTGCCCTTTTTGTACTCCCTCCATTTCCAGTACATCCTTCCTGATTACCAGTGCCCAGAACTGGACAGCATACGCTCGGTGCGGACGGACCAGAGTCTTGAAGATTAGAATTTTCGCTTTATCCCTGGAGTCCATCAAATACAGAGATTGAACTGTTTACCTCATCCTCCAAGTCATTTATGAACAAATAGGATTGGTTCCAGCACAGAACCCCGCTACCCACCCCTGACCATTCCGAGTACTCCCCATTTATCACCACACTCTGAACTCCCTCTTGTAGCCAGTTTTAAATCCATGTACTCACCCTATAGTCCATGCCAACGGACCTTATTTTGTACAGTAAACATTTATGGGGAACGGTGTCAAATGCTTTTGCAAAATGTAGATACCCCACATCCACAGGCCTTCCTTTATCTTGATGCCAACTCACCTCCTCATAGAAGGTTAATAGAATGGTTTGACAAGAACGATTCTTCATGAATCCATGCTGATTACTGCTAATGATACTGTTCTCATTACTAGAATCTTGCATATAGTCCCTTATCACCTCCAAGAGTTTACATACTGTTGATGTTAGGCTAATTGGTCTAATTCCCAAGGATGTATTTTGGGCCCAAATGTGTATGTAGAGATGGGGCAGTCACAGGAATTTGTATGGGTAGCATTCAATGAAACATCATTTTTAATGCTCACCATGGTTAGGTTTAAAGCAATTTTTTCAAATCAGTCTTGGTGTTTCTTTATGCCCCACAGAGCTTTGTGGACTTAATATAGATATAAATTCTATCTCCAACATCAGGGGTCTCAACATTTTTGAAACAAAGGACCATTTTACTGCCCTTCACACTTTAGAGGGGCCTTACTGTGGCCAGTGGGAGCAGTAAATGCCCTGGCATCAATGGAGTAAACAATGCCATAGGCTTGGGTGTCAGTGGGGGGGGGGGGGAGGACCAGTGCCCCATCACTGGTGTCAGTGGGGGGGGGGACCAGTGCCCCATCACCAGGGCCACATCCAGCACGCGAGCAACAGTTTAGATCTACATGAATGATCTACATGAATGAGCTGCTATAGCCTAATATCCTTCACCTATTTTCTTCCTGTAATACTTCCCATTAAGTGTTTCTATTACTGTATTCAAATCCAATGGATTAGAGAAATGTATCTACAATTCACAGTGAAGTTGGCCACAGGATAAAGGCAGCAAAGGGGTACTAACAAAAGTTATTTTCCCAATGCATATATACATGCTTTTATCCAATGGCCATATCCGACACACTCAAGCTCTTAGCCTACGTTTCTCAAGACATGGCTATTACCAGGAAATTTCCAGTTAAACCTTTCCTATGAAGCAGGTAGAGTCACCTAAAACTCAGCACAAACATCGCCCACAGAAGTAGAAATTGTAGCTAGTGAAAAGTGACCATCCAGCGTCTGAGTAACTTTCTTGTATCGTAGACATGATTGCCTGAACTAACAGACTTCAGCTAGATGGGGTGAGGATTTTCATTTCTACATGTACTAGAAACCTTTAAAAATCAACTCAGGAAGAACAGTTTTGATTTCTTTGGCAGATCACTATTGTTTTCCATAGCCATACCAAGGATGGTCTCCGGCTCTCCTCCACCCCATGACTAAACAATGCAGGTGGGCAATTTTCCAAAAAAACATCTCTAGGTGGCTGGATCATGCCTGCGAGGTCAACCATAATAGGGAAACTTTGGGTAGCAGTAAGCTGGCCATAGGCATCAGTGAACAGCTAGACATGCATGCATGATTTGAGTGCCTTCTATCTTCTAGGCCAGTCTCTACAACAGTCATAAGTGTTAAATTTAGTGCAATGGAGAAGGCATTTAGAGGCACTGTGTGCAGAAAAATTTGATGCCAGGGACAACAGCAAAAGTTGTCCAAAGATTTATAAACTGCTTAATTAATTTGTAATTTAAGAGCACTAATTTGAGGCAATAATTAAAGTGGCGGTAAACCCTTACAGACCACGTTTACCTACAGGTAAGCCTATATTAAGGCTTACTCGTAGGTACTCTAAATATCACCTAAACCTGTACGGTTTGGGAGATATTTACCATACACACTTGCGCCGGCATCATCGGCGCACGCGCACTGAAGAAAGGGTACAATTATGCCATTTCTAAAGGGCTTGTGCTGTGACTGGTGGCTCCTGCACATGCGCAGAAGTGACGTCACGTGAATCTGGCCAGTCGGAGCCGGAGTCCGTGGCCCTGGAAGGAAGAGGGGTGAAGATGGAGGCTTCTTCACAGCGGTGACATTGTGGGCTTCCTTTGCAGGTAAGTACATACTGAGCTAGTATGTGATGCATACTAGCCCATTATACTTTTACTTTGCAGGGGGAAAAGAGGAAGTAAAACCCATCAGGGTTTACTTCCTCTAACTGCTCCATAGGTACAAAACATCACCCAAGCTGGAAAAAAAAAAAAAAAAAAAAGCAGACCTGTAAATTGTCATAAGTACGTATATAAATATACACAATCATCCTCTAAATCATGTTTTCAGGATTTCCCTCAGATGAAACGGCTGTGTAATTACAAAGGCAGTGAAACTGATCAAATCACCTGTCCAAAATATTGGGAAGCCTGAAAACGTGACCTGTTGGGGCGCCTTGAGGACTGGAGTTGAGAAACACTGCTCTAAATGCTAGTAATTGAGGTAAACTGTTGTGTTTACTGACTAAGGTATTTTTGAAAACAAAGTAGTGGGACTTTAAATATGCCAAAACGAGAACAAAGTTCGTGTATGGACGCGTGAAGCAGAAGCTCCGTACCAACGAGAGCCTACATTGCACACTAGGACCGATAGACAAGCTGAGACTGGCATCGCCGGGCACTGTAATCCCCACCCATCGCAGCGAGATGACCCGCAAACGTAAGGGTCTGCCTCAACTCAAAAAACTGCCGCAGTTCTTTCCGCGGAATCCCCGAGGCCTAGTCCAAGATGGCGCGGGCGGAACCTCACGGCCTCCAGATCGGAGGCGTCCAGTCCGGGAGCGCATAAGCGATCGCCGAATAGATCTCCGGGGGCATCCACCCTTTTGTCCCTCAGCCCAGCAAAATCCAAGCCGCGGATGGCGGACACTGTCAGCGCGGAACAGGTTAGTGGAGACTGTGACCAGCTGGAGGACACTAGAGAGATCTCGGACACCATAGACTAATTTCCCACATCCAACCAGCCGGTGTCTGATACCACGCTCAAAGAAATGTTAGTCTCAATGCGTAGCACCATACACGCGGATATCATGGACTGCATGAGGGGGTTTAAATCAGATATCACTGCAATAGGGACCCGCATCGACCATGTCGAAAACAAAATGGGGGAATTTGTGGGCCACCATAAACTCAGTGGTGGACGCACATAATAACCAATCGGATGAAGTGGCATGGCTTAAAATGAAGGTCACAGATTTAGAGGACAGGTCTAGACGAAACAATCTCAAATTGAGAGGTGTCCCTGAACTGATCTTACCAGGGCAACTACTGCAATATGCCCAGGAGTTGCTGGGTGCCTTCCTTCCGGACCTATCGGTCTCTGACTTGGCTATAGACAGATCGCCTGCCAAAACCTCCCCATATCCCGGACAATGTCCCCAGAGATGTTCTCATGAGGGTCCATTTTTTTCAAGTAAAGGAGAAGTTTGTTTCAGCCTTCCGGACCAACAAACAACCGCCTGAGCGTTATGCCAGTCTGCAGGTATTCGCTGACCTGTCGCAGCACACAATGCAAAAAAGGAAAGCACTACTGCCTATTACCAAGGCCCTCCCTCCGTAACCATGCTATCCTATACAGATAGGGATATCCATGTAAACTCTCCATATCTAGAGAGGGCCAAACAACAGTCATTGACAACCTCAAGGATGGTTTGGACCTACTCAGGCTATGGGATATCCTCCCTACCCAAACAGAGGGTACTCCAACTCCACTGACCAAACCGCCAGTACATGATACTTGGCAAGTAGTATCACGTAAAAAGAAAGTTGCGAACCGCAATATACGAGTCCTGGTATGCGTTCTCACTTAAGTTTTCATTTTTTTTACTTTCTTATGCTCTCGACGACTGCTTGTTGAACTTCGTGAGTTTTTTGTCCCCCTGCTAGTTCTAGGTTAGGCAGAAAATATGCCCAGATTCTCAGGTGAATCGTTCTTTTTATCCGTGTGGCTCAAGCCACAGTTTCAATACTGTTTTTTCTTTGTTGTTTTTTTTCTTTTTCCTTTAATTTTCTGCTTCCTCACTCACTGGACTTACCCCTGTGTTCCTTGTCCTCTCCTTCCTTGTGCCTCCTATTTCCCCGGAAATCACCGTACCTTTCCTTGAGATGGAAACTGCGATGTCAAGGTCTTGCTGCCCAGGAAAATACAACAAGCTGAACTTGGACGTTCGTGCTCCTTTGGAGATGTTCTCGGAGCAGCGAAGGTATGCTGACCGACGTACACTTCACTTTCTACTAATTCACAATGTTGAACTTTGTCTCATTTAATGTACACGGTTTGAATCATCCAGCAAAGAGGGCATCTGCATGGAAGGAGGCTCTGAAGCTCCGTGCAGATGTGTTTTGCCTTCAAGAATCGCACTTCCTTGCTTCTGACCCGCCGCCATTTCGCAACAAGCGTTTCCCACATCTTTTCTATGCCTCTGCCGCCCATAAACGCAAAGGCGTCCTGATTGCTATCAGGGACTCGGTTGCTTTCTCCCACATCCTCACAGTAGCGGACTCAGAGGGCAGGTACCTTATTGTGGTAGGCTCGCTCAATTCAACAATCTATACCATTGTGAGCTTGTATGCTCCTAATTCCCACCAGATAAGATTCTTTCAACGTCTGCTCAAGAGAGTCAATGAAGTTCGTCAATGAGCTTTAATCCTGTGTGGGGATTGTAACATTACTGCTGACTTTACAATAGATACTACTACTAGGTCTCGTAGACCCCTTCCTTCATTGCAACGTTTGCTTCATGAGGAGGGACTGTACGACATCTGGAGATGTCAACACTCTAATGAGAGACTATTCGTTTCACTCATCCAGGCACAATACTTATTCAAGGATTGATATGATACTTGTGGATAAATTCTTGCTTCAGGCGGTGTCCTCCTCCGCTATCCACAGCATCTCTTGGTCTGATCATGCCCCGGTGTCTGCTGTGGCGGCGGAGGGGAACAACCATCCTGTATCCGGTGTCTGGAGGGCGAACACCGAGGTGTTTGGGTCCCCAACACTTATGGGGGAAATCACTAGTAGCCTTAAAGAGTTTTTTCTATTTAACACTGATTCGGTGGGTGTTCCTATGGTTCTCTGGTGTGCACACAAGGCCTTTATGAGGGGTTTATTACTACAGGCTAGTGTTAGACTCAGGAAAGCAAGATCTTTAAAACTAGATCGTCTAAGGGATATCAATCTACTAAATTTGCAGAATAAAATAACCCCCTGCCAAACAATAGCGCATAAAATAGACGCACTTCGATCTGAACTAAGACTTTTATTGTTAGAAAACCATAACAGGACTCTTGCTTATTTTAAGCTGACGCACTATTCAGCGGGTAATAGGGCAGGTAAACATCTAGCACACCGCTTGAAGGAACATAGAGCTCGAACCACCATCCCTTATTTACTCAACCCTGCAAACAAAAGATATATAATCCTAAAGATATAGCAGATTCTTTCGCCCAATATTATTCCTCCCTATACAACATTAATTTGGACCCCACAACCTCACAGCCCACTACAGATGATATTCAAAACTTCCTAGATAGTGTTTCACTTCCAAAATTATCCGAAGACCAACTTCTAAGTCTCAATGCCCCAATATCACAGACAGAGATTCAGAGAGTCATTGGATCCCTACCATTAGGCAAGTCTCCAGGTCCTGATGGCCTTCCAAGTGAATATTACCGTAAGTTTGCTGAAATTTTGTCCCCAACTTTACAAGCTGTTTATGCCAGGCAAATACCTCGTCTGCATTTCCCCCTGAGATGCTTAGTGCCTATGTTGTCACTATTCCTAAGCCGGGCAAATCCCCAGATACCCCACCTAATTTTCGCCCAATCTCACTTCTAAATACTGATGTGAAAATCTATGCAAAAACTCTAGCCCAAAGACTACTTCCTATACTCCCCACACTTATAAACCCGGACCAGTCAGGGTTCACCCAGGGACGGCAGGCATCTGATGCCACTAGAAGGGTGATAGATATTGTGTGCCATGCGAGGGTCTGTCGAACGCCTTCTCTGCTCCTCTCTTTGGACGCGGAGAAGGCGTTCGACAGAATACATTGGGGCTACATGTGGTCCACTCTCGCTAGGTTTGGATTCAGGGGCCCTATCCTCTCTGCTATACTTTCCCTATACTCAACTCCTTCAGCGAAAGTGTATACCTCTAATATTCTCTCCGAGTCCTTCAATATAACTAATGGTACCAGACAGGGGTGCCCCCTATCTCCCTCAATTTTTAATTTGCTTATCGAACCTTTGGCTGAGCAGATTAGGGCCCACCCGGACATTCGGGGGTTTTCCTTCCGAGACAAGCGTCATAAAATAAACCTCTTCGCAGACGATATCATCCTGTTCATTACTTCCCCCGCAACATCTTTACGCCATACCCAATCTCTATTAGATCAATTTAGTAAAATTTCATACTATAAAGTTAATGATTCCAAATCCCTTATACTCCCCTTAGTTATCCCACAGGAGCTTCAACTTAACCTGCAAAAGCTCTCCCCATACTCGTGGAAATCAGATAGCATAACTTACTTGGGACTTCAGATAACAGCGGACCCTAATAGATTGGCAGATATAAACAACTCCTTGCTACTCCAAAAACTAACCCTTGAGACTAAACGTATCGCTAAAACCGAACTGACCTGGTCGGGACGCCTAGCCTCTTTTAAAATGCTCCTGCTCCCGCAGATTCTGTATGTGTTTCGCACCCTTCCCATTCCACTTAAAGCCACTCATCTCAAGTCACTCAACACCTTTCTACATGGTTACATATGGCGAGCACAAAAACCAAGGTGCTCTAAAACTCTCTTAATCAAAAATAGGAAAGCGGGAGGTATGGGACACATTGAGCTACAGGATTACTTTAGGGCGGGTATTCTTACTCAGCTCAAGACTTGGTTTGATGTGCGGTCATCCTCCCCTTGGCGAGACATTGAGGAATTCATGTCTACGACCAAGGACCTTCCTGCTCTTTTGTGGCTCAACCGCTGGAGACCCTTCCCTCTACGACAACTACCTCTCACACTACAGGCCTCTCTTTGGCCATGGAGGAGCCTCCCGCGGGTCGACACACTGGAGCCGGGGGTGATTACGGTCCCCCTGGGTATTGAGCTGCTCACTAAAGCGATCCCTAATCTCATTCTCCAAAGCTGGCAACTGAAGGGCATCACCCTAGTATCTGACTTGCTCTCTGAGGGACAGATTAAAGACTTCAAGGTACTTCAAGCTGAATATGATCTTGAGCGGAGCAAGATCTATAAATTTGGTCAAATATCCCATCTCCTGCGCTCACTGCCTGTGCATCAGTTATATCTGAATAAAGATGTTTGGAAATTCTATATGAACAAGAATGTAAATGTAAGGGGTGTCTCTTTCTTCTATGGCCTCCTCCAGCACAAGAATGTGTTCATTAGATCCTCCCCATATCTGAAGTGGGAAGGAGACCTGGGGAAATTATACTCAATGAAACAATGGCAAATAGCTGTTAACTCAATTTACAAGGCCTCTAAATGTGTTAATCATTGGGAGTTGTATCAAAAAATAGCCCTGAGATGGTATCTCACACCATACCGGTTGTCTAAATTCTCCGTTGGGCGCTCTAATCTGTGCTGGAGGGGGTGTGGAGGAGTGGGCACCCTTAAACACATTTTGGTCTTGCAGACACTTGACTAGTTTCTGGAAAAGTGTATTCAGATTGATCTCCTCTATTACGGGAATTATATCATCTTCTGAGCCTGGACCGGGCCTGCTAAACCTGGGAATAGAACTCTTCCCTCCCCACTATCGTACGATTGTTACGCACATTCTTTTAGCTGCCAGATCACCAATAACAAAAAAATGGAAATCTGATGAAGTGCCAAATCTCTCGGAAGTAATTACAATTGTAAAAACCAATTGTGTACTTGAAACACAATTGCTTCAAAAGGTCAAATAATGGTATGAAACAAGCTAACGTTTGGAAAGCGTGGAAAGTCCAATTCCATTAGCATGCCTTAATGTCCATATCAGATTTTGTCACCCAGCTCCATCTCATTCTTTAGAACTTTCTTCTCCTCAACCTCCCCTTCCCCTCTCCTTCCTTCCCTTTCTCTTTTCTACCCTGTCTGCAGACTAGCTTCCCTTCTTAATTTCTTTCTCCCCATGTATATTACAGAATGATTAAGTTCGACGGTTACTACCCAATTCATCATTCCTTCCTTTATCTATTTCTTCCTTTCCCTTCTTGTTGTCCCTCTAACTCAACTGATGGATAGTTTTGAAGCTTATCTTGATTTGATAGCACTTAAAACAATGTTATGTAAAGAGTATAGTTGTAGACTAAGTACTAGAGTGGATGCAAAACTTGTACACCTTTTTTTTATGTTACGGTCTAATTTGATTAATACATGCTGTATTATTATCTACGATGTCTTTTTTCCTCTACAATGGTAGATGTAGGTTTATACCTTTGAAAAACCAAATAAAAATTAGAAAAAAAAAAAAAACAGATATGATAAAGAAACTTTGCAATAAATACAAAAATATGTAAATGTATATAAGTAATGTATTTTATTGTGTTAATGACAAGGTTTTGTGTAATAAAATTGATAGATTTTTATTCTGACTTTTTATTCTGACTTTGTTCTCATTTGGTATCTCCCAATCTTGTTTTCAAAAATACCATATTCATGGAGATTGGATTTTATATGTCCTCTAGCTTAAAACTTTCTGATAACTGACTTACTTAATTTGGAGTTGCATTTGGGGATGTTAAAAAGAGGCAGCTGAGCTGTGTTTTGCTCTCAATGCGCCTCCCCCCTTTTAACTGTAAAGGCAGCCAACTAGGTTGTCCACTATTCTGTGCTATTCTGCAGCAAAAATTATTGCTCTGGTCATTCTGCAGCCAGTACCACTGCCAAACATGACCCATTCAAGAAAATTAGGATACACATCAAATGCATTCAATGCATGCATGCAGTTGCAGTGCACTGGTGCAGCATTTGCAGGGTTTAAACAGGCAGTGAGAAGGCACTGAATAAACTCCTCACTGCCAGTCAACTGCTGATCCAGAGGTGCAGCAATTTATCCATGCATTTAAACCCAAGACAGCTGCATTTGCAAGAAAGGGTGTACTACTATCTGAAAACATTTTAATGGAAAACCTATGACTAATTACATTTACTGCTGGAATGTTTAAAAAAAAAAAAAAGTCCCGAGAGAGTATCTTTTCAGTTATTGTGCTCATTTATAGTGTTTTCTTTTCAGAACTGAAATACTTTGGCATTTTTTTTTTTTTGTCGCTATTGTGTCAGAGTCCTACTGGTTACGAGGTAAGTAAGGCGGAGGCTAGGGATGAGCCGAACACCCCCCGGTTCGGTTCGCACCAGAACTTTCGAACGGACCCCACGTTCGTTACGAACGTTAGAACCCCATTGAAGTCTATGGGACTCGAACGTTCGAAATGGAAAGTGCTAATTTTAACGGTTAATATGCAAGGTATTGTCCTAAAAAGGGTTTGGGGACCTGACTCCTGCCTCAGGGGACATGGGTCAATGCAAAAAAAAGTTTTAAAAAACGGCCGTTTTTTAAATGGCAGACCAATGGGATTTCTTATCTAGGGGTTATTATACCCTCCAACCTAGCTAACTTGTTTTCCCTGAATTATATCCCCCTGCTTAACCGTATACGGAAGGACCTTGAGGAATGGGGGGGGTCTCCCTTGCCCTGGTTCGGAAGGATTAATATCCTAAAGATGGACATCCTGCCCAAGCTCCTGTATTTATTTCAAACCATCCCCATCCAAGTCCCCAAATCATTTTTCATCTCCCTGCGTTCGATAGCCATCAGATTCATGTGGAACAGGGGCCTCCCCAGAGTTAAATTTAAACTGCTTACACTCCCGAAGACTATGGGGGGGAACAGGCCTCCCTGACTTTGAGACTTACCATACGGCTGCTCATATGACTCACATCATAGAGTGGTTCCCCCGTCCTCCTTGCAAGGCCTCGGTGGCCGTTGAACAGGACCTTTCTCCTGTGGATCTCCGAGCTCTTCTATGGGGATACAATCAGGACTACTCTAGTATGACATCCTTATCCCCATTGACCTTGGCCTCCATGAAATTATGGTATAAGACAGGGCTAAACACCACCCTTTCCTCTGATCCGGGCCCCCTGACGTCCCTCTTTGACCATCCTGCTTTACCACAAAGTACAGGGGCAGCCTCCCTAGGACCCTTTAGGCGTACGGAGTGGCCGCAAGCTTTCACATTTGTACATCCCTCTCAGGGGACCCCGGTCCCCCTGGCAGACTCTGGAGATTGGCTCACGGCCCTACAGGTGTCCGCATTTACCAAACGCCTACACTCCTCCTCTCAAATACACCGCAAGCTTACCAACTTTGAGGTATTGTGCTCGCTCCCAGAAACCCCCAAACATCTGCTATCCTCCTTATATAATTTACTACAGACTTTAGCGCATGATCAGCTCCCACCTTATACTAGGCTGTGGTCTGCGGATTTGGGTGAAGACATCTCTGTGCCGGAATGGCAAACATCTTTCCACTTCACACACAAGTCGACCATCTCCTGCTACTCTCAAGAGAAGAACTATAAGCTGCTGTCCAGATGGTACAGAGACCCTGCTACTTTACACAAAATCTTCCCGTCTACGCCAGCCACCTGCTGGCGCTGTGAAGCCTCAGTCGGAACCTGTCTACATGTCTGGTGGGACTGTGAGAGGATCCGCCCCTTCTGGACACAGGTTTTTGAATGTTATAATCTTCTAGCTGATACTCCGGTTCCTATCTCTCCGAAAATTGCATTACTCTCAATACTGCCCGGGTCTATTAAATCGCAGAGACAAAGATTGCTTCGTTTTTTTATGTCCTCTGCTAGGCAGCTGATACCTGCTTATTGGAAGACGACGACTACCCCCCCCATTGTCACGGTGGGTATCCATTATGAATGACACCATGAGAATGGAGGAGATGTTGGCACTGGACAATGACACTTACACCAAGTTTATATCTCAATGGTCGATCTGGCTCCGCTTCTCTTCCTCTGACACCTTGATGGAACAAATTTTGAATGCATAGGGACGCTGTGGGCTCTCTCCTACCCTTCCCCCCCCCCCCCCCACCCGTATCACTTCCCCTTCCCCCCTTTTCCCTCTCCTCTCATCTTGATATTCATTTTTTCCTGTAACACTCTGTTCCTCTTTCTTTTGCTCCTCTCTTCCCTTTTCTCTCTTTCTTTCTGTCTTCTTCGTAATACTAATTACACGTTGTCTCATGTATTAACCCATGAGTATTTTTTCCCTACTGTGGCCTTGTGGATCGGGAACAGGCTGTTTTCCCTGTTTTCCAAACTTTCCGACGGGTCCGACTGTGGTTGATAGTCGTTAGCCGTCCATTCATAAATGTAGTCCTGTTACTGTTGCTGCTTGTATTTGCCTCATGACGGTTACTGTCTTATTGTTTTTACTTGAAATGTTCAATAAAAATATTTTCAACACTAAAAACGTCCGTTTTGGCGGGAGCACTGATTTTAATGACAATTAAAGTGAAAAAAAAAGTGAAATATTCCTTTAAATATGGTGCCTGGGGTGTGTCTGTAGTATGCCTGTGAAGTGCCACGTGTTTCCCGTGTTTAGAACAGTCCCTGCACAAAATGTAATTAAACGGAAATAACACCATTTAAAACTGCTTGCGGTTTTAATGTTATATCTGGTTCCTGCAATATGGTTGAAAATCATTCAGAAAAATGGCATGGGTAGCCCTCCCTGCCCATTACCAGCCTATTTGGGTCTTGTACGCATATTAAGGGGAACCCTGTACCCATATTAAAAAAAGGAAATGCGTGTGGCCCCCAGGCCCTATATACTCAGAACAGCAGTATACAGGCGGTGCAAACAAAACAGGGATTGTGTAGGTTTGTTGTGTTAAGTTGAATCTGTTTGTAATTTTCAACTGGTACATTTTTAAAGTGTAGCTCCAGTCAAAAAAACAATTTTTAAGCTTTTTGGAAAACATAGGGAAGGGTTATCACCCCTGTATAATTTGTTTTGTCGTCCATCTTTTTTCATCTCACTTGCTGCTGTCTGAGGTTTGTAAGTTGGATGTTTGAAAGTAGGGGCCTGCCCTATATGCTCTGCAGAAATGGCGGAACAAGGTGTTGGTTTTGCCACAACATTGTAAGCCCTCAAAGTGACTCTTGGTGGGCGCTGGAGCGCCCTGCTGTGAACGATTATATCAAGAATTGTAATTACATGCCATTGTTGAACAGTGGTAGAAAAATTGACCTTTGGTGGTTGTGGTGCTGGTGCCACAACACTATAAGTCCTCACCGTTACTCTGGGTGGGCACAGGAAGGGGCCCTCCTGTGAAATATTATATCAAGAATTGTAATTACATGTCCCTGTTAAACAGGGGCAGAAAAATTGGGCCTTAGGCACTGGTGCCATCACACTGCAACCTCTGCCATATACTCTATTGTGATCGGTAACAAAGCCACCAGCAGCACTGAAGGTGCGTTCCGAAAGAACGCTGGATGCAGGACAGGCCAGTAGCTCAATTGCATACTGTGCAAGCTCTGGCCAGTGATCCATCCTCAAGACCCAGTAAGCCAGAGGATTTTCGGTGGGAAAGGTGTCCAAGTCTGACCTTGCCCCTAGGTATTCCTGCACCATGTAAATCAGACGCTGGCGATGGGTGCTGGAACCAATCATACCTTGGGGCTGCGGACTAAAAAATTGTCTGAAAGCATCAGTCAGACGGCCACCTTCTCCACCGCTCCTTCTGACCGATGCCTCAGCAACACGTTGTCCAGGACCAGGAGTTTGTAACCTCCCAGTCTCTGGGAACGCGTTGCACAGAGCTTTCTGCAAGGCCTCCCGGAGATGTCTCATCCTCTGCGATGGCAAGATAAGGTCGGCAACCTTACCCTTGTACCGTGGATCAAGGAGAGTGGCCAGCCAGTAATGGTCCCTTTCCTTGATCCGAAGAATACGAGGATCCTTCCGCAGGCTTTGCAGGATCAGGGAGGCCATGCAGCGTAGGTTAGCTGAGGCATTCGGTCCGGAGTCCTCTGGGTCACTAAGGACAACATGATCCGCAGCTACCTCCTCCCAGCCACGTACAAGTCCACGTGTTTCTTGGGACTGTAAATCATCCCTATAAGACTGCTGCTGCTGATGCTGAGTGCCAGCCTCCACCTCCATGCTGACACAATCATCCTCCTCCTCCTCCTCTTCCTCCTCCTCCTCCTCACCCTCTTCCTGTGTGATGGGTGGCACAGCAGGAACACTGTCTGGATAAAGGGGGCCTTGAGAGGCAAGGAAGTCCTCCTCTTCCTGCCTCTGTTCTGCCTCAAGTGCCCTGTCCATTATTCCACGCAGCGTATGCTCCAAGAGGTGGACAAGAGGTACAGTGTAACTGATGCATGCACTGTCACTGCTCACCATCCTTGTGGCCTCCTCAAACGGTGACAGGACAGTGCATGCATCCCTGATCATGCCCCACTGGCATGGTGAGAAAAAACCAAGCTCCCCTGACCCTGTCCTGGTGCCGTAGTCGCACAGGTACTCATTGATGGCCCTCTGCTGCGTGTGCAGCCGCTGCAGCATGGCCAATGTTGAGTTCCATCTGGTGGGCATGTCACATATAAGGCGGTTCTTGGGCAGGTTCAACTCCTTTTGGAGCTCAGCCAGACGAGCACAGGCATTAAATGATCGGCGGAAATGCACACAGATTTTCCTGGCCTGCTTCAGGACATCATGTAAGCCGGGGTACCTGCCCAAGAACCGCTGCACCACCAGGTTAAGGACGTGAGCTACACAGGGCACATGGGTCAGTTGTCCCTGTCGGAGGGCGGAGAGGAGGTTGGTGCCATTGTCGCAAACCACCATTCCTGGCTTAAGCTGGCATGGCGTCAACCACCTCTCGGCCTGCCCCTGCAGAGCTGACAAAACATCCGCCCCAGTGTGGCTCCTGTCGCCCAAACAAACCAGCGCAAGCACGGCATGGCATCGTTTTGCCTGCGTACTTGCGTAGCCCCTGGAACGCCTACGGAGCACCGCTGGTTCTGAGGACAGAGCACTGGAAGAGGCCATGGAGGAAGAAGAAGAGGAGGGGGTGGAGGAGAGAGGTGTGCCACAACCAATAGTAGCATTTTGGAGGCGTGGTGGCGGAACAACCTCCAACACTACTGCACCTTGTCCTGCATCCTTCCCAGCAGCCAGAAGAGTGACCCAATGGGCCGTGAAAGACAGGTAACGTCCCTGTCCATGCCTGCTGGACCATGAGTCAGCGGTAATATGCACCTTACCGCTGACCGCCCTGTCCAGCGAGGCAAGGACATTGCCTTCCACATGCCGGTAGAGAGCCGGAATCGCCTTCCGTGAGAAAAAGTGGCGTTTGGGGACCTGCCACTGAGGAACCGCACATTGTACAAACTCACGGAAGGGGGCCGAGTCTACCAACTGAAAAGGCAGCAGTTGAAGTGCTAGCAATTTAGCCAAGCTAGCATTCAACCGCTGGGCATGTGGATGGCTGGGAGTAAACTTCTTCCGCCGGTCCAGCAGCTGGGGCAGGGACATTTGCCTGCTATAATCGGACGTGGGTGTACCACTAGCAGAGTTTCCGGAAGCACTTGGCTGTGACACACCTAATTCTACACCTTCATTCCTCTCAGAGCAGGTTTCAGAGAGGACTAAAGGTCTAGTGGGGTTGGAGATGCCAGCTGATGAGGAGCAAGGAGAGGTCCGCTTTGTTCTTTGGTGTGGGTCTTTGAGGTACGCTTGCCAACGAGCTGCATGGCAGGTCAACATATGTCTGGTCAAGCATGTGGTGCCCAAGCGGCTGATGTTTTGGCCACGTGAGATACGCTTGAGACATATGTTGCAAATCGCAGCGGTGCGATCTGATGCACTCGTCTCAAAAAAGGCCCACACCAAAGAACTTTTAAAATTAACGCGCAGAGGAAGCGCTCTGCGCAGGCGGAGCTCTGCGGTGTGCTGCCCCTAAGCTGGCCCCCGGAGGGCATCCTGACTCGTTGGACATGTGCCTCCTCCTCCTCCCTCCTTCCAGGCACCCACGTGGAGTCAGTGCCCTCATCATCCCCTCCCTCTTCATCGCTGTAGCAAACCTGGCAGTATGCTGCAGCTTGTGGAACATGACTGCCAGATTGCTGTCCTTCTTGAGCATCCCCTCTCTCTGCGCTCACGCTACTGCCTTCCTCTAGCTGAGTGTCATCATCAGAGCCCACCAAACACTGGGCATCCTCCTGGAGCATGTACCCAACACTGTGCTCAAAGAGTTCAGGAGACTCCTCAGGAGGACGTGGTGGGTCTAGGGAAGGAGTCACTGATGATGACATTGAGAGGAGGGAAGACGATGCGTTGGCAGCTGCTTTGCTACTACCCTGAGACTGGGTGAGAGAGGATGAGGAGGATGAAGAGGGCTTGGTCATCCACTCTACCAAGTCGTTGGCATGTTGCGGTTCAACATGTCCAGCTGCAGAAAAGAAGGACAAGCATGTCCCATGGCCACGTGCTGATGACAATGCACCGCGTCCACGACCAGCACTGTTGTCTCTAGACACAGAGCCTGCTTGCCCTCTTATCGGCTCGCGCCTGTCTGCCTCTCCTTGCTGGCCTTCCAGACATGGTAATGGCCTGAAGGGAGTTGGGTAAAACAGTAGTTGGGTAGTTTATATTGTGCTGGAGGCACACAACACCCACTAACTCCTGCAGATGCCTTTTTTATAGAACAGCAGAGATAAAGGGGTATATACAGATGTATACTGTGCTGTGCTGGAGGCAGACACAACTTCCAATAACTCCTGCAGATGGCAATTGGGCTCAAATAGAGAACAGCTATGTAGGTGGATTATAGCTGTATGTACTGGGTACAGAGCACGCAGACAGCACGCACTATCTCCTAACACTACTGACTGCAAGCTCTATTATTAAAGCTAGATCACTAGCTATATAGGTGAGGTGAATATAGTGGTGTATACTGCGGTCAGGGCACAGACAATAACCACTACACAAGAGCAAGATAGGAAATCAGCCAAAAACAATGGGTGTGTAACTGTGTTGAAGGTACACAGAACACCCACTGCTTCAGATGCCAACACACTACACGAGGCCGCCTCAAAGGCGGCCTTATATAGTGTGGGGCGTGCACTACACAGCCTGAGCTATGATTGGCCACAGGCATCCTGCCTGTGGCCAATCATGGCTCTCCTCGCTGCTAGCGCTGCGATTGGCCAAGCATGCGTGGTCACAGTGCATGCTTGGCCAATCACGAGCCAGCAATGCACTGCGCCATCGCAGTGCATTGTGGGCCGTGCGCGCCACACGAATTTTGACGCGAACGGACCAAGAGTTCGGATTTCGCCGAACGGACGAACAGCCAATGTTCAAGTCGAACACAACGTACGTTCGACTCGAACACAAAGCTCATCCCTAGCGGAGGCGATAAATGATGACAATGATAATTACCTGCACATTTGTAAAGGAAGACTGTGAATTAAATCGTACCCTCTCTGAGTTCTGCTGGGCAGCTCGTTCGGCCGCTCGCTCACTTCCAGGAGCCTTCTTGTCTGTCATTGGGCCATCTGCTGAACTCATCTCTGAATCCGAAAGTAACCTTTCACTACTACTGTAAAAAAAAAAAAAAAAAAAAAAAAAAAAAGAATACAAAAGGAAATTAAAATCAGAGTTGAATTTTATTTATGCATCATCAGGCCACTTTTACGGAGCCACTGTCTATGACCACTTTTATTTTCAGTCTTTTTTCTCAAAAGCCTATTAAAAAAAATAGGAGAAACGCATCAGGACTGCTTTTGGTAATAGTTGGCACTTCCTAGTGTGCCATTTCAGGATCTATTTAGACCCATTTGAAATATATCAAACAGGTTGTTTCCAGAGAAAAATCATAATGGGCAAAATAAAGTATACAAAAAGTAGCCAAATTGGCAAATGTCTATAAAATAACCCAAAGCATGAAATTAGCAATCACTTTTTGATCTCACAGCAGTAAAGTGGAGTCTCGCTGGTCGCTTTGCAAGTTATAATCTACCTGTATAATCATAAACTCACTGTATAAAGAACTAGAACATGCTTTCTCTAGCCAGAACTTACTGTAGATGAGAGTTCTTAGTGCCATGTAGCAATTCTACCGTCTGCCTCTTAGTACAGGGTACTTTCGCTGAACTCAGCATTTGCTTGAGATCATTGGTATTAGCAGAGTGAGATGGACTTCTTGGCATCCCCACTTCCACAAAGGCATCGTTACCACCTATCAAAAAATAAATAAATAAGCTGAAAAAAGGATAAAAAAAAAAAAAAAAGGTATACGGCAAACACCACATAGGATGGTAGGAGGAGGATGAGGCAGTGTATGCAGTCATGATAGGATTTCCTGTGCTTTTCACTTGTCTCATATGGTTCAATATTTTTTTTACAGCATATGTACTTTTTTCCCCCCCAAAAGGATTTGGTAGATTTTATTCATCCAAAAAATGTTGAAAACAGTCTTTTGATAGTCATGAGTGCAAATGCTATACTACCAAATGCGTGTTACACTGCGATAGCCAAGGATAGGCCAATATTGCCATTTTCTTATGCTGCTCTAGACTATAATTGGAAAAACTCAGACTTTGTTACAATGTTTTGTGGAGGTAATTAAATTTACTCCTAGCATACAGTCTGATACTTTGTATATTTATCTGTTCTCATAGTCGGCAGTAGGCAATAGACCACAGATACTTTGATAAATGAGGCCCATTAGCCGAAAAGATGAGCACATGAAGACTTGGAAACACCACGAAAAAGGAAGAACTTCAATAAACGCACCTTCCGGGTCAGACTTCGTGTTTGTTTGAACAGGCGAGCTGCGGTTGTTAGATGACCTAGCCCCCTCAGGTAGGTGTGCGTTTATTACTTTGTCTCCCAGAGATGATGTAGCTATTGAGCCATATTTCATGTTTGAAGGCTGCAAAAGTAAAAACGTGTCAGAATCATTTTCACGTGAAAGCCACACAAAAAAAAAAAAAAAAAAAAAAGGAGAATGCACCATTACTACACCAGCTCACTGTGCAGATGAATTCTTGAGCAAGGAGATGCACACAGAACATTAGAATGTCACAAGACCAATATATACATCAAGAAGCGTTACGTGATTTTCAAGCAATGGAGAGTACAGGTGATGCCCTTTGCAGTCGACAAGAAAGACCACCATTTTTCTCCTATGAAGCTTTTTGCTGAAGGCAGGGTAGGTACTGGGAATTCCACCAATATGGGATCAGAATCATCTGTGCAAGAACAGTCCACCCATTTTAAATCCCTCAAACACATGCAAATTTTGAGCAATGTTCAATGTTGTTCTGGTTGGAGAGTTCAAGAGCAACAACAACTTCTGACCATCATAAATGCTCATTATCGCGCACAGCATTTTTCTACAAGTTTTACAACTACATATGCAACCTTCTGCTTGTTCGCAAAGTTACAAAAAGTCAGTAAATATCAGTAAAATAACAAAGACCTACTTTCACATGACCATTTAATGCGGATGTGACTTTCTTGCATTCGGAGTGCATGCCATTCATATGTACATCAACTGGTGTTAGTCCTGGAGGAGGAGATGGTGTATTTTGGCCATAGTTTGGCACTCCAGACAGCAGAAAGCTAGTCAACGTAGCTTGTGCAGCAGATGGCATCATCATATGTGGTATTGCGGAAAACCCTATAAAAAAAAAAAAAAAAAAAAAAAAAAAGGAAGAGCAAATTTCATATAATAGTTAGTAATACCATCAATATAATTAACAGAAATCAGCGTCAATCTGTAATGCTAGTCATCTCCGTGTAGAAATATAAGCATGTATTTTAAATGAACTCAATTGGCTGCAGTTATGCAGCTACTGAACAAGCAGCAGCGTAACAAAGACCCCGCTTACCAGACTGAAAGTAAATGCACATAATTTTCCTTTATACCAGCTAGATTTCACGTTATTTCCTAATACAGGTAATCTAGCAGGTTCTTGTTGAGCTGCATAGACCGTCCCGATTTAGACACTTAGACACCCACACACGTGTGTTTACACAGAGCCCATGAACATAACTATTAATTCATAAATACATTTAAAAAAAGGGTGGGTAGACCCAGCAATTCATCTGCCTGCTTTTGGGCAGGCTTGGACATAGGCACATTTTTACATGCCTGGTGGACATACTCTACATGTTCAAAGGCTGTGGTCGCAAGTGCTCAGAATCCTACGTACTATTTTTCAGCAATCAATTATGAACCCACCTATACCACTCCTGAATCAGAAACCCTTTGGTATTTCAAAAGTACCAATTTGCACTCATGACTTATGTTGTAACACTTGCAAAACAATGCATGGCTCTCTCAAAGACCCTATACGTGTCACAGATTAAATCCAGAGCGCAAAGGATAGTACCTAATGAGAAACTAAAACAGCTGACCTGCAAGACTCTATGCCCAAGTTCCACGGGATCTGAGATTCGTGCGTTAATCACTTTTTATCTGACAGTCTGATTGCAGCCGTCCTGAAATATGTTATGTGCTATTCATGGCTATCCCATAATAGCGCAATTACTCCTTGACCAAAACTCTCCCAGTTTTTTTTTCTACCTACTATACCAAATATCTTCCCTATCCTCCACACTCTTCCCTCTTCTCTCTCCTCTCTCCACAACCTCTCCCTCCAAGTCTCTCTTCTCTACTATCTTTTATTTTAATTTAACTACAATTGCAACTCACTAATGTTATTGTTTGTACATTAGTGTGTCATTAGACAATCATGTGATTGTATTGTCCAATTGCCATTTTGCAGTATTGGACTATACAACCTTTGTATGGTCCCCTATCTGAAAATTCTCTAATGAAAGAAAAAAAAAAAAAAAAAAGTAGTTTAGCTGATCTATGCATGATTATTTCTATGAGAAAATAACTTTCTGGTTTTGGAGTCAGGAAGACGTTTTTCAATTCTGAAAAGAAATAAAACATAAAAGCCACTTCAGATGACCGCCATGGATCAAAAATACAGAATGATAAAGTCAGAAAAGTATCAACTGGATAACCAATTAATTTTGGTCTAGAAAATGTAATACAATTTGATTAGCAAGACCAATTCTGTGTCTCATCTTACAGTGCATTATTAATCCCTATGATTTTGATCCACAAAGAAATCAGCAATTGATTTCATGTCTTAAAGCCTTATCTTTGTAAGAATGGCCGCCCCTTCTAAATTACACAAAAAGTGCCCTTATATCCCGATTTTGGGAAACCTGGATTCCAGTCTTCTTGGCAACACAGGACCAAATGTATTCCGAAAAGACAATAAATGGTCAAAAGATATTCCCTGGATAGATTAGAACTGCAACCAATAATTATGTCCAAAGCTGTACAGGCATATCTAAATGGAAAGTGTAGTGGAGGAATTTGTGTGAAAGAGAAAAACACATTGTTCAGTTTATTTTGCAGCAGACTATGTGGTCTATGGAAAAGAAGACTTAAAAAAAAAAACCAAACGTTTCACTTTGCCATGAAATAATTTTACAATTGTGTTGGCAATTATATCATTTGTTTAATCGTGTTGGATTTCATAGATTAGAAAACCATTGGCTATAGATTTATGACAGACCAATGATCATATGATTTAGGAAAAAAATCCTGGGGAATTTAGTTCCATTGCAGGATTTTCTTAGCAGGTCTATCAGCAGTGCCTAACATTTGCTCCTTTGACTGCAAGGGAGGCCAGGGAGGTCAGATAAAAGGCCCGGTGTGTGTGTTTTTTTATTTATTTTTTTGGAGAGGTCCCAAATCTATCTTGTGAGAAAACGTAAAAACTGGTTTGCCAGAGGTTTTGATTTGGACTACTTGTTGGTTTTCTTTGGTTGTACTGTCACTGGCCACAGTTGATATGCTGGGTGATATACTGTATATACCTACAAGACATCAGTATTTAAGCAAAATGAAAAGTGCTACCTAGTGTAAATAATCAGAAGGTTCCCTTGATCCCCCCCATATCAAAATGAGAGCTGGCATTAAGATGGTCCAATTGATTTTAAGTAACTTGCTGCACCAGAATCTATTTTGAGATGGAAGCATATTGTCATTATAAAGCAAATATAAGATTCATATTACCTGGAGCATTGGAGGTGTTGGCTAGTGAAGCTGCCCAAAGTGTTGGGCTAGTTGCTGCAGAACTGGGGCTGTGCAGTGGGCTGACAGTACTATTGAGGGCATTCAGCAGAGTATTCTGTGCTGTTGTGGAATTCATTGACAGAGCATTTGGGCCCAAAAGACCTAGGAGAGGGAAGTACATAAATTTAAATGTAAGGACACAGCCCACAGCCTTTTAATTGTATAGTAACGCTTTTTACTAAATGCAATGGAGGACACCAAGGACATAATAATTAATGTCATATTGTATTCAGTTTCAAGGCCTTCACTTATTCCTCAGTTTGAAGCAATACTTCTAATAAACCTGCAAGGGGTCACACACCATTCTATAGGACACTGCGGAACATTAAAAGTGATATTAAAGGTTGGTTTGTTTTAAACAAAATATCAAACAAACATGTTATACTCACCTGCTCTGTGCAAACGCTTTGCACAGACCAGCCCTGATCCTCCACTTTTCAGATCCCCTGCCGGAAACCCTTGGCTACTCCTCTTTGGCGAGTGCCACCATAGCAAGCCGCTTTCTACGGAGGCATTTGTGTGAGCTTTCTACCAACTGCCCTGTCTGCATCTATTTACATAATACAGGGAGGCTTGGCCCTGCTCCCTCATCACAGAATTTGATTAGCAGCAGCAAGAGCCACTGTTGTCATGCACAGTGCTGGATCAGGACTGAGCTCAGGAAAGTATAAGGGGTGCTGGGGGGATTCTATGACACAGAAGGTTTTTTTACCTTAATGTATAGAATGCATTAGGCACAGGGATACGCAATTAGTGGAAGTAGGGTTTAAAAAAAATAAACCTTTAGGCCCACTTTAAATCTTTTACAGCTGAATTAATAAAGGCTCATCTCTTTGAGAGCAGGCATCCAACACTCACTCTCAACCCTGGTTATCAGACAATCGGGTCCCTTGATGAATCTGTGGATTCCCAATCTTGTGGCTACTATGTCAGCTCTCATATAGTGATCACATGCAGACTGAAGGTTTCATATTAACCTTCAGCCTGCAAACACTGCCACCTCCACCCTGCAGTGTTCATCTGTGTTGCCAACTTTTAATTATGTAGCTCTCATCAGTTGCACCAATAAAATAATCTAATTAATAAGCCCATTTTGAAAAAAAATAATTTAAACATGTTGTTCATTTGCCAGCCTATACCAAAATAAACAAGTTATTTCTTTTATTAGGACAGTGTACCAAGTAAAGTCCTATATGTGCTATAATTTAGGTATGCAAAGTGGTTCATATGTGCTTTTTTGTTAAAGTGGAGCTCCACCCAAAAAGGGAAAGTTCTGCTTTAAGCACTCCTCCCCCCTCCTATGCCACATTTGGCATGTCTTTTTGGGGGGGGGGAGGAGTGGGTACCTAGTTTTGACAGGTACCTGCTCTCACTTACACTCTGACCACCTAAGCAGACGTTCTCTTCCTCCTTGCAATTTTCTAGGACACCTCACAGAAAATTGACTGACCATTCGGGAGGCATAGCGCAAAACTCACGCGTGCACAGATACGGCTTGTTAAATTAAGCTTTGGCAAAAAATAAATAAAAAATGTTTCTGTGCAGAGTTTCAGTAAATGAATGAATGACTTGTATAGCGCTACCTATACGAATTGAATCTCTTCAGGGCGCTTTTCTTGCCACCGGTGTCCATCTGCAGCTATTTATGCAGTCTTTTAACCTGTAGAGTCCCGACACACTTACAACATTGACATACACATATTATGGCCAATTTTTTTTTTTTTGGACAGAGTCTAATTAACCTACCAGCATGTCTTTGGAGTGTGGGAGGAAACCCACGCAGGCACAGGGAGAACATGCAAACTCCAGGCAGATAGTGTCATGGTCAGGATTTGAACCAGCAACCCTATAGCTGCTAGGTGAAAGTGCTAACCACTACACCACTGTGCTGCCCTAAAAATGAACCTCATGCTGTTACTGTTACATTTAGAATGAGCATCGATGACTTCTTAAACAGTTATTTAAATTTTTTGTAAAGATATGCAGAATAGCCAAAGACCCCTTTCACACTAAGGGATGTCGGCGTTAGCAGTAAAGCGCCACTAGCTTTAGCAGAACTTTAACACTGTTATCGCGGTGTTTTTGGGCCACTAGTGGGGAGATTTTAACCTCTGCTAGTGGCCGAGAAGTTAAAAGCACCCGATGTCCAGCGCTGCTGAATCACTTTGCGGGCACTTCAGCGCTGCCCATTCATTTCAATGGGAAAGGTGTTTTGGGAGTGGTGTATACTCCACTCCAGCACCGCCCCAAAGATGCTGCTTGCAGGACTTTTTCCCATTCTGCAAGTGCACTGGGGCATTCGGGCTTTCACCCTGGGGAGGCATGAGAGCCGCTTTACAGGCCCTATTTTTAATGCTAAAACGCCTGAAAAGCGCCCCAGTGTGAAAGGGGTCTTAAAGAGTACATTGCAGGGATTTTAAAGTGGATGTAAACCCACTCTCATCCTTTCTAAACTACTGCAATATTGGTTATCTAGAAGGATATACATGCCTCCTGCATGTATACTTATCTGTCAAATGTCTCCCCTCTGTCTGCTATGAGACCCGAAAAACTGCAGATTCTGTGAGTGGGTCTGTTTTCCAGGGCTCAGTGGGTGGAGTCGTGATGTCAGTAGACTCCCACCCACCTCTACACTCCCCTTAACATGCATTTTCTCCTGTGTATTTCTTACACTGAACTTCTGCTATGATCACCAACATCCAGTCAAAACCCAGAAAAGTCCCCACATGACTTCAGCAAGCCAAATCATGCTGAGGTGTAAAACAGCCAATCCTTGCAGAGAAGCAGACGAAAGGAGTGGGAGGGAATTAAAAAATAATGCATGTCTCTTAGGCTAGTGCACGAGATATGTAAATCACCTGTGAATCACAGCAAGGGGGAGGATTTGGCAAAGTTTTTCTTTGTTTGTCAAGATTTAGCTCACTGAACAATAAAAGAAGATTGCTCAGAGCTGGATTAACGCTGTGTGGCAAGACTGGGCTCAAATGATAGAAAAATAGTTTACTCTACATTATGACATAAAAAAAAAAAAAAAAAAAAAAAATTCGGGTTTACATCCACTTTAACTTTGTAGCAAATTACTAATTTTTTTGCTGTAGTTTTGTTTTAACTGGCTGGTTACATACTCATTCTGAATGGGAGGGTCTGATTTATTATTAATGCATGTTTTATGTTCTAATGGGAAAGATGTGGCATCTGCACCCCTTTGGAAAGGATTATCCCTTGTATTTCACAAAAACTTACATTTCTATTGCAGGGGGTGACTAACTGACTTATCTTAATGCAGACTGCTGGAAAATCTGAGCCAAACAAGCAGGAAATGACATTTTTGAAGGTGTTCTCTACACCAACTGTGTACAGACTGTCTCCAAATACCCATATTGCATTGATTACTGATAATTACAGCAATGCAGACTGAAAAGGAAAGCACATTTTCATAATACAATTACAACATGGCTTGCTTCGCAATTATAAATGCTATATTACTATTTTAAATATTTGTTTTTCCCATGAAAGTGGAGTTACCCTTTAAGCGCACCACCAACTGGCTCCAAATGGCAAATATTAAATATTCATATGCAATACCTTCTAAGCAATATTTCATATTTATCTACCTGAAAACAAAAGACCAGACAATACTTTTAAAAATCACATCGCTTTGTGTATCCCTTTGTAATCCGGAAGAGCACAACTCACAGTGGTCATATAGCCTAAATGGGAACACTATGTGTTCTGGGATAACTTGCCTAGTCCAGTAAGTCCCAAACCCGCTGTCAAGATATCCAGTCCATGGTAAGGCATTGGGCAAGATAAGGTAGACTGGCTTGTAATGGCCACACCACTGCTGTCAAGCCCAAGAAGACATTTTCTGGCTTCATACATATTTAAGGCATTTCGTTCCACACTTTTTACGATCACAGACTGCAAAACACAAATGGAAGAAAAAAGTCCAGATAGATGGTTCTATACGTACATATAATAAATTTGTGGTTAAAAAAAATCTTGAAAACATAGAATTATGATAATACTCAAAATATATAAAAAAAAACAGCACAGTTAATTATTATTGCTTAAAATGGTAACCGAAAGTGGCCAGTGCTACACACTACAGCTGTCAGACTGACAACGCAAACAACTTCCTTGATCTACCTTAAAACTACAATACCTAAAAAGCACGCCAACACCACTTTGCTATACCAATACTCAATTTCCTACAACGGAACTGTCCGTGGTCTTCACTGTCATCCCCATGCCTGAGATAAGGTTACCATAATGCGCTTCAACCATCAGCGGCCTATAAAGGACACCTGTCATGAGAAATTTGGCAGAAACCAAAGTGAAGCTCTACTTTTCAAAATGCTTGTTGCCTGTCATGGTGCATGGTTGTTTTAGTTCAATGACTCCGAATTGTTAGCTCCAGACAGCTAGTCAACATACATTTTCAAAAGGTCAGCAATGGAGGCCAACATATTTCTGTCAAGACAGGTACACTGTTTGTACTGCACCACCACAAGCAGATTAATAATTTTTGCTTTTTGTAATGAAAAACTCTCCCACAAACAAGAGTTCTCAAAGTATTACCTAGATTGTGATGCTATCCTGTTAGGTGCCAACAAGAGAGTTAAATGTTCATATATATTAAAATGTTTAAAGTGCTCGTAATAAAGCATCGCTAGCCAAAATTATGTCAGTCCCTATGGCTGGTTCAGTGTTAAGCTGGAGTATCTGAAAACACATTAAGGCCTTTATAATCTTTTTGGGTCACTTGTAAAAGAAAGCCATAACTGGATTGGGAACCCTAATATGGTAAGCCTCCTTGTGTAGTTCCCCTAGATTCATTCCCCTTGCTAGGATGCGCTAACTGGATATCTTTAACATGCAAAGTGAAATAGCCTTTCAGACAGAATTTTTTAGGAAACTTACTTTACTTGGCTGTTTTGGCTTTGGTTTAATGCTGATAAAGACATCTAGTTGTTCCATGAGTTGAGTAATGTAATGTGGCTCTACTTCAATTTCTTCCTTCATGTCAAACATCAGGACAAGTGGAAGACAACCCTGTGAGAAATGTACAAAGATGACAACATACCTGTACTCTCAATGAGATGAAAATGGTTATTAAACTACTCGAAAGTGTTAAACATTTTAAAAGATAGTAAATACAGAATACTGAATCTCTATATGGGTTTACTTTAAACATGAATATTATAGGAAAAAAGACATGTTGTTGAAACCACTAAAGATTAAAGTGCTTTGTGCAATACGCTTTGCAATGGGTAGAAGGAGATTTCTAGACCCTGGCTCAATCTAAAAAAAAAAAAACAACAACAACAAAAAAAACACACACACATACATTTGTGCAAAAGTTTTAGGCAGCTGTGTAAAAATGTTGTAACGCAAGAATGCTTTCAAAATGATATATTTTAATGTTTTATTTTTGGCTTAAAATCAGCATCAATCCTTACACTTGCACACTGTGTACACTTGCACGAAGTCAGGTATTTTGCAAGGATAAGAATCAGGCATTTTGAATTAATTATACCAAGCAGGTGTTAATGATCAATTTCACTATTTCAATATAGGTTGAAACACACTCATTAACTGAAACAAGCAGTTGAGTAGGAGGCTTAAAACTGGGAGAAACAGCCACACTCTGCCACTAAGGTGAGGTTGCGGAGGACAGTTTCAGGTCACACACTATGGCAAGACTGAGCACATCAACAAGACACATACATGGTAGTTATACTGCATCAGCAAGTTCTCTCCCAGGCAAGGATTTCAAAGCAGACTGGCATTTCAAGATGTGCCGCTCCAGCTCTTTTGAAGAACAGACACAGGCAACACTGAGGACTGTAGATGCAGTGGTCGGCCAAGGAAACATAATGCAGCAGATGAAACACACATCAAGGTTACTTCCCTTTGACATCAGAAAATGCCTAGCAGTGCCATCAGCCCAGAACTGGTGAAAACCAGTGGGGTACAGGTAGACCCATCTACTGTCCGGAGAAGTCTGGCCTGGAGTGGTCTTCATGGAAGAACTGCGGGCAAAAAGGCTCAAAATTTGAAATATTTGGCTGTAGCAGGAGGTGATTTGTATGCCAGAGAACAGTACCATAATGAGTGTCTGCAGGCAACAGTGAATCATGGTGGATATTTCTTGCAAGATTTGGGCTGTATTTCTGAAAATGGAGTTGAATATTTGGTCCGGATCAATAGTGTCCTCCATGCCAATACAGGCAGATACTTCTCCATTCTGCCATACCTTTAGGAAGGCAGGACAACGACCCAAAGAAATATAGAGCCAGCGTCATTAAGAACAATCTTCAGAGTAAAAATTCTTTGTGTCCTGGAAGTGAAGCTTACAGATCTGTGGTTAGTTCTCCAAGATGTTTTGAGCAACCTACCTGCTGAGCTGCTTCAAAAAACTGTATGCATGTGTACCTAAAATAATTGATGCGGTGTTGAAGGCAACAAGCCTTCACACAATATATTTATTTTTTATATTTATATTTATTTGATTTGGATTTTCTGTTCATTTACTTTCCATTTTAATTGATAAAAATAAACTGTTAACACTTCCATTTCTGAAAGGATTCTTAAATTGCAGCATTTCACACCTGCCAAAAACAATTGTACAGTAGTACACACACACACACACATATATATACATACACACACACACACACACACACGTGTGTGTGTGGAAAAATAGGTTACAAGTGCCATCTAGTGGAACAGTATTATACAACACAAAATTTACTCATAACATTTCAAGTCCATTGAGCTAACTAAGCATAAATGCCACACTGGAAACAAGGAAATGGGTTGCTCATTTTTTTTTTTTTTTTTAAGAGACAGTCTTGCACAAGGGCATACCATTTTAAAATATACACTTTTATTAAACAAATAGGTTGCAGAAAACCACATAATCCTGTGAAAATACATACCATGAGATACTGTCTGGCCAGACAAACTGACTCAATGGTGCCTTGGAGGTAGACTGTGGACTTCTTTAAAGGGTTATTTGGGTCTGGGAAGTGGATCTGAGCACCTGTTCTTTGCATAATGTGCTTGATGTTGCTTCCGTTGCGGCCCATCATGAAGAGGTGATGCTGAGCAGCAATATCCAGTTGTGTGCTAACCGGAATGGCATTTGCCAGGCTACCAGCAAGATGTTCCAACAGCAGCGCTGTTCCTTCCTATGAAAAACAGCATAAAATAAATGATTAGACCATTATCTGTCAAACCGTTTAGCCCAGAAATACTATGCATTATAAAGTACTTCAGAGTTGTTTTATAATAGTGCTACTTTGTATTCTCCTTGAACTTGAAAAGCCAAGGAGGCATTATTTCTAATTCTCATTTTTACGCACAAATTAGCTTACCTGGTCTTCATGCCAATGTTAAAGATTTTACAAGTCAAGGCTTGGGAATAATATGCTTGGTGTCCCCAGACCTCAGTATATCTGCTCCTGCACCTGACCTACCAGCCTTATAATCCAAACACATACCATACTGAATACATTAGTTTATCTCTTTACTTCATATCCTTTATCTGCTGTTTGAACCTCTGGAAGGCTCATGAGAATAAGAAAAGAAATGTACATTTTACCCAGTTCTCCCAGTATTTCCTCCTAGCAATCCCATTTAGCTGTCCTCTAAAGCTGGCAATACAGTAATCAAAATTTAGCAAGGCCATCAGGGAGCAGACAAATTTCGATCAGTGTGTGGCCTCTGCTGCTTGATGGAAATCAATTATTAATCATCTGGTCAAATGGATAGGTTGTAAAATTTTCCGATCAGCAGCTGTCGTCGCTGTCAGACTGAAGTAACCTGGTAGAGGAGATTCCTCCATCCACCTCATTTGTGTGGATAGAGGATCCTGTTAGTTTTTAAAAGTAAAAAAAAAAGCTAATGAATGCTAACCCTGTATGGTCCGATGCTGCATGTGTCCCCCAGCACCTCTGCACTGAAAAACTGTATGAACACCGTGGATGACTCCGTTTTCAGAGCTCCATGAGCAGAGAGCAACTGTCAGTCTGCTCTTCTCCCTCCACACTCATTGGGCTGTGGAGGGGCAGAGGGAGCCTTCTCAGGCTCTCAGCAGCTCGCTGAGAGGCCAAGACGAGTGTCAGTCCAAGCACCTGGCATATCCAGACTTTCTACTGTGAGAGCTGGTTCAAACTGGTTCAGCACGACTTGCAGCGTGACTGCCTCAGGCGACCTGCACACGACTTCAGCGGCTGCTTGCAAAATTACTTCTGTATAGAAGTCAATGCAAGTCACCTGAAGTCGCCCCAAAAGTAGTACAGGAACCTTTTTCTAAGTCGGAGCGTCGAGTCACTCCTATTAGAAAGATTCCATAGTACAGAACAGGATGCGACTTGTCAGGCGGCTAACAAGCCTGACAAGTCGCCCCTGTGTGAACTGGCTCTTAGGATGACGGAGTGCCTGGACTGAAATCTGTGACTTCAGCAGAGAGTGGACATCAGCCCACTCTCTGCTGAAAACGGGTCACAGGAGCGCAAAACATTGCACTCCTGTGATCCATAGGAGAGGCCCAGCCAAATGAGCTTTGGCTGGACTGCTCTTTTAAGCTCTTACATATAAACAATGTTCCTATTGGCTGTTTGAGGTTACCAAGCACTCTACTTACTCTGACCATGTATATTTTTCTAACACTAGAAGAGACACTAAGCTCTAGGAACGTACAGGCTTTGACAAGAAATGTGTTCATAAATTAAATTGAGATTGGTATAAAACTATATGGCACATGAGGTTTACATTGAAAAATGTAAATGGAAGTACTTGGGAGGGGGGGCTAAAAATTAAAATTTCAAGTTACTCACTAAGGGGAGAATCTGAGGTAATCAAGGATGAAAAAAGATCTGTGGGTCCTAGTAGATGGCAGACTCAATAGCATGCAATGCCAAGCTGCAGCAAGCAAGACCAGCAGACTATTTGCATGCATTAAAAGTGTATCAAGTGGGTGAGTTCACTGCACCCCGAGCCCAACCTATTTTAAGGCAATTAGAGCCTCAGCCTCTAATCAAATGCTAAAGAAAAAAAGAAAACTCAAAAAACCTACGAGTCTGGCTCCCCGCATGGAGATTAGGGGGCAGCCCCCCTGTGCCCCTTATGGACTGGCCACCACTGCTCCCTTCCACAGTTGGTGGTGTCAGCAGGGAGTGTTGATATTAAAAAAAGAAGAAAAAAAAAACACAAAAAGAAAAAAACTTTTAGAAGGGCATCTTCGTGAATGCAATATACAAGACTATGGAAAATGTTAGTAATATAAATTCAGTTTAGTTTTCGTCATAGTCTTAAGTGATATTTTAGTCTTTCGACTAAAATGTCATAGAATTTTTGTTGCATTTTAGTTATCTGAATTGTTTTAGTTGTACTTTAGATGACTAAAATAGTATTAGTCAACAAAAATATTTTAGTCGGCGAAATTGACACTGCTTACCAACTATGTAATTATCTAAGTCTTTATGATCAAACTGGATTTTCAGTACTTGCAGGAAATGCAAAAGTTAAACTTGATTGAACAGGGAATATCAAATTCATCACTTTTTGATCTCCTGAATATTTTTGTGCAGATCTGACTGATTTAGCAATTGAATTTTCATTTTACAGACGATGATTCATTAATTCTATGATTCTCTGCATATTGGAAAAATCTACATTCTACAAGAGACTAAAAAAATAAAAAATCTGAAGCCAAACAACTTTTTACCCTTTTTATTTTGGAAAGAGAAAATGGCTAAAACTTGACAGTTTGTTATGCCATCTGTGTCCTATTGTGGAAATGTATTTTCTTTCCTGTCCTGCAGACAAATCAAGAAGCAAGATGGTTCTTCCAGGAGCAAGTCTCCGCTCTCACTGAAAGATGTTGCTTCTTCCTCAAATTGGCTTTCGACACACTTAATCAAATTGCCATTTTATCAATCAACCTGGTTTTTGAATGGTCATTATATTACCCCAGTTTGTGGACTGCTGACCTCAACTTTCAGTGCAAAAAAAATAAATAAAAAGCAGCAACACGTAAAAAAAAAAAAAAAAAAAAAACTAAACAAACAGATTGGGTTTTCAAGAATACATTTGTGAACATTTCTTTAGAGAACATCATTGAAGGGAACTATAGAAAGATTTAAATTCTATGTAAATAAAATATCTCAAGTGTTAACAAATTAATGAAGAAACATTTCCTTTTAAATCTGCAGCATTTATTAAAACACTTCCTTTTGATCATGCCATTAATTGTTCAGGGGCTTCTTGTTCTTGTATATGGGGAAAACTCTGTCATTGTCTATGCGTTCTCCTGTATTGTTACCTTCCCACATGCTCAACTAAAAATAAAAGCATCCATGTCACCATCAGGAAATCCAACATGAGAAATGGTTTACAGTAGGAGTGTATGTACACAGGAGTTGGCCACAAACAGCTTGCATTAGTTTAGCATCACGGAAATGCAACAAAAGTATGAAAAATATTTGAGAACCTTTTTTTCTCAAACAAAAAATGAAATCATGGCAATTGTCAATATAGAGTGCTCCATCAAACTAAATGCCAGCCAAGATTTATGCCTACTTTCAACTTTTGTCTACCATGGAATGTCTTTAAAACAGTTGATCAGTGGTCATTTACCCAGCTCCATTCATAAATGGCACCGGATAAACAGTCATCGGGCAGCCGATCTGCTCAGAAACTGCTGTGTTGCAAGTGGTCAGAGGTCATCACAGCAATAACATGGTTACTGTTTACAGGGTAGATACTGCCCCCTCAAGAGGGGAAAGATTCAGCACTTGTGAATAGAGAAAGTATTAATAGATTATCAGCTGCAGATCCATTAATTTTTTCCAGAGATCTTTCTTTTTACTATTTTATGCCACCTTCCTCTACTACACATCTCCAGGTTTTCTCTGTGTGACTTATAAATGAACCCTTTTGCCTTCCTCGTCAAGCACATTAGAACACAACCCCTACAAGGGGTAGTACGGGGCTGGTACTCAAGTGGTTAAAGCATTTCCCTCAAAATCTGTTTTTTTGGGTGGTATTATTACATGCTTGTTTTTAAAGCTATAGTACATTAAATATTTTACCAAGACATCTTAAGGGTTGTTTACAGCCATTTACTGTTTTATGTCTTATTTCAATTACTAACATTTGCTGCATAAATAGGAGGAAACTTTGCTTAAAAATCATAAACATAACATTCCAAAAAAACAAGAAGCAGCTCAACATATTCATACAAATGAGAACTTCAACATCTGTTCCGATTTAGATAATTACATAGCTAAAGGCTGGGTTGAAGTACTGAGTAAACTAGACAGTTTATACAGTATCTGTTTTTACATAATCCAAAGAACATAACTGATGTTATGTATTTATTGGATGAGAAGGCATTAGAGCCTTTGTATTACTATGTTAGCCGGGAGAAAAGTATATAATCTAAAGTGAAAAATCACTAGAGACCTCCCAGTCTTTGTGATGAAGGGTGAATTTGAGCAGGGGGGGAATAAGCGAAGGAATTTTGTTTTAAGCAGTGGATTTGTGCAGAACTGGAATGTATACAAAGGTGCATAGCTGAAAACAACTTCAGTATGCATTTCACAAGTATCACACATTTACCCTACAGGAATAGAGCAGGGGAAACTAATGGTGACATATGGGGAAGCTTTTAGAAGATTTTAGGGGCAGCAGTCATAACATTTTTTTATAGTTTTCTTCCTATGGTGTATTAAAACCAGATAATCCACTGTTATTTTTCTAGTGCAGGTTAAAAAACAAAAAGAAAAGTTGAAGTCTGATAGATGACCACTGGCAAGCTCAGGTGGAATCCCAGGCTCCCAAATTCCCATTTTGGGCATGTTTTAGAGTCCAAGAAAACCTCTAGAACTGAATTTTCTTTAAGGAGCAACTATTTGGAGTGGCAAATACTTTGAGTCTTGTAATTAAGACAAGACGTGAACTAACATTTATACAATAGGTTTTGAACGTCTACTATCTACGCACACATTATACAGTTTAATCAAATAAAGTTGGCCTCCCCCCTATAAAAAGGGGCCCAATACCTACAGACATGTAAAAACAACAACTCAAGCAAACTGTTGAGGTTTTTCAAAATATTTCAAGAGGCAAACTGTGAATACAGATAAATGTGATATTGCTTGAATATTTTTGCCTTTTCCTTTATTAAAATAAATACATGTATTTGTGTACTAAGAAAAACGTTAGCCATTGGCAAAAAATTAAAATAAAAAAAATGGTATTGCCCTTTTCTGCAGAAATGATTAATATAATCATTATTTGTAACTACACCCCAGTCCAACACTGAGAAAAAGGTCCCCATGCCACGTCATCGCAAGTCCTTAGTAGGTAAAAGCTACTGTTTATGGACCACCATGGGCAGAAACTATAAAAAAAAAAAAAAAAAAAAAAAAAAAGAAAAAAAAAAAAAAAAGACATTGCATGTGGCAGCAACACTTAAAATATAAACTCTACCACAAGGGCCAATTGATATCAGATGTAGTCCTTTGCATTTTTTTCTGCGTCAAAAACACATTGACAGTAGATTATATGGGTTTCAGTGGCCTACTTGACACTAGTGCGATCAGATTCAGAAAAGAAGAAAAGAAAAGAACATGCAGCATTCTTTCTGCACACAATTGTACTGTAATGGGGCAAAATGCATCAAACACATATCAGAACACATATAAATGCAATAAAAACACAGGGGTGACTATTTATGGTACAAAAATAGAAAATGGTGGTTTACCATCCCTAATAGAAACCCACCAAAAATCCTTGACCTGGAAACAAAACTCCTCCCATTTTAACAAAGGCACCTATACTGGTCTTGCAAATTTGTGTAATTATACAAACATAACAATATAAGATCATGATACCGGCCACCCTGGGACAAAGATAAACTGTAAAAGCATGAGTCTAAACTTGGAGCTTGTGTAATCCAATAACATACCACTTAAGTGGTAAAGTAGAACATCCCCCAATATGTGCAATAATATTTCATGGATTTCTTCCAATAACCAAAGATGGAAACAATTTATTCAGTGATGGCGTTTAACCAATGGCAATATTTCCACATCAAAATACCAAAAAGACCCAAAAATATGCTGAGTTATCATCCAAATGATGGCATAACATATGTTGTCCTTTTAAGTCCCTTTATTAGCTCCATAGGTTTTGATCCAGTTTTAAAGTTCACTCCCATGGACTTCTGTGCATTTTCCATGAAAGTCTGCCATGATTCACCGATGCACTTTTGGAAAACGCAAGTTAAAGTAATTGGGAACCACATGTAAAAACAGATACAAATTGCGCTGTAGGCAAGCAGTGCACCGGTATGCACATGCTGTAAATGGACACACTTAAAGATCCTTAAAATTATTAGGAGTAGGCTAAAAATCATTGAAATTCAATGTAGAAATGAATACAAGGATTTAAAATTTTGACCATTTAAAAGCAATTTTTAGGGTTTACGAGGAAAGAAAACTACATCTATCACTATCTAAAAACAGTTTTTTTTTGCCTTTTTTGTAGCTGTGTAGCTGAAGTGAAGTGAGATAGTATCTCAATTATTTTCTTTAACCTGCACTGGGAAAATTAATTTGGTTGTTATTGAACACTTGTGCATTGTCCTTTCAGATATTGGCCTGGACAGGTCTCTGAAATTTGCTTTCATAGCCGCTGCACATTTATTTTGGCATGACAATTCCCTGTACCAGCATGGTAAGGTTACAATAAAAAAAAAAAAAAAAAAAAAAAAAAAAAAATCAGCCCAGAGGCACATTTTGAACTTTAAAAAGTCCTTTAGCAAGAGATTTTCAAAACATTTGAAAAAAAAGTCTGTAAAAATTTTAGTGAGTCAGCAATTTAAAAAGACAAGACATTTAGCATCTTTTGTGTGCCAAGAGATTAATTTCACTAAAGACCACCTGATGCCCCCTCTATAGTCTAAGAACTAGAGCTGGAATTCTACAATATGTCAATTATACTACATGAACTCTTATTATAATTTTTTGAAATTCTTCCTTCAGATAGAGCTTTTCACAGCTGGGTAAAGAGAAATGCGATTGCAAATTGAACCTTACAGCAGACAGAGGGCACGATTCAAACATCTTTATCATGCAAGTTTTTTTTATAAAACTGTTTAGAAGACAATTACCTTAACAGCACTGGTGTTATTCTGGGAGCCTCTCACAATGACAGTAGCACCATACACTCTGGACCTCTGCTTGAAAGAAACTGTTATGTTGTAGGTTTGGGAAATGTGTTGGATTGTGGAGGAGTTTGGATCTGGAATTGGCTGTAAAATACCAGCTATGGGCAACTCAAACATCAGAACCAAAGGTAGCAATTCCTGTAAGAAAATAACACATGTATATAACAGTTAAAGTAGAATCACTTTTTTTTTTTACAGAGCAAGAAATCTGAGAACACCAATACTTTTACAGATAAAAGGAAATAAAAACGCTTTAAAAAAATGGTTCAGGCTTTCAAAATGTGCTCACTCTGTTCCAAACTCCATTCGCACACATGAAAGCTGTAGAATAGAATGAACTGCGATACACGCGCACTTCGTGGAAAACATCTTGGCACACAAACACTTCCTGCCTGTATGCGTAAATGTCATTGGCCCTCTGAGTCAATTCTCCAAAAGTTTCCAAAACCCATGAATAACCATATAACTATTTTGTAAGACTGAATCCGTTCATTACACTCAATATCTCTTTTTCAAACAAGGCGGAACACTGGGGAAAAAAACCCCCAAAAAGTAGAAGCCACTGCCTTAACATTGCAGGTGTTCATATATATATATACACCTTGTACTTTGCAAGTGTACTACTTGCCAGCGAAAATGTGCATCAAGTTATTAGACTTACAATTCGATTATAGAATTGCAGAGGGATCCCAACAGAACTAGAGAAGTCTAGAATGACTGTTTAATTTAGCAAAGAAAAGGGAAAAATGTTGCTGGTGGAGCATGGTTCAGATGTGGTCTCCGACAGACATGTGGAATCACCCCATAAGAAATCAACTACACACAAGAAACAAGTGGGACCAAGTCCTGCACATAATTTTCATACAGAAAGCCACGCTCTTAAAATTGCCAGAGTAGTAAAAAAAAAAATTGCCAAAGTAGTAAAGACCAAGCAAAACAGACTGATCGCATAGACATTTCTTCCTGTGCAGCTTGTCCAAAACTCCTCCAGCCATAACGCTTCCTACTTTCTGCCTCAATTGTTCTTCCAGCCCAAGCTTCTGGGAGTAATGCAGGAGCAACAGGTGGTACAATCTCCATCCCCAGCACAACAAAAGGTTGGAGATCTACAAATCCAAATGTGAGAGCATGTATACTGTCCATTTTTAGAGCTGCTGGGAAGAAGGGGCAAAGTAAACAGTAATATTTCTGTTGTAAAGCCTGTAGCAGAAAATAAAGGGGAGCACCTCGTTGTGGCCAAGTGCATAAAAAGTGTAAGTGTAAGAATAAAAAGGACAATTTTAACTCCCAACACAAAATGGTTGGTCAGAAAAAGTTACTATAGGAAATAACACATGTATCCTTAGTACCTAAAAAGACCCAGATACTCTCAGTGAGCACCAGGGACTGCCTCCATCCTGGACCAAAAGCATCACAAGAAATCCCCAGACATACTGGGCTGGAGTACTGTGTAAACTAGAACAAAACAGGGCGTTACTGCTGACTGCAGGACTATCAAAGAGGGAGAACAAAGTAAAAAAAAAAAACTTGGAACCTGTACTTCTTGGCTAACTGGAGGAACTTCCAGAATTTTCATTATCCGGCCTGAATGGACTAGCAGCAGCAGATTACTGGAGAAACGTACCGAAGTGAATGGGCAATACAGAGAGAACTACAGTTACTAAATGACCTGGAAAAACCTGCTACCGGCTGAATAGAAAGACTTCTAGGTTTTTCAGTATTTGTTAAGAATCTACCAGCAGCTGAAAAGTCTTAGAATGAACAGTAGAACAGAGCGGAATAAAATATATCCACTTTACAGAGAACACTGGGAAAAAACCAAAGCCTGCTGGTTGTGGAAAAATGTATTTTGTGATGGCTAACAGTTTTTTACTGATGTATAGTTCACCTGAAGGGGCATCATAACCCACGGGTTAAAGACTTCCTGTGTCCCTCAATGACTGAGAAAGATTTTTTCTTTTAATAAATAAAAGGTATTCTTATTTAACCTCTTGTTAACACTGATCAGCCATAAATAACACATCAAGGTCTCTGCTTTTTTAGGATGAATTTTTTTTTAGATTTTCATTCAATTTATTTTCTCAACACTGCATGACAAAAAAAAATGCCAGGCTTCCTACCAGAAACATCATGTTTGACTCCATTTAAATTGTAACTATTCCAGAGAAAAAAACATAATAGGTTAACACCAATTTGATCAGATTTCTTTAAAAATAAATTTTAGCAAGTTATCGCCAGAAGAAAGCCTTGTTTGCCACAAAGGAGTGCATGCATAACCTTGTTACCTTAAATAATGACAAAGATATCACCAAACAGGCTTATTGTGGAACTGTAAAAATTGCTCTGGTCCATAAAGGGTATACAGGGCACAAGAGCTAAAGTAACTATCAGATATGATAGTGTTTTTCCCACCAGCATCAGCTGATTTGTTCCAGAATTCACTGGATTTGCCTTGGTTCCATCTAAATGCAAAATGTATTTTAGAGATGTTATGGTTGATGTTGACACTACAGAAAAATGGCCTTTGCTAGTGACATTTTTCTGGCTAGCAGCAAGAATAAAATTCTTTATAAAAATCTGAAAAAATATAAATTCACAACCAGAAGGCGTATGCCCTCCCTTATGGTGTAAGTAGTAATTTTCCTCTTTTCCGATTTTTTAACGATTGAATGAATGGCTTATGTGGTGTAACAGATGTGTCCAAGGAATTTCAGATGCAATATAAATGCCAGATCTAAAGCAAAAAATCTTTCAGTGCTTCTGCTAGTGTGTACTTTAGCATTCATCACGCGATCAGTAATAAATGATAAATGAAAGAGCTGCTTGAAGAAAGGTGGTTTAGTCTGGGCTATAAAATCATAAAATGTCTCAAATGTTGATGAGTTAAAAACCACAAAGCAATGAAGGAAGTATGAAATATGTCACTGAAACATCCAAACCATTTTCACGGGAGTTTTTCCAAAACAGCACAATGGTATTCATCAAGCCAAAGAAACCAGGAGCCCAATCAGACATTACAGAGCACTGGTACACGGAAACAAGCCTAAATCTTGGCTTGGTGGAATTTAATAAGTACTGTAAATCTCAGGAAAAACAAAGTGTAATTTATCTGAAACTTAAAGAATTAAGGCCAACACTAATCATTTTACTTTTTGGTAGAGAGTGATTGTAATACCACGTGTACAGAGTCTTACTGCAAATATCTACTATTCTTATCCAGTTTTTATGGTCATCATCAGGACTTTAGGTATTGTGCAATATCTAGGAATTGTAAATCTTCAGATAATGTTCTGGCAGTGTAGATGGTTAAACAGTTGCAATATAACCATGCGTTTCCAATGGAGGATAAAAGCTCAGCAAGGTAGGTTGAAAAACTTGACTAATATTTTTCGATTGTCAGGTAATAAATTCAGCGTCAACACATGGACCCTACAGGCTGTAATAGCAGTGTTGCGAGTACGGATGCTTATTGTGTGTGCATGTATATTGGGATAATAAAAAGACCTTTACCCAATGTTCAACTGTTGTTACTACCAGTCACGCTGGTCTAATGAAAAAACATTAAAACAGGGTAAGAAAGAGTCTGATTTAACATTTCGAAAGGGGCGAAGATTAGCCAACAGAACTTAAATCAGAAAGTTTGCCAACACTAAGTGTTGGGAGGTTAGATATGCATAGGTTGTAGTGTGGGGAATCATGCAAATTTATTTTTCTGCAACCCATGGTTACAGGAAAGAAATTACCACTGTGTGTGGCCTGCCTTACACTCTTAACATTTTTGGGTGCACTTATTAAATTGTAGTAAAAATTGTTTTAAACGATAACAGAATAGACAAGTAGTGGATGTGCTCAAACCCTTGTCAATACTCACCCTTATTCTTACTCTTGCAGATTCTACCCCAGCGGGTTGTCCTGCAATTGATACCTATATTAAAAAAAATAAAAAAATTCATCATGATCATGAACTCTCAACTCAACATAATTTAGATCTAACATGAGATTCATAGTGAATTCTACCAAGAATTATTCAAAATCAGATAAAAGTCTGATTTACTGGCAAAGAAAGGAGTACACATGGTAGCATATAAAATTTCACAAATATTTAGTACAAAAATGACTTGAAAACATCTCAAACTGAAATAAGAACATAACATATCTGTACATATTACATGCTTCTTCACTGCACCCACCTACTACAGCATGCACTTGTTATTCGCAAATTTTTTTATTAACAAAACAATAAGACCTTTCTTTTCCAGCTAACTTTTTGCATGAAGGGGGAATTGGGTGGAGACTGGCCCTGAGTGCCCAAAACCATCATTAGCACATCCATAAGCAGAAGACACATTGAATTCAACATGGACTAATGGGAATATCTAGAGAATATCTAGAGCAGGGGTGCCAAACTCCATTTCATCATGGGCCATATGAGCATTGTGATTATCCTCAAAGGGCCAGTTGTATCCATACTACTAGATGTCCAGAGCACCCCGCCTTTTACATCAGATATCAAGAGCACCAACCCCCCCCAGCCCCCACCATCAACAGCTCCCTCCTTACCTTGTGCTGCTGCTGGGAAGCAGAACGTACAGGGTCTAGAGGAGGACCAAAGAGGGGCTAGAGCTCGTCTGCAGCTGTAGGAGGTGTGCAAGGGCCACATGGCCTATGGCCTACTTTTGACACATGTGATCTAGAGCAAGGTTTCTTAACTCCAGTCCTCAAGTACCCGCAACAGGTCATGTTTTCAGGATTTCTCTCAGATGAAATGGCTGTGGTAATTACTAAGGCAGTGAAACTGATCAAATCACTCGTGCACAATAATGGAAAGCCCGAAAACATGACCATGATCATACTTGAGGACAGGTGTTGAGAAACATTCATCTAATTCTAAAGGGTACATAGCCAATCACTTCTTTCACTGTATCTAGCACTGCAAAGAAGTGTGGGTAGTGGACTTTTTGGTTTCCATCTCATTCTTGGGCAATTCAGTAAAGAAATCTCCAAGCACTATTTGTGCCCATAGTGATGTCTTACTTCCCCATCTTTCCTTTTCCTTTGTTCATGATATAAAATAAATATAAATGAATGAAATGCTATTGCTGCAGTTGGTTAGCAGACCTGGGAACTTAAAGCACACCTGTTAAAGAATTATAGGGGCTAAGATTAGTAGCCTCTTTCTGAAAATGCTACTTGCCCAACTGTGTCTTCAATACATTTCAGTCAGAGCCCTTGAGAAACAATGCTGTACATTTGTTTAAAAGCTTCCCGACCGCCTCACACAGATATACTGCAGCAGAAGGGCAAGTACAGGCAGATACCTGTACGTTGCCCTTTAAGAGGCGGCTTGCAGGCACGTGTATCCGCTGGGAGCTCCGTGACCATGATTGCGGGTCCCCGCGGGGATACCCTCGATCGTCTCACAGTGAGGAAGAACGGGGAGATGCTAATGTAAAACAAGCATCTCCCCGTTCTGCCTAATGACACCGTCACTGATCACAGCTCCCTGTAATTGGGAGCGGTGATCAGCAACGTGTCACACGCAGCCCCCCCCCCCCCCCCCCCAAGTTAGAATCACTCCCTAGGACACACTTAACCCCTACAGCGCCACCTAGTGGTTAACCCCTTCGCTGCCAGTCATATTTACACAGTAATCAATGCATTTTTAATTGCACTGAGATCACTGTATAAATGTGAATAGTCCCCAAATCACGGCAAAAGTGTCTGATGTGTCCACTATAAATGTTGCAGTCACGATAAAAATCACTGTTCACCACCCATTACTAGTATAAAAAAAAAAAAAAAAAAAAAAAAAGCCATAAAACTAGTAAAAAAAAAAAAAAATCATCAATAAAAATGGCATGACACCATCCCCTATTTTGTAGAAGCTATAACTTTTGCGGAAACCAGACGCTCATTGTGAGTTTTTTTTTTTTACCAAAAATATGTAGAAGAATATGTATCGGCCTAAACTGAGGAAATTTTTATTTTATATATATATATATATATATATATATATATATATATATATATATATATATATATATTTATATTTATTTATTTATTTTTTGGGGATAGACATTATAGCAAAAAGTAAAAAATTATTAGTTTTTTCAAAACTGTCGCTATTTTTTGTTTATAGCGCAAAAAATAAAAACCTCAGAGGTGATCAAATACCACCAAAAGGAAGCTCTATTTGTGGGAAAGAAGGATATCAATTTTGTTTGGGAGCCACGTCACATGACCACGCAATTGTCCGTTAAAGCGACGCAGTGCTGAATTGCAAAAAGTGCTCTGGTCTTTGGCCAGCCAAATGGTCCGGGGCTGAATGGTCATCAGGGGACATTCTCCCATTCACATTTCTTAGAATGGAAGGGAGATTTGATGGATTTCTCTTCTTCAGCCTGCAGAACAAGTATTCATATCTTAAGCCTCATACACATGATCTGATTGTTGGCCAACCGAGCAGCTGATTTTAGTCCAAAGGGCATGTGCCAGGATCTTGTTTTGCATACCCATACACAATTGTTGTCCAACAAACATGAACGTAGTGACATACTAAGAGTTATTTTAGCTCTTGAGTGCAACCCTTTGGGCCCCTTCTGCCAATTTCGTGTTTGGTGAGGATTGATTCTGAGCATGCGGTTTTTTAACTTATGTGACGGACTTGTGTACTGACCATAAGAAAAATCTGACAACAGACCGTTGGTCAAGACATGTAAAAGATATTTTTGTAAAAAAAACCTTTACAGGCTCGAAAAGCAAAATGCAAAGAGATGAATGCAAGTTATAACTCCTATCAGAGAATGGATGAATGCAGTTATCCATATCATAGTATATGAAAAAGTTATGTATGAAAGTAGGGGAAACCTACAGAAATATCAGAAAATTTGGAGTAAATGGTGTAGTATGGAAGGGACTAGTGAGAGATAGAGTAAATCAATAGAATTATTAAATGTCGAAAATTGTGAATGTAATTTTTATTATGCGTGTTTTTGATATGCAATAAAGAGTATAAAAAAAAAATATATATTGGACTGTCTTGCATTATAAACATCTTTTTTTTTAAATGTCATTCGTTGTTGCTTTTTTTGTCATTCTGCTCTCACTGTACCATTATAATAAAGACTAAAAATTCAGATTCGTGCATAAGCTATAAATTGATGAGTTCTCTTTAAGGTTTATGGCCTTTGTAGATGTACATTATATTCCAGTTAATATTGAATCTATGAAATAAGCAAAATTCTTTTACTTGAAATATTTTTTATTTATGACGCCCCTTAGGAAACACAATGTAGCAGCAAATACAAAACATCAATCATGTTTAGTGATCTGAAAACATTGTATGGTCTGGTCTAATGTTGTCAACACTGACAAACTATGTTTATCAATGCCAGATAAGAACAAAACCTGTTTCAGTAAGGGAGCTGCTTATTGAGAACAGATTTGTAAGCAGACCACACCTCAGTCTGGGACAGTCTGTTTAGCTCAGGGGAAAAAAGTTGAACTTCTGCGCTTTTCTTAATTAGGAGGTAAAAAGTGTTATTTTGTCTGCAATCAGTGGGAAGTTTTGTTTTATTTAATAACATTCAGCGCACACAAAGAAGAGAAACCACCATTATCTCAACAAAACGAAACAGTGTCTCAAGCTGTGCTACACAGCCATTAATCTGTGGTTATGTTTTCACATGTTTGTGGGTTTGAAGCATGTTAAACCAGAGTAGCACCAGAAGACTGCTGGCAAGACTATTAATTCAGAAACCACTACTCACAATAAGTAGTAAAATAAGTTAAGCTAATTTTTTTAAATAAGCTTTTTTTAATTTTTTTTTATTTGAAGACTGTTTATAGGAGGGACTAATCAGTTTGTAATTCCTTTATTTGCATTTTTACATTGCTAGGTTGTTTGAGATCTAACATCTCCTGTGTATGGGAAAGCACAGTGATGCTCCTGCCTCTCACAATGCAGTGCTCAGTACCACTAGCCAGGATTAAGCACAGCCACTGGTGGCTGGGTGGAGCATACATTGGCCAGTTTCCAGTGCCCTAAGAACTTAAAGTGTATGCAAAAACAAAAAAAAAAAAGTGCATGCCCTAATGTGAACCTGTTACTATGCCCCAGTATAGAAAAAGCACAGGCTCAGTTAAAACCCAAGTCTATAAATTACCAAAAAATATATAACCCTGCAGTGGAGTGTGGATATTGCCATCTACTGTGCTGTGTTACAAAGGTATGCCATACCGTGGCCTGCATGTTACAGGATATTTGCAAAATGGCATGCAGCAATGTGGATCCAATGGCTTCCTACAGAGTTCTATGTACCTTTTTAACACAGCAGAGAAGCCAGTCACAAGAATTTTCCAGTTCATGTGACTGGGCCCTCATTTTTTTCCACCTTCATTCAATAGTATTCACAGCTGGTTTAAGAATCCCAAAATCAGATGAGTACTTAGCACATTCATAAAGCAAATTGCTATGCTTTATCAATGTGTCTTTTTGGTACTGTTGATTAAACACCATTACCATCTACATTTAGACCCCTTTCACACCAAGGGTGTTTTGCAGGCGCTATAGCCTAGAGGCGATTCAGTTCGCATTGTGCGCTATACAAGTATTTCATTCATTCATTCATTCATAGCGTTAGAAATAGGACCTGCAATCCGCCCTCAAACTGCTGCACCATTGTCTCCAGTGTGAAAGCCCTGAGGGCTCTCACACCGGAGCGTTGTGCTGGCAGGACGTCAAGATAAGTCCTGCCAGCAGCTTCTTTGGAGCGGCGTGTTTACCGCTCCTCCACTGCTGATCCCCATTGAAATCAATGGGGCAGCGCTGTATTACCGCCGGCAAAACGACACTATTGCGGGTGGTTTTAACCCTTTCTCTGCCGCTAGTGGGGGTAAAAGCATCCTACTAGTGGCCGGAATGCGCCGCAAATCCTACGGTAAAACGACGCTAAAAATTGCGGCGCTTTACCGCCGACAATATAGGCTCTGCGGTGTGAAAGGGGTCTTAAGATGCTACCACAATGATGCTTAGTCTGTTAAGAATTTGTGTAGAACAAGGGTGCTGAAAACTGCTCAGATATGTGCAGATACTGCTAGGTCCCTTCTAATCACAACTGTCAGCAGTGTTTAAATAAAATGTATAGTCAGGCCTGAATATTAGAGAAAATACAAACATTTCTTAAACAAGAACTTTTGTATAGGCATCATAGGTCTTATAAATTTGCCAATTCTACTGAAAAACAAAAACACACACACACACACACACACACACACACACACACACACGGCTAAATATGTTTTTCTTAAACAGTTTCTTATTTGTGGCATACTAATAAAGGACCATGGACAGGATTTCAAGGTTTCCTGCTACTAATGGTTGTTGATCAAGAATACAGAAAATATACAGCTTTACAAGTACAGAGACAATGGATCCCCCATTAGGAGCACTTTTAGAAAAGCGATGGATGGGAAGATATCTACCAAAGAATGATGGGTATGAAGACATTACATGCCTGAAAGACTGAAAGTTGGCACCTGCACTTGACAAATTACCACCTCAACTAAGTGAGCAAAGAAGGTTGGAAGAGCTAGTTGACATGGCCTAGAGTAGGCCTAAACATCACAATTTTTGTATGTGGGTTGAGATGCTATGGCACCTTTAGTACAGGTATTTTAAGTGGCCACCTTCCTGTGAGGAGCTTTTGTGTAAAGTAATATACTTACCTGTTTAACAGGTCTCTAAAATTATTTTTATGGATTTCCCAAAGCCATATTGAGTTTCATTCAAAATCCTATTTCTGCAAGAATGGATGGTCTTAACTCTATAGCCTACCAATGGAATAATTTTCTCCCTGCTAAAGGGTGTTCTATTAAAAGCTATGGGGTCCAGCCATGCATGTGTGGGTGGTGGTGCAATGCATGGCTAAAGAGAATGCAGCTCCAGGCAAGTTAATAAATTGTGAAGATCTGTCGAAAAAAAAAAATCCATTACAGCTAAATATATTTCAACAAAAATATTACAGCTCGGGGAGAAGGGTGAACAGGGTAAGTGAACTAGAATTGCCCTGGGTTTAAATACCAGAAGGGGAATTAATACTGGGGAAAAATCTTAATAGAATCTGTTCATGGCAGCCAATCAGCTTCCACCTTCAGCTTGTTCAGTTAAGTTGAAAATGATTGATGGAAGATGGTTGCCATATACAGGTTTCTCCAGATTCTGTCTGCTCCAGTTTTGGTAAAATCCCCTCCAGATTTGTTGCCCACAGCAATCTGATTCTCAGAAGGCAATACCTGGATCCATTAGTAATTCTGAATTGTTTAAGAGGAAATTGGTCTTATATGTTACAATACCTAAAAACAAAGCAATTACATTTTATAAAGGTTATGTCGGAATGTTACTGTCACACAATTATAGTAATAGTCATGTACCTGGTTGCTTTTCTCAGCCTGATTATTCCTGTTGGAGTCCGGAAAATGGATGTGGCAGCCAGTTTCTTCCATCACTTTCTTGATGTTGTTCCCTCCTTTACCAATGACATGTGAATGCTCTGTGTGAGAAACGTCCATCTTCAATGTGACACGGTTACTCTAGTGGAAAACAAGTAATTTCCTGACAATTAACCACAGGTTTACAGTACAATTTATCATATTTATTACATATTGTAAACAAAAAATTGTATATATCAGATGAAAGAAGTATAGGTTAGAATTCTAAAATAGAAAAAACAAAAACAAATCAGGTGTACAATACTCCAATGAACAAAATTGTCATGGGGTGACTGCTATATTTTAATATACACCATATAATGGTATCATATTTACCATAATATGCATATGATTAAGCAGATGTGACAAACCATGCACGAACATAATTTAGGAAAGTGAGAATTATGATAAAGAAGTAAACTTCCTCCTTCCAAGCCTTTTCTGCCATTAGGGAAGGTGAAAATTGCGTCTTAAGGAGTCTCTTCCAGGCCAACATCTAAGGTCTCCATTTGCCTTAGTCTTCATCAGTCTTCTGCTGGCAGCAATGGTAAAAAGCATAGAGATACAAAGCTCTGTTTGCCTCCATACTAAAACCAAGGGAAGCTTTTATGCGGCATGTTGGCATCTTAAGTTGTCTGTCCCAGAACAGACATGAGCTCTGGGAATCATAGCTTTTGCTTTATATAGCTACAAACATGCAAATTCCAATCATAAAACTTGCAACAGTGACTGATGTAAATTGGTTAAATTGTCAGCACTATATAAATACCTGTATTATTAAAATAAAATGGCCAACCTCTCTCAGTTAACACCTCGGCTGTCATAATTCTGGTTTTAAAACACATACATGTATAATTATGAGTTTAATGTATATACCACATACATGTTAATGTTATAAACCTTCAATTTAAAGTTTTTGTTAAAGGATTCCTTGGATTACTAAACAATAAGACACTGCAGTTACACAATACAGTGAGGTGACATCCAAATCAAAAACTATATGGGTGACATTTTTTGAAATTATAATTCTGAGATGTAACTAACCTAATGAATAGTATAAAGCACTTCATTGCAAACAGTTTGGTGGGGCGAGTTTATATTATTTTTCTACCGGTCTGTCTTCAAGTTTACATTTTTAAAACGATAATTGTTTATTTGTAAAGCAAAGATTCTATAGAAATGATAAAGGTTATTCCACGAGGAATGCTTTCAAATACACAGAGGGCAAGTTCACACCATGAATTGCACAGGAATGCGCTTTTGTGTTCCTGTGCAATCTGAGCACAGTGCGATTTCAGCCCATTCATTTAAATGGGATGAAATCATGCCAGACAGCACAAAAAGTAGTGCCTGAACTGCAGTGCATTTTGAATGTAATGCTCGAAGTGCACACAGAACACAAGTTTCCAGCACAATATTATGGAGTAGACGGGTCCTGAAAGTTTTCTAAAAACAGCACAGCCTAAGTGGTGTCCTTTCAGCAATGAGGTCTCTAATTGAAACTTGCTTACACAAAGGTACAAAATCGAGAAAATTGTAATTTTTTTATTTTTTTTTAGAACACTACTTTCATAGTTTTTTTAGAGAATAAGAGATATTAGTACAAATTCCAGGAGGCTACAATTGTAATATTTAGTTTAGAAAAACTGTTATAAAAAAATATATGAAAAACCAATATATACACATGCATTTTAACAATCCTGATCCATCGCTGTGCCAGTGCCTCTCCTCTTTCTTTGCTCACAGAGGCAGCAGCCAGAGTAGGGGCCCAGAGCACTGGTGGTGGACCCAAGAGGAGGAGGGTTCAGAGCCACTCTGTGCAATACCTGGCACAGAGCAGGCAAGTATAAGATGTTTATTTAAAGCGGCGCCCCAGACCCCCCCCCACACACAAAAAAAAAAACTAAAAAAGTCAGCAGCTACAAATATTGTAGCTGCTGACTTAATATTAGGACACTTACCTGTCCAGGGATCCCACAATGTTGGCACCCCAGATGATTTTTCAATTGGATTTTGGGTGCTGCGGCCGCATTACTTGTATGGGAGACGGGTACAGCCGATCCCCTACTGCACATTATTATTATACAGGATTTATATAGCGCCAACAGGTTGGGGGGGCTGGGGTTTGCCTCATATGCATCGGCATCATGATTGGATGCCCTGCTCAGTGCATTAACATGCCTGAGCATTGAGCAGATTCCCTTTTCCATCCAATCGCTCATGGTGTTGGTGGGGACCCGCCCCTTGCCAGGGAAATAAGCTGCTCAGGCTGGTCAGCTGACCATTTCACATGCCCAGTCACACAAGCAGGATCCCAGGCAGGGCTATGGCCACAGAACCACATACAAGGCAATTGAGTCTGACTCTCCGTCACTACATTTTCTTTTTGGGTTAATTTTAGTTCTACATCATACAGTCCACCATTACATGGTGGTTTTGTTTTTTGTTCCATTTTTGCAGGTACATGCATACATTATTTCTCTGGCTGTAGTTTCTTTTTAGCTAACACACTTCATCACAGCAATCACCACCATTCATCGTAGGTATAGGCTCATCCTATTAATACATTTACTTCACTTATACCCTTGCAGAGCAGTGTGGACTGTTAAGCATACACTAGATTCACATGGTTGTGACATGGTCACCTGCCTGGTCTTCACCTGGCTGCTGTCTCTGGTCTGGATGGGACGCCTCATCTCAGCCCCCAGGGGAGATGATCATCCCTGTCCCAACGTCCCTTGGACATAGGTTGGGCGCCACCACACTGGGTCGTATCGTAAGTTACACACCTTTATTTTGAGAGATTGTTCTTCGCTTAAAGGATATCCTCAATTTATAGATATTACGGATTTAATTTCAGAGCATTTTACTCCTGATGATTGGCATGAGCCACGAAAGTGCATCGAGTTACATCGATCTGATGCCTAGACAAGTTTGGCTCATCATGAGCGATCATCTTCATCGAATTTTTATGGATGAGTGTTTTTATGCAATTGTAATGCTAATTATGTTGTATTTTATTTTATTATTTTGTATAACAACTATATATTGATACAAGTTGATGCAAGTGTATCATAGTACTTTAAAGAGAAGGGTTTTCAGGGATTGTCTAAAGATGGATAGATTAGAGGACAGTCAGACAGATTGAGGCAGGGCGTCCAAAGGATGGGAGAAGTTCTGGAGAAATCCTGGAGGCGAGCATGGGAGGAGGCGACGAGGGAGCTAGAGAGCAGGAGGTCTTGGGAGGACCGAAGAGAGCGGCTTGGTTGGTATTTTGAGACTATGTTAGTAATGTAGCTGGGGGCAGTGGATGGCTTTGTAAATTATGGTTAGTACTTTGAATTTTATTTGTAGGGTTAGTGGAAGTCAGTGGAGGGATTGGCAGAGAGGGGTGGAGGACACTGAACGGTTGGTAAGGTGGATGAGTCAGCAGCATTCATTATGGACTTTAGTCGGGATAGTGTATGTAAAGGTATTCCAATGAGGAATGAGTTGCAGTAGTCGAGGCGAGAAATAACCAGGGAGTGAATTAGAAGCTTGGTAATGCCATTGGTTTACGAAGCATGCTGCGCTTTCTGAATGGCCCGGTGACAGTGGAAGGAGGAGGTGGGCTAAACTTCTGGGGGAACTCGCCACAGCGAAAGGTGCCAAATGTGGCAGCAGAAAGGAGGTGGGGGGTGGAGAAACAAACAAGTGGAGCTTCCTCTTTTGGGTTGAGCTCGGCTTTAAAAATAAATAAAGTAAGCTTTACAATCACTTTACCTTACCTTTGTATCCAAAACAGACATTATTCGTTCCTTTGCTTCTTTTACATTCTCTCTCTTGCCAGATACTTTAATGTGAGGATCTACAAATAAAATATAAACTGCAATTAAGAGGCTGTGGGAAAAGAAATTAGTTGGTGTTGACTGAAAATTTGTAACAATACAGAATAGCCTACAGCAATTACAAACAGCTTTCAGTAAAACTTGAAATCTAGTTTTAAAAATGCTAACTCCGTGTCTTTCATGGTAAACTAAGGGTTTTAATACATCTGTGTCAGAGACAGATCAGGAGAATTATTTGTTAATGCTGGCTGTACGCTGACACAGCGACTCAAAGATTTATAACCAGATACAGCAAGAGAACTAGAATTTCAGAAAGAGGTAAGCAATTGCAGAGCAAACACTACTCTTAGGTCCCATTCACATCTGGTGATTTGGGAAGCAGGAGCTGCTTTCGGGAAACAAGATTTCTCTGGTGGCAAAACTGCACCGCATTTGATGTGCCATTAAAAAAATCAATGACATCCAAACACACGTGGTGCATGTCGTCGCAATTCAGCCATCAATCCCAAATTGCCCGATGTGAACTGAGAAAAGTTAACTTTTGAGGTTTCCAACTTGGGTGTCCTTTTATGAAGCAGTGAAATCTATTCACTGCACACCTTGATCATTAAAATGCATAGGACAGATATTCTTGTGCCAACTATGATGGGAATTCCCACAAGGTTTGGGAAATTTTCACTTTCTGCCGTGTTCCCATTAAAGGAAGTGGGGAGAAATTTCCCTAGCAGGACACAAAGCATAAAAAAAAGCATTTAACCCTTCTCTACCCGATAAAGCATCGACTAAACATAAACTTGATTAACCAAATGTACCCAATTATTAAATTTTAGAGTAGGAAACTTAGGTTGAGGGAATTGGACACACAGGTTCAATGTACTGGAATGAACACTATTGTTATCAAATATGTACGCTCATGTTTACAGTACATTTCAGCAATAAGCTACTCCAGCTGCCATTTCATGTTAATAAGACTTTAAATCCCATCATAACACCATTTTAGAGCAAATACAGAAATTACACTCTTCGCATACCTGACAAGACAAAACAGAGCTTTGTACAATATTTATTATGGTCTAGGCAACAAACTTTGTAATTCATGGGCAAGTGAAGTTCTAGCAAATTGATATTTTGTTTCAATTAATTCATTAATTTATCACCAATGACCTTATCAGAGGTTTACATTCAAGGTTTCAACTTATGCCTCAAAGCAAGCAGCAAAAGATGGCACACAAAGTAAAGTAAAACCAATGTAGTAGCTATGTTAAGGGTAACTGAGGTTGCGGTTATACCGCTTCAAATTCCTCCAAAAAATAGTCTACTTCCAGTTTTAAAAATGGAGTTTAGAAGTATATTTCAACAACTGTAAAAATGTGTTTATAACACCAGAGTGGGAACAGCTTGTACATGTACACATTAATAAATAAAACGTACACTGATTTCTGTGGATGATTGAACATGTTATGAAACAAACAAACAGAGCCCCTTAATAGTTTTAATTTGCTTATGCCCAATTCCATACAGCTTATATGTGAGCAAGACTCTACACCTCTTCAGCATGGTCTAACCATTAACATGATCGGACAACTGAACATAAACAGAATAACTAAAAAAAAAAAAGCCAAAAAAGTAAAGACACACTACTCTGTACCGACTTCAAATTAACCACTTCAGGACCGCCGTATTGCCATTGTACGTCAGCACAATGGCACAGGCAGGCACAATCACGTACATCTACATGATTGCCTTCCAGCGGGTGGGGGGTCCGATCGGACCCCCTCCCGCTGGTTACGGCGGTCCGATTCGGTCCAGGAGCGCTCCGTGATGAGGGGATGGCCGTTGGTTTTCGGCCACCCCCTCTGGATCGCTCCTGGCCAATGAGAAGCTTCCTCCCCTGTGTATTGTTTACACAGGAAGGAGGAAGTGATGTCATTCTCCTCGGGGCGGTCTTTTTGACCGGACTACGAGGAGAAGACTAAAAGTAAGTGTGCACCAACACTACACTGACATGTAGGTACACACAGGCACACAAACCCCCCCCCCCGATCCCCCCCCCGATCGCCCCCCGCCCCCCCTCCCCCCCCCCAGTCACAGTGTCACTGATTGCATTGATCATTTCTTTACTGATCAATGCATTCAGTGTCAGTTGTGACAGTAAAAACTGTCAGGACAGTTAGTGTTAGGTCCAGGGTAGCCCCCTATCACCCCCCAATAAAGATTTAACCCCCTGATTGCCCCTAGAGTTAACCCTTTCACCCCCTTTTGCCAGTGTCACTAAGCGATCATTTTTCTGATCGCTGCATGTGTCGCTAGGTAGCTAGTTATTTTTTTAGGTTCACCGCCAGGTTTTTATATCGCTAGGTACCCCGATATACTACCCAATAATGTTTTTAACCCCCTGATTGCCGCTAGTTAACCCTTTCACCCCCTTTTGCCAGTGTCACTAAGCGATAGTTTTTCTGATCGCTGCATTAGTGTCGCTACAGTCGCTAGGTAGCTAGTTATTTTTTTAGGTTCACCGCCAGGTTTTTATAGCGCTAGGTACCCCGATATACTACCCAATAATGGTTTTAACCCCCTGATTGCCGCTAGTTAACCCTTTCACCCCCTTTTGCCAGTGTCACTAAGCGATCATTTTTCTGATCGCTGCATCAGTGTCGCTAGTGTCGCTAGGTAGCTAGTTATTTTTTTAGGTTCACCGCCAGGTTTTTATAGCGCTAGGTACCCCGATATACTACCCAATAATGGTTTTAACCCCCTGATTGCTGCTAGTTAACCCTTTCACCCCCTTTCACCAGCGATCACAGTATAAGTGTCACTGGTGACGCTGGTTAGCCAGTTAGTTATTTAGGTTCCCCGTCAGGTTTTTATATAGCGCCAGGGACCCCCATATACTACCTAATAAAAATTTGAACCCCCTGATTGCCCCTAGTTAACCCTTTCACCACTGATCACCGTATAAGTGTTACGGGTGACTCTGGTTAGTTTGTTTTTTATAGCATTTTATATTCAAATCCGGAAGGCAGTGCTTGGTTTTCGGGGTCCCGTACGTGGCTAGGCTCCCAAAAAGTCCCCACATGTGGTATCCCCGTACTCGGGAGAAGCAGCAGAATTTATTTTGGGGTGTAATTTGACTTCTGCCCATAGCATGTGTGAGCAATATATCATTTAGTGACAACTTTGTGCAAAAAAAAAAAAAAGTTTGTAATATTCCCGCAACTTTTGGCAAAATATAAAATATTCCATGGACTCAACATGCCTCTCAGTAAATAGCTTGGGGTGTCTACTTTCCAAAATGGGGTCATTTGGGGGGGTTTTGTGCTATTTTGGCATTTTATGGCCTTCGAAACTGTGATAGGTAGTGAGGAGTTAAATCAAAAATTTGCACCCTTAGAAATCCTGAAGGTGGTGATTGGTTTTCGGGGTGCCGTGCGCGACTAGACTCCCAAAAAGTCCCACACATGTGGTATCCCCGTACTCGGGAGAAGCAGCAGAATGTATTTTGGGGTGTCATTTCACATATGCCCATAGCATGTGTGAGCAATATATCATTTAGTGACAACTTTTTGTAAAAAAATTTTTTTGTTTTTTTTTTTGTCATTATTCAATCGCTTAGGACAAAAAAAAAAATATTCAATGGGCTCAACATACCCATCAGCAATTTCCTTGGGGTGTCTACTTTCCAAAATGGGGTCATTTGGGGGGGGGATTTGTACTGCCCTGCCATTTTAGCACCTCAAGAAATGAGATCGGCAGTCATAAATTAAAAGCTGTGTAAATTCCAGAAAATGTACTCTAGTTTGTAGACGCTATAACTTTTGCGCAAACCAAAAAATATACGCTTATTGACATTTTTTTTTACTAAAGACATGTGGCTGAATAAATTTTGCCCTCAATGTATGACTAAAATTTAGTTTATTCGATTTTTCTTATAACAAAAAGAAGAAAATATCTTTTTTTTTCAAAATTTTCGCTCTTTTTCCATTTATATCGCAAAAAAAAAAAAATCGCAGAGGCAATCAAATACCATCAAAAGAAAGCTCTATTTGTGGGAAGAAAAGGACGCAAATTTCGTTTGGGTGCAATATTGCATGACCGCGCAATTACCAGTTAAAGCAGCGCAGTGCGAAATTGCAAAAAGACCTCTGGTCCTTAAGGTGTTTATTGGTCCGGAGCTGAAGTGGTTAAAGAAATAAAGAAAGAAAAGAAAAAAAATATATGTTTACATTTCTACATCCCTCTAGCATAAGTGTGAATCTGTTCAATAAAAAAAAAAAAAAAAAAAAAAAAAACCACAAAATTTCAGCAAGTCAAAAGGTTTGTTTTCCACTGACCAATTATGTATTCTCAATTTGATCTTTCAGCTATTTCTCAAAATTAAATGATTTGGAAAAAAAAAAATTTACAGAATTTATTAAAAACCCATTCTAAAATACTTAAACCTGAAATTGCAATTATGTCAATGTATATGGCAATATATACACAGTGCATTATACAACGTATACAAAAAACAAAATATCCAAAAAAGGGAAGAACAATTTTCAGGAGATTTTTTTTTAATAAAATCCAAACACAAACCCAGGGTAAAGTGTGTCTTAGCAAAAGCAGCACTGGTTAATGTACAAGTAATTCTGAATAGACATGAAATTAATAGAATACTTTAGTCCTGCATACCAGTTTCAAGTACACAGTGCCGAGCCATAAAATGGTATAAAAATGTAATAGGCCAGAATGAATCCTTTCAAAGACATTTAGTCCTAATGAAAAGCAGAAGTGGAATTTTTAAATAGCAAGAACCTAAACATGAATTATTCATATCATGGGCTTAAAGTGCAGGTTTTAAAATTACTTTGTGCATTCTTTACATGATCGGCCATTTGAAGTAATTTAGTCTCGGACATATTGGGAACATGTACAAAGGGACATGCTATTTCCACTTGTGTTTAAAGAACAGAGATCCTTTCTGCCAGGAGAAGAATATAGGGATGTATAGACATTTGACGCAGCCAGCAAAAGTTTCAAAGGCTTGCATAGAGGCTAAATCACCTAGATGTCAAAACACAATTAGTTATTACAAATGCTTTAAAACTTTGGTGTATGTTCTGTTTCAAAGAAAATCTACAGTGAGGCTAGCCATAGCTGCATAGTTAAAGACATTCCCTCCTTATGGAAACCCAACTCTTGTATTTAAACTCATTCTGTAGCCTCTGTCTACCTGCTGAGGGAATGTAGGCTGTACGGCTTGTTAAATCCTTACCAATTATATGGATAACCTAATGCTGTGAAATAGTTCTTAGTTCCCAGTAACAACCTTTCTATGAGCCATTTGCAGCCTCATACATGCACACCCTAATGGAGTAAATGCAAAAAACAGAATTTAGCAGCAAGAGGTTCAGCTCTCATACATAACCCCCCATGAAAAGCCAAAAATATCTTGCTGTAATGGATATTTGTACAGTAAAAGACGGCTACCTTTGCCCAATTAAATTTTTAAAATATCCCCTTTCTGGTTGTTACATTGATACAGGATTTAATAACCCAAAACAATTTGTCAGAAAAGCAGACGGGTCTTTCAAATGCTAATGCAAAGAGCAGCTCTAGAAAACAAGTAGACCAGCGAAGGAGTGTACTACCGCAATGGAATAGAAATGTCCAGCTAAATTAAATACGTTTATTTCCAGGTAGAAATGGTTTGCTCTGGTCATAGTTTTACCAATCTAATCTGTATAACCACAACAGGGCTAAAATTAACATCCAGGGCCTGGGTTCTATTGTAAATATCCCTAAGGGACAAATATTCCAAGCAATAATGGTTCATAAGAAAAATATGTACAGAGTAGCAATAATACATTTTAAAATATTCAGATGGGATTTTAGGTCTTTTTATTAAAATGTTCCCGATAATCTGAATTCCCTATATAGTAGAAGGATCTCTAATTTCCCATTTTACAATGGCAATCTAAATGATATGCACCCGCAAATGGCCAAAAAATGGAGTTACGTACCGGTAACATCCTTTTCCAGGAGTCTTTCAGGACAGCCACCTTTGAGAGACACTGGCTCCTCCCCTCTTAGGAAACACCGCCTTCATTTTCATGATTTAAGCCTCCTCCTCCCTTCGTTCCTCAGTTCTTCCAGAGTACCTCCGGCCAACTGGGGAGACACAAGAACACGTCAAACAAACAAACTTTTAGTCTTACCTGACGGTCTCATGTGATGAGTTCCCGATGATCTGCAAAAAACCTGGGTGGGAACCGGTGCTGTCCTGAAAGACTCCTGGAAAAGGATGTTACCGGTACGTAACTCCATTTTTCCCCAATCCTCTTTCAGGACAGCCACCTTTGAGAGGATAAGCGAGTACCTTGTCTTAGGGTGGGACCTACTGCTTGCAGCACCTTGTGACCAAAGGGCTTGGTCTTTGGCTGAGAGAAGATCCAATCTATAGCGCTTCACGAACGTGGAAAACTTGAACCATGTTGCGGCTCTACAGATCTGTTCAGGAGACGCACCAGCCCACTTTGTCTGCGGAGTTGCCGCTGTCCTGGCTGAGTGTGCTTTAATTCTAACTGGAGGCTTTAATACCCCAACCACGCAAGTCTGCCCAATGGCTGACCTTAACCATCTAGTTAGCGTACGTCTAAAGGCTTTGGAACCCTTCCTAGCCCTTGGAAGTAACACTAAAAATAAATCAGACTTCCTGAACTGACTTTGTGCAACCAAAATAATGAAGGACACATCTTTTAACGTCCAATAAGATGTGTTCCTGTTCTCTCACTGGTTTTGAACGAAAAATAGGCAGCATAATCTCTCGGACTCTGAGGATTAGAGACTACCATTAGGTAAAAAAGCCAGAATGGTCTTAAAAACTGAATGGTCTGGAAAGGGAGTGCCCTAACAGAAAGGGTTTGGAGTTTACGCACTTTCCTTGCCGTAGTGATCGCCACAAAAAACAGTTTTGAGAGTAATCAACCATAACAAGCCAGATTCCAATTGCTGAAAAGGTTCTTTTGTGAGAACCTGTAAAACGAATGAGCGACCCCGACTGGGAAGGGGATGACCAAAGGCTTGGTCTTTGCCTACTTAAGGCTCTAAGAACCTTACTATACCAAGGTCTGATATTAGATGCCCTTCCAGGAATACGCTAAAAGCGAAAACCTGACTCTTCAATGTTTATGGGGCTAAACCTTTATCTGCCCCTGACTGCAGGAACTCTAGAACGGCTACAAGGCTGTGCACATTGAAGGAGTTCTCTGAGCACCAGCTGTTGAACCGCCTCCATACCTTCAAGAAAATGGTCTGAGTTTCTATTTACCTGCAATTCAGAAGCGTGGCTAATAAACAGTCCGAGACCCCTTTGCCCTTCGGCAATTCCTTCTCAGTAGCCAAGCTGCAAGAATCCACCTGGGGACCGCAGATTGGACCCTGGGAAAGGAGACACTCCTAGACCGGGAAAACCCGGGGGGGTTCCACTGACAGGCCCTTCAGAATGGAGAACCACGGCCTCCTGGGCCCAAGAGGTGTGATTAGAAAACAGGTAGTAATCTCCACCTGAAAACTACCCTGACCCTGCAGGAATCAGAACGGGAGGGGAGAAAGCATAGCACTTAGAGAAACCCTAACTCTGTGCTTTAGTGTGTCTGCTCCCGACCTCCCATCTCCCCTGTTCATGGAACAGGAGATGGCTTCCTTTGCGTTTTCCCTTGAGAAAAAAAGAGGTCTATCTAAGGAATCCCCCAACTCTGGGTGATCCATTCGAAAAACCTCCTGCTTGAGAACCTGGTTGCTCTGAGGAAATCTAATATCAGAATTTGCTCTCCTTTCAAACAGATCACTGGAAAGACAGGATTTTAATATTCGGCCCATCTGAGGATGGCCTTCGCTAGGACCCATAAGGATCCACTCCAGGAGTCCCGGTCCTGTCGACGTAAGCCACTGCCAAGGGATTGTTTCCATGACTCTTACATGAAGTCTCCAGAGAACTCTCTGAAAGGTCCTGAGAACCAGATCTACTGTTCTCAACTCCCTCCAATTTGAGGATCTCTTAAATTCCTTCCTCTCCCAGGTACCCTGTACCAAACAGGAGTCTAGGTGTGTACCCCAACCTAAGTCATTCGTATCGGTTGTAACCACCCTGGATACTGGCAAACTCCATTCTAGGTCTTGTAACAAACGTGCTCCCTTTCCCAAAGGGACCTCTTTACCTGAGTTGGAACCGAAACCAAAGAGTCCCAAGACCCCTGACTGTGGTCCCAAACCTTCAAGATGAATAGTTTGCCGAGGACGGTAACATGACCCCGTCCACTGAACTGCTAGGAGCGTGGCTGTCAGTAAACTCAACCTGCCTAACTGAGTTTTTGACGGTTGCCCTGGAGAAACAACAGTGCTTTGTCTATCTTCTGGATCTTCTCCAAGGAGGGAAGACCTTTTGTTCTGTTGAGCCCAGCACCTACCCCAGGAAGGTGACCCCCTGGTAAGGAATTTAAGTTGGGTTTTTCTAGGTTCAGAGGCCAACCCAGGCTCACTTACAGGTCTTTTGTTACCTGTGGATCCCAAATCGACTGCGCCAGAGAAGGTACAAACAGGAGAAGATCGTCAAGACACGCGATCACCGAGACTCCCCTGAGACGCAGGAATGCCAGAACTTCTACCATCACTTTGGTGAAGATACGAGGAGGAAAGGCATAGCCCAAAAGGGAAGTGCTTTGAACTGAAGGAGTAGCACCCCTATAGAAGTTATCACTGCCAGCCTAAGGAAACGCTGGTGGCTTTCTGCGATGGGAATATGCAGGTATGCATCCTTACTATCCATGCCCTGAAACAGTTTTGGTGGAAGAGGTGCCCTCACCCAGTGACCAAAACCAACGAAAGCCATCTGTAGGTGACTAAGACACACAGACGCTTCAGGTTCAGGATGAGCCTGAACTTTTTCCAAAGGCTTGTAAACCACAAAAATGTGAGAATAGGAGCCCTTCCTATCTATCCTGCTGGGATCTGTATTACCACTTCCTGTTCCTCTAACTCCTGAAGAGGAAAGAAGGGCACATTTTGGCAGCTCAGTGACAAGGAGTCTCAAAAAAAGGGGAGCTCTGAAAACTACAAACTGTAACCTCTTCTGATGATCCTCATCACAAACTAATTGGAGGTGATCATCTCCCACTGGGGGAGGAAGGCCCCCCCCTTTTTTTTTTTTTTAATATATTTCCTCTTAAGGGAAACGGCCTTTTTCTTATCAGCCGTGCAATCTCGCACTGCTTCAAGACCTGGCCAAAAACAGCAGGTCTCCAGTAAAAAAGGATTACACAGAGCTTTGCATTGGACGCCTTGACCCCCTGCCATGTCTTCAGCCTTAAGGCCCTCCAGGCTGAGTTGGTCAGAGCCGAAGATCTTGCATACATTCGCCTGGATTGAATCGAAGCAGCTTATGCCAACTCCTTAAGCAGCGTGGGAAAGGAGGATAGAAAGTCTCCTCTGCCATCATTGCTTCATGCATTAATCTGGCTAAGCCGACACTTCATATTATGAGCCACCACTGTGGCCGCTATGGCAGGCTTAGATATTTTCTTAAGAGAAAAAAACCCATGCATCCTTCAGAAGTGAGTCCATCATTTAAAACCATAGGGTCTGAAAGTATTCCCATGTCCCCGAGGACAGGTCAGTATGCCTGGACATATGAAGAAAGGTAGCCTCTAACCTGGGAGATTCTATTCCAGACAAGAGCTTCCTCTTCCGCCCAAGAAAAAACCTTTGTTTTAATGCACCAGAAAAGAAAGGTTTTCCTTTGGGACCCCGCCATTCCTGATGGCATCGATCAAGACGTCATGAAACGGGAACACCTGCTTCCCCCAGGCCCTAGTACATCTGATCGTGGGGTGACAATGCCTTCTTTTTCTCTTGTATGCCTAAAGTGGTATGAATAGCTCCCAAGAGCTTATCCACTTCATCCAGGGGGAAGTTTATATCGTGAGGTTCTATTGGGTTCCCCACCCAAGCCCTCACCATCAGATTCCCTTGGGAGTCTGAGACTGCACTGTCAACTTCTTCCTCAACTTCCTCTCTGGAACCCTCTAGACTCTCCCTTAACCTGCAGGAGGAACATCCATCGGGTTAGGTGGAACACTCTGCTGTGCTGGTGAAAGAGTGCTCTGGAGCTAAGGCCACTGGAACCTTCACAGAAGCCGCCAGATATGCACCGTGTTCTGCTGCCTGTTTCCTGATGGCGCCCAAACAGGGACCTGAACCCTGAACCCTTAGGTTAAAGGTCTGACTGAGCTATCCGGTGCTTCAATACACTCCTTACCAAGTGCCTTGAACCAGGGATTCCCCCAAAGAGGCTCTATATGAAGGACGCTCCCTCCTAGAACCAAGGGGAGACTTGCTCATGTCCTTCTGAGACAGAGATAAAAGAGCAGCATAAAATCCTAAAAAAAGAAACACCAGCACTACTTAAGAGGACCACCGGGAGTGCCCTCCCCTAGGATCAATCTCCATCTGGATCCCAGACGCACTGCCCTTCCCCCCCCCCCCCCCCGACCACCTAGGGGGAAAAAACACCAGTGGAGCTACTGGTTATAAGGTAAGGGAACCCCTCGCCAGGGCTTTTACCTTTGAGTGGCTGGTGCCGTTACTCCTGGAGCTCCTGAAGCCACTGCTTCGGGCATTCTCCTGTTGAGGAAGAGTGGTACGAACGTGCCTCCAAAGCTACCTGTGCAACTTAGAAGAGAGGCTGCACCAGCCGAACGCTTGGTCCTCCTTCCGTCCGCGTACGGAACCGGAAGACGCGGGTTCAACGAAGATGTCCGCCCCCACCAGAACTGACGTCGCCCGTCATCTGGTCCGGCCTCCAGCTCCAAGCCGACTGCAAACACAGGGGGACCTAGGACGTCCTGTTGCAGCGCCCCACTGGGCGAAAACGAATGGATGGACCTCCCCTAAAACTTCCTGCTTTCCCCAAGCGAAGATTAGAGTGCGTGTAAAAAAGGTCAGTACAAGAGTTCAGCTCCCCAGCCGACCGGACTGCCTATCCCGTTGAAGCACCCTCCTGGGCGAACGAAGGGATGAACCTCTAAAAACTTCCTGCTTTCCCCAAGCTAAGTTTAGAGTGTATGGACAGTACAAAAATTCAGCTCCCCAGCTGACCGGACTGCCTATCCCGTTGAAGCACCCTCCTGGGCGAACGAAGGGATGAGCCTCTAAAAACTTCCTGCTTTCCCCAAGCGAAGTTTAGAGTGTATGGTCAGTATGAAAATTCAGCTCACCAGCTGACCGGACTGCCGAAAGTAGACCGATAGACGATCGGACTGCCGAGTGGGGCCAGAGCTCCGCTCGGATAGCTTCAGTCTCTCCAACTGATTCAGCTAAGGTTCCTTAGCGGTGTCTCCCCACCGGAGGAAACACCATAACTGAGGAACGAAGGGAGGAGGAGGCTTAAATCATGAAAATGAAGGCGGTGTTTCCTAAGAGGGGAGGAGCCAGTGTCTCTCAAAGGTGGCTGTCCTGAAAGACGATTGGGGAAAACAGCCTCTCTAGGGGTAGACAGTGAGGACTCTGAATCAGAGGCCTTGGACATGGTCTGCATTGGAGGCTCAGATAGGCCAGAACTAGACTATGTGGGGATAGTGTAGGAGTGTGCTTAAAGCCGCTGCAAGCATAAACAAAGTCCAAGGTGGACAGAGAGGAGGCAGCTTGATCTCTCCTGATAAGACATGCTTTGCTGCGTAGTGAAAATCAACTATACGCCCACAGTGAGGCAAGGCCCTGCATACTCAAAAACCCTAATAGTTGGTGCTAATGAGGGCCACTGGTGGCCAGAGGTGCGCAAAGTCACTGTAGGAAGGAAGTTGACCAAGACCAGAGATCTGATAATCTGTATGAAGTTTCAAAAGCAGGAGCACCAGTGGTCCTTAGAGCAGAATGGTTGAAGAAACAGCGTGAGAGAAAAATCAGAGTGGATGATGTCTGTGCTTAGTTTAGTCAGCCTTGACTGTTTCTGCTGTAAAGTCAGTGGTACGAACTTTAAAATTTGGTTCCCAGCTGTAAGGTAGAATTTTTCAGCCCAGCCAGCCTTACACTCTACACAAGTCTTCAGAGACTCTTTCGTCAATCAAGGTAAGTGTACAGCTTTGCTATGTAGTGACAAGCTCAAGCAGCGGTGTCAAATTCTTTTGTGAAATCACTGTAAAAAAGCTATAAGCTCTGTATTAAGAATATTGAATAATTTCAAAAGAAAGAAAAAGCTACCACAAAAATAAATAAATAATATTCGGAGACATTTTTCCAGCAGAGCTGAGGGGGGAAAAAAAAAATAGTGTCCAACCCTCTAGGACGCTAACACACAGACACAAAAATAAAAAACAAGAGGGCAGTTGGGTAGAGGGAGGGTTATATGGGGCTGCCTTTCAACAGCATTTTGCTTGCCAGTATCCCATCATGTAGGAATATGCTTGCTAGTATCCCATCATCTTAGAATAAAGATCACGATTCTCACGAGGTAACATCATCCTTCAAATTCTACAAAAAAAAATTGGGCCACCTTTACGGTTTTTCTTAATTCGTTAAAGTATATTTTTTTCCCCAAAAAATTGCATTTGAAAGACTGCTGTGCAAATACAGTGTGACAAATATTGCAAACAAACATCATTTTACTCTCTAGGGTGTCTGCTAAAATTATATATATATATATATATATATATATATATATATATATATATATATATATATATATATATATATAATATGTTTGGGGGTTCAAAGTAATTTTCTATTAAAAAAAATACTGATTAGTAACAAGTGTCAAAAAAGGTTTAGTCTAAGTGGTTAAACTGACCTCATTTACAGACAGAAGTTCATCCCCTTGATCTAAAAGAACTAGATTTTACAATGTTTCTCTTTAGCAATGTTGTGATGAACTTGGCAGGCTGCCTGTTTTTATGTTTTTTTTTGCAGCTGTCGGCTTGAGCAGAGACCTCTCTGCACTGAATCGAGGAAAAGCTTTAAGTTTAGAAAGGGGGAGGATCACGATCTTGATTCTTTAACGATTAATCGCGCAGCTCTAGTAGACAAACAAGACTAATAAAATGGTATTAGTCTTTTCTCCAAGAGCTTACAATATGGTAGAAGTCATTCAAAGAAAAGCACTGAGATTTTCAGGTCAGGGCAGCATAGTGTAGTAGTACAGCAGGTGCAGTTACACTTCCCCCTGCATTCCATGCATTTGGTCATGTGACTTCTGGCCAAATGACCAAAGCACAGGGCCTGAATGTGGGCAAAACTATGCCAGCATTGAAGATTCGCAGCAGGAAAGCTACGAGTATAAAAATCATGCATGTAATTCATCGCTTACTGTAGAGCTATATAAATAAAGAAATGCTGTGCCCTCAGGAGAAAAGTTTTTTCGAAAAATTATATATACATCACAAATTATGATTAACATTTAGTGTAAACCTCCCAAAATACGATGCCTTAGAAGACTTCATAGAAAGTCTATAATTTTCCAATAACTCTGGCCATTTATCACCACCAGAAACAAAGCTTTTCAAAGCAACAAAAGTAAATAAATAAAATAAAACACATATCCCTAATTAGCTCAGGATAACTGTGCTAGGTTGTGAATGATAGATCTAAAAAGTAAAGGTTTTAGCTGTTCTACTATGGCCAGACATCAAGCTCTAAAGCAGGGATATGCAATTAGCGGACCTCCAACTGTTGCAGAACTACAATTCCCATTAGGCATAGCTAGATTCTGACAGCCACAAGCATGATGGGACTTGTAGTTTTGCAACAGCTGGAGGTACGCTAATTGCATATTCCTGCTCTAAAGCATTAAAGGGGTTGTAAGCCTTCAAGGTTTTTCACCTCAATGCATTGAGCTAAAAAACCTCCTGTAATGCTGCAGTCATCGTTTTACTTACCTGTACCCCCTCTAGCTCGCCCCGGGGACGAGCACACCAGCAAAAGCAGGTGCTCGGGTCCTGATTGGATGGATAGCTGCGCAACCATTGGCTCCCGCTGCTGTCAATCAAATCCAATGACCCGGCACTGGGTGGAGTCATACATTCAGCTTCTATGGGCGCCGAATGAATGACTTGGTAACGCACCCGCAAGGTAACCCCCGGGAGAGCGATTCTACCAGGGGGTATCTAATGTGGCGAGGAGCCACGAGAGCTGCCAAGGGACCCCAGAAGAGGATGTTCAGGGCTGCACAGTGGAGGCAAGTATGACGTTATTTAAAAAAAAAATAAAAAAAATTAAGCTTTAGTGTCACTTTAAGCCTAGCAGAAACAGCACCTGCAAAAAATATATTAAAACCCCTCCTATATTTACAACAAAACTGGTACATTTGGAGTAGTACACCTTCACACAGCCAGGCTCGGCTAGGTGAGAATGTTTACTTCTATATTGAGCCAACTGAGGTGCTGCTGCATAATCTTGTATTCAGTGAGAAAACACTTTGGTGTTAATTGAACCCCAATTTGTGCACGCATTAAAAATTTAGCCTCACATCACTATTAAAATCATAGCAGACTTCTATTCCGATTTAAAAAAAAAAAAAAATAATAATAATATCAGGGCCTGCTCATTCTTGGTTGGATCATGCAGTAGATTGCTTCCAACTACAAGTACACAACACAAAAAGCATAATTTTTGAGTGAATTATGCTGGCATACATGTTCAACTTTATTGTACAATTTCCCTTTAGGATTTACCTAAAACCATATAACATGAGGTCAAAACTAAACTACTTTCAATTGTATCCATTTAGGCAGGCCCTTGTACTACATAATTTAAGGTAAATCTAGAGGAAAATTGTACAGTAAAAAAAATAACATGTATGGCCAGCCTTAGTCTTAATTGCTGTATATTTCAATTTCAAGTTTAAAAGCATGTGTGCCTTACTACATTTCATTATATCTGTTTAGGATTACCAC